>NC_090444.1:923510593-924128231 GCF_031143425.1 Pleurodeles waltl
GGCCCTTACTTCTGTGACTCTCTGATTACACCCAGACCTCTGCATTGCATTAACAAATAGAGGGCCAGATTTACAAGGCCCTTGCGCCACTTTGTAACCCCTTGCTCCACATTACACCTGCTCCAGGCATAATGTATGCAAGGGGGGTGTTCCCACGCAGGAAGGCTGCAAAAAATGGTGCAGTTTTGGCATCATTTGTAACGTCTGCTCAGAGCAGGCGTTAAAATGACCCACCCATATTAATCTATGGGCCACCTTGCACTTTGCTCTACTAACGTGCTCGGAGCAGCCATTAAAGTGACGGTCCAATAGCATCCTTAGTGCTTTTCGGCACCAGCGCCATAATTTATGGTGCTAATCCAGCAAAGCTCCACACTAGTGTCATAAATGATGATGCTATTGTGGAAACAAGTGCAATGGTGCTGTATTGTACATATGGTGCAGCCATGGTGTCGCTAGGTAGGGCAGGGGGCGGAGCAAGAAAAGTGGTGCATTTGGATCTATTCGCCACTTTCTTTTAGATCTGGCCCAGAGTTTTCATGATTTACTATGGTGCATTTGCCACTGATTAACTTAGCTTTTGTGGTCACTTCTCATTAAAGCTGTGCACTATTAGTTACCTGAGGGGGAAAGACCAAAACAAACTTACTTAAAATTTTGTTTTTTTGACTACACCTTTGATCTTGTCCCCACACTCACTGACCCACCCTCATTGCATGCAGCATCACAGTTCCCATCATATTTTTTTAATGCACTTCGACCATTGCCCTCAACAATTAATAATGTGAGTGGGGCACATTAACTGTTGTTGAGGATCTGTTCTCCCACTGATTAACCAGAAATAAAACACCACGCGCTCCAGGAAATGCCTGCGTGGTGGTGATTGCACACAGGCAACACTGGCAGAGGCATAGCATAGTCAGTGAAATGTGGGTGTGGGGAATGTCACATTTCATACCTAGATAAGCAGTGACCTACAGTTTGGAGGTGATCAAGGTTCGAGATGGACTGTTTTCATGAGGAACAGGGTCAGTACAGATTTTCATTGGGTTCACCTCTGTCTAGAGTGGCACAGTGGAGGAAAAACAAAGGGTTTCATTGCTACTGATTAGACTAGTTGTAAGCACCACTGTTTAGGTGTTTGACTGTCAGTAATATTCTTAGAAACCTGAAATTGGTGCAGCTTTCCAAGTCTACTACTGTCAATAAGTGTGAATTAAACAAAATTAGTGAATTTGTAACCATTCAAGGAAAACCTTTATAGGAGCAGATTTACCGCTTTTTGGTACACCAGTCACTATATATATTAAAGACTCTGCTACAAAAAATGAACAAGATAAAAGTTCTTTGTGAAAGGAGTGTTACAAGAAAAACCAACACAGACATAGCAGACCCTACTCAGGGACTGAGATCCAACTACCAAACCAAGAATGCATTTGATGGCTGTCACACCACAAACACCCCCTCCTTTGAAGCTATGCCCCTGCCTGTCCCACCTGGGCCTGAAAGTTCTCCCTGGGAATTCATGACTACCACTATGTCAAACACAAAGGCCTAGAGCCCTCACCCTGGGATTGCTCGTCTGAAATGTATTTTCAGTGGTGCAGTCTTCTTTGTCACTGCTACGAGGAGCCTTGATGATAGGCTTGCTAAATTGGTACATGTAGGCAGAGCTCCATGTTTCCAGTCCTCGCCTTTTATAAGCCATGTTACCAAATGACTGATGGCTCCATGTAGTACTGCTGAGTTGCAAATAGACATGGGCATGAAAACATATTATTAGGGCAAGCCGAGCCAGAGCCATTCCAAAGATCTGGCTTGGCTGTAAGAGTCCATGCAAGAGTCAAGCCATAAAACATTTAACATAGATATCGTGCAGCAAACTTAATGTAAAAATATGATACAGTCTCTTCAAAATTCAAAATGTTGTATTTCTTGAACATGCAGAAGCATTTCACAGTTTTACCACTCATTATGTCACTGCAAGGACAGACATTTATTAAACACAAGCATTTGCAATGCAATGGGTCTCGCATTTGCTCGACTTGCAACTATTAGCATTGTAAAGTCCTAACTGGACTTTTATTGCCACATTAAATGAAAATGAAAAGTAAAACAGTTTTACATAAGTGAGCCGATTTAAAGTGCCATGCCATGAGCTTGAAGGAGCACACAAAATGAAGCAGAAGTTCGCTTGCAATCAAACATATCGGCAAATGTGCAGCGAGATTGCGCTGCGTAGGTAATGAAAAGGAAAAGTAGTCCTGAAATCATTCTGAAAACATGGAGCCTCATATGTTTTCAGTAGTTGGCTGGTGTGCTCAAGGAGGGCTAAACACTGGAAAAGGCATGACGTATGCATGCTTTTCACAAATAAAAGCAAGCAATTTTTAAAAGGCAAGCCCACAAACCTACGTAACTGATGGACGTGTGATGATCGTGGTTAAAAGCCCACAGAGAGATTACAGCATGCAGGAGCACTTGCGCCCTCAACCCTAATGAATTTAAGAATATTAATGCCTGTTGCCAATGACAACGCCATTAGTGAACGAATAGGCAAGTCAGTAGTCATGTAAACCCTAATCATGGACTAGATTATTAGTATAGATGAGGCAATATTAAAGTCTATTAAATCAAACATAAGAGTTGCTTGTACTGTCCAAATCATGAACTCAAGTATTCAAAACTGATATGTGATAATAAAGAAAAAGGAGGCTCTGTGAAATATGTTTGCCTGGGATTCCACAAATAGGGCAAACTGGAAGCTTCCAGTTTATCTGATTTCACATTTTGAAATTCAGCCACCAGATGTATTTGACTCTATCTCTCCTATTTTAGGTCAAAGGTCACTTTTTTGTTTTCTATTCTTGATGTGATACAAGACAACCTGACACCAAGATACAATAAAACTAAACAACAAAGGCAGGAATGCATTTATTGAGGGGGTGTCACACCCATACACCCCCAAAAACAATGTTTCTGAACACTGGCTGCCTGAGCCTATGATGGCACTACAAGGCAGCAACACATCTGCTTTATTCTATAATTTCTGCCCCACCATTCAGGATGATGACACATGCAGTAGGGTGGCATTGCTATCTACCTACCCTCAAGCTCACTTGTGCAGTAACCTGCAAAAAGTGGTTGTATGCGGTTCCTCGGGCCTCCTTAACTGCATTCACTCTGGCAGCCTCAGAGGAGGCATGTTTTATTTTCTATGGTGGACTCTGTATGGGGTCTAATAATTTGCCACCTACAGCTGTGAAAGTGGATTTGCTCAACCACATTTATCCATGAAGGTTTATTTGGTGCAAATGAATATACTAATAACCAAAATTGCTTTTATTCACCATAATAACATGAAAAAACAGTCAGGGACTCAAAATAGGCTCCGGCACAAAAATAAAAGGTCTCCCCGTTAAGGCATAAGATGGCTGAAGAAGTAGCCCAATTTGTAAATCAGGGCAGTTTTTAACTTGTAAAGACAGGCAGCGTGGTCATTTTGCAAGGCAAGGGAAACTGTGTGCTTTTCGGTCTGCTGCAGGCTACGTTTGTGGCAATATCAGTGAAATCAATATGAAAAAACAGCCCACCTGGCCATGTAACAGGCCCGAAAACCGTAAAACAAAACAAAAAGGCCTACACACTGAGGTGTGAATGCAACCTAATTGCTCAATAGTCCAGTCCGACCTAGAAAGAAGGGAAAAATTCATCATGCTACTTTGTAACACAAAACAAAGAAGCGACTGAGTGTGGTAGATATCCTTGCAATATCATTCCAATGGGATGGTTTCCAGCTGGAAAGAGCTGGTTGATACGCATCAGAGTCTGACTTCTCGGAGGTTGAGAATGACCAGGCATCACACTGGAGCACACCACATTGTTTTCCTAAGACATACCTTGTAAGCTAAATGTGAATCATATGACATGGTTGGCTTTAAACACAAACACAAAAACTTTATAGAGAATACTGGACTCTAACAGCTGATTTACAAGTTTGTTGGAAGGGAATTTATCCGGCTAGAGAAAGACAGAACTAAGTACGTTTTTTAGATTGGTGTATTTAGACCTACGCTGTCATTTTAAATACCTAGTGTTAGTTTACTCAGTTTAATGGTACTCATTTTGTCAACATCAGAAGGATGGTGGGCTGAGTCAACCATGAGGGTAGAGGGTTAGTGGATTGCCGAGATTTAGGAGTTCAGCATGAGTGGTCTGGATTTGGAAAATAATTATCCCCAAAGCCACCAATAGCAGAGATAGCCGGGGAGATACAAGCCATCATAAGATAAAATGGAGAAGGAGGAATTGCCACACCAATGCATACATGCTTTCCCCATTTTCCATGCTGATTGTCTCCGGAACTGTTGTCTCATTCGAGAATAGACAGTCATTTCCCTTGGGACACAAAACAGACATTTTTACCCAAGTAAGTAAAACTACAACTGGCAACCATGATGCATTTCTCCATCATGAAACAGAATGTCAGATCCCCTACGGTATTGTACAGTTATCAGTTCACTGAATAGCTGCATCCCACTAAACAAAGAGATACGGCCATGGAAAGTATTTGACAATACTATGCATGCCAACCGACCATGTGGTACGAATATTGAAAATAGTTGCAAGTATTTTCCAGATCAAAAAAATACTTACGAAGCAATATTCTTTGATGAAGTAGCAAAGTCACGTAAGAAGCTCGTCATAGCATATTAGGAATAGGTGTTTATAAAGTTGGAAATTTTATTTTTCACCCACACATATCTTTTCAAGTTTTGCCTATTATATAACTTCAGGAGCGTAGCGAGGTTTAAACAATGCAACTGGAAAATCCTGTAAAAAAGTTTGTTGTGTGAAAAAAGAACTTGCCTAAGATGTGTTTAGTTGAAAAATACTCTCACAAAAATGGTTTAGCAGGAAAACACTCCAGAGAAATCTTTTCCTTTTGTAAGCTTCAACCTCGGATGATATATAGTATATATACTAGGGCCTGTCCCTAGTAAAGTGCACTGGAGGTGCCTATGGCCTGTAAATCAAATGCTACTAGTGGGCTTGATTGTGCCACCCACATAAGTAGCCTTGTAAACATGTCTCAGACCTGCCACTGCAGTGTCTGTGTGTGCAGTGTTGCACTGCCAATTCGACTTGGCAAGTGTACCCACTTGACAGGCCTAAACCTTCCCTTTTTATACATGTAACGCACCCCTAAGGTACACCCTAGGTAGCCCCAACGGGCAGGATGCAGTGTATGTTAAAGGTGGGACATATAGTGATGTGTTTTACATGTCCTAACAGACTGCCAGTTTGTGGATTCCCTATCTAGATCAGTTTGACAGTTGGGCTGTTTGCACCTCTCTCTAGACAGTGACACTAAGGCGGCTGGGGAGTAGCTTGCACATTCTGATGCGCCATCTGTGCTAGGAGGGTAGGGAGGAGTGGTCACTCACATCTGACAGCGCTGTGCCTGCCCTCACACAATGCAGTCTCCAAACCCCTGGTGTGAGGCTGGGGCCTGGCCTGGACAAGAAAGGATCTCACAAACACTTGAGACTTTGCTTTGAAGTTTGCCAACTTTAAAGGCAGAAAGGCGTATAAGTATTGAACCCAAAACCCCTGCAAATCAGAATACTTCAAGGATTCAAGAGGAACCTCTGCCTGGAGAAGAGCTGAAGAGCTGAGGAGAAGTGCTGCCCTGGCCTGTGATGGGCTATCCTGCAGTTGCTGCTTCTGCCTGTGCAAGGGGACAGAGACTGGACTTTGTTTTGCATTCCTGCTTGAGAGGTATCTCCAAGAGCTTGGAGTAGAGCTTGCCTCCTGTTTTGAAGCCTCGGGGACAGCAAAGGCTTCACCATCCAGTTCTGAGTTTTGCCTGCTGTGGACTCTAGCTTACCAGAGGGTGCCATTCCAGTTCCTGGGCCCCTGGAGGTAAAATTCTGGAGAAAAACCTGTCTAATGATGCCAGACAATGCTGTGCGACTTTGTAAAGGACGCCGCTGCCCGGAACTACATGCCGCCTGCCCCGAGGCTGTGGACCTCGCAGAAGTGCAACAACCCCGACGACCCTGTAGGCATTGCATCGCTGCAGTCGCTGAATCTGCCCGACTTTGCTGACTTCGGAGTGTCGTAAATCCGACGTCCGTGACATCTGATGCCATTGCGGCATCTGTGGCCTTGTGATGTCATTGCGACTCTGTGAGGTTGCCCCGCAGCATTATGACTTTGTACCTGCCAGAGCCAAGGGAATGACTTCACAACCAATACCAACTTGCAGAATGTGTGCCGCTAAGCACTATTTTTGTGCTTTTAAGTGCTAAGTTCAAATTTTTAACTGTGTATTGTGGATTTATATTGTATTTGGTCTTGTTTATTTAGATAAAATAATAACTATTTTTCTGAACCTATGTTGTGTCATTTTGTTGCGGTTCACTGTATTACTGTGTGTGTCTGTACAAATACTTAACACATTATCTCTGAAGTTAAGCCTACTGCTCGTGCCAAGCTACCAAGGGGGTGAGCGGGGGTTAACTGAGTGTGATTCTCCTTTATCCTGACTAGGATGAGTGTCCTTGCTTGGATCGGGGGTAACCTGACTGCCAACCAAAGACCCCATTTCTAACAGAATCTAACAGATTTCCTTGCATCATTTTTCTCAGCACTTTTAACGCCTGCTCAGAGCAGGCGTTAAAAGGAGGCACACCATTGTTTACAATGGGCCCCTATGTAATCTGCAGGAGTAGCAAAAAAATGTTTGCACTACTCCTGCAGAGTACATCAATAGCATCACAAAAAATACCGCTATTGCCCTGTGTGCTGCGCCATGGTGCGCAATATTTTAAATACGGCACACACATGGTGGCAGTAGGGGGACGGTAAAGGTCGCAAGAAAAGTGGCGCTGCACTGTTTACAGCAACACTTTTCTTAAATATGGCCCATACACTTTGCAAAAGTTGTTAAATTTGGCATATACGTGTAAAGGAAAGAATAAATTCTTCATAGCCTTGATGAGGAAATGAGTATGACATGTTCAGGATTGCTAGGCATTACAGTGTCAAAAGGATTATCTGACATCCTTAAATCCTATTAAAAAAAATTGTATCCTTTAAGATGGTATTTGTTTTGTGGTATTACTCGTTTGTTAGGTAATTATAACCATACACTTTACATTTTCAAATCACACTCCAAATCACAGCAAGCAATGGATAAAATCGGATAGAACAATTAAAATCAAGTAAAACCATAAACCTTGAAGACTCACATCATAATCAGAATCACTAGAGAGAATAAAAACTCAACCCAACATAAACAATAAGCATAACCAATCTACTTTTGGTGGGATGGGGAGGGGAGAGGGCATTTTTGTCACCCTAACAGCCAATCATAACATCAACAGTTTCTCGAATGGTAAATTTCTCGAAGGGGTCCTACTTCAGCAGAATTTTTCAGAACTTATCATATAGGTCATTGAGTGTACAAACACTTGCATAAATTGTCATGGTGCAAACATCCATCAAACAAAAAACGCAATTAAAGTGCTGTGGTGCAGTTTGGCAGGATTTAGGGAAGGGCATTTCTTGTTCACCTAACAACCCAAGATAGCCTCAATAATTTCCTGAAAAGATCCCACTTCAGTGGACATATCAGAACATTTAATACTGTCTATTTGCTGAGCTCTGTGTAAACTCTTTCATAAGGTGCCGTGATGCATACAACCATCGATAAAAGAGGCAAATAAAGTTCCATAATGCAACTATCAGTTAAAACAGGGAATAACCCTCAGGATGACTAATGAGGGCATAGTGAGACCAGTGTCATCCTGACAGCCCACCATAACATCCAGGTGACTAAAGGGAAGATCGCAAAGCGTGTGCCACCCTAAAAATCCGGAATAACATCTATACCCCCATTAGAAAATAGAGCAATACATAGCAAATGGCACTTATGACAACATCTAGGCAAACTCTTAGAATAAGGAGCATAGTGTGTGTATCAATTTTATAAAGACATTTATATGGCCGACAAATCAAACCATCGCCCACGGACAGGATAAGGACTAAATGATGCCTACAATTCCCTAGCAGCCTGCTGTGACAGTGTTGGAAACCATGTCCTCCTTAAGGCTATGGTAATCCAAAATGAGTAGTCCACTTAAAACTAGGGGCCTACAGGGCACACCTGACTCCACCTTCTGTGAATTCTCATTTCTCTCTAGACGAAACTAGCATCAAAGAATATCCCAGTATAAATACATTTTCCCCAAATCCAGTCCTAAAATTAATGGGATGGAGCTTGCTGTTCCTGAACAGATCAAAATTGGCTCAAGAATGGTTTCTGCAGCGTTGCTTTTGGGATTCGAGAATGGTTTTGTTTGGTTTCTTCTCCCTCTGTTGTCTTATTTATGAAACCAACTACTTTGGTCGATGACTGTAAGATACCATTCATTAGACAAGTCACCAATAAGATGAAGAAAAGATCCTCCAAAGGAAGATTTTAGGATCAAGAAAATATTACATGATTTTGACACAGTAATTATCAGGAGGGAAACTCTGCATGGTGGCCCATATTTACTAACATTTTGCGTTGTGTTTGCTCCACGTTTTTTTGGTGCAGCCATGATGCAAAACGTCAGGATTAACAAAGCCAAGCAAATCTTGGTTTGCATGGCTTTGCGTCACATTTCATCCAAAAGTAACGCAAGGTAGCACATTGCACTACCTTGCTTTATTTGCACCAGGTAAGCATTACATGGATGGAACATGGGTTTACCATGCATACACCCATGTATGTTGATGCAAACCCAGATTTACCAAGGTCAGTAAAACTGGATTCTCACCACAATGACGAGCCCTACCCGAGGCTGGCAGAAAAAGGAAAAATACAAAATTTCTATATCTCGCCTTGTTACCGCCTCTTTGTATGTGTGCTGCATTAAACAGAACATAAACAAAGGGGACTATATCTCCAGGGATTGTTTTGTGCAGAAAGGTAATCCTTCCTGCACAAAAACAAATCTGACCACAAAGCATGCACACTTGCACAATTGAGCAAGGGTGCATGCATTGGCGATAGGCTGCCATCGGTGCACTAGCACAATGAAAGAGCAGAAGTGTGCTGTGCCTTAAAAAATATGCCACATTTCAACTCTCTCCCTTTCATTCAAAGCAATGCAGCAGATTCATTTGCTTTGTTGTTTTATGTGAAGGATTAGTACATTCAGGAAGAAGTGTTTAGGTTAGTGATCTACCTTCACCCCAAGTCTACGTCCTTGGGCTGAAGTGGATTTTAGAATGAACTATAATCCACAACCTTAACCCCAGGGTTGTGGCAAGTTACTATAAAAATTAAATGAAAGAAAAATGTTCGAGATTTTTTTTACACAAACCACACTTTTTCCAGAACCAGAGGTTTTATTTTCGAGAGCATGGGTAATACTGCTGATGTTTTGATTCAAATGAACATTAATCTAACTATGGTGATAACGAAGAATACTCTTTACAGTGTTTGCTTTTTCCATGGGAGAGTCCCACTTCTGGCAACACATCATCAGAAAGCCTTTGTTTTACCAGTCTACCAATCATACCTGACAAACGTTTTTGGTAGCATTCCAACCCATCGTTTTTCAATCACAGTGCCAATCTGGACAAAGGCCTGCCTTATGCAAATCACTACTGCTATTCATGGGAACAGTTCATCCCGAAAAGACAGACAAGGCCCAAACCAGAAGCAAGCACAAGCAACCCCAGAGTGGTCAGTGAGGTATAGCTTGGATCCTATTGCACAGTGAACTTGGGACCCATGCCTAGGCACACCCTTGCCCACATATGGCTTAGCATCAATCATTCAAAAGTGTTGGGAGGAAGGCTTGCAAAAAGTGTAACCACGGGATATTGGTCAGGGTAGCATTCTAACCCATTGTTTTTTGCCCTCTGTGCCACTCTAGATAAGTGCCACCCTACGCAAACCAGCACTGACCCTGCTCCTTATGGGAGCAGGCCATTCAAACTGTCATTCAAGGCCCCAGAAGGGGACACAAGCAACCCTAGACTGGTTTTGGCCTAAATAAGTCTAATCAGTGAGGTATAGCTTGGATCCTATGACACAGAGAGCAATGGACCACATCTGGGCAGATCCTTTGACACTTAGCGTGTAATGTGAATCAGGCAAATGTTGATGGGAGGAATGTTACCATAACGTCTAATCACTGGCGTTCTCTTGGGGTAGAATTTCAACCCATTCTTTGTCACCCAATATGCCACACATTATGCATATCAGTACTAACCCTCCTTCTTATAGAAACAGTCCATGCCAAATTGTCAGACAAGGCCCACTCCAAACGAGAACACAAGCTACCCCAGACTGGTTTCAGCCTAATTAGAACTCTTCAGTAAGGTATAGCTTGGATCCTATGGCACAGAGAGCAAGAGAACCACATCTGGGCATAACCTTGGCCACCTTGGGCCTGATAATGGGAGGAATGCTTGCAAAACATCTTACTACTGGCAATCGTTTGAGACAGCATTCCAACCTATTATTTTATACATCGAACAGCTGAGGGAAAAAGCCTCACAACTGCTGAAAAGCCAAGTGTTGTGCTTTTTCCTAAACTCAAGGTGATTCTGGATATTTCTTAGCTAGAGAGGCACGCTGTTCAAGAGGACAGGACCCATATTCAAAATGAACGTCCACCATCTTGTTTCCTATGGAACTGAGGAATAACTGCCAGGTTAAGATCAGCTGAGCGAAGAGCTCTGGTTGGGAGGTAGGGTCACAAAAGTTTGAACAGGATGGGAGCACCTTGGGTGTTCATTATTCAGTATGCCAAGTTCAGGGCTTTGAATTGAATTCTCGTTTTCAATGGAAGCCAGGGTAGTTTGCAAAGGAGTCCCACAACGGGGCAGAACTTCAGAAGAGAAAACATCAATTTGGCTGCCACATTTTGAAACAACTGTAGGTCAGAGTTCTTGCCACCCAGGTGCAGAATGTTACAGTAGTCCAAGCAGTATAGAGTAAGAGATTGGATAATCAACTGGCAAATATGTGGTTGCAAGAGGCCAAAAATGTTTTTAGCCTTCTAAGAAGACCAAAACAAGTAACTGCCAGACTAGTTACTTGTTTCTTGAGGTTAATGTCATTGTCCAGCTATATGCCCAGACTTTTCAATGCAGATTTAGGTGCAAGTGGAGGCCCCTGGCAGTCTGGCCACCATTTATTCCCCATGACAATGTATGTTTGCAAGGCAATAGGATCTCTGTTTTACTTGTATTCAGTTTTGGAAAATGATCATCCATCCACCAAGCCACTGACAGCACCCACCTCCTGAGTTTAGTAATGTCCTGAGAGGAGTCAGCAGAGAAAGGCAAAATAAGATGGGTATCATCAGCATGTGATAGAACCAAGACACCAAGAAGTCTTACTATCTCAGCCAGAGGTCTAACGTACAAGTTAAATCCCTAAGGATCACTGAGATCCAGGGATCTGGGAGATAAAAAGAAAGAAGGAGAGACAACCCGAAGGTGTGGCGGCTGAGAAAGGATTTGACCCAGGACAGTGCTTTGCCCCAAATGCACCTTTTAAGAGATAGTGTCAAAGGTGGCACTCAGGTCTAAAAGAAAAAGGGCCACCCAACAGCCCTCATCCACCACTGTGCGAAGTGACTCATTAACAGACAGAAGGGCAGATTCTGAACTATGAAGCGACCTGAAGCCCATTTGGGATATGGCCAGGATCCTATTGGCTTCTAAAAACGTTGTTAGAAGTCTATTAACATGTTTTTCAGCCACCTTAACTAGAAAAGGGAGTAGAGAAATAGGGCAGTATTTAGTGTAATGGTATATATGGAGCTAGAAAGACAGAAGAGAAAGACTATGACCTTGTTATGAATAGGGGTGGAAGTAAATTGTGTAATTCCATTTACTGTAATCATGCCGAATTACGCCAACATTCAGAGATATTACTGTTATACAAGAAAAGTATTTCTGCCTTTAGCACTATTTTCCTAGAGCAAAATGGTCTGAAGATGCTAAGAAACAGCATTGAATACCACAGGACATGAATAATGAGTGCGAGCAGCAACTCATGCTCAGCAAATGCGCACTGGGGATAGGATTTCCCCCCAATTTGCTCTCAGAATTTAACACTAGTTCCTATGCACCCTTGTGTCCAAAATGAACATTAGGATGTATTTTGCGCTAACAAAACAGTAATAAATGCAGAAGAACATAATCAGCAGCATGAGCAGCCGCTCACACTAGTTAATTGTATTCTCACAGTAGAATTTTTTTCCCCCAATTGCTTTTAATTATGGGAACAGGTGTAAATGCCTTATTGGTAATTCCATGTCAAAGAGTAAGAGGGAGTTACTGAAATTACTGTGATTACTCCGGCATAAGTGAAATTCTGCTCAGGCATAAATATGAGTGAGCTAGATTTAACCACAGGGAAGCCGTGTGGCTGGTAATAATTATTCCATCCCATGACTTCACACCTTAAACTGTCCATTACAAGTTAATCTCCACAAACATTTTACAGGGTGAGTCAGAATTCTCAGCAAAGAGGGCGGGGGAGAATACGAAGTACGTATCATACAATTGATGGGGATTTTTTTCTGATGAAAACTTGAAAAAACTATAAACTAATTTCTGAAACAGGCTGAGTGTCAGGCGAGAGTTGCTTGGAATGCAGCCCTTCATGTATACAATCCTACTGTAATGTACAATTCACACTAAAGTGCAACAGAAGTGATTCACGATTTTACTTTATTAAGTTTTTTTATTTCTGTGAATATAATTAGATGGGAGAGAAGGGAATACAGTATCCTGTGGAGAAGCATTCAATACACTTGTGTATACGTCACTTGTTCCCCTATTTGATGTTTCTGTTGTTGTTGTTGTTACAGTTTCCTCGAGTTCAGAGGTGGTTGTATTGGGTTGCCCTTGCTATACAGCAACTATGTCTGCTTCAGGAGGCTCCTCTGTCTCGATGGTGTCAAAGTTTTCTCAAGCATGTAAACCTCTGCCTTTTAGGGTTTTATAATAATCCCCTTACATCAGTGGCTTCAGAAGAACGTTTTGACGCAAGGCTTTTTTGATTTTCACTGCATTACAGGTTATGGCAATTCCCTTGGAGTTTGAATCCCGTTGCATTGTGGGAGTCATTCTGAATCCTATTCTTTAGTAGTGAATAAATAGTGCTATAAGTTTAAAACAAACCAAATAAGCCTTCATATATACAAAAATGAAATGAAGCAGTCCAATCAATCGTCATTTTCATTGCTCATTAACAGTTAAAAAAGCAATGCAAATATGCAGATGTAAAGTAGTCTGGATTCATAAAATACCGGATGATTCCAATTTCTCTATCTCGTTTAATCCCAACTCCGCACTCTAAAGGAAGCCTATCCCTAGGTTTCTTCCAGACATTTACAGTAAAAACATTACATGATGTAAAAACTGAAGAACCTGTTACAGAGTCAACATGTCTGTCTACCTTTCGGGGCCCTGAGCCATTTTCCCACAGCATCTAAAGGATAAATATGGCTGATGCATGAAAATCTCAAGGCAACTGGGATATGAAAGGTAGTCATACAAACTTAGTAAATGGTATATCACATACACTGTACATCTTGTAGAATGTGCATAAGAGGGCTTTAGTGCTATTACACTCACATTATCTTGGGCAGAATTTACCTCGACCAAAGTTTAACAGCAAACTTGAATACTGCTCCTTCTGTTCCATGGCCCTGGAACAACCGTACAACAAGAAGAGCCTTTACCCACTTTTCACAGAATTTCGTGTATTCAGAATAAGGTCCTGCCTTAGCTTTAATCAGTTCTGCTCTATCTATGCTGTCAAATTACACAAATGTCAAAATTTGAGGTACTCTTGGCCAGCTTGATACTTGATTTAATTCTAGGCAAATAACATAACTGGAATGCTTGGTCTTATGTTTATCTAGTAAATGGAAAGTTTGCCTTTCTAAAAAAAAAGGTAAATGAACCCTTTTGAAGGCAAAGGAAAAGTACTTTGACCATGATGGGCAACATTATACTCAGGATTTACTTTTAAAAAAAGAGGCTGGGTTATGTTATTCTTTTCAGGAAGGAAAGAGAATTAAACATGGGTCAATGTATTGTATTGTAGCGTTTACATAGAACTTCGCACCCCTGACAAGGTTAGGTTAAAGCATTTTTTAGAGCAACTGCCTTTCCTCTCCCTTTTACAATCAGCTAGGTAGCTCACAAGAATGAAGTTG
Source organism: Pleurodeles waltl (assembly GCF_031143425.1). Taxonomy (NCBI): domain Eukaryota; kingdom Metazoa; phylum Chordata; class Amphibia; order Caudata; family Salamandridae; genus Pleurodeles; species Pleurodeles waltl. The sequence continues at coordinate 923,524,843 of NC_090444.1, forward strand.
TTGATATGTAACATAGGCTTCTCGCAGGTCTAGCACCAAAGTATAAATATGGAGTTCGTTTTGCACCAAATTAGAGTAAAAAAGAAAATGCGCTAATTCGGTTCAAACAGAGTATAAATATGCCCCTCTGTCTCTGATACAAGCTAGCATTGCCAGTCAACTGTCATGGAGGAAACTTTGCTGTTTGTGGGCCAATGTGGCACCTCTCAGCTGGTGGTGCACAGTGAGCAAAAAGGTCCTGATTACAGCCTTTGTGTTAATTCCATCTCAAGTGGAAACTCGCAATCTGATCAGTGCTAATTGCACGTTTTATTTCTCATGTGAAATTGACTTCCCCATGCTATCTGTCTGCAATTGGTCCTCGGGAAAGACCTGCTGAGACCTTTGTTGGCATACTGCTAAATCCCAAACTGTGCGCTTTAGAATGTATTCCACGATGCATAAATCACAACATCCATGGGCATTCCAAGGTTCCAAAATCAGAATGTTGTGTTATTTGCCTGTAAGATCCATGCCAGATTTTACTTGTAGAACACCTATGAGTATATAGCAAGCGGTAGTCAGACATGAGCAAACACACAAAGACAAATACTGCCAGAGGCGATTGTAGACCTAAAGATGAATTATCAGCAAGGTTGCAATGGCGGTCCTAGTGTTACTTGCCCTGCGTCAGCCCTTACGTGACAAGAGTGCTCATATTAGTACACACTCAGCTGTGGCCCTTCCTGCTCAAGCCCCTATCTAATGCCTACACGGAAAGTATGTTTGCAGAAAGAATCCTCCCCCCGATATCAAATTCTCCTTTCCTCCGAAGAGTGCCTTGCCCCACCGCAAAAAGTTCTGTGGCACTATTTTACCTATAATTCTATCCAGTGCTTGAAATGGAAAAAATAAAGTGCAGGTACTCTGTTCAAGAGTACCTGCTTGTTTCTGAGAAGTGCCGGTACGCTACAATTGAAAGTATTACGTTTTTCTTGAGATGTACCGGTACTCTCCCTCTCAAAATAAAAAAGTGCCGGTACTCAGTACCGGAGAGTACCGGCCCATTTAAAGCACGGAATTTCTATCTCAGGTTCACACACTAGGCACCACAGCACTAACGACCTTCCGCACAGGTGCAGAGAACGAGACGACAAAAAAGCCGACATAACCATCACATCTGCCAGTGGACTTTCCTGTTTGTTGTGTGCGCTTAGGCGCTACCCTTTGGTACCTTCCTCCAGTAATTTGTTTAATATCCTAGTAACAATACGCACAACAATCTCATCAAACTGGCCCGTAAAACAAAATACACACGTTCTCTGTACTAATTAAAAAGAGCAAACGGGCTCCACAGAGAAGGCAGCGGCCACTGGAGAAAGGTAAACACAACTGTGAGCGGCTCAAACATTCGACGAGACAAGATCCCTAATTAGTTGGGCTATGATCAAATGCTGCATCTGATCTGATAGTCTTTCTTTTTTACATCTATTACCACAAAGCATTCAAAAGTACCCTTCTTTACTGGATGTAAAATAGGTGTACGCAGAACTAGACTCTGTTGTAAAATGTGTATGTGAGAAAAATGAAAACCTTTTTTAGTAGCATTATCTGGGCTATTTGAATGCGAAAGATTGACTTACATCTCGAAAAAGTAATACGTTGTGTATTATCAGTTTTTGCTTGTTTCACAAAACATTAAACACACATAATAAAAGTCGTTTTATTTCGGGACTCTGCGCCAAGAGACCCGCTCGGGTGTTTGCGCTTAAGAAATAGAAAGGTAGGTAGATAGACAGGCCCACCGACAGATGGACGGCAGGCGGACGTAGAGGTAGATAGAAAGGTACATGGATAGATGGATGGATAGATAGATAGATAGATAGATAGATAGATAATGCATGTATCCAGGCACACCAGATAACTTTATGACTACATTGAGGGCCTAATTCTGAGTCTGACGGGCGGCGGAGGCCGCCCGCCAGACTTCCCCCCTCCGAAATACCGCTCCGCGGTCGAAAGACCGCGGAGGGTATTCCGAGTTTTCCCCTGGGCTGGCGGGCGGTCTTCGCAAGACCGCCCGCCAGCCCAGGGGAAAACTCCCTTCCCACGATGACGCCGGCTCGTAATAGAGCCGGCGGAGTGGGAAGGTGCGACGGGTGCAGATGCACCCGTCGCGTATTTCAGTGTCTGCTTTGCAGACACTGAAATACTTTTAGGGGCCCTCTTACGGGGGCCCCTGCCGTGCCCATGCCATAGGCATGGGCACGGCAGGGGCCCCGTGACTCCCCCTCCCGCCATCCGGTTCCCGGCGGGAGAACCGCCAGGAACTGGATGGCGGGAGGGGGAGTCGGAATCCTCCATGGCTGCGGAGCGCGCTCCGCAGCCATGGAGGATTCCTACGAGCGGCGGAAAGTCAGCGGGAGACCGCTGCCTTTCCGCGTCTGACCGCGGCTAAACCACCGCGGTCAGAATGCTCGTAGGAGCACCGCCAGCCTGTTGGCGGTGCTCCCGTGGTCGGTGGCCCTGGCGGCCACCGACCGCCAGGGTCGGAATGACCCGCTGAGTGTTTTATTAGAGGCATGAGGGATGTTACTATGGAACTTGAATACGGATTGGTGAACACCCAATACCAAATCCGAGCTGGTGGTAGGTGGTGGAGGCCACCGACACTTATTTCCGGGGTCCTGCACTTATTTTACCTGTATCAGATTTTTACCGAGGGTAAGAGAGGAAAGCCACACAGATGGGAGAGACGGCTGAAGAAGAAGAAGACGACAAACTCCTCAAAAAAGGAGAAAGCAGGAACCTGCCAGTGAGATAAAGGGGCAGGGGGTGTCTGGCAGTAGATTAAAGAGGCGTGAGGTTGGTTTAAGACTACAGTCTTGGTACTGGGTGCCCTGGCAAAACAGGGCTTTGGGCACTGACACTCTTTCATTCACAAATTAAGCACTGCGGGCACCCACTCGGGCACCCCTCTGAATGTTTACAAACATTCTACAATGTATATTTCCACAGTTGTTAGTACATCTAAGGTGGACTTGAATGCACCAGGTATAAGTGGAGCAGCAAGCAGAGCAAGGTCTATGTGCAGTTTTCACAGGGTGTGAGGAAGGAGACACGTTGAGAAAAATATTACTACTAAAATGTTAAAAAAGTGCTAATTTTGCAATTGTATTGACTGTAAATAGTCATATGTGCAATGTACATAGGGGCATATTTAAGAGCCCCTAGTGCCACTTTAGCACTGCCATAGCATAATTGTTTTACACTAATGTGGCTCTAGAGTGGCTTTTTCCATGCGCCATTTTTACCCAGAGGTGCAATGAATGCATTGCGACACTTTTTAAACCAGTGCGCCTCATTATGTATGCAAGGGGGCGTTCTGGCACTAATAGGTCCGCAAAAATGGAACAGTGAAATTTAACAGATTTCACTGTGCCATTTTTCTCTTCATTTTCAATGTCTTCTCAGAGCAGGCATTAAAATGGCGCTCCCACAGAAACCTACGGGCCTCCTTGCACTTTGCTACACTAGCCTCAAATTTTTGTGCTAGTGTAGCAAAGCATCACAACAGCGTCAAAAATGTTGACGCTATTGTGCTAACGACTGCCATGGTGCACCGTATTATAAACATGACGCAACCATGATGTTGTTAGATGCCGGTAGGGGGTGCAAAAAACTGGTGCATCTCTCATGCACCACTTTTTCTCAAATTTGGGCCATAGTCAGGAATTTACTTGAATATCTCTCTAAAATATAGCATGCGCAATTTAGACGTGCTCAAGTCAGAAAAGTCCCTTAATTCACTATGTATTTTCAGGTTTTTGTAAGTTACAATTTTACGAAGACACAACTGATACATGTCGTAAATATTAAATTCTTTTAGGAAACAATACAGGCTCTATATTTTTCTCAAGAAAGCCTAAAACATTAAACTACCTCTTTTCTTTTCATTATGATTTTTTATGCATTTTCTTCAGAATATCATACCTTAATCAATAGCAATAATCGACATACGGAAGTGTGAACATCACAGTATGTTACATAAGCAGAAATCTCTTCTTAACAGTAACCGAGCATCAATGAGGCATCCAGGGGAGAAAGTCCGTCAGATTAACGTATTGTAGGCACTATAAATGTTTATTATAGCACGTCATCTTTTTCCAGCAGTTACAAAAGGTACCCCAGATGCCACTTGGTCCCGCTGTCCTTGGTTGTACGTCTCCGCATTGGTGTTAGACCATATATAACCTGCAGCGAGCCTTTAACTGGGAGGGAGGAACCTTTATAACCACACGTAGCAACACTGCTGCTGGACAGGAGCAGTGATATAGCGCTAGTCTCCTGACCGACATATGAATTCCAGCTACGTACCCCAACACGGATACAGGCGCAGGAAGCTGAACATCCTAACTCTAGAAATCGCTGTAAAAATCCTCCACCCAGGGCTTTAAGTGGGATGAAAACATCTGGAGGGTCTCCTAAAAGGGGGACATAGTTAACTTCGAGGCGTAAAAACACACAAGCTCTTTTAAATGTCCAAAGTAACAGCTCTGCATCTTTTAACTGGCCAAAATAAATGAATACCATGCCATAGCCCATCAGGAGATTATACCTGAAATACAGCTTGGAGATGCGCCATGAAAAGTTGCCTTGTGATGTCATATTATTTACCTATATGCTTTTTTCTGAAATGGGAAACACCCTGAGGGCCGACTCCGGAACAACGAAGTCGTGGACAACGAAAGTGGAACTACGCTTTCCTTAACCACGACTTCGTTGTTTTGTGCCTTAACCACACATGTGCTGAACAACGCACATGCGTGGTTAATGCACAAACAAGGGAGTCGGCTGAGGAGGGCGACGAGTCAGGTAAGTGGGGGGTTGGGGTTTTAGTTTTAGAGGCGGGGTTGGCGTATTTTTAGTTTTAGGGGCAGGGAGTGGGGGTTTGGGGTTTTAGTTTTAGGGGCGGGGTCGGGGTATTTTTAGGTTTAGGGGCAGGGGTGGGGGGTCGGGGTATTTTTAGTTTTAGGGGCGGGGTGGGGGTTCGGGGTTTAGTTTTAGGGGTGGGGTGGGGGGTCGGGTCAGGTAAGAGGGCCGGGGGTTGGGAGTTGGGGTATGTTTAGTTTTAGGGGCAGGGGTCTTAGTTTTAAGGGCGGGGGCGGGGTGGGGGGTCGGGGTATTTTTAGTTTTAGGCGCGGGGTGGGGGGTTGGGGTTTTAGTTTTAGTTTTAGGGGTGGGTGGTCGGGGTATTTTTAGTGTTAGGGGCGGGGGTGGGGAGTTGGGGTTTTAGTTTTAGTTTTAGGGCGGGGGTGGGGGGTCCGGGTATTTTTAGTTTTAGGGGCGGGGTGAGGGGGTTAGGGTTTTGGTTTTAGGGGCAGTGGTGGGGGGTCTGGGTATTTTTAGTTGTAGGGGTGGGGGGTTGGGGTGGTTTTAGGGGTGGGGGTTGGGGTAGTTTAGGTTTTAGGGATGGGGTGGGGGCTGGGGTTGTTTTAGGGGTGGGGGTTGGGGTAGTTTAGGTTTTAGGGATGGGGTGTGGGTTGGGGTTGTTTTAGGGGTGGGGTTGGGGTGGTTTTAGGTTTTAGGGTTGGGTTGCAGAGTCGGGTAATTTTAGGGGTGGGGTGGGGGGGTTGGAGGGGTTTAGGTTTAGGGGCAGGATGGGGGCTCGGAGTAGTTTTAGGGGTGGGGGTTGGGGTACTTTAGGTTTCAGGGATTGGGTGGGGGTTGGGGTTGTTTTAGGTTTTGGGGGTAGGGTGGAAGTTGCAGTAATTTTAAGGATGAGGTGGGGGGTTGGGGTAGTTTTAGGGGCAAGGGTGAGGGGTTGGCGTGGTTTTAGGGGAGGGGTAGAGGGGTCACGGTAATTTTTAGGGGTGGGGTGGGGGGCCAGGGGGGACGCTTGCTGGAACAATGCATGCCTATCACTAATGCCTTTACCAGGAATGCCTTTACAACGAAAAATCGTAGTTAAGGCATTCGTGGAAAAGGCATTAGTGGTAACAACGAGGTCGTTGTTCCGACCTCGTTGTTCAGGCATGCGTTGTTCCGGCAGGCGTGGTTCCGACATACATTCTTCTGAAATCATCATGAACACGATGTGTGTTGTCTCACCTACACAAAATGGATATTATCGTTTTCATGGATTTTCTTTTGTGCTGATTATATTCTGTTTTGATGGTCACAAACATTCACATATATTTCCCAGTCTGTTATTACTTTTTTTTTTTTAATTGTACCTCGCACATGCGCGCAGAGCCTTTCTCCCTTCCCTTCTGTAACCATGTACGTTAGCTTCAGTATTTCCACGAGCAAAAATGATTTTGTACGGCATTTTTTATTAGTTGAAGTAACCATGTTGCTTCTTTGTAAAAATGTCACTGAAATGTGTATAAATATGCAAACTCGCTCTACATTTATGTTTATTCCCCAGTCATTTTACGATTTAAACAAATGAGTTCCCCTTTGTTGCAACTGAAATAAACCTCTCATCACTATATATAAACACACATTTTTGAGCACAGCCTATTCTCTATTTTCAATTCTCTCGGGAGGCAGCGGGAAAACCTTCCGACAGACACGGTCAGCTTTTTTATTTTAAGAACCCTCAGGGCAAAAATGGAGAGCCTGATAGGGACCCGCCTCAGCACCATCTTTTTAGAACTGCTGATGCTGAGCACCGGCAGGACCCGGCTCACTTAAAGCCCTGCCTCCACCAGTATTACTGCATTGGCGAGCATCGATTCCAAATGGAGAACATCTCCGTTTTGGTAGTGACATATATTGCATGCAAGATGCTCGGCCAGGTCCAGTTAATGCTTTGCTGCTGTTCTAAAATGGAGGTGGTACAGGGATTTGAAGTGCAGAAGGTGTGTCTGTGGCTCATAGAAAAGTTGGATGTATGGTTAGAACTGAACTGCCATTTGTCTTCTGTATTTCTCTGATATCAGTCTACTAGTGCATCCTCAATGTGATGTAGATAATCGCCCAAATGGCGTTGCCATGGCCTAGATACCCAGGTGCAAATTCTGGAGGTTCATTTCAACTGTATAGTAAGTCGTATTCTATCACAGGATGTTAATAGAGAGAGTACTATCTGGGTTTTTGAGAAGTGGAAAGCAGTAAAGTAGAGATGGGTAACCAGATAAACCTGTTAGAGGTATGAAAGAAAATCATCCAAATATATGTTTTTGCAGTGCTTAACTTGTAAAAACATAAGTGCCAGGGATTTCGTCAGGAGTCCACTGCAACTTGCCCCATTCATTGCCCCTCGCCTTATACTTCTAATGACAGTACAAACACAACTACTAACCATCAATGTTCTTCAAATGTAACAAATCAGACTCTTCCAGACCACCGAGTGGTATAACAATGGCCTGAGAATGAGATGCTAGTCATTTTTAGTCATCTCCAAAATACATAGACAGCGCCACCAGGTGGCAGACTGTCATAGGTGCCTGTACGGACAATTGGGTGCTGGTGTGGAGCCCCGGAAGCCACCGCCCCAAATTAAGCAGATTTTTTTTATTTTTGATAACATCATCTAGCTGTGGAGAAAAGGGGGCTCAGCATGCTCTGAAGTGGCTGCCTAACCCTGTTTGCCACCAAGGGTGGCGGAGAGGGTGGGTCACTGCTTTCCTAGTGCAGCTAGCGTGGTCACTGCCACCCCCTAAGTGGTCACTTGCATAATCAAATAGAATCAGATTTTAGGTATTGTAAGGTATATCCAACACTTATAGTGTGACTTATTGTGATTGAGTATCTTTGTTTTTTTCCACTACTTTTAACCCAGTCATCTGTAGATTAGGTTATAGGGTCCTGATGAACTACTTAGACCTGCATGGAATATCAATGGAAAGAAACATGTTGGTTGACATTTTCACTTCCCTGTGACCTGTTCTGGATCATTGTCTCCAACACAGCCACCCTTGTTTTTACTTATAACAAGAGATCCCATATATTAAAACTCCTTAAGGGCTCTCCTAGTTATTTTGATCTCAAACTTACACCAATCTACACACACTGCATCTCCACTCACACTTGACCACGGTGTAGTGTAGCCATTTTTAATATAGCTTTATGCATGTTTGCTTAATGTATTAGGCCTCTGTGCACTTTGCCCTAGATGCATTTTATTTACCATCGCACTGTTATTTTACAATAACCAGTTTCACTGTCTTGTTTTATTTCATTCTATCACACTGTTTAGCTTACTTTAGCACTGTGTTCTCAAACAATACATTCTTGCTCGCTCTGTGCTTCAGCCAAGGATACAGTCTGGTACATTGCCGATAGATGTGTGAGAAGTTTAGTCTTTAGGGTTCGTAGAAAGTACACATTCTTACGTAGGGACGTTTCTTAGAACATCGACGAGTTAGTTATAAAAACACTTTCTAGTCCTGGTACACGTAAGAGGGAGATTCTGACCAGGAACCCACAACTAGATGCTGACTGCCCCGTTGCAGATGCTGATGCAGATTACAGGCCTTTGCTCAGGTATGTATGAACAATGCCCAACTCTCCCGCAAGGGAGTTCCAAAACTTATTTTGATAAATTTACGTATTTTTCTGGGCATTATCAAATGAATGCTAAGTCATATTATTTTAGGTTAACTCTGTCTAAAGATAAACAAATCTTGTTGACCAACACGAAATTCATAAATTCGGATACCTTTGTTTCCTGATTGTCAATTGAAGGGTATGAATATTGGCCAAAGAATGTTGATTTAAAAAGTGTTTGGGGAATAAAAAATGGACAAACTAAGGGTAGAGAAACATTGTTTAGAGCATGTCTCATTCCCGTTCAAATGATTTTTTAAAATGAAACAGTACAACAGACTAGCTGTTTAGGCTTAGCCAAAATTAGAGAATTGAACATGCCGCGTATACCTGCCCCCGCAAAAATTAATAATTGGCAGAAATACATAAATGCCACTTTTAGTGAGCTTACGGAATATGTCCAGAATGGTACATTTAACACTTCATTGACATGTTCAGGCGGGTGGTTATTGTGGCCCATGGACACCAACGGGTGTCATCAATGTTTAGTCACCTCCTCGGGGGGTTTCCGGACGAGTAGGTCAGACCCTTGCTATAAATCACCAGAGCATGCTGAAATAATTACTACATATAGTGTGGGAAAATTGTGCCAGCAATGGTTAAAATCATTCTGGCTAGATGCAGTTAAGACACATCTCACTCTCCTGTCTAATAATATTGACTTACCAGATTTTTTGTCAGGCCCGAAGATGCCACGTAGGAAGCGTTTCTTGTATGAAGTATACAATGAAATATGGAAACCTTCCCAACAAGAGGCTGCAGCCCGGTTAAGGCTGATAGATCAGGAAAATTTGAAAAAGGCATTAGCTGTTGTGGATAATGGAATTCACACCTTGTCCAACCGGATATATACAATTAACAACATTGTTTCTTCTGCAATAGACATTATACGATCTGATATGTCTTCTTTATATCATGGACAGAGTCAGACCAGGTCCGTTATGCAGTTGGGTTGGACGCTTCAGACATTGAAGGCGGGTCGCGTTCCGTGGCAGCACATCAGTGCCAGGGAAACCTTTTTTTCCTTTAATTTAACCCGACAACAACAACTAATGGCTAAGAAAGAGGCGACTTATGTCATGCTCAACATTGAAAAGTTAGAAAGATTGCCTTTTACCGTGGCCAAGATTCCCTCTGCAGAGTGGTTAATACACAGGGTTATTAATCTGCCTATTTCTACATTACAATTCACTTCTTGTTTGAAACAAGTTCCGGTAGGCAGATATGAAAAGTTGGGAGATAGTTACATCCATGAGGTGTGGGAGCTTCCCTCCTTGTACAAATGCCTCAATGGCATGAAAGAAGTCTTTCTTAGCGGTATTGAATGCAAAACTTCAGTCAGCCATTCTATGATTTGTAAGCAGCTGTCCTTGCATGGGGCGTGTAATGCCTCGGTGGCGAACTTGGCTTGCTATCTGAAGGGAGTTACAGTCCCCTTGATTAAATGCACATTCCAGGTGCTTTCAAACGGCAGCTACGTCCTCCTCAATAGTGAAGACTGTTGTGGCATGCGGGCTGGAATAGTCTACGTTGTTTCGGTCACTAAGGTCGTTACTTGCTGCGGGAGTGTGTTGTTTCCCCCAACTAAAATTAGGGAGGTAGCGGATATTTGGCCTCACATTGCTACTTCCAAGGTGAATTTCGACAAGTTAAGTAGACTGAAGGCTTTATTATTTCAGAAGCATGTGGCCCTTACATCTGCACGCAAGACCTACGCACTTCAGGTGGCAAGGTCATCAGCGGAAATACAGTCCCTGTTAAATACCAACTTTCCAATCCACTTTGGTGAACTTGTGGGACGTATATTTAATGCGTCCAGCACGGCTGGATTAGCAATTTTTTTTAAAGCCTTTGGTGTTGGTTTCGTTCACACCTTCTCTTCCACATTCAGTTTAATACCTTCGGCTACTCATTCAATTTTCGGAAGCATTTTTGGGGGATTTCCGATAACTTTGGTTTTATTAGCCAGCATTTTGCTGTTGCTGTTGTTTTTCCACAATGGCTGTCCCGCCGTAACAAGGACGAATGTGGGGGCTCCCATCAGCGCAGCTGTGTCGTGAACGCATGATGCTGCACTTTGGAGCAACACTCCTGGAACATTTGGAGTGTGACTGGTCTCTGTCATTCAGACCAGTTTTGGATTGTGTGCAGCCCGTGTTTCGGTGCCGTTGGTGCTCTTTTGAATATGCACTAGATGTCTGTCTCTCACAGCAACACCCCCCAGTGGTTGATGCTGATCTGTTGATGTTCCCGATGAGGGCTCATTACCAGACATGCGTGCTGTGCCTGCGTTTGCTTCGAGAGGCTACTTACGAGATACCCTTCCTGGAGGAAGTTGATATTGACTCATTTACAGGCTCTACACGGGATGCCGCCTTGGTTGACACTGGGGCTTTGGAACACACCTGCTCCTTGGTAGTCTTTGGCGTGGATTTTCTGGTTTTGTCATCTGCCGAAGTGGAGACTCTCCTGCTTTCCATGACCACTGTTTGAATTGGATTTATTTTAAATTGACATTATGATTTGAATTCGGCATTTTGCCGCATGCTCATTTTTTCAATTTAGGTTTAATATGCTTTGATGTCCTCTTGACTTGTTGAAATTTGTTAGAGTTTTTATTATATTTTAGCCTAGGGCATTTTTAGTTTAGACTAAAACCACTTTCTACCAACAAGGGGAGGGTGTATTGTAGCCATTTTTAATATAGCTTTATGCGCATTTGCTTAATGTATTAGGCCTCTGTGCACTTTGCCCTAGATGCATTTTATTTAACCTCGCACTGTTATTTTACAATAACCAGTTTCACTGTCTTGTTTTATTTCATTCTATCACACTGTTTAGCTTACTTTAGCACTGTGTTCTCAAACAATACATTCTTGCTTGCTCTGTGCTTCAGTCAAGGATACAGTCTGGTACATTGCCGATAGACATGGTAGAACTTTAGGCCCGTATTTATACTTTTTTAGCGCCGCATTTGCGCCGCTTTTTGACGCAAAAGCGGCGCAAACTCACAAAATACAATTGTATTTTGTGAGTTTGCGCCGCTTTTGCGTTAAAACATGACGCAAATGCGGCACTAAAAAGGTATAAATACGGGCCTTAGTCTCTAGGGTTCGTAGAAAGTACACATTCTTACGTAGGGACGCTTCTTAGAACATCGACGTGTTAGTTATAAAAACACTTTCTAGTCCTGGTACACGTAAGAGGGAGATTCCGACCAGGAACCCACAACTAGATGCTGACTGCCCCGTTGCAGATGCTGATGCAGATTACAGGCCTTTGCTCAGGTATGAGGGTTGATGTCCTCCCGGGGGAACCTGAAAGGCAGGCTTAGAGCTTCACAGGCTGTGCTCAAAATATAACTTAGAGAGAACGTAATTCAGTTGCACTATGATAGCCTTATTCTTGTGCTTCACTCTCCTCGTTACTATTTCAATCCTACTGTGTTGTATAGTTCTGTTTATTGCAGCTCATGCTTTGTTATCTAAAATGCAGTCGTTTTATTAAACCAATCTTTAAAACTTAAACTGCCTTTGTCATTTATATATGAGACCACACTGTGTACGAGAGAACCAGTTGTGACCTGAGTGACCACGACTTCCCTGGGAAGTACTAAGATGTCATGCGCTTGACTGCCCAATTGTCTCTTCCCTTCGGGAGAGATGAGGCACTGCTAGTTAGCCGGAGCAAAACCAGATTTGGGGTGACAAGGGTCCTTCACCGTGGGTCAGTCTTAGTCCACCACACTGCAAACGTTCTTGCCGCCCAAAAATCCAGTAGTCTCATTAGGATAATGAGAGCCTACATGACAACGGTGTCTTATTTGAAAAGATCTCAGGCAAAGAGCCCCCTCGAGGGGCCAATTGGGAATTGTAGCTGCCTGATGATGATGTGCGAGGCCTCTTTCTTCTGAGCAATCAGATCCCCCAGACCTGCTTGGTCAGTCTCTTCCCGACTTACTGCTTTACCTGCTTTTCCAGGTAACTTGAAGGAACTGCATTCTCCATTTGTATAGATGTATATTTAAGGAGCTTGTATTCTGGACTTAGATGCACTCCCAGTCCCCAAATTATTGTGTTCCTATGGTGAATTAATTACACAAGCATCAGTCTAAGGGATAAGTAACCTGATTGTTCAAGGTTTTATAAATGTCTGACTATATTTACTATGCATTCATCAATGCAGGGGATGTCTTAGCGTACACGTAATATCATTGTTTTCCTGATGAATTAAAGTCAGTGAGTTGTCAGAGCCTTTCTGAAGATTCATGAGCAAAGCTTTTTTAGATAAAGCAAATAAACTTCATTAGACTTACAAAATGGAAACACTACAGCAGGCTTGTCCCAGTGTACTAAAAGTGGTGTCCAGGCAAACCACTCTGCCCCTGTCCATGACAAAAAAGGAGTGGGGGCAATAAAGTCTTCATGCCTTTAGCTACATAAAAAGGATAGGTCATTGCAGCTTAGAGAGGTACATTGCCTATCATGACAGCATGCAGAACAAGCAATATGACTTTTGCAGAAGTTAGGCAAAGGCAACAAGGCTGCCCGATAGCTTCTTGACGAATATGTTCAAAGCATAAAACCTGAATATACCTTCAGAAGAAATTTTTGACCAAAGGAAATTGAAAGCTATGCCATTGCAAGGCCTCTCTGCAATCTCCACTGATCTCTAAGCAAAGACATTGAAATTGGCAGTATGCTAGAGACTCAATGGTGAGGTCGAATCTTAGACAAAATATAACTGTTACATCTAAAACATGAAATGGTCACTTGGATGTGGGAAAGCTTTTTTTGCAAAGCCAAAAAAAGTGTGCTGATGGTGGCATTATTGTTATTTTCAGTCCAAATTATACAAAACACAGCCTTCTAAATAACAAGTCATGTGCCCCAGAGTCTCGTTTTTTGTAATAAGACTAAATGGCATAATCTCTCAGCTCCCCTTTGACAAACCACAAGTAATAATGTCACTATTGTTGTTGGATCCTGAAAAGGTTTCAGTAATTTAAACTTGAGATCACCTCTTGGTAGCTATGGCACAAATCAGACAGACTGAACTTACCAAACCTGGGAAAATATGTAAAGCATTTAGATGTATCAAAACAGTTAAAAAGTTGAAAATACAACAAAATAAAATTCTCATTCAAATTTACAAAAATAGAGAACCTTTTAATGAACACAATTACTCCAGAATGATAAAGTCCAAAAGGGAGAAGCAAAGATACAAAGTCTTATATTTTAAATGTTTATAGGGCTAAAAAATGCAAAGCACCATCCGTGGGCTTCTGGTCGTACTAGACTGTAACAAGGATATGTTAAAAGGGTGACTACGATTGAGCATGGGTGAGACAAACAGGTTGGATTTGGCCTGGTCGAAAAGTTACCTTCACACTTAGAAAAGTTTCAAATACAGTCCTCAGCAGGGTAAGGATGTAAGCTGTATCCCAAAACAGGAGTGTTGATGCCTAGTTGACAAAAGGATGAGGTTTAGTTGAAGCCATTAAGAAACCTGACAAAGGCTCAGAGTGAGAAGAGTCTGTAGTTCACACCCAGGAAGTTGTCAACATCAGTCCGATGATGCTCAGTGTCTTTTCTGGAAGTCAGATTTTCTTTAAGGGGAAAGGGTGCAGACTGTAGCTGAAGAGAATTAGAAATCGTAGGATGCCAGTCAGCATCAGGCCTACTGAAATGGATTTGCTGCTATGCGCCCTTGGCAGATTAGCTAGCAGGTTCTTCCCATTTCCTCAACAGTTCTCCAGGCAAAGAGGTGGCAAAAAGTTTCTAAGTCCTAGATTTCTAGGTTTGGGCAATAGGAGTACATTCCAACACCTGCCAATGGTTTCAGAATCTCAGGAACATCTCTTTGGGGTGAGTACTCACTTCACCATGTGCTACCAGCAATGTCTAGACCAGGACCAGTTACTGGCCAGCTGCAGTCTTCCAGGAAACGGTCTTTTTGCAGATTTTCTGTCTCTGAAGCTTAACAGGAAGGCAGCCAACTGACCCTTGGAATCCACTTTCTTGTACTGTGTACAAGTGGGAGCAGGTCTCAACAGGTCTTAACAGCTGGCTCAATTCTTCTGTATTCCGCAAGTACAGTAGCTTTCTTAAGAGAATGCCTAATTTATGTCTGGCACTAGCCCATTGGTAGGGGTGACACCTTGCTCCTCCCTAACCAATAGGGAAATATTCCTGAAGTAGCCCTACCCAAGTTTGCAGCAGTTCCTGTGTGCCCTACTGCAAACAATCCTACAGCGCCCTCTCTACCTAAATCCAAGATGGCAGAGCATTTCTTCTCCTCTGCAGAGCGTGTGTGTGTACCCTAGAAATGTGACTAGAGAAATGAGTTCATCTGTTGTCACCCAAAATCAGTTCTAGGGGCAAACAACTTCTCTCCCACTGGGACTGGAGCTTGCCTGGCTATGAACATAAACTGTAACACAATCATCCATCTACAGCAGCTCCTACCCTTAATGGGACCCCTTCACCATTGCAACTCGAAGTCCTACGGTGGCAGATGAACGAAACCTGACCTTGTGGCCTGCCATCACCACCATCGAAATGTCTGACTATGATGACTTCCACTTGAAGGCTCCATCTGACCCCTGCCCCCAACACACCTTCACCACAGCAATCTTACCAATCGAGTAAGCACCAACACTTTTCCTCAATGTCTGCATCGACTTAGCCATATTCCTGAACACCTGGAAACATGCTACCACCATGTCCCTGCTTAAGAAACTATCCACTGATCCAGTCATACATTCCAACTACAGACCCTTCTTCCTTTTAACATAGCCGGCAAAGGACTTAGAGAAACTAATCAACCGATGTCTCACTAACCACCGGCTCATCAATGCCACACAGTCTGGATACAGGGTCAACCACAATAGAGACACAACACTCATCACCACCACAAACAACATCTGCATGATCCTTGGGAGAGGAGGCATGGCAGCCTTCATTATCATAGACCTCTCAGCAACATTTGATAAAGTGTAACACCCTATCCTCATCAGGTGTCTGTACAAGATTGGCATCTATCCAGGACACACTCCCTGTTGGATCTGCTCCTTCTTAATTGATAGAACACAAGCTGTCTACCTGGCACCAAACTCCTGGGAAGCTCGCAAACTCATCTACGGAGTGCCTCAAGGCTCATCACTTAGCCCCACCCTCTTCAACACATACATGAGTCCTCTGACCAATGGCATTCGCTCACACAAGATCAATACCTCCCTTACGCTGATGACACACAACTAATACTCCCCGTCTCTGACAAGAACCGCAATACAAGAAACAAGTTAATGGCGGAAGTTGCTACCTGAATGAAAGCTAACTGTCTCAAGCTCAACACCAACAAAACAGAAGTAGCGATCTTTACCAAGAATACCTCACCATGAAACCCCAGCTGGAGTCTGGATGAGCTCAGTCCCACATCCAAACTCCATGAAAAGACTTCAGAATAGACATTGCCAGCAAACTGGACATGAGTGCACAGGTCAATGCCATCACTGCACCCTGCTTCTACACCCTGAAGATGCTGTGAAAGTTATTCAAATGGCTCCCAAGCAGCGCTAGAAAAACAGTCACTCACGCTTTAGTTGCCAGCAAGCTGGACTATTGGAACACAACCTTGGGATCACCATGCAACTCTCTAGAAGATTACAAACCATCCAGAACTCAGCATTCAAACTTATGCTCAAGCTACCACACCGAACTCATATCACACCACATTTCAGGGAATCCCACTGGCTCCCGATACACAAACACACTCAATTCAAACTCATCACACAAATATTCAAGGCACTACACAACTCAGGCCCCATCTACTTAAGCACTTGCATCTCCTTCCACCAACAACTCAGACACCTATGCTCTGCAGGATTCCTACTCGCACATATCCTGTGCATACACAGAACTAGATCAGGAGGACAGGCATTCTCTTACATCACTCCTAAAGCATTAAATGGCCTCCCATGCCACATCAGAGCCTCTTCCTCGCTTCTCGAATTCCATGAGAAGCTGAAGACTTGGCTTTTCAGTAGTATCTTAGTAGTCGTAGTAGTGTGCATTTAACGACATCAGTACAATAGTGGCACCCCCAGGTATTAGGTACATCTGCCAAGGCCTGGGTAGGCCTAATGTGAAGTTATGCATGGGGCATGGCACGGTTCCAAGGCCATCCTGTGAAGGGAAGATCCACCTCCTCCCACACGGAAGGCATTTGTCTTAGTCCTGGGAGGCAGCTCAGAATTCATCAAGGGGCTGATCAGCTCCAAGCTGACAATTGGAACGTCATGAAAATGGGCTTTTAAAGGCTTAAGGCAGGCAAGAGGTGACTTGTAAAGGTACCTCTTGCAAAATAGTTAGTGCAAATCTGACTTTACCAGTAAATTGGTAAATTGGATTTATAATAAATATTTTAAAATGTCCAAGAATTCACTTTTTTTTATCTGTTTCCAAAGCGGAGATCGCATTTAAATTTTTTAATATTAACTCCCAATGATTCCCTATTGGACAGCAAACACTGTTACAGTGAAACTAGCTTTTGAGGCCATGACACTTGAAGGGCTTTTTTTATACATAAAACACTTAAATTCCCTACTTTTAAATACCATGCACCCTTCCTTATTGGGTATGACGGCCTACTTAGGGTTGTCTAGTTAATATTCAGAAAGAGGATTTAGGCATCTCCAAAGGGATTTTTTGACAGGTCAGATGTGAGGGTTAAATCTGCTAAGGCAGGTTACTGGTGGCAAGTCTGCAGTCATGTTTTGCATTGTCCCTCTAGTGGTAGCACAGTCTACTAGTAAGATTTATCTTACAGGTCCTGGGTTCCCTAATGTGCTATATAGTAGGGACTTATAGGGAAGATTAAGTGCCATTCAGGAGTGGGTCTAATTTTGACATGTTTTAGGGATCAAAACCCAGACTCTGATTTCTGGTTATCAGCGTACCAGTGCACTGAGCCAAAAAAAAGCAGCATCAGTGAAAAAATGGGGTGCTCATGCAAAAATAGGCATTTTCCTATGCTTGGTGTGGTGGATGTCATTACATTTGCCTATTAGTGATAACAGAAACAGATAGAAATCTCTAAACATCCAATCGACTTCTTATCTGCTGAGGTCAGTATCACAGTAGCCTCTCAAGCTGTGGATTTAGAGCACCTCTTTGAGCAAAGCAGACTAGATTAAGGTATGGATGGGTGTCTCAATTCCAGGAAAAAATGTAAGGTATCCAATAGAAATATTAATAAACGCTTACCCCAGAATATGTGCAAGACAAGTCCAATAAAAGCATGCTAAAAAGATGATGGTGAAACAGTTATGAAATGTGTGAAAATTTACAATATCTAATCACTGAGATAATTACTCAGTCCCCAGTAAAACAAAATAATAGTATGACTGTGAGAGAATACTAGTTGCTCTTTTACAAAGTTATTTTCCAGTCTTGTTGACCTGTGTTCCAAAAATGAACATTGCAATATCCTACTATACCTCATTACTATGCTTGTGTTCTGTAGAACAAAGTGCTGTTAACTAAATGCAAATATTTAGCAATTTGTCCAATCTGTGAAACTAATTATCAATAAAACTGCTTCAGGACCTCCACCTGACATAGGCCTTGCAGCTCTATTCAAGCTTCTAGAGACCTCTGTCTTGGTAGCCAACCATCTTTAAGACATTTTGAATATTTTTTAATCATAAGGTGAATTCCAGCCTGTTTTAAGAAACCACTCACCATTCCCTTGGTAAAATTAGCCTGGAGGTCAAAGAGGAACAGGGCAATTGTAACCCTAGTTGAAAGTTGACATATCCAGATAATTTGTGGATATGAGAGTGGTTGACTATCAATTAAGCCTACATTAAAAATAATGAGCACCTATTTAGGCTGGCTTTCAATTGTGTCATTAATACTGGATAACCATGTGTAGGGCACATGAGATTAGAGTCAAGGCCCACACCTTTTTCGATCTACCTGCATTATTCAAAATCACCAACAATCAATCCACCCTAGTAGGTAGGCTTAGTTAGCTGGATGTGAAGAGAACATCTCTCAATTGAAATGAAAGCATGTTTCATTCCCATGTGAGCAAATGGTTTGCACCCTGCTACTACAGTCCCACAGGCATCCAAATTGCATTTTCTGTTTTCTAATGTGAACGTAGTGTTCCTAATTAAGCTTAAATAGCTTTAGCCTGTGTAATTAAAATACATTGATGATAGTCAGCTGTCTGTTGTGATTCACTCACAGAGACTTCCTCCATGTAAATTGTGATCAGCAATCACTTTGACAAATCAAATACTGGTATTTAGGAAGAGAATAAATGGTGAACCGTCCTCTCATTAAGTCATCATTCTTCTCATTGAGAATAACCTCAACTGGATGAGTCATATATATTTATTCCAATAATGTACCTCCAAAAAGTCATTAATGCCAAATGGCAACCATAAACATATCCTGCAAACCTTTTTTGTATTGCTGAATATCCTGCTGCCCCATAGATATTTTCTCACCACTTGTGGGAAATCATCTTATTTGTCCCTTAGTAAAAGACAGTACATTCCAAAAGATTTATATAGCATCAATATTTTACCAGCTTTTGTGCATTATGCTTGTTTTTCAATGGAGAAGTTAATCTATCTCACAGTTCCTTGCACTTTGTGTTCTGCCTTATTTTAAGAGCTCAGCAAATGTGACTGATACTCATCAGGTCTTTCTGATTGTAGCCCCAGCTGCAGGTTAGGAATATGTTGAGGTGTACAGACTAGTTTGTAATTCCAGGTAAAAGAAGCAAACTTAATAAATCATTCTAGAGCTTTATGGATTCAAGTTATTGTTGCCGACAAAGGAGATTAGAACAGGCGGGTGGTCATTCTTCCATTGTAAAAAATGACTCAGCATTAGGCTCTGATTTGTGGAAAAGACCCTCTATCTGAACATTTGCACTACCTTTGCTCTCACTGCCACTGATTGATAATTGCTACTGGATCACGGAACAGTACTGAATGAGTCTCCCACAGCAGTGGCTATAAAATTGACAGCTGCTACCACGGTTTCATTTGAGATGCACTGGGGTTGCACATGGGCTGTAATATCATTCTGGCACTCAGTAATGGCCTCGAGAGTCCATTCTTCACCATCACAGAATAACAGTTCACACAGAAGCTCTGAGTGCACTGAGTGGAACTGTCATTTGGTGACAGCAAGAACCATTGGTGGAGGTAGAACACATAACATATTCATAGGCATCTACAGAGACCCACATAAATAGTTCAACAATTTGTAACATGAGGTATTTGTGTAGATAATTGATTTAGGGCTACATGTATCAATGTTTTTTTTTGTGACTCGCAAAACCGTATGTATTATAGTGTCATTGACACTATTTGCGACTAGCAAGGGGGTCGCAAATGCCCACCTCATGATTATACATGAGGTAGGTCGCAATTTGAGAACCCCTTGGGAATGACGGCCCTCACAGGGATGGTGGCCTGCTGGAGACAGCAGACCACCATGTCTGTTACTGCTTTTAAATAAAGCATTTTTTTGTAATGCAGCCCGTTTTCCTTAAAGGAAAATGAGATGCATTACAAAAAGCTAAAAATTATACATTTTTGTTTCATTTTTTTAGAGCAGGCAGTGGCAGTGGTCCCTAGGATGTTGATGAAAATGTTTTCAGTGACATTCACAAAGGGAAAGGGGTCCCATTCGCGTTCTCAAAACAATCATACATGGAACTGCGAGTTGAATCCCATTTTGCGATTCGGTAAAAAGTTTACCGAATCGTAAACTGGGTTTGTGCATCGGGAAGTGCAATTTGCACGTCACAAACAGCCAGATTAGCTGTTTGCGATGTGCAAAATCGTTCATACATGTGCCCCTTAGTCTTTCATAAGGGGTCCTCCATATTACTAGAAACTTCTTTTTATAATGCTAGCGCTGCTTTAGAAGACTTTACCCTGATTTAAGTTTGGGATGCTAGGGACAAGGGAAAAAGGGATTCTATTTTTTAATATGCAGAATGTTTTTTAGCTCTCACCTATGGACAGCGTTTAGCCATCTGTTGTTGAAGAACTATTGTGGACAGTACCAGTTGTAACAGTAAGCTTTGAGTGAATCAATTGCTTATCAATGGATTGGCTTTTGTGTGAATCTCATTTGCTTGGATCTTATTCAGTGGCTTTCTTTCTTCATCTTGTGTTTATCCCTCCCACTGAGCATAGTCTATTTACCATCATCTTGATTGGATGAGTTGTATCCTTTCATGACTCCACATACCAGGGAACTAATTTTTACTTTTCTTTTCACTACTGCATGAACGCCCATTTGTTTTGGTGCTCTCTACTCCTTGTGCCTCCTTCTCCTTACACCCCTAACCCCACCCCACTCACTGTGTTGCTCTTACTCTTCCTCTCACAACTTGTCTGTTGCTCACCAGCCACCAATCTCACAAGGCTCCCAGTGCAGCATTCACTTTCACTCCCCCATTCACTGTTGCTTTGATCCCTGTCCCTCCCTGTCATATTCTGTTTAAAAAAATGTTTTTTGGAGGGCTCAGCAGTTAACATATCTCAATGCAGTTCCGATATATTTTTTAAAGTTACCAGTCCAAGATTGCTGTCCACCATCTAGGAGTATTAAACTAAGGGCCTCATTTATGAGGAAGTGGCACAGCGAGGTGTTGTAACAAAATTGGCAGCGTTGCACTGCATCACTTCAGAAACACAGGGATGTACTGTATTTATGAAAATATGGCATACCCCTGTGTTTCCCCTAGCACTGGAGCTACAATTAGCTACCCAACACCAACGCAGGGAATGATTGTTTATGTGCAGAAAGGGACACCTTCCTCCACATAAACACTAATTAATGGCTTTTTGCTCTTTCTATGTGTGTTGCGGAATGCAGCACACATAGGAAAAGTAAAAATGAGGAGAATTAAAAGTATTTCTCTTTGTTGCGCCATGCTAACAACACCCCTGGGTTGGCGTTAGTTTTTGGTGCTGCCTCAGGTTTGTGATTCCATGTAAATTGGGGACAGTGTCAAAATACAATGGGTGTAGAGGTGGACTGCCCACAGCAACACCCATTGCACGCCCCTTCCACTCTAAATGATGTGGGTGAAGGAGCCTTATTTACATGGCTGCGTTAAGCCACAAAAAGTGGCTTAATGCTGCCTTGTAAATATGGTGCAGGGTGTTGCGCCACTGGAGCATCGCTAAAACATGATGCTCCAGTGGCACAAGTGCCTTGTAAATGAGGCCTTAAAAGAAGGATGACAACACCATAACACGTTTTTACTTACGCAAGTCAATGGCTTTCTTTTGTTTTGCCGACACTCTTCCACATCAGCAAGGAAGCATTTTCCATTTTCATTTGGCTGATATGGACTAGCAAGGGCAAACACACATTGACAAATCCAAAACACCATGTAATCCCATTGAAGGAGAAAACCTCCTTTATTTATTTTACTTTTAATAGCAAACAGCGAAAGAAATGTGCCATTTAACTGCAAGGGAAATGGATGGGCTAAAAGAACAGAGAGTACTTAAGTTTAGCTTTTCTCCAGATAAAAGCCATTTTATAGCAGTTTTCACATTTTTACAATGCCTACGCAGACGTATTTGGTTATTGATAATACAATCACATTTTCTTTTCATGACAACACGTTTAGGAACATTATTAAATTGCCATGGCCTTATAATAGTACTATTTGTCTCCCTGTTTTTTGATGATTTACATGCTGGTAAAAAGACTGACTACTTATGCATAGATATAGAACACATACTAATCTATCTTTTTTAAAGATGGGCCACAAAAAGTGCAGTTGGCAGTATATTATGCTGATTCCCTCAGGGGCGCTCCTTTGCAATGGCAGAGTTTCGCCCCCCCTGGCTAAGCCAGGAGATGAAAGATAAAACCATATTGTTCTATCTTTTATCTCCTCGCTAAGCCAGCATGTGAATGGAGAGTGAGGCTGGGCCACAGGAGGTGGGAACGGGGAGGAGAGAGTATACCTAAATGCACATGTGTGTTTGGCCAGTCATCTGAGGTCGGTCAAACACACATGCGCACTTAGGTTTCTCCAACCCAGCTGTTCTTTCCTGAGAATTCTCATTGTGTGATTTTCTTCTATAAAGAAACTGCTATAATTTTCACTTCGACTGTCTTGATTATTTTCATGTATTTATTGAACTGAGGGGAAGATTTAAGAAAAGTGGCCGTGCACCCAGTGCATTGCCACTTTCCTTGCGCTCCTCAGCGCACCCCTACTTCCATCTTGTGTGAGCAGGGTAGGGGGAAAGAGCATCAACATTTTTGACACTATTGCTGTACTGTTCAGGGTTAGCACCAAAATATTTGCACTAACCCTGAACAGTACATTGGGGCCCATTATAACCAATGATGTGCTCCTTTTAATGCCTGCTCTGAGCAGGTGTTAAAAATGCCGAAAAAATGGCACTAAGAAGGTTTCTTTGCACCATATTTTCTGCCCCCTAGCGGGTGAACGCCCCCTTACATACATTATGCCTGGTGTAGGCATAATGTGGTGCAAGGGGTTACAAATTGGAGCAATGCATGCATTGCACTACTTTGTAAATATGGCAAGTGTTTTTCCATCGTATCACCACATTAACATAAAAACAAATGACACAAATGTGGTGATATATGGTGCAAGAGGCTCTTAAACCTGCCCCTGAATATGATGTTCAGTCATTTTATTACCAACACAATTTCATCCGGGGCTTACTCTAAAAGGTTTGGAATTGGACCCATGCGGGACCCAATGGTTACATGCAATCATTTACCCAAAGGAACTCAACACATATCCTATCAGTGTGTTGAATGAAAGACAGGATCTAAATAGAGGCATAGTTGGTGGGATAAAGTTAATGAGTTTTTGAAAGCATGGGCGAATGGGGTTCTGCTATCGGGTCCTCATTGGTTCCCCATCTCTAAATGAATGGTGAAATTTCAAGATAGGTGTCAAAGTGTCACCACTAAACGAGACCCTATGTTTGTTGATCCACATTTTTTTGCCTCTTCATGCCTCTTAGGAAGCAGGGAATTAGGCTATGAATCTCCTTAAAGAACAGCCTGATAGTTATAGAGAATTTTTTTATTTATTGTAGAGACATTACCAACCCTTATGCCCAACCCCATTAAATACATTTTTGAGACCAGCCTACCATGTGTCTACTACTGAATGTCAAACACATGAAACTAAAGATCAGTTTCATGCTTTTTAGGGCTCATTAGTGGTAGCTTGGTTCCAGTGACATAGTGAGCACATGGCTGCGTCTGGGCATACACTCACCACGTAGGGTACATTAGTCACACAAAAGGTGACAGGAAGAAAGTTTGCAATCTGTCTAAACATTGGCAATCGCTTGAGGTAGCATTCCAACACATTGTTCTTTTTCCCACCATGCCACCTCAGTTTGGACCCAACGATATTCAAATATGTCTTAACTCTGCTCCAAAGGAACAATCAAGCCTGAATCGCCAAGTCAGAAAGTATCCTATTGTAACATCTTGCATGTTTGAGGGCGGAACCTTTCTGGCGCTAAACAGACACTGTATAAGTGAGACATAGTTGCTAGAATAGAATGTAATGAAAGCTTGGTTTTGAATGGGGGAGTTAATTCACAGGTACATGCAGAGGAATAAAGATGTGTGATTTACGGCTCCATGTGTGGCGTAGTCATTGGATGGTACTCAGGCTGGGGAGGACGCTACACCTATCTTGGGTTGCTTGTGTTCCGTTCAGGGAGGACATACATGGAGGAGTATCATGTCCCTCAATCTCATGGTCTTCCCACTCCGTAATGAGCTGGGCAGACTGTCATCTTTCTGACGGAGGTGTCCATGCTGGCTCCGCCATTGAAGAGCTTGCTCCAAGAGCCAGATGGAGTAGAGCCATTAGACCACCTGTACTACTTAGAATGGATACTCCGATGTATTTTTGTTTTGTCTGTGACTGTCAGGAAAAACCTGTCAGTCTAGAACAGAAAAAATAAAAACTATTTTTGGTTGTGGGAGTATGAATTTGAAAAACAAAAACGTTTGGTGCGCAGCTGCTTGAAAGACAGCAGTCATGCACTAATCTTGCTGTACCTTCAAAGGAATCACCATGACGGCGGTTCCGCTGAAGGCACAAAGATCACAGCTGTTTGGAAGTAACCTCTAGATATATTAGTCATTAATCTTAGTCACGGCTCGTCGCGGTTACAGGGGGTGGAGGGGTGGCAGGGAGTAAAGGAATTTAAATTAAAAATAAAAAAGTAAAAAATAAATTTCCCACTGCGCTGCTCCTCTCTGCCGCATCGACGCTGCACGCAGGCACAGGCTCCTCTGTGCAATGTCAAGTTTGGCTGTGAGCGCCTAGCTAGGGCGCTCCCAAGCAGACTGGGAGCCTGTGCAGGATCTCTCCATCCCAGCAACAGTGTTGCCGGGTCGGAGACAGCCTACTGTGCATGTAATGTTTAGCCGGCCGAAGACGGCCGGCCAAGCATACATGCACAGTGAGGGGAGTGCACAGTGCACTAACCTCACTGCTCGTCACCCCATGGCCCCGCCCCTTTAACAAGGAAGAGACAATAAACGTAGTTTATTGTCCCTTCTTTGTGAAAGGTTTGCAACTTCTGCTGTTGGCAGGGGGTCAATTAATCTGTTAGGGAATGGACATAATGTCCTCCGCCACACTGACGGATTACAGGCTGCACACCAAACTTCAAATCAGGCCTTCAGTATTTCCTTCAAAAATTTGAGATTTTTCCATTATCAACCAAATCTAATTCCCTTAACCGCAAGCACTAAAAAAAGAAAGTTAATGGAAAGTTCTTGTTCCCTTATATTTTTTACTGCTTTTGATAATTATGGTAGTCTTGCTGAAAAACATCAAAACATGTTGAAACATTAATCTGAAAAAAGCCTGGTATATTTGATAACATTGTGCCTAGATCATCTCCTAACATAAAACAAGCACGTGCACAGGCTTTCCTATATAACCTTTTCAGAACTTGGTATTCAGATGTTCATACAGGGAATGCAATTTCATGGTTATTCATTTTAAACTCATGGCGCTTTAGGAAAACAAAAATACATGTATTTCTAGGCTCAACGATAAGTATACTGTAAATCAGTGCACAGAACAAAATTGCTATACTCCGGTCTCATTTCACATCATGAAGGGAACTGCTCTGTCGGGGTCACAGACAATTCATATATGACAGCAGGTTTGATATATTGGTTTCTTTCTCCCTACCTCTTCTGTAAGCTCAAATGGGGTCACTCTTCCGAAGAGTAACTCGAGATCACACAGATTGTAGAGTACAAGGCTTTAATAATTTGGTTCTAATAGGAACAATAAACTTTGTTTAGTAACAATAGCGTGTCAAGAATATTTATCGGATTTTACTTAAAACATGTTAACTGGCTCCAGATTTCTTGCAATCCATCCATTTCATAACCACTGCAAAATCACAAATGCCTGAGCTTCACCCTTGGTTCTATAAAAATATATTTTTACCATTTGTAATATTTGTTCTTTCCACGTATTTCAATGTCTTTAAAAAATCGTACTGCTATTTACCAACCCTTCTATCTACACTAAACGTGGCTGTCTCTTCCCAGCCCTAATCTGTCTTGGAGTAACGGGTTTTCATTTCATGTGACAAAAATGGAATTTGTACCAAACGATCTGAGTATCACTATAAATAATATACTGCACGTGTTAGTGGAGGGTTTTTATTTGTGTGTGTAAAATAAGAAAAACAATAGGTTACTCTGAAAAATAAATGACCAATCAATTGATCCAAGACTCTAAGGAAATTTTATATAGCAAACTTAGGTGCAGATTTATGAAAAGTGCAGCACCACTTTTCTTGCACCCTTTCGCGCCCCCCGAATGCCACCACGTGTGCGCAATATTTAAAATACGGTGCACCAGCATGGTAGTCAGGGGTAGCAACATCATCATTTTTTACAGTAGTCTGGCGCTTTGCAGAATTAGCATCAAAAATGTTGAGGCTAAACCTGCAAAGCACCCTGAGGCCCATTGAAATCAATGGAAGCCTACTTTTAACGCAAGCTATGAGCAGTTATTAAAAGTGTCGGAAAAAATTGCACACGGAAATCTCTTAGAATTCCTTGTACCATTTTTTTGCCCCACCCCCAACAGGGGAACCTCCCCCTTTTGCATACATTATGTCTGGCGCAGGCATAATGAGGGGCAAAGGGTTACAATGTAGAGCACACATGCAATCCGCCACTTTGTACACATTGTGCGGCGTTTCTGGCCTTCTAACGCCACATTAACGAATAAAAAAATGACACTAATGTGGTGTTTGAATGGCACAAGGCCCTCTTAAATCTGGGCCATATTCTCAACAAACCTGCACATTAGTTTCCAAGTGGCCATTCACGTTTCCTTCACAAAAAAGAGTGAAAATGTAGCTCCCATAATTTTCTCCTTGAAGCACAAACTTCTTGCTCTAGGTGTTTTTGCTTCCATGACCTCATCCTCGCTGTATGTCTCTCTGTGGTTCAGCCTCTTCTGTTGTTTTCTCCTCAAAAAATGACTATTCTCTATGTTTGAACCCCTCTCAGAGGGCCCTAGGGCACGCAGAAACTACTAGACCAAATAGTGAGGGTCAACACATTTTACTCCTGATATCCAGGGGCCTGAACTACTATGGTACCAAGTAACTGGGCCAGGTACTACTCCTTCCGCACTTGACTGTCAGTGGTAGTACAGGTGGAGATGTTCAAGGCCTCTGGATCGGAGGGAGGTGCAAGGTTTGCAAAAGTAAAAGACTCAGTAATCTCAATAAATGAATTTCTAGCCACACACTTCCTTTTATGAAAAAAAGTAGTATTTACATATGAACACAAAAGGAAATATAGCACACTATAAATAATACACAAACTTCGCAAGGTCAGCACTCTTGTGCTAGTTCCCCATCAATGTACTGTGGTTATTCCCCATTTACCTGAGGCAACATTCAGGTTAGAGCTCGCTAGTGAGTATGAGTTTTAGAAGTTCCATTATGGCTTTTTAAAAATCAAAGTTTCTCAGTGCCATAACCCTACAGTAAGAGAAAGTTCCGCCACTGATCAGTCTTACTCGCTCTCACTGGTGAAGTGATAAAGAAGATCTGGGTGTGAGTCCGTAGCCTGGTGAGAAGCAGGAGTCTGGATGCTGTGGGTAGGTTGGTAGGCATTATTGGTACTTCTTCGGTTATTGGGTAAATCTTTCTTACTCCAGCAGCATGCCTGGGGTGGCTTCTTAGTACTAGTCGTTAAATCGATGCTCTGCTAATACAGGTTGCAGTAACCAATGACACTTCACTTTCTCACGCTCCTCAAGGGTGTCAACTCTCTCTCTCTTCACCATGGCCCTCATCTTGCATACAGGGGTTGTGAACATCAGCACATTGATGGATGGCTCGATTGGTGTGGCAGTCCTGAAAGAGCTGGAATCTTACACTTTGTTTCTAGGATCTACTCCACAGGAACCCCACTGGACCAGACTCCCTCACAGAGTCCACTACTCTTGTTGGCAGGCAGAAGATGGTTCTCCAATTTGTCTTGAATTTCCTTGGTGTATCCACTCCCCCAGGAGGAAGACTAGCAGACTTTGGTCTCCAGTCTTGGCCACAACAGCTAAAAGTCACACTGAGGTTCTCCATGTGCACATACAACCACAGATGACTGTCTGAAGTTTGAAAATTTGGGAGATTCAAGCTCCCATTTTTATAATCCATTTCCAGACACAGATATAATTTAGGCCCATATTTAAATTTTTTACGCCGCATTTGTGTCATTTTTTTATGCGAAAGTGGCACAAACTTACAAAATATAATTGTATTTTGTATGTTTGCTCTGCGTTTGCATAAAAAAACTACGCAAATGCGGTGCAAAAAAAGTATAAATATGGACCTTAGTGTCTCAGTCTTTGAAATTCAGGTCAGGAGTGTTGCTTCCTTCGAAGTGGCCACTGGTCTGTCCTATCCTTCACTCAGGAAGCAGCCTGTCACAGCAGGTGCAACTCTAACGTTTGACAGCCCAACAACACAGGCTATTGGAGTAAATCTAGGATAACACCTACATGTCAGCCTCACTGATATAAGCCTAACAAAAGTTTAAGTAGGGTTTCTGTTAGCCTCATCCTCTTCTCGATCATATGCCTAGGTCTCACTGACCAATGACCTTTTCAGAATCAAAGAACCAATTTGAAGTGGACAGGAGAGCATGGCTGTCACTTTCTTTAGTGTGGGTCCCACCCAGCTCTCAGGGTCAGGAATGCGGAAATCCACAAATCTTTCTGCAATGTCTCCTCACCTCTCACATGCCTTTCCAAGGCCCTGGGTTTCCAATATGGAACCCACAAGCCTCTATGTACTGAACACACACAGATACACATACATCTCAGCACATGCACACAGATACATGTACAATGCACAGTGCTACACCCTTGCATGATGTAGTCAAAGGGTGAGGAAAGCATGCAGCAACAGACTTTTACATGAGCGCACTGTCAGATCCCACTCCAGTGATGCAGTTAAAAAGGCCTGTTTCTTCTATTGATCATCATTACCAAAACACAGCATGCTGCCACTCATGCTACTTAAATCTTGGTTGGGGTAGTTGCCCTTCACCACTGCAAGGATAGTGTTTGTGTGCCCCTCCCATTCTAACAAGGCAACAGTCCATGAGACAAGCCTAGGCCATAGAATACACACATGATTTGTGTTACCCAGGAGCCAGCCATCTATACCAGGAATCCAGATATAATTTGAGCTGGGTCACATAGGACAGAAGTCCTTGCCCTCTCCTGTACACCTCCATCCTCCATATTCAAGAATTCTTCAATTCTTTTTTGCCCTGCTGTACTTCTCTCATGACTTTTTCTTTTCTTTTCCCCATTCATCCTTTTGACCACCTTGGAGATGCCTAGTGTCTTCTCATCCCTCTTGATGTGTCTACTCTCCGGCTTGTCAGTTCACATATCAGCATAAATAAATGCGTATTCCCATCACTGTTGCCCCACTCTATGGGCTCCTCCCTCTCGATGACCAGACAAGTCAACGCTGTTTCATCATCATGCTTCAACATCCTACGCATGCTCCGAAAGATCTTCCGATGGATCCCCACTGAAACCAGGAAGACGGTCACCCAGGCACTCGTCACCAGTCGACTGGACTACGGAAACACCCTTTACACCGGAACCACGGCCAAACTACAGAAAAGACTCCAACGCATCCAGAACGCCTCCGCATGCCTCATCCTCAACATCCCTCGACACAGCCACATCTCCGGACACCTGAGAGACCTGCACTGGCTCCCCGTCAGCAAGAGAATCACGTTCCGTCTCCTCACCCACGCACACAAGGCCCTCCACGACATGGGCCCCAGGTACCTCAACAACCGCCTGACCTTCTACACTCCCACCCGCCAGCTACGATCGATCAGCCGCTCCCTCGCCGCTGTTCCACGCATCAGGAAAGCCACTGCGGGAGGAAGATCCTTCTCCTACCTGGCAGCCAAGACTTGGAACTCCCTCCCCATCCACCTCCGTCTGACCCAAGACCACCTCTCCTTCAGGAAGCAACTCAAGACATGGCTGTTCGAGCAGTAGCGGTCCCCCCCTCCCCCAGCGCCTTGAGACCCTCCGGGTGAGTAGCGCGCTTTACAAATGACTGATTGATTGATTGATTGATTGATTGGCCCACACTACCTTCGCTTAGTATCTGACTCGGCCTATGCTCTGGTCCTTCATTACCAGTTGTTTGACAGACCCAGTGCTTCTCTCATTCTCTCTCTTGCTCTCTCTCTCTCACACACATACACACACACCCACACACACAAACATGCACACGCACAATATCTCTTTTTCTCATGCTATATGCAATTCTTCACTCAGAATCAATCCCTGTCTTTGGTAGAAAATGTTGCAGGAGAGGTACGTTTGAGCTGTAATTGATATGCCAAATTCAACTTATCCGGTTTCAGACACACATGAACATACAGTCATTGGAGGGAGTAAGCATTTAGAAAAGAAACAAAACTCTTTGACTTGACTCTTGTGCACTCATTTTTTGTAACTTGCCCAAATGTCTCACAGAGGTGGATAGCACATCAGATATGGTACCAACTTTTCAAGTGGTTTTGCTGCATAAATGTACAATAAGAAGGGTCCTTGTGCTAATAAAATAGAGATATACTATATTTATGCATAGCAAATGCACGTGTGCATAGTCACCCCAGGTTTTTCAACTATTTCTGGACCCCATTTTTCTCGCTTAGGACTCTGTGCACTTTACGACTGCTAAACAGTAGTAAAGTTTCTGCAGTTCCACTCTAAAACATGGGCTGTACATTGTTACACCCTTTTTGGTCTACTTAACTTTCCTACAAGTCCATTGTAAATAGTGTCTAAAGTACACCAATTGTATATACAGTTAAATGTCACAGGTATGCTCAAGTGTGTATATACACTACCCACATTTAGGACACAATTATGTTTCTTCCACGAACACCACTGTGATCAAGTTAGTGTGCAGTTTGAAAGTACTGCAGTGAAACAGGGCAGGGAAAATGCCTTTTCTATGAAGAAAAGGACATTTTTTTATATATCCATAACTCACCTCTAAAAGTGTGACTTGTTATCAACATTGAAGTTAGGGTGCCCTCTCAGTGAAATAAAACTCAAAATCTATTTCACTCTGTAGGCATGATTTGACCTTTCCCTAATAGGCATTGGTGGCATTAAAATCTTTGTTTTCTATCTCAGCTTAGAAATGGGCCAGAAAAATGCTTCAAAATTATTCTCTGCTTAGTTTTTAAAATCTGACTTGATGGTGAATTTGATTTTGATGACGTACGCAGAAATTAACCTTTTTAAAATTGTGCTTTAGGATGCCTGTGCTTGCATGGGCTTAAAACCAATTCTGCCAATTATCATACATCCTAAGACGGAATGCTCACCCTTGGCTGGGAGACTTAGGGGGTCATTATGAATCTGGCGGTCCAGCTCCACCACGTTGGTGGTGGCAGTAACACTGCCGATGGCGTGGAGGATCTGGCCCGCCAGATTATGACCACGACGGTGAACAGGCTGCAAAGCAGCCAGTTCACCTCCTGTACATGGCGGTCGGACTGCCAGCGGTATATGGAGTCTCCTTTCCGCCAGAGATTTCCTGGCGGCAACCCCGCCAGGAAATCCCTGGCTGAAAGGATATTGGTGACAGGAATTTACATTCCTGTCACCAGTATGTGACTCACCCTAGCCCCCCCCCACACAGCCACGGTCCCCCCCAAGCCTGAAGGGACCTCCCTAACCCCCCTAGACACACCCCACCCAAGCATGCACGCACCACACACACTCACACACACACACGTGCAATCACGCATTCACGCACTTATACAGACGCACACATACACGCGCACACTCGCCCACCCCCGCATCCATTCACAAACTCACACAGACACTCACAATCACACACCTACATGCACACACCACACATCTCCCTCTCCACCGCCCTCCCCTATCGGACGGGCACTTACCTTTTCTAAGTGGTCGCCCGGGAGGGGACAGGATCCTTGGGGCCTGCTCTGCCAGCAGCGTCCCATCACCACAACACCGCTATGCCTATTACCAACTCGTAATAGGCGTAGTGGTGTTGTGATGACGTGGCTGTGCAAGCAGCCTCCACTGCACCGCCGACCGCCAGTATGGCTGCTGGCATCTCTCCGCCCAAATTCTGGTGGAGAGCGTCCAGGACTCATAATATGGCGGTCGAAAGACCGC
Source organism: Pleurodeles waltl (assembly GCF_031143425.1). NCBI lineage: Eukaryota > Metazoa > Chordata > Amphibia > Caudata > Salamandridae > Pleurodeles > Pleurodeles waltl. The sequence goes on from NC_090444.1 coordinate 923,557,198, forward strand.
CATCCCTGGCGGTCTTGTGGAGGAGGTGACTTCGGCGATCTACCTTGTAGACTGCTGAAATCATAATGAGGCCCTTAGTCACTCCTACTCAGAGGACAATAGCTTGCATCTGGGCCAGCCTAGGAAATGGCCAGTGAGTGTTCACTCCTGACCACTTAGCAGGGATTTGGGAGTAGACAGGAAGAGTTGGCCGGAAAATGGACAGTTTTATCAATAACTATTTTGACGTGGAGATTGCAAGGAGGACTTCATCCTGAGGACCCTCCTAAACAGTTAGGCTTTAGTCACAGTAGTAAGGAAAACCAGTTATAAGCCTTTCAGGTATGGGAGTGACCAAGAGGTGGAAGACAGGCTGGATCCTGCCACCTTGAAACAGGGTTTCCTGGGTAATTTTACAGTGAGACAAAGAGGAACTGCCACGAAGAGAACTGGATGAATCTAGCATCTCCACCAACAGCTCCTCATAACATTCCTGGGCATTGAAAAACACAATATGAAGATGAGGGCCCTGCTGAAAGAATAATCCTAAATTCTGAATCCTGATTCCTAGGTACTGGCTCCTGCTGTAGGAAGAGGACTCACACAAGAACTCAAGGACACCTAAACCTGCTTACCCACAGGGACCGGCACTGTTCTCAAAGGGTAGGGTGGTTGGCTTCCTATTTGCCTGCTCAGGAACATAAAAAGAATAATGACACCCAACTCCAAGATAGCCCAGCTGGCTAAAAGGGTTAGACCCTGCAAGAAACCTGGTTAGACCCTGCAAGAGACCTGGTCCCACATAGATCAAGCCTTTGCATTGTCCTAGCATCGTGTAAGGCAATGCAAGGACAACACAAAGCTTCATTAATATTTAGTTGGTCTTACCATATGTTCACCCATGGACTGTGGCACATTCCCAGATTTACCAAAGCTAGTAAACCTGGGAATGTGTCAAAATGCTTATTGAGTGCCGAAAGAAGATGAAAACCTGACTCTTCATATAAGCACTTTGGGACCACACCTTTACATACCTTGCAAAAGAGCCTAGGTACCCTCTTGGGTGATTAGTGTGCTGTGCAAATCAACATAATATAACATAACAAGGCACTAAGATCTAATGCCCTGAATAAAAAAATAAAAGGGTTCATAGGGGACCAATGTCACACTGGCTAAATTGGGGCAGGGAGAGGAATGGAATCACCTGTGAATAAATACCAGGGAGAGCACATGGAATCACCTGTGAATAAATAATAACCAGTGCTGAATTTTCAGTTGGGCTAGCAAACTTGAGGGATGGACTTACCCCTCATGAAGCCTGCTTCACATTCATGGTGCATGGCCATGAGGATTGCCACAGTTTTGTAAGCAATAAAATAGGGTCCACAAACCCACCAAAAATGAAATGAAAAAAACTGATCCTGGCCACTGGGGGTTGGCCACCAGGAGCCATCTTCCACTGTGCACGTCAGGTTGGAAAAATGCAGCAGGTTGGAAAACTGTTGGATGTGGTATATAAATAAAAAACACTGAACAAACAATAATTTATTTGAAGCTATGGATAACTTTATTCATAGAACCTAAAACTAGATGTAAAAACAACATAGCTATAACCCATAGTCACAACCCTACATTCAGCCACCGTTCAGATATGGGTGGGCTGGAGACTACAGCCCTGGGAAATCATTGACTGGAACACAAGACATTCTGTACTACAAGCCACAGATCTATAATTCCAGGAAAAAGCTAGAATGGTGGTCACACATGGAGACACTTGATCAGACATGCTGTGGAGAAAAAGAGGGAAAGAGAGAAAGAGACCAGGGACCGGCGGGCCGACTGGCTCAGAGGGAGGCTTAATATGCGGCATATACCACAGAGGATTTAACACAATGTTCAGAGACCCCCTCAGGAAGAATATAGATCCCTGGCTCATCATGAAGTTCTGCATTTTGGCCCCCCTACAGGCCAAGTACTGCTAAGCCAGGGAGCGTGGTATACTTCCCCAAGGTCTTCACCAGGCCAATATTGTTCTAATTCTTAAGAAGTGCAATTTCCCTCCTGAATGTGGAGACCAAATTCTTGGCTAAGGTTCTGATGAGCCAACTGATCAGAGTCTGTGGTCGCGCTGGACCAGTTGGGATTAATGACCTATAGATTAGCATGGCACAATATAGGAGACCTGTTTGGTTACTTGACCCTGTGAGAGTGAGTGAGGGAGCCATCAATAATGATGGCCCTGGGCACTGAGAAAGTGTTTGGCTCAGTGGAGTGGCCGTGCCTGATGGCTCTCCTGCAGAAGACGGGCTTTGGCCTGTAATTCCTGGAATAGGTCAAACTATTGAACTCTGAGCCCCTCACTTGTGCCAGGAATAATGGGGCATACTCTAAACAATGCAAGCTGGGAATGGGTACAGGGCAGGTATGTCCCCTGTCCCCCTTGTTGTTCACAGTGAAAAACGAGCCACTGGCAAGCTGGCTACAGGGAAATGCGATAATCTGTGGCCTGAAATGGGACCTGGACATGGGGGGCATGATCTCACATTACGCAGATGATGTCCTCCTGTTCCTGACTAACCCATAGAGATCACTCCTGAGAATTCTGCATATTCTTGAGGTGATCAGCAGTCATGCCAGGATTTGCATTAATTGGAGCAATTTCATAGTTTTCCTGTTGACTGACGTGGCACCATGGGGCTGCTTCATTTGCCCCCTGACATGGGAAATTAGAGACTTTATATACCTGGGTATATACATATTGAGTGCTATTCTTATGGAAGAACCTGGGGGAGAAATAAATTGGGAACAGGAGAGATGTAGGGCACTGGTGAAAGCTGCCCATGCTGGGCAGGGCTGAATTGTGTAAAATTATCTTTTTGCCTAAATTGCTCTACATTCTACAGTAGCCAGAATATTCCATTCAAAGTGCCTGACTGCTTCCTCCATGATGTGGAGGTGGCAACAAGATTACTGCGCTGGGACTAAGGAGTACCCAGAATAGCCCTAGCTTCCCTGAACAGAAAACCATATGATGGGGAGCAGCCATCTCCAACCTATGACCATATTACTGGGCAGTCTATTGCTGGTGGTAAATGACTGGGCTTTTATGACACAGAAGGAACCCTTCCTCCTAGTGGACAAGAAACTAAAGCACCAAAGAGTTTACCTGGGCCATCTCTATGGGACAGCATGGAATACTTCTTACTGACCGTAACAGCCATGGTGGTTAACATCTGGTGAAATGGGATTAACCTGCTGGGGTGGAGGGGGGAAGTGATGTTAGAGATACCCCTTTAGGAAACAGAAATGCTGAAGGCACTGCAGGCAGGGGCGCAACATGGGGAAAGGGACCGCATGAGCATCTCGAAGAAGGGGGATATCTGCTGAAGGGGGGCAATTATTCCATTTGCAGAGCTTCAGCAACAATTTGAGGTAACCCGGGGGGAGATGTTTTCATCACTTGCAAGTGGGGCACATACTTCAGCGCTATGGGGATCTGGGGGAGGAAACACAGCTGGAATTTAGACTACTAGGATTACGCACTGGGAATAAGTAAATGGCAAAATAGCCCATGTCATTGATTGTACACTGGACCTGACACCTCAATTGATGATGCTGGGGATTTGGGGGGCATTGACCTTGGAAAGTTATACATTACTATTTTGTAATGTGGCATTAATGGTGGCAAGGAGAGAAATAATCAGGTACTTTGCCAGTGCCACGATTCTGAAAATGATTGACTGGGACTCAAATCTGAACTGGTGTATGAGGGCTGAGAAGTAGGTGTACTGAGTTCATGGCTGCAAGTATAAATTAGAGAAAGTGTGGCCCTGGTTGAATGCAGGAGAGAGCCTAGAGTAGGGCAGGATTCAATTTCTTTCTGGAACATGGCAACTAGCACTGGATTGACCCTGCATGGAGACACGCAACCTACTGGACCCTTGCACATGCGGTGGGATGCATGCCCGGTCCAACTATGATAAGGGTACTGTGGCAGCGGGGGAAGGGGAGTGGTACAGTGTCCCATGGCTTCTCTGTTACTGTTATATTTGTCTGTTTGAGGTATAAATGTAATAAACATTAAAAAAATATATATAGCTAGAGTGCTATTACAGTTACAAATTCAAACAGAAAAAACACTCAAATTCACAAGTTGTGACTAGGATGATGCAGGTGAGTTTTTATTAATTAGAAATAAAGCAATGCACAGAATGTTCCTTTATTTTGTAACTTTGCAAAGTTGCCTGCTGATGTTCTGTGTATGCCATTTATTAACAGGACAAGCCATTGTAATGATAAGTTACATTGAATATTATATTATTTCCTTAATTAGTTATGTATACCCTAGCCAATGAAAGGCATTAGGAAGCAAGTGTCTCCAGAAGTATCTTGCTCACCAGAATAGTGACTTGTTTATAATTTACTAGTATAACCCTATTACGTCATATCATACCATGAATGTGTGTGGCTTCTAGAACCTGAAACATTCTAAAAACTGCTTTATTTTGATGACGTGCCAGTTGTGTTTGGGCTTTTTAAATGGCCAGACTCTGCACTAGTCTGGTTATTGATTTATACTTTGTGTTTCTTTTTGGGTCTTCTTGAGGAACAGACTCTATGTCAGTCTGTTTAGTAAATTTTATTTTTTCCTTTGCTTGGGTTTTCTTCAGAGTCAGGCCTTGTGTTACTGCTCTTGTGAAATGACACTTTGAATATTTTGTTCATGCCAATTTCTATTTGTTTAACTATGATTGTTTTAATTTCTGCAATGATCATATTTTTCAATAAACCTGTGAGTTTTAATATGGATCTTACTTATTAGCCTTGGACGGAGTCTTATGAAGCCTCTCTAAGTCTTGGATTAAGTCTTTCGAAGACTCAGACAATCCTGATCTTGTGCATCCTTCCACTCAATTACTTAATTAGAACAGTGACAATAGCTATTCAAAACCTGCACAACAACCATGGAATCCGTAACTCACTCGCCAAGTGGAATGCTTCGGTCTTTAACTTACTCCTAAGCGTATTACAGTCAATGCTGCTAAAGACGGTTTTACGATTTTTAAAGCGGTCATACACTTAACTGGCTTCTCCTTGAACATGACAGTCTTCAAACATTTAAAGGATCAGAATGGTATTCCTGATCTTACTGTCTGCTTTACTACCCATCTAATGCCAAGGAAACAGGTTTTTCTCTTTGTTATGCAAATCTTCCAGCAGGTGGAAGGCACAATACTTCACAACCACATCCCACAGATCAGGCATTCTGTAGTTGGACTGTTCTGCCAATACACCCTTAATGCGTTGAGGGAAGATAATTGAACTCTTCCGAAAGTGCTTAAGCTTTGAGGAGAAATAGCAAGCTTTGTAATGGGCAAGAATTACCCTGCCTGATGTATTTGGTTATTTTTATATAAACCTGTGTGGAGCTCTTATGGACCTATGGCACCATCTAGTTTTCTGTGTTAAATTGTGATTTTTATCCTCGGCATGGATACTCAATGTGGTGGCTGCACATATTAGTTGTCTTGTCTCTGGTAAGTGCCTTATCATGGCACAGTCTTAACACCTCCTAATGCCACCATGTGTGTGCAGAATATTAGATACAGCGCATCATGGTGGTAGTTAGGGAACTAGCGTCAGAATATTTGATGCTAGTTTGGAGCTTCGCAGGATCAGCGTAAACGTTTTTGATGCTAATCCTGCAAAGCCTATTGAGGCCAATTGTAAATAATGGTGTGCCTCCTTTTAACGCCTGCTATAAGCAGGCACAAAAAGTGATGAAAAAAATGACGCAAACAAATCTCTTCGATTTTTTCTGCCATTTTTTCTGCCCCATTAAAGGGTTGTTTTAAAGTTATTCATACCAGAGAGCCACAGAATTGAATCTTGGTTGGCGAAGCAGAGCATAGTGATGTGTATTTTTAGTGCTACCACATCCAAGCCTGTGACAGGAAAGCACTGTGAGTATATAAGTAATTATTTAATTATGCATGATATAAGTTAGGGTGCCACAAAATGTACAAAATGTTTTAGGTGTAAGACAGAAAAGTGTTTTCAAAATACGTGCCCTCATTTACGAGGTTTTGACACAGGGCAGCACTGCAAGGACTCTTGCTGCACTGCCCTGTGTCAAAATAAAAGAGCAGGAATGTGCTGTATCTATGAGATACAGCACATTCCTGTCCTTTTTCCCTTGGCTGGCGCACAATGGCCTACCATATACCAATGCAGAGGATGGACAGAATGTTGAACAATCCAAACATTCACCTCCAGTCACAAAAATCTTAGTTTAATCCATCCTTTTTTTGCTCACCCGCCCCCCAGTTTGGACCAAGCCATATGCAAATCAGTCTTGACCCTGTTCCCCATGGGAACAGTCCAGCCCGAACTGCCAAGCCACGTCCTCCCTGGACCAGAAACAAGCATCCTAGGACCGGTTTCAGGGTATCACCCTTCATCAGCTATGCTAGCTTGAATCCAGTGGCGCAGTGAGCCAAGGACCCATGTCTGGGCATACCCTTCCCACTTTGGGCGACAAATGCGAAAAGAACAGATGTTGGACGGAATGCTGAACAATGCAAACTTTCAACCCCAGTCACATAGATGTGGGTTTAATTCATTGTTTTTTTGCTCGCCACCTCATCCCAGTTTGGACCCAGCCATATGCAAATCAGTCTTGACCCTGTTCCCCATACGAACAGTCCAGCCCAAACTGCCAAGCCAGGTCCTCCTTGGACCGGAAACTGCATCCTAGGACCGGTTTCAGGGTATCACCCTTCATCAGCTAGGCTAGTTTGAATCCAGTGGCGCATTAAGCACGGGACCCAGTCTGGGCATATCCTTTCTACTTGGGGCGACAAATGCAAAAAGAATAGATGATGGATGGAATGCTGAACAATGAAAACATTCACCCCCAGTAACAAAGATTGGGGTTTAATCCATCAACTGTTCTTTTTGCATATGCCCATGCAAGCACCCTGTTACAGAGATGATTGTTTTTGTTGAGGAAGGGACACCTTCCTTCATGAAAACAATCATAAGAGGCGTTTTCCTCTTTCTATGTGTGCTGCTGAATGCAGCACACATAGACAAAGTTGGTGGTTTCCAAACCTAGGAAAAGAGGAGATCAGCCCCAAACATTCTGCTGTCATCAATGCCTCACTATCCACCTCCACCTTCTCCAATGCCTTGAGACTCTCCTCAAGAAACCCTCGGCAGGCCCCAACAAACCCCAGAACTACTGTCCCATCTTTCTGCTCCTGTTCCCCACCAAGGTACTGGAAAAGGCCATCAACCTAGATCTCATTGACCACCTGGAAAGAAATACTTGCAAGACCCCTCCCAATCAGGCTTCAGAACCGATCACAGCACAGAGACAGAGCTGATCGCCGCAACTGATGACATCTGTACCCTACTTGACAGAGGAGAATCAGCCGCCCGATCGTGCTCAACCTCTCTGCTGTTTCAACACTGTCTCCCACCACACTTTTGTCAACCGCCTGTGCCACATTGGAATAACAGGGCATGCACTCACAGGACGCACCCAGAAAGTCCACCTCACCCATTTCACATCGCAAACCAAGCACATCAAATGGGGCATGCCCTAATGCTCATCCCTCAGCCCTACCCTTTTTAACATCTATATGGCGCCTCTCACAGACATCGTCAGATCCCACAACATCAACATCATTTCCTACACTGACAACACTCAGCTAGTCCTATCCCTCTCCACTGATCACTCTGCACAAAAGCAACAAAGGCTAACTTCCCCAACTGAATGATGGACGTCTCAGCATGGATGAGGGACAAGTGTCTAAAACTCAACCCTGACAAGATGGAGGTCCTCATCTTCGGCAAACACACAACCCCCTGGAATGACTCCTGGTGGCCCTCGGAAGTAGGTCCCACACTGAAAGACCACGCCCACAACCTTGGCATCCTCCTAGATAGCAAGCTCTCCATGAAACAACAGGTCAACACCGCCTGCTCAGCCTGCTTCCACATGCTCCACAAAATCTGCAAGTGGCTCCCATTTGACACCAAGAAGACAGTGACTCTATGTAGGCACCTCCAACAAACTCATACAAAGACTCCCGTTGATCCAGAATGCAGCCAGCAGATTCACCCACAACCTACCCAAGTAAGCCCACATCGCCAAGCACCTCCACTGGCTCCCAGTTCAGAAAAGATGCTAATTCAAGCTCCTAACCCATGCCTACAAAGCCCTCCACGACCAGAGACCTGCATACCTGAACCGCTGACTGCACTTCCACCACCCCTCTAGGAACCTCCCCTCTGCACACCGGGTCTTTGGAGAGGACCCCCGCATATGCCACTGCTGCACTGGAGGACACTTCTTCTTCCATCCCACCATCAAAACCTGGAACACTGTCCACCTCAGCACCTCGCCCTCGTTGACCAACTTCAAAAAGGGTTTAAAGACCTGGCTTTTTGAATGAGGCCCACAGCAAAGTGCTTGTATACTCTTGCGGGTAATACACTGTGCTATATAAATACAACTAGATTGATTGATTGTTTTACTCTGTGTGTTGCACAAATACTTTGCACGCTGATTCTTTCGATAAGCCTACCTGCTCTGTGCCAAGCAAAGGCTATCTGTAAGTGTGTATCTAGCTTACCCTGATGAGAAGTGGTAATTCCTTCTTGTACAGGGTGCATATTCTGAGAACCAGAAACACAATTTCTAACACTGAGACTAACGTATCCCATGAGGGTAGATTGAGTGTTTCACTGCTCCCCCCTTCTGAGGGCCCTTCAAGGGGTTATCCGGTAAACAAAGTCACAATCAAAACCTAAGCCAACATCATCAAGCACAGCAACATTCTAGAATGCACATTGTTAGAGATGCAGGACTGGACAAAGATAACTTTTTTTTCCTCTGCCCTGGTTGGGGCAGACTGGGACTTGATGGTTTGGGAGCCCGTCAGTTTAGAAATACATAGGATTGGGTGAACTGCAGCTGTGTGTTTTCTGCTGGGCCACGCCGGGAGTATGTCCTCTAAAATGTAGAATTTGTGCACAACCTGCATGCTAGACCTGGCCCTTTTTGCAGAGTCACTCCAGATTTTCGCTTCAGTCCCCTGTTTTTGTTGAAATTGCTTTTGCTGGCATTAGGCCCCATTCCTGCGATCCAATGCTAAAGTGCTTGTGCTATCCCTTACAAATATGGTAAAATTGGTATACACCTAAATTGCAAATTTAATTTATGTAAAAGTCTCTAGTAAAAGGTATTACCTGTAGCTAGGGACAGTAAAATAAGTGCTACAAGCAGGCTACAGCACTCATTTTGCCACCTACTAAAGTATCCCTGTAAAACATTATCAGGCCTGCCACTTGGCATTTTGCTGCCTAAACCACATGTCTTTCTGCCAGTGTTCAGGGTCACATGACTGTTAATGGCTCTACTGCAGTTTGCTGTAGATTTCTTACAGACATGGGACAAAGGGATCTTGGGTGTGGGGACAGGTGTCCCTCTTCTGAAAAGAATGGTCTGGGTGTTGTACTCAGCCCTTACTGAACTTCAATGGGTAGCTTCAGGGCTGTGCATATCTCATTCCTGACTTCTGAAGCAGCCTGCTGTGCCACTGGCAAATGCAGCTCACACCAGGCCCCCTGCTCTTTGTCCCCCTAGACCAGGGGTCTCCAGATTTTTTTATGCCGCCCCCCGTTGAAAAATAAAAATCATTGCCCCCCCTCAGAATTTTTCACAATTGTTTTAAAAAAATGGCAATATTTAAATATGTCTAAACCTATTTAAACATTGCAGTTAAGTACTGTTAACTTTTTAAAAATGCAATAACAAGCTTCTGCTTAAAACAAAGGCATGTTATCTGTATAATGCTTCTTTTGGCCAGTGTCTGGCGCCCCCCCTGGGATCACTTGAGGCCCCCCTAAGGGGTCCCGTTCCCCCAGTTTGAAGTCCTCTGTCCTAGACAGATTGAAACCAAACTCATAAAAGAGGAAGAGTAGAGAACGGGCAACCCCAAGACAAAGACTTGTGGCTGTGAGTGGGCATTTCACATCACTTGCTTCTCACATCAGTGCAAAGCTGTGACACAACCTGCTCTTTGCTTCAGCAATAACCCCCCACTTTTTTAGCCAATGTGACGCTCGGACAGCAACATGCTCTTTGTAGTCCCGACCCTCTGCTATACCACAATAAAAAAATTGTTGTCAAGAGTTTATCATTTTTGAATTGTGCTTTTGAATCATTAGAGAAGTAATTGTTTATCTGAGCCTATTTTTTCTGGATGACATTTTTAAAAATGGCAGATATGTTGCCGTGATGATGTAATATTTCAGGAACCATTAGACCTATATACTTCATTCTAGTGTCAAAACATAGATTTTGGTGGCCAAAAACTCTTATAGAGACAAATAATAACTCCTCAGAGAAACCCTTCTGCCATTTTCCAAAATGGTGATTATAATTGAGGAAGAAGAGACATATATAGAAATGAAACAAGTAATAATGGTTTTTAATTCATTTATATATACACCAAACAATGTTTATTATCTGAATATGAAAAAAAGAATGTTTATCAGTCCTGTTTTGTACACATTTACATAGTTCACTTTATTTATTTGTCGCAGCAATCACTGGTGGTACATTTGCAGACTGCTGAACATTTGAGAAGACCATTTTGACAGGGACATCCTTTTATATCACTGATTTTGCAGGTACATGCACATGTAAGTTCTGTGATTAGAGGCTGTAAAACTTTTTTAAGTTTTAGCACTCACCAATATCTTTCCAACCAAATTCTCAGAGATCTATTTCTATGTATGAATGATCCAAAACATTCACACATATTCTGATCAAGTAGGACACTCTTTTTATATGCCAATGCAGAGAATATGATGTCAGTGGAAGGGACTGATCTCTTGAACGTACTGTACCAAATGTGTGGCAGTCAGAACTCGTTTTCCATACATCCACAAGGTATTTTTCTACATCTTAAAGGTCACATTCTTTTTCTGTCTCAGAAAATCCTCTTAGAAACTTCACAGGTTCAGCAGTTAACGCTCCTAGCTTTGTTCCAATTTTACTCGTAGTATCATCACCCATAAGAATATATGCCTTGATAAGAACACTGGACATCTCTGGGCCAAGTTTATTGTAAAGAATATAAAGCAAGATTAAGTGCCTTTTCTTGCCTGTTCCATAATGCATCCATAGCTCTGACAATCCTTGACTTATGAACATTGCCAAAAGTCTAAGTAGCACAATAATAACATATAGGAGGCTGGCCTGGCTTATAGTGGGTACCTTGTGGTACTTACACTTTGTGCCAGGTCCAGTTATCCCTTATTAGTAGATTAGAAGTGTTCTAGCAGCTTAGGCTGATAAAGGTAGCTATAGCAGAGCAGCTTAGGCTGAACTAGGAGACATGCAAAGCTCCTACTATACCACTTATATCACTTAGCACTATACCATAAGGAAACACAATACTCAGAGTTACTCAAAATAAAGGTACTCTATTTTAGTGAAAATTTGCCAAAAGTATCTCAGAGGATATACTCCCTTAGGAGGTAAGTAATATACACAAAATATACACACTACCAAAAATCAGGTAAGTAAACAGTTAGAAAAGTAGTGCAAACACTGTAGAACACAATAGAATGCAATAGGAGACAATAGGCCTAGGGGCAACACAAACCATATACTCCATAAGTTGAATGCAAACCAAGAATGGACCCCAGGTCTAGTGTAGTGTGTAGAAGGTCGCTGGGAGTGTAAGAAAACACTAAGAGTGTCCAAAATACCCCACCCCAAGACCCTGAAAAGTAGTAGTAAAGTTACCCTACTACTCCAGAAAGACATTAAAGTCAAGTTAGGGGATTCTGCAAAGACAACAACTGACTGCAAAGCACTGAAGACGGATTCCTGGACCTGAGGACCTGCAAAGGAAGGGGAAGACCAATAGTCACGCAAGTGTCCGGAGGGGGCAGGAGCCCACTAAACCCCAGATGAAGGTGCAAAAGGGCTGCCTCTGGGTGGAAGAAGCCAAAGATTCTGCCACAACGGAAGGTGCTAGGAACTTCTCCTTTGGTCAGAAGATGTCCCACGGTGTGCTGGAGGACGCAGAGTTGTTTCCACACAGAAGGACTGCAAACAAGCCTTGCTAGCTGCAAGAGTTGCAGTTGAAGGTTTTGGGTGCTGCCAAGGCCCAGGAATGACCAGGAGGTTGCCCCTTGGAGGAGGAGACAGAGGGGGCACTCAGCAACACAGAGAGCCCATGCAAAAGCAGGCAGCACCCGCAGAAGCACCTGAACAGGCATTCAGAATATCTGAGCATGGTGGTCATTCGCACAACAAAAGGGGGTCCCACGAAGTCGGAGTCCAACTCAGCGAGTTGGGCAATGCAGGATGGAGTGCTGGGGACCTGGGCTATGCTGTGCATGGTGGAAGTCTTGCAAAAGTGCACAGAAGCCCTGGCAGCTGCAGTTCAAGCAAAGCACAGGATTACTGTTTGGCATGGGAAGGTAAGGACTTACCTCCACCAACTTTGGACAGAAGGGCCACTGGACTGTCGGGGACACTTGGATCCATCTCCTGTGTTCCAGGGACCAGGCTTGTGAAGATGAGAGGGGACCCAGAGGACCAGTGATGCAGAAGTTTGGTGCCTGTGTTGGCAGGGGGAAGATTCCGTCGACCCACGGGAGATTTCTTCTTGGCTTCCAGTGCAGGGTGAAGGCAGACAGCCCTCAGAGCATGCACCACCAGGAAACAGTCGAGAAAGCCAGCAGGGTGAGGCACTACAATGTTGCTGGTAGTCTTCTTGCTACTTTGTTGCGGTTTTGCAGGCTTCCGGGAGCAGTCAGCGGTCGATCCTTGGCAGAAGTCAAAGAGAGAAGTGCAGAGGAACTCTGGTGAGCTCTTGCATTTGTAATCTGATGAAAAACCCACAGGAGAGACCCTAAATAGCCCTCAGAGGAGGATTGGCTACAGAGAAAGGTATGCACCTATGAGGAGGGGTCTCTGATGTCACCTGCTGGCACTGGCCACTCAGAGGTGTCCATTGTGGCCTCACACCTCTGCATCCAAGATGGCAGAAGTCTGGGACACACTGGAGGAGCTCTGTGCTGGTCAGGGGAGTCGTCACTCCCCTTTCCTTTGTCCAGTTTCATGCCAGAGCAGGGTGGGGGGATCCCTGAACCGGTGTAGAATGGCTTATGCAAGGAGGGCACCATCTGTGCCCTTCAAAGCATTTCCAGAAACCAGGAGAGGCTACTCCTCTCAGGCCCTTAACACCTATTTCCAAAGGGAGAGGGTGTAACACCCTTTCTCAGAGGAAATCCTTTATTCCGCCTTCCTGGGGATGGGATGCCCAGGCCCCAGGTGGGCTGAAACCTGTATGAGTGTTAGCAGCAGCGGTAGCTGCAGAGAAAACCCCAGAGAGTTAGTTTGCCAGTAACCTGTCTCCATGCTGGAGCCCCGGGGATGCATGGAATTGTCTCCCCCAATACCGGAATGGTATTGGAGGTGACAATTCCATGATCCTAGACATGTTACATGGACATGCTCGGAGTTACCATTGTGACGCTACATATAGGTATTGACCTATATGTAGTGCATGCGTGTAATGGTGTCCCCGCACTCACAAAGTCCGGGGAAATTGCCCTGAACAAGTTGGGGGCACCTTGGCTAGTGCCAGGGTAACCTCACACTAAGTAATTTTGCACCTAATCTTCACTAAGTGATGGTTATATATATAGGTGACTTATAAGTTACTTAAGTACAGTGTAAATGGCTGTGAAATAACGTGTATGTTATTTCACTCAGGCTGCAGTGGCAGTCCTGTGTAAGAATTGTCTGAGCTCCCTATGGGTGACAAAAGAAATACTGCAGCCCATAGGGATCTCCTGGAACCCCAATACCCTGGGTACCTAGGTACCATATACTAGGGAATTATAAAGGTGTTCCAGTGTGCCAGTCAGAATTGGTAAAATTAGTCACTAGCCTGCAGTGACCATATTAAAAGCAGAGAGAGCATAAACACTGAGTTTCTGGTTAGCAGAGCCTCAGTGATACAGTTAGGCACCACACAGGGAACACATACAAGGCACACTTTTTGAACACTGGGGTCCTGGCTAGCAGGATCCCAGTGACACAGGCAAAAACAAACATACATACAAGTAAAAATGGGGGTAACATGCCAGGCAAGATGGTACTTTCCTACATAACATCTGTGTTATTTGACAATACAATTACTTGATTGGAATCATTTTGAACAGCCTGCTCAACATGTGGCACAACACAGAGGTCAGCCTCCTCCAATTTGCTGTTAAGTTCTTGAACGATATGGCCCATACCTTTCGACTATATCTCTGCAGGCACCAACTCCTCATTGACAATATTTGAATTGCAATAATTAGAAATTCAGTGTTCATTGAGGAATCAGCAATGTTTTGGTGAGTTATCTTCTCAAAGTTCATAGATTTGCAGAGGTACTGGTTTCAAATTTTTATTGCAGGCAAGGTCAATTGCTTCACTTGTAGACATTTGCCTGGTTCTCTCACATTCTTTCACGGATAGTTCAAGATAATTGTTAAAGCCAATGTGAGTTCCAGCAAGGTGCACACTGACTTTGATAGCTGTAGAACAATCTGAATGACCTCTCTGAAGTTTTGCCTGGATGAAATCTTGAACATTTGCAATTTTGACATATAGTTCACAACAACAGCGGTTTTCAATGAGGACACCTTTTCAAATTGAAATTCTCCAAGTGAAGGATTTTTTTTCGAGCTCTTGTGCAAGTTTGTGCTTCACTGGTTTGTTTGCAGTATCTCCATCCAATAATGCATTTGTTCGAAAAAGTTCATGCAACAGAATTTCCTTGATACATTCACACCTTTCTTTTGCTACATCCATCTCTCTATGTGCTTGCGAAATTTGTGTTTTTGTAACTTGTTTTGTGCTGGCTAGTTGGATGAAACTCTTACTATGGCAATTAAAGCGTGGAAGTTTAGCTTTAGTGATTATGTCAAACAGCCTTTTCTCTTTCATTACAAATGTCTCCTGCTTCATTTCTTCGTATAGCTTTGATCCATGTTTCAGGACATCGAGCTGACGTATCTTTATATCGTTAACCGCATAGATGAAGAAGACTGTCAACATGTTTTTTTAAATGTTCCCCTCTCCTTCCCACAAGTTTGTGGTGAGGAACAGTTTCACAATGGTCCATTAATTTTCTATTTGTAATCTCTCTGAAAACAATGCAAATAGAAAGGACTTCAGGTTAAACTAGTTGCCATTGAGCAACATATTCACTTTTACGTGTCTGACCAACAATTTCCTTGGAGCTTTTCTGTGATCTCTAGACCATATGTTCCAGTTTTAAATCTGGAGCCACAGCATTGAACCCTCCCTCTCTGTCTTTCACTGCAAAATGTCTTTGGAGTAATTTTCTGTAGAGGTATGGTTTTTACACCGCTAGCTTCTTCACTCTTTTCAACTTCCAGGACTCATATCTCAGTTAGTTTAGGGAATCAAATTAGTGAAACACAGTAGTCAGTGACCCAATCACCTTCCCGATCAAGATGTATCAGGTTTTTCACTAGAGCTACCATGTGTAATACATTTCCCCAGTACTTGCAAAGTTCTGATTTTTCTTCACGTTCTTTAGCAAATTCTACAAACTTGGTTTTCAGGTTTTCTGATTTTGAACTAAGTGAACATTACCTGGCTTTGCATTATGTCTTTTGAATGAAGTGCACTCTGTGCCTTGTTCACTTCTGAGATAAGATATGCAAAACCTAATTTGTCTTTCTTGTTCCAGAACGCATTCCAAAGCAATGTTTCTATAGCCTCGGATATGATGAGCATACATATTGTAGCAAGTTAACATAATTAATTGGGCTCCATACCGATTGGACAGTTTTGTGTCCTAAGATTTCAAGCTCAAAAAGTGCCTTGTCTATGCCACATCCACTGAGATAACTTCCTGCACACCGCAACACAACTTCTGTCATGTGGAAAACACCCATCATTGAATAAAGATCATCAAGTTCTGCTGGATTGCTCATAAAAATGTCAGCTTCAATACGGAAAACACCTTAATTGCAGAAAATTGTCAGGATAGGCTGGTGTTCTAGCTGAGCACACACATTTTGGAAATGTTTTAGAGCTGTGTATACTGTTGTGTAGTTCGTGACTGGGGATCGAATTACTGGTAAAAACCCAACCTTCGTCAGTGGGACGGTTTTCTGGGAGAGCAGAGCATGGATTCCAGCCCACAGATGAACTGGTTTTTCTTTATCCTTCAGTCCGCACCGAATAAGTTATAGGCTAAATTCAGTCAGGTCAGCTTTGCGGACCGCAAAATCAGGAAGAAGAAGATCCATGTCCTCAGCCACTTTTAAACTTTCTGGTAGACTGGGACATGTTGATGATTTGTAGTGATTTTGCACACATTGGCAAGGTAGTTGGGTTAAAAGTTTGCAGCTTCATTTGTTCATGCCTACAACTGACACAGTTTGTTTTCCAGCAGCTACTTCACTGGCACAGTCTTGAAAAAGCACCATTGCAGTATTGTGTGTGCTTGATGTTCCAGACAAAGAAGACCTGTATTCAAAATCAAAATTATCAAGTGCTGCAATTGTTAATCCTTTCCCAGTGTAGTGACTTGGAAGTGGTGTGCTGTCGAAGTCACAAGATTTTACAGCATGGGCTCCTAATATGTTCTTGCAACCTACAATGTCATTATTACGTGTTGATACACCGATCCTATTCATGGAAGTGATTAGCTCTCTACTATTGCACTTGTCATAGATTGCGTGGGCAGTCATCATGTGTAGCAGAGTTTTCTTTTTGCTGTGCTGTAATTCATAAAACATGATTTGGAAAAGACAGTACATTTGCAGTGCATAAGCCTGTTGGTTCATGGGATTGTCTTTTAACTCTTCCCTTATATCTTCAAAGCCATCATCAATGTTGTTGGCTTCTATTCCAAACTCAAGAACTTTAGTTTGTAACAGTTTTGCTTTGCTGGTATTAAATAATGATGTAAAAAATGCTAAGGCAACATCAGGGATTCTTGTTGACTCCCATGATTTGTGGAGCTCTTGGGCATCACGAAATTTGTCATTAAGCCCAGAATCTAAATCTTTCATGACGTTTCTTAAAATGGTTCCTGCTGATTTTACTGCATCCTATGATCCTATTTTGGCAGCAAGAACTTCAGGAGTCAGATCAGCTGAGAACACTATAAGTGGCTTATTCGTTTTGCAAGACTGGAAAAAATAAATTCTGTCATTGTACATTTTTACCAGAAAAATGTTAATTCCATTATTATGAGTCAATACAGTTTCATCAATTTTGACCATTATTTCTCTGAACTCATTGAGTAGAGAGTGGCTTTAAAACTTGATTTGCTTTTTCAAAGAGTGGAAACTGAACTGAAGGCTGGCGGTTGCATTGCTACTGGTAGCTCATTGCACATTCATATTTTTTAATGTATACACACATGCCGTTTGGGTGGGCATACAAATCTGCTGCAAATACATTCATCTCACTGTTTACATCAGCTACTCGTCTGAAAACGTATTCTTGGAAGAAACTAGCTGCAGACAACAACATGTTTACCCTTTGAGACTCACATACTCTGTACTTTGTTCTTTAGTCAATCCCAGTGGCCCTAGTTCTATCTAAACCATGGATAAAACATCGAAGATCGTCTGCTTTCTGATCAGTTGTTGGAGGTGGACTAGGGGTAGCCATCAATCTTCTAAGTGGATGGGCATTTGGTTTGGTTGTCATCGCTTTCTCAGAAGATTCAGATTCATGTTGTGATTCACTGGTTTCTGCTATTTTTTGAAAATTGTTTTCCAGGTTTGTTTCCATTGTGTAGGATTTATAGCACTTGTTACAATGCTAAAATAATTGATCCTCTTCACCCATCAGTTTAAATGTTTTGTGAAATTCATCTTGCCGTACTTCTGCACCATCTCAAACTCTCTTCTGTACAGCCACAGTTGATGTTAACTTTTCTTTCAGATTAGTTTGTATATGACACCTTCTTTTTAGTTGAAGGAGTCCTCAGATTTTGTAGTTAGCTGCACTCTGTCAGGAGGTAAATATCCTTGGCTACCACCTGCTTCGTTCATGTTTTTGAATTTGAATCAATGGAAAACCTGAAACAAAAACAATATTAGAATAGTTACCAATATGATGGCTAAAACATATCATTACAGAGCCTCCATTTTTTAAAATGGCAGAAGGGTTGTTCTGAGGAGTTATTTCCTGTCTCAGTAAGACTGCTTGACCTTCAAAACCTACGTTTTGACCCAAAAATTAAGTATATCTTGTGTTCCTGAAATATTACATCATCACTGCAACACATCCGCCATTTTTAAAAATATAGTTTTAAAAAATAGGTCTGGATTAGCAATGCCTACCTAAGCTAAATTATTTCTCTAATGATACTCTAAGCAGGTATTAAAAGTGGTGGAAAAAGATGACACAAAGAAATCTGTTAGATTTCTTTGTGCCATTGTTTTGATCCCCCCCTATTGGGAGAATGCCCCCCCCCCCCTTTACATACATTATGCCTGGTGCAGGCATAATGTAGCGCAACAGGTTACAAAAGGGAGCAATGTATGCATTGCACCACTTTGTAAATATGGCACAGCATTTTTGGCCTTCTAAGGCCACATTGGCTTTAAAAAAAAAACATAAGCTAATATGGTGTAAGAATGGCCTAAGGGCTGTTAAATATTCCCCACAGACTTCACATTAAGTGACGGCTACTGCCTGGGTAAACCAAGGCCCCTCCTGAAATCCGGCAACAGTTATGCCTTTGAAAGGCAAAGAAATAATAAGAAAAGGCTATACTTTAAGAAATGGAACGGAAAAGTTGCACTCTAACAAATAATAAGTGCTACACTTAAAGAAATGGAACAAAAAAAATTGCACTTTAAGAAATAATATGAAAAGGCTACACCTTTTGAAATGGAATGGCAAAGCCTCACTTTTGTAGATGGAGTAAAAATGCTACACTTTTTGAAATGGAACGGAACGGCTACAGTTTTAGAAATGGAATGGAAAGGCTACACTTTCACTACAGACCGTCACTGAGACTTATAAGCAGTTCATGAGGGAATTGAATGGATGCAGTGTCAATGCTCTTCACCACGCGAAGTAAAGGGATCGATGATGGAGTTTCACGTGTATTTATAAATCAACCTTTGTCTTTGTACGTCATAGGAATGTGTGCGGGAAGTAACACTTATGAACTTTGGGCCACATGATTTTCCCATGGTGGTATGCAGATCACGTTTCTACCTGTCCATTAGGCATTCTGTGCAATGTTAGTAAGAGGAAACTGCATGAATGATAGCTGGACTAGGTTGAACTGAATATTGTGGTGAGGACATAAACTGAATCCCAATGCCCTGTGATTATAGATCACTGCACTCCCACTCATTACACGGGGGAGGAGATGTTCTTGGAAAATCCAGACAAATTTCAAAATATTAGTTACAAATATAGCCATCGTGTACACTTATCATTAAATTTGCACAGGTCAAACATTGACAGTAACCACAGGTGCCAGGGCCGGACTGTGCAAAACCGTTTCAAGAATCAGCAGCAGCAGATATGGAGATATTTACAAGGAAGTGGGTGTGGTAAAATGACACTTTGATCAAGGTGACATTGATCAGTCCAATGGCCCTATTAGCATCTTCCTTCATTGTTCACAATTCTTCAACAATGAAAACAGGATTAACATATTTTTATTTGTGGTTAATAATGGTGAAATGCGCTTCTTCATCCCATTTTTCAACTGTCTTTGCAGGCCCCAAATGCATACAGATGTACCCCAGACCCAGAGCTTTTCTCCTGTAATTGTCACCTACTCAGAGCAACAACAAAAAAAGATGGGAGAAATGTGGAGGCAGGATGTGGGATTACCTAGTCCCTGGTAGCTCCTCGGTTCTAAAGAGGATCTCATGGTTCCAAATGGAATCGGATGCCAACTTGCCCCCAAAGTTACCTGTTATGCTAACATCAACAGCTCTGTGGAGGGCAGAGGTATTATCTGACTTTCGAGGGCACTTGTAAAGAGCCCTTCCTGAAATGTCCTGCTCACTGGCCTCAGGTCCCGTACTGTTCATTCACGTTTATCCTAAAAAGCTAAGAACTAAACCCTGACAAAACAATTTCACACTATTACCTGCTTGACTATCGTACCAGGCTGCTGCTCCTCTTCATTCACTCTTCTAGGCTTACTTCGAACAGCTGAGTAAGGATTCCCAGCCAGGCACGGGCTTTAGCATGTATGAGCCGGGCCTACCCCCAGGGCACCTACATCCAGAGGGTGCAGGAGCTTCCAGTTACAGTCTCCTTCCAGCAAGTGCCCAAAAAAGAATGTTTAAGCACGGTTTCTGCAGGCTGATGATGCCCTGTCCACATTGTGTCTCTTTTTCTTTTCATGGCACTCCTTAATCTCACCTACTACTCCCATACTTTTGACAAACAGTACTGTAGGAGGAAATTGGCTTTCACCCAGAGGGCAATCTGAGCAGAGGCCAGCACTGTGCCAAGGTGTGTGAATAGTAGCAATCTGCCACCCCACCAATATTTCTAGCTACTTTTTGATTTGAAAGTGAACTTGTTGTTGTTACTCTAGAATGTCAATCATACAAAGGAGCAGAAATCCTCGTGAATTTATCATAAATTTCTCATGATTTTAGCTGGTTACTCGATCACCTTCTTGCGGTAGCAAGTGAATTTTTGGAACGAAGTGACTGAAAAATAATGTGGGCAAAACAGATTTAGAGAACAACTCTGAAAAATAATTTAAAGGAGAAGGAAAATAGAATGTTTTAAGAAAATATTATACAGCAAGAAGAAAAGTAGGATGTACTGCCGTTTAGAATGGTAGCTTTGGACGTACCAATATTACATCATTGTGTCAAGGAAAGAAAAAGGCAGAGAGGATGAAGCAGTATTTGTGAGGAGAAAAGGAGGACCAGCTGGTGGTAAAAGGTAGAGGAAAGATGATAATACATATTGATCTATGTATGATGGACATGGTTACCTGCTGCTGTTCCACAGCGTTGTATTTATTTGGTATGTTCTGAAACTAAAAACATTCTTATTCACATAAAAGAAGAGGAAATGAAGAAGAGATGGAAGAACCGCAAAAAAGATCAAGGCAGCAACGGCTGGGGGAGGTAGCCCCGATGAAACGGCATAAAGAAGCATGAAGCTGGTGAAGGGGGTGGAAGTGGGGGCAAAAAAGACCCAATGAGTAGGGAAAAGGGACACTGTGGTACAATAGGAAGGTTCCTCAGTGAGAAAGAATGGAACGTTCAAGCAAAAAAAAAGAAATAGACCATGAATGCATAAAACAATTTCAAACAAGCAGTTTTTAAACAATATTAAAAAAGTCGAAACTCTCCCCGATTAATTTGAAAACACCGAAGCACACACACGTATACATACATACACACAGATTCAAGTGAAAAGGTATTAATAAACATGTATCTTTTTTATCACAAATGGTGCCCATACCTTTATCTTATAGGGTTCCCTTTAGTACTCTGCACTGTCAGGTAGATTGCAAATATATATATAACAATTTTCCTTCAGACCCTTGTGGTAAAATATATAGATTGGCACTCCTTTCCTCCTATTTACCAGAGGCCCATTGGTTAACCCTTAGTGCACAAACCCATTTTGCATGTAGCCTGTCTAAACTACTGACCCCCAGCCTTTTCTGGTTTTCTGAAAGAGATGGCAGATTTTGGAGGGCTTGGCCCTCTTTATTGGAACACAAACTGTTTAGAAGAGTCTGTTCCAGAATTTCCAGAAGAATACTATCATTCAGTCAATTGAATCATTACAGGGCACCTTACAACACCTTCTGCACCAACAGCAATGGTCTTAACCAGAGGCCTGTATTGAAAACATGGGGTGACATGAGGCAAATGATGATAACACAGCAACATTGTATTCAAGTCAAGTCAATGAAGTCTTTATTCGATATTTCATCATAAAAGACATGCTACACGTCATAATACTTATAAAATTATCGGTGCTAACGATTAAAATACTAAACACAATATTTCATAAAAGCTACTAAGAACGTATTAAATCTATCTAATGCTTCATTTGTTAAATATTATAACATATAAAAAAAAAAGAAGAACATTACTTTAAAAACTCAGTTCTAAAGTTCAAGATAATTTACTTATCTAAAACATATAGCTGTTTTAGTAGTTCAGAACGAATTATCCATGCCCACCCCAGGAATTTGGCCACCCCTATTGCTATAGTAGGTGAAAGATCTGTTTTAAGGATCCTACAAGCAGTCTCGGCCGATTGTGTGCCCAGACTTTTGCATAGGGGTACCAACCACTTCTTCCTTGGGGCAGCATATAATGGACAGACAAAGAACAAATGGCTCACATTTTCCCGCATTTCAGTACACAATGGGCATTTATCTGGGCCTCCAGTGCCCCAGGTTGAGGTTAAACACCTTAAAGGTATTGAGCCCACTCTAACTTGGTGATATAATTTGCGGTCCAGAGGTTTTGTAATAACATCCCAGTACTTTTCAATTGCAGAGACATCTTTCACGTGTACAAAGGTTGTTGTAAGGGAACTACCTATAAGGGATGAGTGTCTTATGCCTACCACCCATTCCCAATATAGTTGTTTCAGCTCTTTTTTTGAAGGAAAAGTAGCTGAGTCTGGGTTGTGCCAAAGGGCACCTAGACCCATGGCACAAAGGGTGGTTCTAACACCCTTAAACCAACCAATCTTATCGGATCCTAGGGTGTCCCTTACCTCGAGGCATGCTTTCGCATATAATAACAGCTCTGGGGTAGACCACAACCTCCGCCAGAAGGCCAAGGGCCGAAATCTGGCTTGATCTTCCACCGGTTGGAGCCCAAGGTCATAAAGGAGCGGGATACGTGGGGATGACCTCGGAAGACCAACCGCCCCTCTTGTAAATCTATTTTGGGCCAGCATCAGTCGGTCCAGATTGCTATAACCCCAAAGCTCTGCCCCATACAAGACTGAGGGAAGAATTTTTGACCCATAGATTTCCATAAGTGGGGACATCGGGCGGGTAAATGATCTTTTATATTCCTTAAGAAGGGCCCCACCTAGTTGAACATGTTTAAGTGCTTGGATATCGATCTGAGGTTTCCAACTAAAATTATCACTAAAATGCACACCCAGATATGTAACTACATTAGTTTGCTCCAAAAAAGCACCACCCATTTTAACCCTTGCCACAGTTTGTGTTCGACCTCTTAGTACCATGAATTTTGTTTTAGAAACATTTACTTCTAGCTCATGCTCGTCACAAAATAACTCAAATCTGAGTAGGGCCTGCTGGAGCCCTTGCCTTGTCTTTGATAATAACAAGGTATCATCCGCGAACATGAGCAATGGTACTTTCATTCCCGCTATATGGGGAGCATCCGTGGGATGTGTTGCAAAATATTTGGTAACCCCGTTAATAAACAGGGAAAACAAAGTGGGAGCCAGGACGCATCCTTGTCTAACACCTTTCAAAACATGGAACCTGTCCGTAACCTCGCCAGGCTTACCCCAGCGGACTTGGGCATAAGTGTATGCATGAAGATTCATTAAGAGTCGCACTAGAGCCCTGGGCATTCCCTGTTCCAGTATGCAATCCCATAATTTAGACCTAGGGACCAAATCGAATGCAGATCTTAGATCCACAAAAGCTGCATACAACTTGCCCTTACCCAAAAAAACTGTTTTCCAATATAAAAGGGCAAAAGGAAAGGCTTGATCAAGGGTGCTTACATGAGGTCTAAAACCCGCCTGCAACGGAGTCAAAATATCTGAGTCTGTTATCCATTCCTGTATCCTCCCTAAAATGAGGCGCGCTACGATTTTTTGGATCGCATCAATAAGGCTGATGGGCGGGTAATTTGAGGGTACTGAGCGATCGCCTTTCTTGTGTATAGGAAGGATTTCTGCCCCATACCATGAGTCAGGAATTTTAGCGCCTGCTGCAACTGCATTCACCAGGTGGAGTATATAAGGTACCCACAGGTCCTGGTCTTCCAAAAAAATGTCAGCTGGAATACCATCAAGGCCAGGGGCCCTCCCTTTGGGAATGTTTTGCAGGCAATTGATAACTTCAGTAACTGAGAATATTAACGGCTCGACAGGCTCAAGACAGTAGGGTATAGTCACTTCAACTGTATGACACTTAAACTGATCCTCAAATTTTTTTACCCACTGATGATTAGAGACAGATGCTGGGCTATAGTGGGCGTCCTGCGAGATACCCCATTTTATGAGGTACCAAAACTGTTGCATATTGCGTTTATCACAGGCTTCTGACAGCATAAGCCAGCGTTCCTCGTCCCACTTTTGTTTTGCTTTGCGTTTTGCCTCATTATAGAGTTTTCTACAAGATCTAATCTGGCTATGATTTTTGTTTTTAATAGCCTCAAAGAGAACTCTTTTTGTCTTGCTACACTCTTTATCAAACCAGGTAGTGGATGAGTATTTCTTGGTCCTGGGTTGTTTAGGGATAAATTTGATGAACAACTTTTTAAGTTCCTGAAACAAGTCAGAATGGGTACGTATAAGTTCGCTGTTAATCTCGTACTGTGAGCCACAATTGTTTAAAAGCTCCACAGAACTAGACACTAAGGCCCTTATCCTGACCTTGGCGGGCGGCGGAGGCCGCCCGCCAAAGTCCCGCCGTCAGGTTACCGTTCTGACATTCCCGCTGGGCTGGCGGGCGGCCGCCTTCAGGCCGCCCGCCAGCCCAGCGGGAAAGAGGCTTCCACGATGAAGCCGGCTCGGAATCGAGCCGGCGGAGTGGAAGCTGTGCGACGGGTGCAGTTGCACCCGTCGCGTATTTCACTGTCTGCGCAGCAGACAGTGGAATACATTTAGGGGCCCTCTTACGGGGGCCCCTGCAGTGCCCATGCCAGTGGCATGGGCACTGCAGGGGCCCCCAGGGGCCCCGCGACCCCCCCTACCGCCATCCGGTTCCCGGCGGGCGGACCGCCGGGAACTGGATGGCGGTAGGGGGGGTCGGAATCCCCTCGGCGGCGCAGCAAGCTGCGCCGCCTTGGAGGATTCCAAGGGGCAGCGGAAAACCGGCGGGAGACTGCCGGTTTTCCTGCACTGACCGCGGCCGAAGCGCCGCGGTCAGAATGCCCTGCGGGGCACCGCCGGTCTGTCGGCGGTGCTCCCGCCGGTCTGTCGGCGGTGCTCCCGCCGACCCTGGCCCCGGCGGTCTAAGATCGCCGGGGTTAGAATCACCCCCTAAGGTTCTTATCGCCCTGCGGGCCCCAGCGTCCACAGCTATTTTGGGCCAACGTACCCTGCGCATATCATTGCTCACAATGACCTCTTTATCTGTAATATTAGGACCACTGCCCTCAGACCTCTGAAAGCTGGAATCCCTTAAGGTCAAAACCAGCGGGTCATGGTCGCTCTCTGGGCGTTCCGTAACTAGCATATCAACAACTGCAAACCACTGCCTTACATCGACCAAAATATAGTCGATACGACTACTGTGTCTGCCGTTGTTGAACGTGTGCCTGCCCTTCCTATCTGACTTGACCCTTCCATTAACAGCTCTTAGACCCATATCCAGGCATAGCCCCTTGATATAGGTGGCTGAGCTCGACCACTTAGCAATCGGAGGTATCTCGAGTTGGGGAATACCCCAGGATAGATCCTCATCCTCGGTGAGCGGGCCGTCCTCAGTACCCAAAGGCTCAAAACATGTATTAAAATCCCCCATCACAATCTTGTGGCCATTGGTCGTTGTTCCTGATAGAATGTCATCCAACAGGAGGAGGGTCGGAGAAACCCTTCCTCCCTGGAGGCCCCTGACATAAATATTAACCAACAGGATATTTATACCTTGGTTGGACTTGATCTTTAAGGCAATTATGTCTGGACTATCAATTGTCACTTCTTCAACTCTTACACCCGCACTTTGGCGGACCCAAATTGTAAGACCTCCAACAGGACGCCCTTTCTGGCCTCTAGTTGCTGGCTTGCTAAAGTTCAGATACCCCACCCGAAATATCGGTGTGATAGCCCATGTTTCCTGGAATGCAATTATATCGACCTGATCTATGAAGTCCCTCCAATCAGGAATACACTGGCTGGACTCCAGACCGGCTATATTCCAGGATATATACCTTGATAACATATCGACAGGCTCGGCTAAAGCAGAGGGTGAGTCCGTGCTAACATTGGGTAATGCAGACAATGTACCAACAGGGGTAGTGTCAGGATTATTACTTTGGTCTGTGGCAATAGCCTTCCAACTTATATCTTCTATGTGGGGGGATTTTAATAAAGTTATATTAACTATTTCTTCTCTACCGATCAGTCAATCATTCTCATCTAGGCAGGATAACGGCCCATATCTCCCGGCAGTGATCAAGGGTTCAATGCTTTCTGGTGCGAACCAACCCCTGGAAGGGTTAATGACATTTTTGTTAATCTGGGAGGGCACCTTCACCTCGGGATACACCGTAGGATAAAAATCTGGTAATTCCCACGTGACTATTGGTCCATCTGCAAGTTGCGGGCACCAGCCTCTCAAAAATGGGACCACATTAGTACTCCTGAAATTAACTATTACCAGATCACCTGGGATATCTTTAATCATGTGGCCAAGCCAACCCACCCTTCTCACATTTAAAATTTTACCATCAATGGTAGGGGGGAGGGGTCTATTCTTAGTAAGCCAGAAGGCTACTTTGTTTTTTAAGTCATTGTAACCCTCTTTTTTACCTGAACTAAGTTCTGGGACTCCTGACAATATACATACAAATGGGGCGGCCTCCGGTGGGAGATCAATCCTAACATTATAATTATTGTTGTGCTCTCTTGCTTCATTATGGACTCGAGTTGGTTGGGGCCTACCCTCTAGGGACCCTCAAATTACTTCGGGTTCCCTAGGTATAGTGGGCTCCGCCTCTAATCTTGTTTCGTTACATGGGGCTTTACGTCTTAAACTGCTGCCCGCGAGTATTGCCTGCTCAACACAATTTCCAGATGGTAAATCTAGAGGTACCGTTAGTACATCTGCTGGTGTCGATGTTGCTTGTACCCTCAGACTATGAACCTCTTGGGTAAGTACTTCAATTTTCAGCAATAATGTGCTAAAAATTTCAGCCATTTTTGTCGCTAACTTATCCTCTACTGTTGCCAGTATGTTTTCTATATACTGCCTGTTATGACAGCAACCCACTGACTTATCAGATCCCCCATCTAATCCTTTTGTTTTAATAGTATGGGTTTTAGCTTCGAGGGGCTTTCGAGAGTTGCTGACCTTCCCCACTCCTCTTTTGCCCAACGATTTTCTACAAGCCCTAACTTCTCTTGCTGGTTGGGGGGGAGTCTCTGCCATAACCACGGGGCTAGGTGGGCTCTCACCAATTATACCCGTTGAGTCTAAGGGATTAGAATGTATCTGTGCCTCAGTTAGTGTCATATCCTTATCGGTGTTGGCGCCCAGATCCTCAAAAGTAGACACTATATGTGGGGAGGAACTAGGGTGTGTCTGAACGGGGGAACCTCCTTTCCCAAGGGAGACTCTGCGATCGCTATTAATCTTTTTAACCACCTTAACCAGGTAGTTATCAAGCATAGTACCCCCTAGGTTTTTGGCGGAGTTATTACAGTTAGCCATCGTAGGTTGGTTGCAGTAAGTACCACCAGCTATAATTCAGCAATACAAAACACTAAACCGCGTAGTCAAGATGTAATACAGCTAATTTACAGTTTAGGCAGAGTCCCGTGCCCAGTCCAGTCTCTTCAGGCCGCGGTGCGGTGTACCTTGTTGCAATTTAAGGGCCCGGGGGCGTGACAGCACTTTCGCGCCACTTGGCACACAGGAAAACAGGACAACCCAGAGGATTCTGGGTATTGTAGTCCACCCAGCGGGTTTTAGCAGGCAGCCTACAACGGCCAACAACGGCGGTGGTCCGAGCCGGCAGCCCTGTGACCAGTTATGTCGTGCTGCTTGAAAGATTCACTGTGGATTTGATACTGGTTTGGACAATGCTTTTTCAACCACTTGCAGACATCCTGCTGTGTCCACAGAGCCACCGGTTATGTAGATTTCACAACGATTGGCTGCGGGGCGGTTATTTTAGAGAACCGTTGCAGTGGTATGGTTGCGCTTCCTTGCTATCTGCTTGCATCTTATCTGGCCATCTGTCCAAGTGACGGCAGCCCATGCAGGTTTTGGTCACCACTCACTCTCACTCTCACTCTCACTCCAGCTGCCCCGTTCCCTCTTTCGCTACAACAGCACCTGTGCGCGCTTCCCCTCCGCACCTGCACCCGTTTCAGTTTGGTTCCACTTCGTTTCAGCGGCCAGGTCCTAGTTACACGGCAACAGTGTAGCTCGGGGGAGGCGAGTCGGACTGTGAGTCGCTGCTGTGTACACCTGAGTCACTATCCTCTTATTGTGGTCTTGCCGCCCTGGGGAATTGAAATTCTCTTCCTTTAAGTCGCTGTTTTCCTTCCCTGCCGGTGTGGTCCCTTTATGGGTTTGTTGATACTCCCATTGAACTCTGATCTCCAGTGTAGTTACGGTTTTTCCACTGCGTTTAATGACCACATGGGTAAGTAGTTTCCTCCCGTCAGCTTACAGACAGACCTACTCCTTGCCTGCCCTGGTGGACTTGTTTTACCCCTGTGGAGCTGCCCTCGCAGAGCCCTTTGAAGTGCGGTTTGCACACCGAATATACAGAGGGCAGCGGTGCTGTTTTCTCTCCCTGAGTGGTGGAGGTGTGCTATGTGGAGTCGCTATCTACCGCACGGCTTGCTGTTCCTCCCCCCGGAGGCTACCCCCTGAGGGGTTGGTGTAGTTGAGGTGTTCTTTACTCTTCTCCTGCGGTCACAGTATCACCCTGAAGCAGGCCTCTCCGCTGCCGGATTTCTGGTGTCTCCGTGGAAAACTGCTGCTGCCTTGGAGTTGTCTCAGCCCCCTGAAGGCGTCTCAGCCTCCTGAAGGCGTCCTGAAGGCGTCCTGCCCCGTGGGGTGAGCTGGTCCGTGCAGTTCGCCCCCCACCTATCGCCGAGGGTGCTCCACCGCACTGCTGCTCTTTCCCCAGAGCCCGTGAAGTTGTCGCTGCTTCTCCTGGAGTTGAGGCTCGCTCTGGAAGTCTAGTGACAGACTGCCACTGTCACGCTCCTCTGTCCGCCCCCTCGGAGGCAGGGGTCTCCGGGCAGAAGGCCGTCGCGGATCGCGATCGAGGATCACCGCACACCGCACAGGGCCCGAGAGAGCCAGCAGAGAGAACGACACGGCGGCGGAGGGATCACTCAGGCCCAGAACGAGGGGCCCCTTGGGCTCCTCTGCACGCCTCTTCCACTGTCTGCGCTGCCTTGCACTGCCTGTGCCCCCCCAAAAGGCAGCAGTAGCGGTGGCGGTGACGGCGGTGGCAGCGGCAGCATTCGTGCTCCGCGACGCGCCGCGCCGCGCTGCACTCCGACGTGAGCCACCCGGCACCTGCGTCCCGTTTCGACGGCACCTGAGTTCCGTTCCCTCGCCTGAGTTCCGCGGGCCTCAATCAATCATACCAGTCACATTGTATTCGTGTGCCTCAGCCAATCATCAATTACCGCTCTTTGGAGTCCCCTCAGATGATTTCACCTTCTAACACCTCAAATGCACAGGATGGAGATGGATTTCCTGGAAAATCAACTTAAGTTTAAAGAGCAACTGATCCTGGCAAGAGCTGCGATTAATTCAAAGATGAGAATTTAACGATGAGTAAAAGCTGGACTACAGTGTCAGAACATTTACACCTAAAGAGATGGTGTGATTTGCTCATCAAACTTGTCTTATATCTATAAAGATGTTATTTTCAAATACATTAAGAGCTGTGTGAGAGAGATCTTTTAGACTAGTTACACCATTTTCAAAAACCCTGCACTGTCCTTCAGGTGCTCCACTATAACATGGAAGCAGTGGTAACTTGAAAAGAGAAGTTATAGTGGTGTGAGGCAATCAGTACCACACCACTTTGGGAACATTTCTGGTCCTCACCAGGAGGTGTTGCTTGAGAAGAATAATGTTGAGATGAAACGTAGAAGGAAGAGCTGGCTCTTGTTTAAAGACACCTTAGTTGAATGGAATTTTGGAAATGAATAAAACACCTTTGAGGAAACGTTGAATAATATTGTTGCTGAGCACGCCTCTAATACTTTCTATATCGATGGTTTTGGTGTTATGACTCGCGAGTAATACCACAATTGTGGATATTTTATTGTAATGAGATCAACATTTTAAACAAACCAAAACATCCTACAAAGTAGATGCGGGGTTTCCATAATCTCACAGCGAAGGCTAGAGAGCCACACTGAGACTAGTAGATTTTCCAGAAAACATAAACAAGCTGACAGGGAAGGAAGGAGAGTGTTCTGCGCTGAAGAACACTTGGGTTAGCACAGTAGTAAATGCAACAATAGTTCAACAAGAACCGGTTTCCAAAGACTAACTGAATGAAGATATCAGAGTTTAGGCTTTGAGATAAAATTCCGTATTTTTTAGAGGGAACCAACGTACTAGGAGATGCTGTGTCATCACTGTACCAAATCAGTGACTATTTAAAGTGTTATAAGTGACTAGTCCAGTTCTAGTTGTGTTTCTCGGACAGATTCACATAACATCCCAAGAGCATTTTATTATAAGATAAATGTGAAATGTTGGGGTAATGTCACAGAAAAACTGTCTAATCCACTTGTAGTTAAATACATAACCCAACCAATCTCTTTTTGTTTCATATCCCTGTCTCTGATACTAATTCGATACACTGTTATTTGAATCGTAAGTTGTTTGATAACTCATCAAGATAAATAGGCTTATTGCTTTTCCCTAATGTGATAACACATTTTTTCAGAGTCTATTGGGCATACACAGAAGAAGAGCCAAAGTTTGAGGTCTGATTATGCGAAACAGGTGGGGTTTTGTTCAGATGCACCCCTGATTCTCTAATCTGATCTCAAGTGTGCCGCTGGTAGGCCTGACAAAGACTATTTAGAATCAATTTAAAATCCACTAGTGACTACTCGTTGATTTCTGGCAGTTCACTTAGGCTCTTTATATAGTATAACAAAATGAGGTATACCGCACAAAGAGTCCAGGGGTTCTCTTACTAGTGGACAAGGCTTGCTCTAGCAATCCCAAGGTGCTCTTTTAAAGGGTAGTGTGGTTGAGCAGCCTTAGACCTATCAGAGAGGAGTGTCAGACGTTTGCAAATACACACACAGTCATAAATAAAATACACAACTCAATAAAGAGATCCACACTAGTTTCCAAAAATAACAAGTATTTTTATATATGTTTTGGCACCAAATCAATATGATTAGGTAAGTACATTTTGCATGAAAAATATTTACAGTGTAAGTTGACAGTGCAATTCTTGAAAGCTGCAATATTATCATATGGAGGGGAAAAAAAACAGCAACCAGGCATAGTACAGTGACTAACGGGGCCAATCTCCCATAACTATTGGGCAAGGGTCAGGGCCACAGCAACAGGCCACACCAGGGTGTACTGGGGCATCGGGTGCCCAATGTTAGCCAATGGGGATTTGTCTGGTTGAAAAGAGGCTCTTAGGACTGGGAGTCCAGTCACTTTGATCCACCAAGTGGGCTCTGATGTTGGGATGCTAGGGGATGGAGGGACACCAGTGGTCCTCTTATCCTCGGTTTGGGGCATCCGGGTGTACAGGGTTCATATGCCATCAGGTGTCTGTCATCAGTGGCAGTCAAGGTGGAGGGGGCCCACAAAAAAAGGCTGCAGGCATGGGCTGGTGGACGAGTCTGGGTGAAACAACAAGTGGGCTCAAGTCTCACAAGCCTGGTGGACACAAAGACATCAATGCTACTCTTCTCATGGTCTGGGGCTATTGGGTGCAGAGGTGCAAAGGACCATCAGGGTGCCATCACCGGAGGCATTTGCAGTTGAGGGGGGCATGCACAAGGGGCCCGCAGGCATCGGTGTGAAGGTTGCAGTGGGAAAACCCACAACAGACTTTGTCTACGGAGAAGTTGCCACTTCAATTTGGGCTAGGAGGTACCAGTGCAGGGGTGAAGTTTACTGTTGGGTTTTGGCAGTTCAGAGTCCTCTTCAGTGTTTCTTGGGTGCCTCAAATGTTCAGGGAAGCAGCTCTTTTGCTCCTTGGGAGTCTCTTGTGCTGGGGCGAAGGTTGGCAGTCTTCCCAGGCTTTTGGAAGATTGGGCAGCTGGAGGACAAGGTTTCTTTCTTGCAATTGTTGAAATTAGCAGGCCATCTGGTAAGGTTGGCGCCAAGTCCACCACCAGTCTTCAGTTCTTGCTTTGTGCATCTCTGGAGTGTCCTTCTTCATCTGGTCAGCAGGATTCGATTTCCTGGTGCCAGGTGCTCCCCTAAATACTGAATTTAGAGGCATTTCGGGGAGTATAGGGTAATGGCCAGTGGGCTACTTACCCCTGGGATCCTATCACCCCCAATATGACTGCTTCCTTTTGGAAGTGGGCATAACCCTGTCCCAGCGTTCCTAGTTCTGCCATCATCAAGATGGCAGACTTTCAATAAATGCGTCCACATCAGGCAGCTTACCTTAGGGGTCTGACCTGAGTGGTGGGCACACCTCCCTGACTACTCATTTTGATTCCTTTTCAGGTGCCTAATGGGCCCTGGAGTAAAGGGGTCAGCATCCTCTCCTTTGAGGGAAGCCAGATCTACATATCAAGGACGATGGGCTTCTTTGAAGACCCTTCCTTGCAATTCAGATTTGCAGGCCATCCTGTTGGGAGAGGTGTGCTAGCAACCCTACCAGAGTAGGCTTTGTTTCTGCCAGCCCGAGAGCACAGGCTCTCACCCTGGAGGTCAGAAACGTGTCTGGTAGTGGCAGGCTAGTTAGAACTAGTCAGCCAGCACACAGGTAGTGGTAGCTTTTTCAGGGGGCAACTCTAAGGTGCCCCCTGGGTGCATGTATTAATAAATCCATCAATGGCTTCCCTGTTCACTTACATTGTTTAAGAATCGACAAAGACATAGTAGGGGCATATTTGTTCTAGGTGACTTACATATATTGCATGCAGTGTTAGGGGACATGGCACACAGGTTGTGTTCCATGTCATGTTTTCACTTTTAGCTGCATCAAGACACGCAGCCTACAATGACAGTCTGCATGTGCTAGGTGAGTGGTCTCTGAGGGTGGCACAATATATGCTGCAGCCCTTGGGGACCCTCTTTGGTACCCATGCCCTAGGTACCAGCGGTACCATTTATTAAGGACTTACATGGGTACCATGGATGCCAAAGATTTGACCAATTGAGGAACAATTGTACAATTTTAGAGAAAGATATCTGGCATTGGGGCCTGGTTAGCAGGAACCCAGTGCATTTTCAGCAAAAATTGCATCAAATAATGGGCAAAATGTGGGGGTGAACATGTAAAAAAGGGACACTTTCCTACAATTTACTGCTGCGTGACCACGAATTATCAAGACTCAAGCACAGGATATTTATTAAATGCAGTGAGATTGTATCCTACAGCAGAAACAGGGACATTAAAAAAAGGCAGATCCAACTTGAGTAGGTGTTTGGATTCTGCTGTAGTGGTTGCCATATTAACATCATCGTGGAATCATAATGTAAGCACCCCCCTTTGTTTGATCTTATCCAGCCCCATTTAATAACAGAGAGAATCTTTATATTCGTTATTTCCTATACCTTTAAAGTAAATACATAGAATATTAATGAGGCATGCATAGTAAGAAAACATGCACAAGAAATAAGTAGTGAAGGTTATAGTGATTCAGTAGAATCAGAAAAGTGTGATATTGAGTATGCATATAAAATTGACAGTTTTGGGCCCATAATTATGATTTATGAAGCCCTTATGTTGCCATTGCATCGCACAAAGCAGCACAAGAGAATGCAAGGTCTTCAGTGAGATTTTCTAAGCCATGCAAAGCCACCTTCTATGACTCTGCTTGATTTAGTAAATATTGAATAATGCAAGGCAGCACAAATTGCTGGCTTGTGTTACTCTGTTCTATGAAAGCATTCCATAAATGGAGCATGGGTGTTCCCACACATCCACCCATGGATGTTGGTGCATTCCTAGATTTACTAAGACTAGTAAGCCGGTGAATGTGCCAACATGCTTTGTCTTACCAGGTGAGGCATACAAGGAGAAATACTATTTCTCCTACTCCTCATTTTTGTCTCTTTCCACATGGGCTGGATTGTGCAGCACACATAGGAAGAGGAAAAAGCCTCAGAGGATTGTTTTTGAGCTGGAAGGTGTCCCTCCCTTCATAAAAACATTCCTGCTGGAATGCAGGCACCCTTGCAGCATAGTGCAAGGGGACTTGCATTGACGTCAAGGCTGCACTCACTGCGTCAGCACAGGGAGAAAACAGAAATGCACCATATCTTCATAGATATGGCAAATTACTGCCCCCTCTCTGTCTTGCAATGCAGCATAGTGCAGCAAGTCTATTTGCTGTGTTGCATTGACTACCACCTTATTTCTTTAATGAAATGGCATCACAAGTTCCTCACATTTTTTGTGGAGGAACAAGATTGACAGTTTTGAGACAAGACAGTAGGGTTCAACACTTTACCACATACATTCATCAAATTCCAGGTTCCTTGTATGCAGAATGTTTACAAAATTTGTATTCGAGTTCATGCCTATCTAGAGGACCTTCGGTTTTAAATCATCATCTCAGAAACACAGTCTCGGGAATTCTCTATAGACGTCAGGTTTTGCAGCATCATGTATTCTTAATTAACTGCTCAAAATCTCATTCCCATCCATCCCAAAACTTGGATTGCAACAGTGATCGTTTCAGACAGAGCAAGGGATAGTGTCTCTCATTCCCTCCAAAAGAGTTAAGCTTTACCAAATCCTGTTTCTGTTATTAAAGAACAATGAGGTTCCAGTCAGAGAATGCTTCATATGCTGGAAGACATAGGGGCATATTTATCCCCTATGCACCACCTTGTGCCACATTAGAGTCATAATTTTTTATGTTAATATGGCCCAACAAGGCCGAAATCCAGACGCTGTATTTACAGAGTGGTGCAATGCATGTATTGCTCAATTCTGTAACCCTTTGCGCTGTATTATTCCTGCACCAGGCAAAATGTATGTGAAGGGAGCATTCCTCCGTTGGGGGGGCCAAAAAAATGGTGCAGGGAAATCTGTGAGATTTCCTTGCGCCATTTTCTAATGCACTTTTAGCACCTGCTCAGAGAAGGCATTAAATCTGAGCTTCCATTATTTAGTATAAGCTCCTATGTACTCTGCCAGAGTAGCACCAACATTTGGTGCTACTCCTGCAGAGTACATCAATAGCGTCATGAAAAATGACACTATTGCCCCCTACCCTGCACTATGGTGCGCAGTATTTTGAATATGGCACACACATGGTGGCGGTAGGGTGGGTGCTATGGAGAGCAGGTGCAGCACCACTTTCCTTAAATATGCTCCATAGCATGTAATTTATCTTGGAATGCAGTGTATTAGGCTACAACTTGGTGTCAAACCACACTTCTTCATTGTCTATGAGTTTTCTTTATAGATTGCATATATCTTTATAGTGTCATGGGCTCACTTTCACGTGGGTTCCTTTGTCCTTCATATCTCTTGGCCTACAGTGCCGGGGTTTTGAAGTCCCATTCCACTGACAATGAGGTTAATTAATTATCTAAAGTTTTTTTTCTTTTGATCTAGACTAGAGTGTACAGTATTGTTATGTACACCAGCTCTGATGATGAGTACAACATTGCCACCACTATGGTTTGGAATGTCAAGCTGTAGTTAGCATCCACCCAGGGTCTTTGGTCACATCAGGAAAAGAGAAATTCTTCCTTCGTCCTAATGGAGAGAAATGACTGCAGTTGGACAGCCTTGAAGGTGTTTGCTCAGGAATTCAGGGGCCACCTCTGATAATTTGCACCAACTACATGGTGACAGCATCCTATTTAAATTGATTATTTGGAAAGGACTTCCAGTCTTTGAACAATCTAGCAGCTCAAATGATGGCTTTACACAGAAAAATACTAACTGTCACACAAAGCAGTCCATATT
Organism: Pleurodeles waltl; assembly: GCF_031143425.1. Classification (NCBI taxonomy): domain Eukaryota; kingdom Metazoa; phylum Chordata; class Amphibia; order Caudata; family Salamandridae; genus Pleurodeles; species Pleurodeles waltl. Next base: position 923,593,288 of record NC_090444.1, read on the forward strand.
TAGGGGATGGACAACCGAGGAACAGATACTCAGAGTTCAGTGTGTCCATCTTCACAAGAGATTTCAATAGCATTTCTACTTTTTAAGGAAAGTCATCGCTTCAGCTTCTTAGTGGTAGTTGACTTCGAAAATTGCTATAGAGCTACTATCTCTGTTCTTTTTTCTCAATTCTAGAATCCATTAGCTCTGAGGACAGTTGCATTGCTGACTGAGTCTATAGTCCAATTATCTTGTGTTTGTATTCCATCTAATTCCTCTGAGTCCTTGATACAGAGAACAAGGCAGAAATGGTTATAATTCTGAATTATTGACCAAGGAGACAAATGGTTTCTCTCTCTACAACAGATGATAGTAATCCAGAAGAAGTTTATACCATTATTTGCTGCAAGAAAGCGGATTATTGTTTGGGGTGGGAGGTCACTAGCTAAAAAAAATAATAACACTAACTTGTGATGGTAAGCAATAAAGTCACTAATTTAACTTGAACCCAACCCCATGGTAACTATTGCACAGAGCAGATAGGCTTAACTTAGGGCAATGTGAAAAGTATATATGCAGTAAAAAACAGTAATAAAGCCAAAACATCAAATAATAAAGATCCAAAACCAAATTTTTAAAAAATAGATTACATTTTATTTTCATTTTAATAAACAACGGTCATTCTTCCTACTCTGAGAACAGTTTCTACACCTCATTAAGGCCAAGCATTGGTTGGACAGTCACTGGAGAGGTAATCTAAGCTAGCCTCCTGGAGTTTAAGGCAGGATAAGGCTACCTTTCCAAAAACATTTTTTTTCTAAATATTTATTAAAAATCTAACTTTATCATTAAATGGACTTAGATAGTCTGAATTAATATTTTAGTTGTTTACTGCCAAAAGTTACATATTATACTTTATAATCTGCACTTTGCTACGGTTCAGCTATTGTTGCACTGCTGCCAGCATTCTGCATGATGCCAGTGCCCGCAGCTATCTCAGGCAGGTGGGACACAGGGTTTTTGCAGAGCTGGTAGGTCTTTGAGAGTGCTGGTGGGCTACTGTGATCACAATCTAAACTCACCTTCAGGCGTCCAACCTGCTGATGTTGTTCCCCATTTTACTTTTCCTCTCCCTTGTGGAGTCGATGTCAGGAGATGCAATCGACACCTCCATACTTTCCGTCCTTTCTCTCTCCCAGAAACACTTGTGATAATTTCTGAGGAATAATATTTTAACTTATTTAAGATGGCCATCATAGTATTGGAGTCTATAACTATTTTCCAAATCCAATAAGATGCTTAGGTATTTCCTGTTCCTTTGGTTTTTTTTAAAACAGGGAAATCTATGCATACCTTGTGTTGCAATGCCTTGTGCAGACCTGTCATCTTGTTTCAGCATTTCTTATTAAATGACAGTTCTCTCCTGCGGTTTTGTTAGTTCTCATCTTTTCCTTCTTTCTTTTGGGTTATCCTGCACCTTTAGTCCTCTCCTGATCAGCACTGGTCAGCATTCCAGTCTGGACTCCTGTGTCCTCTCTGAGGTTGTTTTGCCTTTGGGCTTTTTCCCCCAGTCAGGGCCTTTTCTGGAGGTGGGGGGCACTTTCTACATAGGTGCTTCCTAGTGTCAGCAGCAACCTGACTGCTGGAAATGGTCGCCCACACCTCTCAAAGACTAAAATGGTGAAAACCTGAGCCGGGGGACTGAGCTGCAGCCAAAGACTCTCAATCAGACATCAGCCTTATGATAGTTATAGCCCTGTCAGTAAAAACTGCTTTTGGGGCTTAGTCACTAAAGCAACATGCCACTTTTTATTTTGCACATTACACTTTCAAATAGCAAGCATCCTGCATTTTGTACAACAAAGAGTACTTAGAGGTGATTTGTTAATATTTAAGAGCAGGCTGTTAAAGAGGCTCATTCTGACAGGTGTGACAGCAGGTTTTTAGTGTGCAGACGTCAGGCTGCATGTGGTAGGCCCGAAGTCATGTTTTACAGACTCACTCTGTGGATGACACAATTGGTACTGCAGTCCACAAGAAGTATTTACATTTCTATACCATAGAGAATGGCCTTATGGGCAAGTTAAGGCAAATAGGGGTAAGCCAAATTATCCACGTTTAAAGACGGAGCACAGGCACTTTATTCCAGTTTACCAGGGGTAAACGTGCACAGAGTTGTAAACCCATCAAAAATGGGATTCAGATAAAGACACACAACTGGGAGTGGCCATGCAAAAAAGGCTGTGTTCGTACACTTGCCTTCCAAATTATTCAGTTCTTGGATCCTGGAATCTGTCTCCTCTCATTGTCTGAGGCTGTCCGTATCAATATTGGCAGGAGAGAGCTAATGTATTTTTATTTCCAGTATTTCGAGACATTATGGCTTTTAGGAGACACTCTACTAGGAAGCCTTGTGACCATGAATAGGCTATCATTAAACAAAGGGTGTAATTTGAAACCATTATTTCTGAAATACGGGATCCAGAAGTCATATTACAGGCCACCCAAAACGTATGTGAATGATTTTCTACACTAATGTTAAAATGTACAGCTATTACAGCTTCTCAAACTCCTTCGTGAAATGTATCTGCTATATGGCTAAAAGTGATTTTAACAGCTATCACGTCAGCGAGACATATGGAGGAATCAGTTACCTTCTCTGTCAAACACCATACCTGAGACTTTTTTGAGAATGAAAGAGTGTGAGTCTGTGTGCATATGTGTATATAAGTGGGTATCTGTGTGTGGTGTGTCCCGTCCGCCCCCTCCCTCCTAACATTCCCGGCCACCACTGTCCGTCACGGTGTAAAGTTGGGAATATGTGCCTGAACTGAAAGACTTTTCTAGTCATCCAAACTGCTGCTTCTTGTGCTATTAAGAGAAAGATGCCAAACACAAAGAAGAATTTGAATTCAAGACTTTTCTTTGGCATGCCCCAGCCATACATCCTGCATGGGAATAAATATCACATATCCTTTACTGTACATATGATACATGTTGAAAATATTTTCACTAAAGAGAATGATCTGTAATACCTTAATGTTTTAAAATCGCTAAACTGTACTCAATGATTTAATACATTGTGGCATTTGCATTATTCTGAATATTGGAGAATTTGTCAAATTAAAGTGAAATCTTTGACAATGTACAAGGAGTGTGATTGTCTCCTAACCCCTTCCTCAAGCAGACTACTAACACACTCATTTTAACCAACACAGTAATAGGACTCCCTAACTAGTCGTTTTTTTCCCAGGCCGGTTTACAGCCATTTTTGAGATGATCAAAGTGTTTTTTCCTTACCAACCTGTTTTCCCTCACCCAAATTCCTCTAATTTGTATGAAAGAAAACTACATGTTGGGAGCTTAATTTGCATCACACAAAATGTAAAATTGGGCACACGCAAGGCCGACTGTCCCTTCTGACACTTTAACACATCAGTATTCACAAACATTTTTGATGGGGCAAGAAAGTGTTGTCTGTTGAGTGACCAAGGACAGCATTGATTCCAGCAGGGTGGGGATTGGGTAGGAGGAGTTGGGGCAGAGGGGGTGGGGGTTAGATGTGGATAAGGGAAATAAAGCATGTACATGGTGTACACAATGAGTCATGGAAGTAGTGGGAGGGTTTTATTCCATACTGCCCTCTCTAAATTAAGCCCCGAAACTCTAGAAGAGTCATTGATTTGACAAAAATGTGCTACGCCGTATCTGAGTCACTATCCTTCTACCGTACCATGAGGTAAGCCTTTTTTGCTTTCTATCGCTACCGTTGGTGAGTTAAGTGTACAAAGGAAGTAACCTGATTATTAAAATGAAATTAAGTAGAATCTTAGGCCTCACAATCTTGCTATGCCTTTAATTTATTATCTGTAAACTTTAGGGCCGCTGAAAAACAGGCTTATTGCTGAATAAATCCTTCACAAATACCCCAACACCAGGGTGTGCAGTTCACCAAGGTGGGCATACATACACACACACACATCTTACATCCGCTGTTAGACATGGGACAGATGACAAGGTTTAGCCATGGCAGTAGCAGACTTGACATTTTATCCTGGCTTTACCACTCAAATATAATATGGAAGTTGTAAACCCTTTCTCAACCTATTCTCTCTTTTTTTAAACAAATATAGGTAAAGCTTAAATCAAGTGAAACACTAGTAGTAAGTATGTGATAGGAAAGCTGGACTGTAGCCCAATCATTCGATTTTATCCACATAGGAGAGAAGACCCAGTCGCATAGTCCACTCACTAAAATATGGTGCAGTGAGAAAGTTATGAATCTTGAATCAAGGAGTTCTTCACTACAAGTTTAGTACTCCTGCTTAACAAAATTGTTTTATGATAACCAAATAATATCCTTACTATGCCTTGGTCCACCTAATAGGCATTATGTGATAGAGGTGGGCATGCCCAGCTAAGCTTGAGCCAAGTGCCTGATTGTGGCTCAGCTCGACATTCTCTTGGACTCTTCGGCCTAAAACAAGCTGAGCCTTCATGTAGCTTGCATCAGCCACTCATACCCTAACCTCATATACAAACTATTAAAGACACCCATTAACTTGTAAGGTAAATCGAGAGAGGGGAAAAGAGCTACTCATCTAATAGCTTTATAGCTATATTTCACAGTGTGAAACCAGACAGAAAACCTGTGATCAATCCCAGCTTCTCCACTGAACCAATTGTGTGATCCTGCTGGGCAATTGTTTTATTTTACTTTTCAGCCTTTTATTTCATTCTCACATATGGGAGCATCTTGAAACACACGAGTGAAGGCTATGACCTGTATAAATCCTTCTCTTGCTTTTGACTCAATAAGCTATAGTGGGTGCACATGACAAAGACCTGCCTTTTGATTCACCATTGGCATTATTGTCAGTGTGGAATGGAGGTATGACTGTTTCTAACATCATGTTTGAAAACTGTCAGCTTGAAAAATTACTTCTGAATGCACTATTATAATCCGATATACTAAGAAGGAATGCTCCTGCATCTTAATTAAATACAAATTTTTGACTTTTGAAAAAACTCTAATATTTTTGAGTTTGTTGCAAGATCTTTTCATTTTTTTCAAACATTCTTTATTGATTTTTATCAGTTAATACAAAGTAGAGGATCACACTTATTAATTGCTCACTGCATATGAGAAGGATGATCACATAAGTAGAACACTGTAACAATTGTTCAGTCCAAAAGGACTGTCTCATCCCTGTCTTCTGCTGCGGCATCAAATCCAACAGTGCATTTGATGCATATTATGCAATCAACATTCACAAAACATAGGTGAAAAGAAATACAGAGAATAAAGTATCAATCATATTGAACTCGGACAATGCACCTACCTGCAGTCGTATCTGTCCACCAACCCACACCCCAAAGGCTAGTGTACCCTCAAACACGAAGTTCTGTTATATTTGGCTAGGCATCTCCATTCCCCATTCTCATATCATGGTGGGACCCTGATTAGCATTTTTTGGTTTATAGAAGGAAACTGAAACCTCAATCCTCGGTCTCGGGCACTTGATATACAGCACGATATATGGAGAGGTCATGTCGCCTAGAGCATCATGGAAGTCGGGCGACTCCCAACCAGATCTATAACTTTTTGGGGAAGGGCTTCCATACTCAATCATAGATGCAAGATCTCTTAAAACATGAAGGTGTATGTCTAAAGTTCTTTGCTTCTTTTATTTTGCTTCAGTTAATGTTTACAAACATGCGTGTGCTAACATGTCTATGAATGTCAGTGTTCAGTCAATTAAACAGCAGCCCCGTGCTGCTGTTCACCAGGGGGACACATGTAAAGGTCAGGAGGGCCACAGCCACCAACCTGTAATTTTAACATCATCACTGGTCTAACATTTTTCTGTTGGTTGCAGGGAAAGAAGTTGCTTTCTGAGCTGGATGGACTGCAGTGGCTTAGTTATGAAAACCCCTAGCCCAATTCTAGTTGTGCCATCCTGCAGAGGGGGTTGGTTTGCACTTTTTATTTTACCTAGACTGATTTTGGTTTCTTGTCTGGTCTGGAATGCAAACACCCAGTGCTTACTTTGAGCTGGTGGTTGTCAGTGGGGGCATCAGCACTTATTGTTTTTTTTTTTTTGGGGGGGGAGGCAGCACTTATTTTTTGCAACAGATATCATCTGAACATAGGGAAAGGAAAAACATACAGATCTAATAGACGGAGCAAGAGAAAGACGGCAAAACCGTCACAAAGGGAGAAAGCATGACCCTGCAGGTGTGAGATAAAGGAACAGGGAGTGTTTGTTAATAGATCAAAGACACAGGCAGTGGATTTAAGACTACCAGCCCTGATATTCTGCGCATCAACATTTAATCGAACTGTTCGCGGGCTTCTGAGCAGCACGCCACTCCTGCTTTTACAAACTAAGCAATGTAAACAGTGATTGCGCACTTATTTAAAAATGTCCTCTTAAAGAGTCTTCTGATCAAGCCTCAATTGCTGTCTCACTAAAGGAATGTAATTTCCATGAACCAAAAATTCTTACACTGTTATTGCATGTTTACGAGTGAGCTGTTGCTCTTAGTGACAAAGATGTCTAAAAAAAATAGCAGTGTTCTGCCAGGTATCTCCCACGTCTGGGCTTTGAAACTGCAGTCACACCGCTACTTCACATCTCCTCATGTTGTGAAATAAAGCATTTCAATATTTATCACTCTCCAGGGCCCAGAAGTGCTTTTTCTTATCGGGCAGTTGGCCCAAGGTTTGCTCCTAATGAGTGAAGAGATGGCAGGGGGAGCATTGTTGCAGCAGCAGGTCATTTTAAAATCTTGAATTGTTAAGTAACAACTAGAACACGTTTTATTTGTGAAAAACAAGGACTGTGTAGAGATATTTCTTATTGGACATTCTTTTTCATGGATTGCTTTGTCTAGCAGTGTCTTGCTTAAAATGTAAAATAGTTGTTGAAGGTTTCCTTTGTGGAAGTCAGTTTCTTGCATCAGTAGACATGGGGCAATTTGTTGTAAAGCAAATGTACAGTGTGCGACTGCGACTAGCATGGCACCGTTGCACGTTAACTGTCCGAAGTGATTATTGGCAGTGGTCGTGAGAGGACTTACAACACTCCATCCACTTCAATGGCTGGGGGTGGGGCAGGCCGATGAGACAAGGAAGGAGCGGGGTGCAACAATTTGTTGGACATCACCGAGGGGGGCTGTAGGAGAGGTGCAGGAGGCTGCTCTCCTGGCAGTAACACATGTTTAGTACTGCATTTGGTTTCACTTTGAAAAAACACGTTATGAAGCTGAGCAGGACAGAGACAGAGTGTTCCTTATCCCATGAGAGGGAAGTATTCAGCTGGGGACAGTTGCACTAGCGCAGTAAGAGGTAAGTGTCCGGGGCATTGTCCACCCCCTCCCCCAGCAGCTACGGTGGGGTGGGCCTCTCCTGTCTGCAGCTCTGCAGACAAAGGCTCATAATTTACTTGGGAGCATGTGTGAGTGAAAGGCAGGACGTTTGGATGAATGGATGGATGAAATTGTGGATGGCTAGATGCACGGATGAATGAGTGAAAGGATGGACTTCAGAATGGAAGAGTGAAAGGAAGGGAAGGTATAGGAGTAAAATAGAGGATGAAGTGATGGGTGGATGGATGGATGATGAGAGAAAGGATGGATGGGTGGGTGATTGGAAGGCTAAATGGATCAATGAGTGGATGGAGTGAAAGTATGGATGGATGAGCGAAAGGATGGATGAGTGTAACAATGGATGGATGAGTGAAAGGCAGGGTAGATGGCACTTTTAAAGGTCACCAGCCCCCACTGGAACTTGATGCTGCTAACATGGGTGCACTGTTTAATAGAAGTGTGTGAACAGAAATAGAGATTGCTTTATGTATCATTTTTGGAGTCAAAAGAACCTTTCACCCCTTAGTCTCCATGGACACTTAGGAGCATAGCAAGATGTTATGCCTCTGTCAGTTGCTCACAAACGTCTCTAGTGTGCCATGGGTTTGTCTTTATTTGAGCCAAATTACTTAAAAAAATATGTTATCATCATAGATAGATGTGAGATGCGCAGTGAAAGCATCGAGTTGGAACTGTAAAATGTCCATCGGGGGGGGGTTGAGTGGTTAGCAGGAGAGTCATTATGTGGGAGCTCCGAAATGGTCACCAGATATGGCCTTGGTTTAAGGTGAAAGTTAGGAGCTGGGGATTGACAGGAACAGGATGATAATATTTACCTATTTCTGTCAACAACCACCATCCACTGTGAAGGAAGTGCAAGTGCATCTCAACGTTAGCTCTGGCAATAGCTCACAGATCAAAAAAACTGGCATATCTTTACCTTTCCATACAAAAATTGAAAGTGATTAACATTTGTGAAGTATTGCCATTGTGTATAGCGCATTACAGAATTACGTCCACAGAAAACATAGGAGACTATCTATCCCATGGAAGTAATGGCACATCATACTCTTTAGGACAAGGAATTAAATACCTTGACTATACATGTGCTACTGCACTCGATCCAGATACTACCTATCACCGTAAAATGTCCATTCAGTTGATGAGGCCTCTAGACAGCACTCTTGCACCCTCTCCCACATTTCCGGGGTTGATCAGCTCTAGGGAAAACTTTATATCTTAGATAAAATAAAAATAAGTAGAAACAGGTCATTAATTTGTATTTTGATTCATTGTCAGGACCATAAGTGAGAATTACTCTGCACTCTCCCCACTTTGATGAGACCAGCAGACATTTAACAACATTAAGAGACCTTTATTTCCCATGAACCATTTGGAAAACAGTCCATCTAGTTAACATGCAAGGGCTCCCTTCATAATCCATTGTTAACCCTCCTTCCTCCTCTTTCTTTGCTGCTCCAGCAGGCAGCAGATGAGTGTCTCCTGTGTCCTCTGGGACAGGATAATTTTTTTATACTGCTCTGTTGTTGTGGTAATAATCATTGTACTGACTAACACTTTTTATCTTTCAGCAGAGCCATGGGAACACTCAAATGCTCCTTAAGTGGCCGTTGGAGTACTGGGTGTGACATGTGTCCTTAAAGCACAGTCACCCAGCCGTGCTCCTGCGTCCTTCTTCTCAGTGTCCCTCAAGATGCGCGCTCTTCTCCCCACTGCGGCCAGCTTGCTCGCTCGGGGAGTTCCCCTCTTGACATGGAGCAATTGGACCAGCTGAGGAGTGCCTTAAACATGATGTCCTTGCCACTGGTAGCCTGAACATCCCAGTAAGGGGTCTGTGCTGCATAATCACTCTCAAAAGCCTAGCAGTTCTTTGGTGGAATACTTTTATGCACCGACTCAGGCCTTACATTACCATTTATAAGCCCTTGAAATTTAGTGGATGAGCATTATCCCTGTTCTGTAGACCCACTGGATTGTGCCCATGGGCAGTGACTACTTACCTGGGTACCACCCAGCACTATATTTTGACAAATCAATGGAAGAGTCAGAGGACTCATATGTGAATGACAAGTATATCACCTTTTTCCCATAGATGATGAATTTTGTGGGTCGGCAGAGGGCTCCAAACACTGAGTGGTCTCTCATGCCATGGCACACTTAGAGCAGAAATTGTTACAGTTGGCACAAAAGTGCTTTGAAACCCTATTTTTGAGGGATAATCTACCTTCCCTTTGGCCTACAAACTTCAAGGGCAGCCTGATGCCAGGAGGTCAAGGGGAAAGTGCAAGTGTGACCCAAGGATCGACTTAGATGCTTTTGATGGGCTCAAAAGAGCTTTTATGGTACATGCTCTGTGTTCTGCCCAGTGGGAAAAGCATGTCACTCTCACAGCACTAGGGTTCCCCAGAAAGCCAATTCTCAAAATGTTTTATGAAAACCCACCAATTGGCACATAAAGTTCTCTGACCAAAGATTATGCCTGGTTTACACTATCAAAATAATACTACAAAAAATGTTGAATATAAATCCCTACTCAGTTCCCTAGCCCTCAGACTCGTTCATAGCACCAGGGTACCCATGCTTGGTAACAGTCGCAATAACAATCATATCCATATCATATTGTATCGTATAATATTAGATCATAATAAAATAAATGGATAAAGACATAAGGGGTCATGCCGAGTATCTCGCCGCCAAAGGGTCACAGGTAAAACATGCTTCAGAGTGGAGCAAAATAAGAAATATTTTAGTTATCTTCGTGCATCCACAAGTACACAGGTAATCTGGGAGATTATTTAATATATACATTTACCCACGGTATTAATATTAATAGTGTTTAAGAATGCAAGTCCACAAGTACTCTTAACAAAATGTGCCTAAACTTAAAAAAAATATATAATTACAATCAAAGTAAATAGTGCTTTGAGCAAACAGTAAATGGTGCAAAGAGACTTAGGTAAAAATAGTTGAAAAACCGACCTCGCACAGGTTGAACAGGAAAAGGCTGCAGATCTGGGGCACCTCAGGAAATGTACATTAGTGATGCTGCTGCTAATCCTCCTGCTGAGAAAAGCAACACATGGAAATGTTATGTTCATATTTTATGCTAGAAATATAGGCCAAACTAGTAACGATTATTTTTATTTCTGCTGCTTTTCCTCAGATAGTGAATTTAAGATGTGTTTACTTCCCCAAAATGTAAAGTAGTTGAAATTCACTAGCATTGGTGCTCCGAAGATATTGTTTGTGTTCGGGATTTTCTTACTCATGTTTCACTGTATCTGCAATATTTCTGAGATTTAAGATATGCTATTAAAGCAGGAGACCGCAAATGCCACTTGCAGAAAGGCATCCCCAATAACTATGAATGATCAAGAACTCCATCAAACGTGCATGCAGATGTGGGTTCGTGGTAGGGCAAATTGTGCTGGAAGCACATGATCATAATTTGGCAAAATAGCAAACCTTTTTCACTTTCTACTCATTCAACTCACTTTAGTTTTGCAATAGCAACTGTGCTAGTAAACATGTAATACTGGTAAGTTCAAATATTAGAGTTTCCTCCCTTTGCATGGAAAATTCCCTCATGCAAATGCAGAAATACCCAAATTTGAATCCTGGGTACTTAACTGCATGCTCACATTCTGGAACTTTAGCCAGGCAATTCTTTCAACGATAGTGCACTTTTTGGGGCACATTTAAGAGCCCCTTGCCCCACTCTAGTGTCGCCTTAGTGTCAGTTTTCTGACGTTTACATGGCACTAATGTGGCCTTTTCCCTGCGCCATATTTACAAAGTTGTGAAATGCATGCATTGCGCCACTTTGTAACCCTTTGCACCATATTATGCATGCGCAATGCATAATGTATGCAAAGAGGGCGTTCGGGCACAAGGAGGCCCCGCGAAAATGGCGCAGTGAAAACTACAAGATTTCATTGTGCTATGTTTGGCAACATTTTTAACGCCTGCTTAAGGCAGGTGTTAAAAGGACACACCCATTGTAATCAATGGGCCTTCATGCACTTTGCTCTACTAGCATCAACATATTTTACTCTAATGGAGCAAAGCACCACAGTAGCATCACAAATTTTCACACCTTTGTTCATAATATCCCCATGGTGCGCTGTATCATAAATATGGCACACACGTGGTAGCTTTAGGGAGGAGCGGGGCACAAGAAAAGAGATGCTGCATTGGATGCAGCACCACTTTTCAAAATTCGTCTCTTTCTGTTCTCAAGGCATGTCTTACAGGGATAGCAAGAAAGGTCCCATGGACTCTTTAGGGATCTAATTCAGGGAAGATAGGTTTGGCTCCTGCTATATTCAGAGTAGGAAATAGACTAGCAGTGCCCAAAGCTCATTGCCCAAAGGCCAGTTCTGCTAGATAGTCCAGGGTGTCTTCGACATTTGAGGGGTCTCCTGATAATCAAAACGATTATCTACAGTCAATAGACGAACATCAAATGTCAGTGAGACATCAGGTGCATGTGCACAGAAAAAGGAAAATAAATGCAATCTGGATTCTCTATAAACATAGAAGTACAGATCGTTGCTGGCATACTATAGTACTTCTAACCGGGAAAAAGACTCTGGCTCAGATTTACTATGCCCCTGCATTGACCATGCATCCTGTATGTTGATGAAACACAAGGCAATGTCTTAAGTCATATTTACTAAGTGACTTAGGGTTGTTTTGAATAATTTTTGTAGTCCTGAATGGTGCATATACTGTGTTGCCTCGCCTTGCATCACAGAGATGTTAATGCATTTATGGTGGATGTTCCCAAGCAAATTCAAGCTCAATGCTAACGTGGTAGCATTTACAAAGCATGCAGCCTCATACAGTGTGTTGCAATGGTGCTACTGCACCAAAATGCTGTGCATGATCCTCGCAGGCATAGAAATCCACACAATTAAATTAATATACAAGAAAGAACATCCAACATAAGAATCGTTTGCAAACACTTTCCTCCCATGGAGTTTCTTTTCTTGAGAGTGATTTGTCGTAGGGAGGAAGGGCTGTAGTTTTCACAGAAGGATCAGCCTCATTAATATGAAAGTGGAGGAGGCGATTTGATTATATAATTTGAACAAACACATCATCTTGTATTTATTAGACTAGATTTATGCATGTCTACAACCTAGTACATCTAGGACCCATGCAATCCCACCACATGTGAAATTGTTGGCTGTAAACAATGTTAGCTTCTGGATTATTTCAGACTACTTCTGCCAGCTTGTCGGGTATATCACGTCTGCTTTTTCATCATTTCTTCCAATTGTACTTGAGGTCATGTTGAGGATCACACCTCAGTATCTCAACTTTCCAAAGGGCATGAAGATCAAATTAACAACTAACAAGGATTTCATGAAATTGCTAGCTTCCCTCATTTTCTTTGAGCAATTTATTGCACACACGGGTACTTGGTACCAATCGGGGATACAGCAAACGTGCTACAACAGAAAGCACCGTTATTCAATAAATGTTCAGTCAATTGTGGCCTATAAAGGTCAATTTACACATATTTTAGCCAAATACTCTAGAAGGGCCCATGATTCATATATTTTGCACCACTCCGTGATTCATCAGCTTCTCCAGGATGGAAACTCCCACCTGACTGGTACTTTTTCATCAGATTTTTTTTATTTTTTATGAAATACAATTTTTTTTATTTTTATTTAAAATATTTATTTAATAAGCTACTAATAAATTATGCAGTGCAATGTGGGAAGTTCATTGTGTGTTTTGTGCGGATTTAAAGTGCATACATTAAACATATCTAATGAGTTGTGTGGCACATCCTCTTCCTTGCAGGTGTACTGTGTGTTTTTTATAGACATTGCTGCCACCCTTGTTCAAAGTTGCCAGGTTTCCTGTGATATGGTGAGACTTACCGACAAGAAAGGACACTTTCCTGCACACTTCAAAGTTAAATATGTAAATGTTTACAGTTCGATACATTCATGTATAATTGTAATAATTTTCAGGGTCTATAATCAAATTTGTGTTTGCAACAGGATTTTTACTTAATCACACATTATTAACTTTCAATTTTTCTTTGTGACTGTTTTCCATGAAACAATGTTGCGCCACACATGAAATGCATTACAGCAAACAATGTAATGCTATGCAGTGCAAGCTGCTGTTTTCTTTTTAAATACAATAAGTCAAGAAAGGCATTGTAAATACTCACTCATGTGGCTTGAAGAATAATTGTGATTTCTTTTGTTTTTTTGTTGCCTTGCAATTGACTATAGAAGGGCTTTGCAAAGTCATATTAAATTGCTTCTTTAGTGGTCACTACGTTTTTGATATTTCGTTTTAACTAACAATCATTTTTCTTTATTATAATCAGCTAATGTATTTTTAACATTTTTAGGTGATCAAAGATACGACCTTATGGTATGGGTGATTACACCATTTCTACAAACCAAACTGATGAACCAAAGAGATTCAATACATCTCTATAGAAAATGAGAAATAGTGCTTAGCTGTCATTTGGAGTCTTAAAATCTGTTTTTGGATCAGTGAATAAGGAGGAGGCCTTATCTTCCGGAAATAAAATACAAAATTATAGTTGTCTGTGGAATGTTGCACAACATTTGCATGCAGACAAATGTGTTATGGGAAGGTGAGACTGTGGAGCCATCTACAGAAGAAGCGTATGTTACAGATAGTGTATATGATTCTACTGATGGACGTAGGAGGCATAATGATGGGGTCCAAAATGTTGTTCCATAAAAATATTATTTCAAATTTAAATTGTATTTCTTTTCTCTATGAATGCTTGAGCTATTCCAAGTTTATTTTTAACATGTAATCTTTATTAAAATAATTCTATTCTAAAAAACACAAAATAGTGTAACAATATAAACAATGCTAAGATATAAATATTTTCTTATTGGTGATTTTGTGGGGGGACATATTTTAAAAATGTATGATACCAAACACTTTTGGTGAAATGTTTTCTTAATTTATTAAAAATAAAGCATAATAATGATTGGTTGTTTTAAATTAGATTACAAATTTGAAATGTGATTTGACCATAAATCAAAGGACACCTTACCTTCTATGCATTAACATTATTTTAAATAAGTAGGTTGTGATTTACTAAGACATCATGCAACACTATTTGGCAAGGCAAGCTGCTGTGCTGCATTGTGGGAAAGTAATAAAGCTTAAGAGCAACATATTTATTAAGATATGGCACAATTGAGCTCTCACACAGCACTGACACACTTGTGGCTGCCTAACACCCATGCTGGCACCCTTGCACTATGGTAAAAGTGTGCCTATGTTATGTCCAGAATTGCTCTTCATCAGGAAAGCATACTTCCTTATAAGTATTTAGCTCTTTCTGTATGAGCTGCACAATGCAGAACAAATACATTTGTATTTTTAAATTTTTACATTGTTACTATTTCCTACTTATTAGGCAATCCTTGCATAGGTTGAACATTAATTACACGCATTGGTTGGGCTGACATGTTGATACTGAACAAAAAGAACTAAAGTCATACAAAAACTTGTTTGCATTGGTCTTTTATTTCTAATTATTGGATGGACAGCTTGTTGAATAGTATAAGTTCACAAAATCTTGACTGTTTCAAGACTACTAAATTACTTTGAAATGCATTCGCGAAGAACATAAGATGAAACACTGATTGCTACTCTTTTTTGGTACAGTCATTATATGCAAACTTTTGTTCGACATCACATTAGATGAAGACAATGGGGGCTCCGGGGCTTAGAAGGACAAATATTGCTTGCCAATCCAGGTGACACAACCTGTTTATTATTTCTGATTTTATGCTGTCCTAGTTCAACAGAGCTCTCCCTAGCTCACAACCCAATACTGCCATAAAAGTAGTCCTCTGAACATATACAGACCAACATAAGTATTATGCTCACAATTAATACCCTTGAAATCAAGGATTGAGAGCAGAGAAGTAGACAATGATCCAATTTGTGTCATATTGCTAAATAGAGAACATTCATTATATTATTTTAAATATGTAGGTTGTGATTTACTAAGACATCATGCAACACTATGTGGCAAGGCAAGCTGCTGTGCTGCATTGTGGGAAAGTAATAAAGCTTAAGAGCAACATATTTATTAAGATATGGCACAATTGAGCTCTCACACAGCACTGACACACTTGTGGCTGCCTAACACCCATGCTGGCACCCTTGCACTATGGTAAAAGTGTGCCTATGTTATGTCCAGGATTGTTCTTCATCAGGAAAGCATACTTCCTTATAAGTATTTACCTCTTTCTGTATGAGCTGCACAATGCAGAACAAATACATTTGTATTTTTACATTTTTACATTGTTACTATTTCCTACTTATTAGGCAATCCTTGCATAGGTTGAACATTAATTACACGCATTGGTTGGGCTGACATGTTGATACTGAACAAAAAGAACTAAAGTCATACAAAAACTTGTTTGCATTGGTCTTTTATTTCTAATTATTGGATGGACAGCTTGTTGAATAGTATAAGTTCACAAAATCTTGACTGTTTCAAGACTACTAAATTACTTTGAAATGCATTCGCGAAGAACATAAGATGAAACACTGATTGCTACACTTTTTTGGTACAGTCATAATATGCAAACTATTGTTCGACATCACATCAGATGAAGACAATGGGGGCTCCGGGGCTTAGAAGGACAAATATTGCTCGCCAATCCAGGTGACACAACCTGTTTATTATTTCTGATTTTATGCTGTCCTAGTTCAACAGAGCTCTCCCTAGCTCACAACCCAATACTGGCATAAAAGTAGTCCTCTGAACATATACAGACCAACATAAGTATTATGCTCACAATTAATACCCTTGAAAACAAGGATTGAGAGCAGAGAAGTAGACAATGATCCAATTTGTGTCATATTGCTAAATAGAGAACATTCATTATATTGATGCAAAACAGCAACAGAGGTGCAAACATCACAGTCCTACGTGGCACCCTCCTGGCATACATGGGTTGCTTCTGCAGACAAAGGTTTACAAAGCAATTGGAATACTGATAATAATGGCTAACAACTGCACAAAGTGCTCACATGATCCTCTCTGTAGGACAACTCCTGGTCCTTGTTCCCTCCAGGCTAACTCAATCTCCTCACCGGGCCAAGTGGTCAGTGAACATGCAGAAGTTGGTGTAACTGGATACTCGCTAGTCTTCTTATTGTATTATGGTCATTTTTTCCCACACACAACAATAAAGACTCTCTCAGCATTACTACCCAGTTTTGGATGCAATAGAAAAAAAATTGCTAAGCTTATTCAAGAGGG
Source organism: Pleurodeles waltl (assembly GCF_031143425.1). Classification (NCBI taxonomy): domain Eukaryota; kingdom Metazoa; phylum Chordata; class Amphibia; order Caudata; family Salamandridae; genus Pleurodeles; species Pleurodeles waltl. The sequence goes on from NC_090444.1 coordinate 923,609,960, forward strand.
TCTCCAGCTTTACAATCATGAATCACAACTTCAATAAAAGCAAACAAAGACATACTTGTGAATTAATGTATTCTTATTTGTAGGATATTATTCTGTTGGTTTTTAAATTTGTAGACCACAATCCTCTGTTGGAATTATCATCTGGAGAGCATTCAGTCTCAGCTGGTCAGGCACAAACCTTGATATAGCCAATCTTGACACATAAGATTGCGAGCATTTAAAAACATAATGTGAGACTCCGTGATGTATCCATAAAAAGGTTTGCAAAGTCAAATATTATTTTTTATTTACCTTAACATACACATCTCTTTCAAAAGATGTGGCTAACCCCCTTAAACTGATTTGTTTTATTATTTGAAAAATCCAAAACACATAAAGAAATGTTTCTACTTAGAAATTGTAATAACAAAACTAAATTTATAAAAAATAAAATCAAAACATCATATAAAAGAGCAAGGATAAAAACATTTACCCATATTATTTACATGTAAAATATTCTTAAATGCACATAAAAACATAGGTTCGAATAGAGCGTAAAATAATTTATTACACACAATACTGTATACAAAAAATATAATATTTCCATAAGATACACATCAAAAATTCTAGCAAATATTCAGTAATAAAGTACCAAAATGAATGACAAATGTATATATTTCAAAGATGTTTAGTTACATTCACATGCAAGCAAAAAAACCTGCAAAACACAAATGGCACATTAAACAAAAATGAGTATATAAATATACAAAAAAGGCATTTTAATTTTAAATTAAACCCAAAATATTGTAATAACCTTAAACCATTAATCTTAATGCCTAAGGAAAAATATTTATTCTAAATATATATTCTTAATAAACGTACAAATAGAATATTCACAAAATAAATTAAGATGAATATAATGCATGAAAGGATACAACATGATTTTAAGGTGCATGCATTGGCACTTGCAAAACAAAATGTACACAAGGGCACAAACAAATAACAACATCTCATAAACAATAAGACTCATGACAGATTTTCCATTATTAATTAAAACAAAACTCAACATTGTATAAAAATACGGAGATGGACCTTAAAGTATAGTCCCTTTACTGTAAGCCAACAGATCAAGTTGGCTTGTTGTGCTATGTACAACAAATTAAAGAGGAAAACGGACTGCATTAAAAAATAACCATTTAACACAATAAATGAAACCAAAAAATAGCCCTGGATTGTGGCAAGGCAAAAAGGGAAAAAAACTCATAATAAGTATATACCAATATTAAATGTCACGTAAAAAATTAAAACAAGAGGCAAAATAAAAAAGCAAAGTTAAAATCTAAAAAAATAAAGCATAAGCATTAGGTACAAATAAAACACACTTGTGAATAACCCCACATAAAAATGTTAATAGTTATATAATACAATACATTGTAATACCCTGAACAGATGGCAAGGTCTCACACTGCTCCTCCTTGGGATTTAACTCTTCACAGGTCTCAGGCTGTCCACAGGTAGTAATTGTAGCCTTCAGGATCCTGGCCAGTTTTTCTTCAGTCCGGCACTTGTAATCAGGCAACCTTTTCTTAATGTCAACTACAATCCTTTTTGTAGGGAGAACAACAGTTACTTTGTACAATATTGATGGCCAAGAAGCATTCTTTTTTTATATTGGCATGTTAAAGGTGATAAAAGAAGTTTCTCATTGGGAGACACATATGGAAATAAAAGTTGATTTCCTCTTCTGTGAAGTTAACTTGTCTTTTGCCTGTTCCTTCACTGACAGAATCTCTTTGGCTTCTTAAATACTCCTGCAAGGAATTGTCTCTTATTCGCACCATTCTTTGGGTAAAGGTATACAATGAGTGAAAAAAGCATTGTTTTCAAAAGAGCAGGAGGACACTTTGGGTCTTGCACGATACAAAGCAGATTTGTGTTATCCACTTCAAATTATGTTATGCAATTCAGATTTACGAATGCAAGACAAAGTTACGTAAGACAGCAATGCACCACAACTACAACTTTGCATCGTGAGGCATCATCACTGTGTCATCATTGTGCTTTGTATAGCAAATATGATGCATCCATGAGGCAAAAGAGCAATGTGGTGTGGCACAATGATTTCTGATGTAACACTCAACGCAGCACTTTATGAAGATTAGTAAATCTGGGCTGTTGGATGTTATATAGAGTAGGACAGTAATGAGGATTCAGTCAAAGAAAAGTTGAGTTCCTATTCACTCTACTCTCATCCTCCCTTCTCCCCCGATTTAGAGTTCAGGTAACAGCTTACTTTCTGATGGCAGAGCCTTGGCCTACTCTGCAGTCAGAAATAACTCATTGATGTGCAAGCTACCGTAGGACTCCTTCTACTATAACATCGGAAACCCCATGCTATTGACGATGAAGCTCTAATATTTTCATTCCTGCTTAGGAATGCCAGACAGGAATAAAAGGCATGCAGGCCAAAAGGAAAATGTCCATGAAAACCCCCAAAGTGCTTGGGGCATTGCTTTTTTTGCACTCATATGTAGTCCCTGAGTGCTCTCTGATGATTACACAATATCAATGTCAATTTCTGTCTGAAATACATATTATAATTCTGATGCAAGACGGAATTGTTTGAAACACTGACATGCTCTTATGCTTTGCCATCGGCATAATCTGTATCTAAGTGAACCACCAATCAGAGTCCACTAAATCTGGACACCGTGGAGCTGCAGAAAAGGAAATGGGGCCCAATTTCACCATCCCTACCTCAAACAGCTTGCCACTTATTAAGCTATACTCACAGAGTTATACCTGCTTTGATGTGCCCTATCACGTCCTCTACTTAGCATAGCAAGGGCAACATGCGATGATATTGTGTCTACCTCAGACACTGTTATGTGTACCTGTGGTTACATGTTCTTGCATATCACAGTATAAGTATGTATCTCAAATCAACCTCTGAGGTAAATACAGTGATTGTTTGGTATTTTGAGGAGTACTCCACATATGTTTGGTTATTTTATTCCTGTGCCTTACAGCTAATGTTACTGAGACCTTTCTCTCTTTCTACCCATGCAGAATCAGCAGTCTAGTATCACCAGCCACAATTTTTGCACCAAACACAATTGTGTCAGAGTAAGAAAGGACAGAGAGTGTTATGGAGTCAGACGGCTGGCACTTGGGTGGCTACATCTTGCAGATGGGGCACAGGTAGTGGCACCAACTGGATATAAACATTCCAGGATGTGCAGGGTCTGGGCAGGTCACTAATTGCACTGAACATTTTGTAGGGATTCTGTTTCTAGGGCTCATGGTACATTTTCAAAGTCATGATAGAAAGCAAAAGGGTGAAGAAACAGAGAATGATGGTGGATAGGCATGTGAGGGGTGAGGGGTAAACAGAGAGGGGCAAAGGAGAAATAAAGAGTGATTTTACAGTTTGAGATTGCTGAGTATGGTTTTAAATGGCAACATACGACACATGGTTAGCATGAGGAATTGTTTTGTGACTAACAATCAATGAGAGCACAAAATACAAAAATGCTATAGCTACTTTTAATTTGCCTCCTGCATGATTCTTGGTGCTCTCTGTTAACACCTCAGCAATAAATCAAACAGATGGTTTTAAGGTAGTTTGCACTGTCTATAGGGACACAGTAGCGGTAGGTCCCGGCCAAGATTTTATTTTCACACTTAGGGCCAGATGTAGGAAGCACTTTGCGAGTCGCAAACGGCAAAATTTGCCGTTTGCGACTCGCAAATGCGTGTTTCCTATGCAGAAATGCATTTTGCGAGTCGTTACCGACTCGCAAAATGCATTTCCGAATCGCAAATAGGAAGGGGTGTTGCCTTCCTATTTGCGATTCGCAATGGTATGCAATTCCATTTGTGACCGCTTATGCGGTCGCAAATGGAGTCGCAGTTACCATCCACTTGAAGTGGATGGTAACCCATTCGCATTTGTGAATGGACCCCAAAACATTTTTTCAGGTACCTGCCCTGAAAAAAAACCGAAAAAAAAGGTTTCGGATTTTTTTTTAAGTGCAGCTCGTTTTCCTTTAAGGAAAACGGGCTACACTTAAAAAAAAAAAAAATGCTTTATTTAAAAGCAGTCACTAACATGGAGGTCTGCTGACTACAGCAGGCCTCCATGTTAGCGAATGCCCATAGTCGGTATGGGGTCGCAAAATGCGACCCACCTCATTAATATTAATGAGGTGGGTCTTTGCGACCCCATACCGACTCGCAGAAGGTGTCTGAGACACCTTTCTGCATAACATTTTGCGACTTGCTAATTGCGAGTCGCTAGTACTCGCAATTAGCAAGTCGCAAAATGTTATAATGCTACATCTGGCCCTTAGTCACTTTTTTGGAGCTTTTCATCTCAAAGTCGAACGATTAGGGCCTGGATTCCAGAGTTTGCATTGACAACAGCAGCCTGCTTTAAAGCAATAACTCCGTGGGTCACTAAAGGTCTTTGTCCTCTGCGTCAATGAAGGGGAGCTCCGGAGCCTTCAGCGGGGCAAACCATCTGGTTAGGCCAACTCACAGTTCGGCTGCGGTGGCTTGACTCTCGATGTTGAGCTAGTCTTCCTCTGGAGCTTTTTCAATAAAGCTGGCAAAAAGTTTCCAGACTTTCAGATCTTCTTCAGAAAGATTCCTTGAGAGTCAGAAAGGGTCCACAGCTCCAGTCAAGGGTTCAGAATATCTGATTTGCCTCTTGGGGACCTGGGACTTCAACTTCCACAATGCAGCAGGTCAGGCTTTAAAAATCCAAGTGAAGTAGGTCAGCGGGAGTTGTCCTCTTACTGGATGATGCAGGTGGCTTCTTCCTTCACTTTTCTACCTGTTGCTGCTCAGCGAGTCCACTCCTTATCCTTGGCAATTGACAAAGTTCTTCTTTTGTGGAGCCTTTAAAGTGCATCAGGTGTAGTCCTTCTGAGTGCAGCCCTCTGTTGTTCAGTCCAAGGGTCCAGCAGGACAATCCTTCTTCTTCAGATTTTCAGGCAGTGATCCGAGGGGCTCCTGCAGATCTCTCATCTTTATTCCACAGTCTAGGCTGGCAGCAGGAGGGACACCCCAACCAATGGGGTTCAAGTTGCCACCTTTTGGTATGACCACATCCTGGGACGTCTGACATATTTGTGGCCCAGAATGCAGTTTTCCAAAAATCAAAATGGAGAAAATCTCTCCTTGGAGCGCAGATCTGGTTAACCCAAACCATGCTTGTGGCTAAATTGTCCATACACTTCCCTTCCACACCTCTCCTAAGCTAATTAGGGGAGCTCCCATATGACAAGGCATCAAGGAAGTAGGGGCTGACCTGGGTCCTTTGACATCTGTGCTTCTACCTTTGAAGTCCAGTTTATCTTCCCAGACCCCTTCCTGTCTTGGCTTCTCCAGGACACAGATCTCCTCCCACCAAATTGATGTATTGTTTCAGCCCCTAGCCTCTTCACACCTACTCAGGGAGCAGATGTGCTCAGGATGTAAAAAGGCTGATGAATCAGAAGAGGCTGCTAAAGGGCTATTTAGGGTATCTTCAGGATAGTAAGCACTAAAACTACTTTTCTGTAATAGTTATAAAAAAGCCAACCTTAGCAATTTGGTGGATTTATTGTAACTATTATTTTGATACTTTGAATCATGTTGCTAGCTAGCTCCAATCCAGAATTTAGACTTAATTAAATTTAGTCTACGGGCTAGAGCACTACAAAGGGGAAAATTATTTTGTCTGTTTTTACCCTCCAGGGCATATACAACATATTTTAGGGTCTCCCTGATTTAATAAAAATGCATCCTACTCCCAGGGCACCTAGGGCAGACCTTAGGTTTGACATGTGTAATGAAAAGGTAGTTTTGAACTTTAGAAGTACTTTTACTTCAAAGGTCAAATTTGGACATAGTTTTATTTTACCAGCAGCCTGCAAGGTGGGTTGGGCTTTAAAATGGCACTAGACACCACAGCAGTGCACACTTAAGTGCATTAACTCCATTGGGTCTAGAAACCTTCCTGCCCTATTATATACTAGGGACCTAGTACAGTGTCACGCCAATTAGAATTATACCAAACACCATATACTTTTAAGGACAGAACACTGGCCCTGGGCCTTGTTAGCAGAGCCCAGGGCACTTTCAGAGGCAGTAACCACCAGGCTCAGTCAAAAGTGTGGGTGATCATAGCAAAAAGAATGATTTTCCTACAAACCTCTTTGGTATGCCTTGCAGATGGAGGTAGGAATTTCATGGCAGTGATATTTCGAATTATCCTCCCCTCAATTACAGACACAGTCAAATGTCTTCTTTGAGCATAGATTTTGAAGGTACATTTTAATTAAGTCTGTAATAGCAAGGCAAATGGGGAGTCACACATTCTTAATTATTCAAGTTTGTTTCTTGAATAATTTTAAACAGGCAAGCAAGTGTATAGATATATTTAGTGCTGGCCTGCGGAATTATGCCCATCCATGCAGGGATTACAAAATATGTTTCACAATATTGCAATAGGTTCGACATACCGAGAAAAACCTACAAAATAAAGAAATTAGCATTGCTGTGCAGGGTCCTGTACACTCAGATACTCTCAAAATACGCAGAGAGTATTTGGTAGGTTTCTGATGACCCATTTACTTAAGTGAATAATTTGTAGGCTAGCAAAATTTACTTGTGTCTAGTTACAAGACGGAAGTGGTAAAGTGTGCGGAAGGCCTTGACCAATGTTTCAGGAATTGAACAAGTCCAGATATGTGGTAACGGTCATATCTTCCACCACCTTAGTGGGAAGGAGTAGAATGAACTTTCAAATTATTTTTATTTGCACCTTTGAGCACTTGACAACTTCTTGACTGTAGAATGGATTGTAATGATGTTGGCAAAAAATGATGGAGGTATCTAAAATATAAAGCCTGTGACTATGACAAGCCATGGGGGCCTTCATATTGCATATTAAGGTGAAATGAGAGGAATCCCTTATTAGTCACTGCCTTTTCTCTGATAACAAATAGAGAAACATAGTGAAACCTTTAACGGCTGGGAGGAGCCCATGGAGGAGAAATTGGTGATTTCCCACTTTGAATGACAATCTTAGGCAAAGGATAATGAATAGTGCTATCCCCCAATTGATTATATATAGGATATGCCATTCCAAAATTACGGCATTATGATTTTAATTATTCTCTGGTGAAAATGGAAACCAGGTTGATGAACACCTAGAAATGTCTATAGTTGTATATGATTCCAAATTTGTAAAACACTTGTCTTTTCTATCACTTCCAATATCAGATGCAGTAACATAGTAGGATACATTGATTTCCAGGGTAATCTGGATTAAGATATGTTTTTCATGTGAAGTTTAAAAAAAGCATTTTTGGTAATGCGACCTGCTCCAACTAACAGATATCTATTGGTGAGGGCCAAGACACGCAGAGTAACAGTACAGTTTTAAGAATGTAGGAACTGGAAGTGGTTGTAGCTTTAGGCTTTTCAGAACGGTGCAGATTTTTAAGAGACATATTGAAAATTAAACAATTGTTTATTTACACATTGGACAACCTTAAGAATGAGAATGATGTCTTTGGGAGACATCCAGGTTTTGAAGCCACCTAAAAGAATGCCTATGAGGAAAATGGTTAGAAATGGTCTTGCATGTGTGGTGGGTAGGAGAGGAGTGTGAGTGAGAGTAGGCTGACAAACAAGAAAGTTTACAGTATGGAAATTCTCTTCGGATTATCAATGATGTTGACTAGAAATCAGGCTTTGGTGATGTAGGTATTCCTGTTGAAGGCCTTAAGGTGAAGGTGAACCGTATTGTTTTTGTGTGTTTTCTACCACCTAGTTTTAGGTTATCTTGGCTTAACATTTTGATGATGTGTAAAAGCATTTTTGTAATTGCCAAGCCTATGATTTGAAACATTGCAGGCTTTGGTGCTACAAAACCCAAAGTCCCAACAATTGCAATACAAACATGTCTTTACATTTCACCATGTGAACCTTTCAAGTCATTGCATATTGTTAGAAAAAAAGAGGTGTGAAATGGGCACCCGCCTTCCTATTCTTTCCTATTGAATCGTTATGAAATGTGCCAATGTTTTTTTTTATTGGTTAGCACCAAAGGGGTGGTAATTATTTGTCCAAAAGGGACGGCTTTCTTCTTCCTTAATTTCCACCCAATGCCATTGCCCATCATGCCAACATTAATGCTTGAATATAGCCTAGATAGCGATAAAAAAGAGCTAGCATTTTGCAAAGGTGAATGTAGTGATGGGATTCGGCTGTTCTTTAAAGGCATCAAGCCCTTCATTTGCAGTCCTTTCAACAGGATTCACAAACAGTATATTGTCTCATTAATAAAACTGGGGTGGAATTCTCGTTTTTGTGTTCTAAAATATTAATACATCTGTTGCGGTAAAAAAACATATTTTCGGGTCATAAACAATTTGCTGCACAAAAACAGAGACAGTTTTGTGATCAGAGAATGATGTGTCAGGCATTTAGTTGCAAAGTGAAAAAATATCCTTTTGTGCGACTAGGATTTACATAGCTTAATGACTACGCAGAACTCAAAGACTTACAAATGGTTGTTCTGAGTGACATAGGAAGTCTTGACACAGTATTCAAGAAGGCTCTTAAAATGCAATGTACGTCAGAGACATAATAGTTCTATATTTATCTTTCTTAGGATACATATGCCTTGCCATCATGTACAAGCATTCCATTTAAGAAATCATAAATTCCACAAAAAATGTATAATTTCTTCAACAGAACTGTACAAAAATTGCACACTGAATTCCACTGAATCCTTTAATATTTGGTGAACTGGCCTATTACTATTAGGTCGGTTCACAAAATACTGAATCGTAGTTTATCATATTTCAACCTACCTCAATAATATGCATGGAGTAGGAAACAAATTGCGACCCACCACAATTGACTACATTCATAGGCATGGTGGCCTCTTCGGGTCAAAAGACCACAATGTCTGTTATTGCTTTTAAATAAAGCAGGTTTGTCCTTTAAGGAAAATGTGATACATTAAAAAAATGAAAAATTACACAAACCTTTTTAGGTGCAGGCAGTGTTCCAAGGAACCACTGCCTACACCTGAAAAACATTTTGGTCAACATTCACAAAGGGGAAACGGTCCCTTGGGGACGCCTTCTTGTTTGCAAATGGCTTACCACCTCCTCTGAGAAGGTGATAAAACATTAATGTTTTGCACCGAATATCTGTCGCAACATTAATACATGTTTTAAGGAATCAGTATCTGGAAAGGACGCCCTCACCTTGTGGTTCAGTGACTTATTACCAAATGATAATTTGGGTTTTGTGAATAAAAAAAAAAATACATTTTGCAGTCCCAAAGGCTTCAAGTTTATAAATAGGAGCCTTTCACACAGCTTTGTACATGAGGGCCTATATCTTTCACTTTCATTTATCTACCTGCTGTTGTATCACTCTCCATCTCTTTACCTACCTGTCTCGTTGTCTACTGCCTTCTATCAACCTTAATAAATCGCATATCTCACTGTAAATCTAATCTTTCTCCATCTCTGTATCCTCGCCGATTTTATCCCAAGTTTAACGTCTAAATAAGGAAATTGAACCATTTGCAAAGGATTATGCAACTTTAAGAATGGCATTTCTTCTAAATTGAACGATATTGCTGAAATCTACGAACCACATGTGCAGACCGGACTACAGTTTCACAGAGCTTTGGATAGATGATGAATAAAACTGGTAATTCAAAGGAAATTCCATCAGCGTGTCTCAAGTTTGATCCAAACATTCATTTGATTTTAACTAAGTAAATACGTGGATCACATTTCCATGCTCGGTGAAAGTAAAAAGCAGCTGGCAGAAAAATAGCCAAGATTATTTGAAAAATAATACCAACTGTTACCATATTCTGAAAACCATCCCACTCAGTGGTATGCATGAGTGTACACGATCCAAGTATGTTTTAGCATTGCGAGACATCTGCCATGCAAGTTTGATGCACATGGAGTCCTATGAGTCACGAGACTCTACCATGTGTTTTGGAGGGATGTGTCTCTTAACTAATCTGCATCTATTTGTATATGGTAGAAACATCCCCTTATAAAGCTAACCCATTGTGAATTTTGCTTGGTAACAATGCCATAATGAATGAAGAACACTATGGTATTTCAGTAACCGCAACTAACCTACCCTTGTACAGCAATGATAATCATGCATGTCTCTCATACAATCTAAACCTGGAAAACATCTCTATTGCTATTTGTAAGGAACTACGGGCCAGATGTACTAAGCCATTCAGCAATCACAAACTCTGCAATCCGCAACATTAGATGGTTTGCAGCCACAAAACCGCTTTTTGGTATTCACTAAGTCCATTTTGTGATTTGATAAAAACTTACCAAATCATGAAATGGGTTTAGAAATGGGTACCAAATTACCATTTGGAAGTGAAGAGGTTAGGGTGCTCCTTCCACATTGCAATTCAGAATCAGATGCATCAATGGTTTGCAACCGGAATGGTACTTGAAAACCATTGAAAAGTTCCTGACATCTTAAATGAGTCGGTAACTCATTAACAAAGCTCCTTTTCATTTATGAATGTTATTAATTATTTGTTGGGGATGCGGGTAGGCAGGGGTCCACCGATGTATTTCAATTCTCAAACAAATGTAACTCTTTTGTTTAAACATAGCCCATTTCCTTTAAGGAAAATAGGTGGCATTTAAAAAAAAAAAAACGTTTTGCTATTCCTAAAGACAATCACAGGCATGGTGGTCTGCTAATCCTAGCAGGCCACTATCCCAGTAATGGTACCAAATTGAAGGGAGTTGCAATTTGAGACCTACCTCAATAATAGTCATAAAGTAGTTCAGATTACAACCTGCTCTGAATGGGACTTTTGCAAACAGACTTACATAGATGGCTTGATAAAATCAGAATTCATTCGAAAAATGTCAGTGAGCATTTTGCGACCATTTTGTTTTAACAAATGAATTCTTAATATGTGTGGCTCAAAGAGACAAATTTGTAAAGGTTTCCAGCCTTAAGACTTGGAGCATGCACAAATGTGTGATTCATAAAGGTGTTATCCTTCACTTGAAGCAGTCCGTAAGACTGTCTTACCTGGCTCCAGATTTTATCATGGCAATTGGACTGATATATTATGACATAAGCCTGTTTTAAGAAGGGGCAAACTTCTTCACTAATGAGACCCTTTCATCTGACCTATGTCATAAGACTGACTTTAGTTGGGAAAGCTTCTTAATGAATTGAACTCATATATTGTGTTGGTCACCTAACATGAAGAGCTAGGGAGCATATTTATAGGCACCTAGCGCCACCTTGCGCCACATTAACATAATTTATTTTGACATCATTTTGGCCCAACAAGGCCAAAATCCCAGTGCTGTGTTTACAAAGTGGCGCAATGCATGCATTGCGCCACTCTGTGACCCTTTGCGCTACATTATGCTTACTCCAGGCATAATGTACTGAAAGGGGTCATTCCCCCGTCAGGGGAGCTAGTAAAATGTTGCAAGAAAATGTATGAGGTCTCCTTGAGCTATTTATTATGGCACATTTACTGCTTGCTCAAGAGCAGACATTAGAAGGAGGCATCCATTCTTTAGAATGTGCCCCTATGTACTCTGCAGGTGTAGCGCCAGTATTTTGGTGCTACTCCTGCAAAGTACACTAAAGCCATGGTAAGTTTCCTATAGAACTTGTGGTTAAGACCATACGCCATGTTGGTAATACAAGTAGGAACGTCATCTGGCTGTCTTTCCCCTCAGGAGATTTCAAGCTGGATCACAAACACTGTGGTGAATTTTATTAATTTAGCTTGGTGGATAGTAATGCAATGCTTGAGGCAAACACTTTTTACCATTATAGTATGAAGGAAGATGTGTTAACAGAGTTTAAGCAGTTGTTCGGAAGATAAGGTAGAACAACTACACAACAACAGTATCAAAATAAACCAATATTACATTTCTATGTTACAACCCCACAGTAACACGTCCCAATGCAACATAGCACACGACTCAGCAACACAGTACAACAGAGAAACAACACACCTGCTCACCCTTTTACAATAACAACAAGTACACACTAATTCAACACAACACATCACACTAACACAAAGCACAGCAGCACAACAGGTAAAATACAATGCAACACAACTGCAAAGCAATATTAACACACCAACAAACATGTAAACATTCCAACACCGCCTTCAGGTAGCAATGCACTTCAACAGCATAATCACATAAGGCAACAAAACAACAACACACAATAATGCAGTAACACAAAAACAACAGAGAAAAACAACAGCAAAAGTATGTTGTTGCAAGCTTTTATTTGTGCTGTCATTATGATCTACTGTTGTGGTGTTGCTTGTTTTGTGTTGTTGTGTTAGTTGTTGAAAGGAAATAAAATAAACGTTGACTTTCACCTATTTGATAACAGTTAAAAACTCACCTTCCATCCTCTGTAAAGTTTCTTTATCTGGTACTAAATACAAAGCTCACACCACAAGCAGAATTAGCTTTTGATATTTTTTATAAACTACCGCATTGGCATTTGTAACATACATAATGGAATACTAGGATGTCAGCAAAACGAAATTCATCATTAAACTGTTCTGTGATCTGCAATAAAGTAGGAAGTAACTCCAAAAGAAGTAAACACCATTGTACATATACCTCAGAAAAAGGACATTCCCTATGTTATAACAGCAATATGATTTACATAGGTCACAGTAGTTGTGATCATTTAATCCATTTTCCTAATCTCTTCTGATTTATGCAAGGGTGAAGGCGGACTTTCAAGTATCATACATTTTTCCAATCTCAAAATCCATTTGTGAAATATCGGTGCTTCAGAGTTGTGCCATGACTGAGCAACGTCCTTCCTCATCAGTTTTAAATGCAAGTTGATAAACGCACGGATACATCTGTTCACATCAAAACGTTCCTATGATAGGGTGACCAGATTTTGAAAAGAAAAAATGGGAACAGGTTAGACATAAAAGTAGGACTAAAGCCTTTAGTCTCACTTTTATATCTGGCCTGTCCTGCAAAAGAGTGTGTGTGTGTACACACGCACACACACACACGCTCGCACACACACACGCACATACACTCCCTCCCACACACAAGGAGTATTGAAGGCTCTAGAGGTCCAAGTGAAAAGAAAGCATACCTTTAATTTCTGATTAGCAGTTTGGCCTGACCTTTGCCCCAAAAACCAGGACATTTATGTAAAATGAACAAAAGCGTCAGGACACCGGGACAGTCCTCTGAAAACGGGGACTCTCATGGGAAATGCAGGACGTCTGGTCACCCTATCCTATGCTGTTCGATATGGCAATTTTTTTGCGTTCTCCCAAGGACACTAGAAAGAACTCCGCTATAATGGTACAGAAGGCTTTAGGAATTTGACAGCTCCAAACCATGAGGAAGAAGTTTCCTTCTTGTGCAAAGCATCTTCAATAAATCATGGAGGGATCTCATCTTGTACACTGAGCCACAGTCTAGTTCTCATAATGTATATTCTGTGTAAATATTTGTTATACCAGCAGGTAGCGAACCACAATTGTCACTTCATGAGTGGACGTAAATGCCACCTCATTTTTATCGTGAGGAACTAAACCTGTTTCCCAAACTGTCCTCAACCGGGGAAGGAATCTCATTGGTAGATTGTTAAGGAGCCACACGTTTTTGTAATTTTCTTGTCCTAAAAAGCTGTTAATATGAGCTTGACCACCAACTGGCCAAAGTCCGGACACTCTCTTAGATCTTTGATTTATGGGCATGACCAAAGTGGAGTTACAGATACATTTCTGAATGTGGAGCCAAAACACTTCCTGCAATTTTGAGAATGGACACAAATAACTTCAATACATCACTAAGCCTAACATGGAAACCCCAAATATATCCCATCCCTTGAAATCATAAGGGCAGGCACCTGTACGAGGTATGTATTATACCACACCTAGGGAGGTATAGCAGTTTTGGTGCACTCCCAGTTCTACCACTTATGATAAAGTCGGAATGTACCAAAATCCATGGGTGTTGTATGGGAACGGCCATACACCACCCATGGAATGCCTCGCTGGAGCACAGTAATGCCACTGAAGGCCATGCAAGGTGGCCTTGCGTAGCTTGCTAAACTAAATTTAAGGGTTGAGTTGCTTTTGTGCCTCTTGGCATGTAGCAAAAGCTATGCAACCCCTTTGATAAATATGCCCCTCTGTTTAGAGAATTAATATTCAAGCCTGAGAACATCCCAAAGAAGATGAATAATTATTCAGTTGCTGAGGGCTGCGCAGCAGCATGAGCATGCTGCCTGCATAGAAAGAGAGGATGAGTCAATTAGAAGCCATATATCCAAACATCTATTCTGATCTTTTATTTGAGATGCTTTGTTACCAATGCAAAGAGCAGAGGAGATTTGAGTATCTCTGTAAAGTACCTCATTTGATAGCAAAGTGGCTTTGCTACTTAATTAATAGGTTTTGTACCCTAGCTCATTTAAATTTATCATCTGAAGAGGGCTACTTAGTAGGCCCTGTTGAATATGAGCCTGAGATTTTTGGAAAGGTGATCACAGTCATGTGCTACTGGAACTTTCCCACCTATAAAATACTAAGGACCTTAATTAGAGTTTGGCAAGGTACGCCTCCAATATGTGGTGGATGCCCAATCAGCTATAGAGTGCCTTTGCATATAATCAGGCATGGCTCGCAGGAGAGAAAAGGGGAGGGGCAGTGCAGCACTTGGCGGGAAGGGTGGGGGCCAAAAAAAAAAGTATAAAAATAAAATAAAAAATACCTAACTTTTTTCCCGTGCCACACGTTCCATCCGCTCCACTCCTCCGTCGCTGCAGGCATAGGCCCCCAGCCTGCCCTACGGCCAATCCTGACACTGCTCAAAGCAGCGTCAGGATTGGCTGGGAGAGCCCAGCCAGGGTGCTCCCAGGTAGACTGGGAGCCTGTGCATGCTTTCTCCAGCCCGGCAACACAGTGCCGGGCTGTAGAGAGCCTATTGCACATGTGTGTTTGGCCGGCCTGTGACGGCTGGCTAAAAAGACATGCACTTTGAGGGGGACTGCTGTGCACTCCCCCTTCGTCCCCGTCACCCTGTGACCCTGCCCACTTTTATAGTAAAGACATAATGAACAAAGTTTATTATGTTTTTACATCAAAAGTTTTGTAGCTCCTGCTGCTGGCAGGTGGGGACGCTCCTCTGCCCTAGAAGGGAAGCCACCCCTGCATATAATGCACTTGCAATATGGCTGACAACATATCCACCATTTTTTTAATAAAATACCTTGTCCACCAAACTGTAAATAAGTGGCTAACTCTAGTTCTTAATAACATTTTCTGCAGTTCTTGGAGGTGCCTCACTGGTCTCATTCCTGTTGATTTTAACATTTTTGTCTTAAGTACACACTTCACCTTTCAATAGGAAATTATTTGCTCAAGACATGTGCAAAATCTAATTCCAACAGCACAGTTTACAAAGAGTGCACAATAATAAATTTTAGAACGTTGCAAAGTTTTCATATTCACAAAATGTCACCTTTGGGCAAAAATTGCCAAAATAAAACCAGCATATTTTTTTGGGGGGGGGGAAATGAATCTTCAAAAAAAGTAGGCTTTGCGGATTTTTGTCCCCATTGATCCTACTTTTAGGTCTTGATTATGGAGGATAAATTCTGATCCTTGCATAAATAGGAGTTTGGTCAAGGACAGAGTTGCAGAGGATTGATGTAATTACTATACATACGCTATATTCCCTGGCAAATTTTGACAGTTAAAACCTGTGGAAATTTACCAGTGGAAATTGTAGGGTAAATGGTAAATTCTTACACATGCAGAATGTGACTAAAAGCACTGAAGCAGTACATTTGATGGAGCAAAGGGTCGAGGGCACGATGCATCAGTATTTTCCACACAGTCGGGTCACTCCATCGGGCTCTGTTGAAGTGAATGCAATGTGTCGTCATCAAGCAGAGCATTGTTGCAGGCCACGCAGGCTGTGAATGCATTGGCATTGAAGGAGCGATGCAACACAATTTTACACGCACTCTAGACAATGTGTCAGTTTTTGCAGAAATCAGCTGCAGATCCCACTTCTGAGGCCCAGGACTCAAGACGGGCACCTCAGGCAATGATAGGACTCACAGATGGAAGATTCCAGCAGCACCAGGAGAGTTGTAAACAGTCTTTGATGTCCCTGAGACTGCAGTAGGACAGGGGGCTAATCATCAAGCCCTTGGAGATACTCTGGTCAACAAGAAGGGTCCAGTCCTTGTTCTTGTCGTCGGCAAGGCAGAGAACAGCAGGCAGCAGGGCAGCGCAGCAATGCAGAGAAGCAGTTCCTTGGAGCACTCAGTCCAGGCAGAGTGGAAATCCTTACAGCACAGCAACCCTTACTCCAGCAGAGTTTTTCCCCGGTTGAGTAATGTTCTGATTTCTGGGGGTCAGAGACTCAGTACTTATACCCAAAAGTGCCTTAGATGTGGATATGATTTCAAAGGATCTATCTGAAGTGCACAGCCCCCCCTTTCAACCCAGTCCTGGCTCCAGACTATTAGTGTGGGTAATCAGCTCTTTGTCTGGGGCTCAGACCACTACCCTTTGAAGTGTAAATGTGAGTCATTCCCACCCTATTTACCCAGGAAGACCCATTAGTATGCAGATGAATGCAAATGCAGTTGAGTGTCCTGTGTTGTGGGTGTCTGGAAGGAATGCACAAATGCAACTGTCACCCAGGCCAGACGTGTATTGGAGACAGGCTGGCAGGCACACAGAGGAGTGAGAGCACAGAAATGTCTTCTTTCAAAAAGTGGAATTGCTCCAATAGTAATAATAAATCTGACTTTCCCACTGTTAATTTAAGTAACAAGATAGACTGAAATGAAGTTCCTCTTGAGCTATTCAGAGGGGTGAAAGTGTCAATAGCTGCTCCGATGGATGTCATTTAGGGCTTGTCAGCGGTCGCAGGTGAAACCCCTGGCTTATCTCTTGCAACCCCTGGCACTGCCTTTGCGACCCCAGGCTTCAAGGGGAAAGGTCAGTGCCTAGAATAGAGAAGTAGCTTGCCAATAGCTCATCCGTAAGTATGTTCATTGGGTTCCATTGTCCTTGTTTTCTATGAAGTTTTTATTAACGCTGATAGTTAGGAAAAATACATTGTTCACTATCATTTCAATAAAATGGAGCTGAAATAAGACTCTCCCTGGCAGCTGAGGTAAATAAAAATGCTTTTTCTGAAATTGTTACCTCACAACATAAACATATTTCGATATTTTGTGTATGGTGGTAGGCTTGGTTGCCACATCACTCCGTAGAATGAGTTGAAATAAACCTTAATATGAGATGAAGGAAGCGAAAGCACATTCTATGAAATGTACTTGGCCTATAATTCAGTTGAAAAGCCATGGCTTTGGCCATGAGCATTATAGATGGAGAAGGTACATGCAATTGTGATGTTATGTGGAGGGTGTACACATCCCCCAAATTCTGAGGAGATTCCTGACATTGTGTCACTATTTGTATGCCACCAGTACTGGATAGTTCATTAGGCAAGTTTCTTTTGCTCTAGGAGGCAGATTGCAACAAGATTGTCTGTGTGCCTCGGCGTATGCATTGCCTTCCTTTGACAATGGACCTCTGGAGTAGGTCTTCTTTTTTCAAAGCAAGTTTCTCTTCATTTTTTTTTTTTTTTTTACATTTTTTTTCAGAGTCTTCCTTTTGGACCTTTATGATATTTAGGAGCTCCTGAAATGAGTGAATAGGTTCACTTCATAATTGGTGTTTCTTGAATAACTTGCTGTGCTGCTGGATTCACAGGTGTGTTGATTGTGGCATTGTTTTGGATTGCACTGTACAGGTTTAATCCTTTGAACTATGGAGGCATCAGGCAAGCACACATCTGTGTTGGTATACGCTGGAGACCTCTGTTATTATTGTGATTGCTGTAGTTGATGGGGGAGCTCAAAGGGGTCCCTAATTATTCCTGAAATTGGGTCATCCCCACCTTCCCATTTCAGAAATCTTTCTTTGATCTTTGGGACTGGTTGTACATTTTCATAGATCTAGAGCTTAAGCAGTGTGGGAAGGAGTGGAGTTCTTTGGGATGAATATTGCAGGGTTCAATTAAAATGTTGACCGCATAGTATTAAAATAAAGTTTTTCCCCTTGCGGGGAGCATGATCATGCCCCCATGGGAAATACAAATTATATTTAAAAAATACAAATTACATTTTAAGTGGGTCTGCCCTCCTTCCATATAGGCCGATCCCCTATGGACCTCAATTTACTTTTAAAATATGTTTGTGGGGGTTGTCCTTTGGGGTGGACAGACCGATCCACCAGAGGCAAAAAATAGTAATAAAATGTGTTTTGCCCTTGGGGGTGTGTGATCGTGCCCCAGAGAAAAGTAGAAACTAAAAAAATATTAAAAATACAACTATTAAGGAAATTGCCATAGGGTCAGCAGTCCTGGAACACGGGCCAACACCCTTGACCACCAAATATATATTTTTTAAATGTATGTTTCCCATGGGGGCAGAGGGAGATCATGGCCTCCAGAGGAAAACATACATTTAAAAAAAGTAGGG
Organism: Pleurodeles waltl; assembly: GCF_031143425.1. Classification (NCBI taxonomy): domain Eukaryota; kingdom Metazoa; phylum Chordata; class Amphibia; order Caudata; family Salamandridae; genus Pleurodeles; species Pleurodeles waltl. Next base: position 923,628,551 of record NC_090444.1, read on the forward strand.
AAGGAATAGGCCCTACTAGTATATGGGGCAACTCCCTTTGGGGGCATAAATATTTTTTTTTAAATGTGTGTTTTCCCTTGGTGGGGCCAATTGTGACCCCAGGAGAAATTACACATTAAAAAAAAATAGTAAACGAGGGTTTGTGCAGAGGCCTCTTCATGTATTGGTCTATTGTGTTATTTGCATTATTCTTTCACCTAGTGCCTCATGGGGCAATAGGTCTGGCTACTTCAGCAATTGGCTAACTGTACTGTGAGTCTTAGCACTGCGATTAAAAAGAGCACACCTGTTCACAAAGGAGCAGGGGCTACTATGTGAATGTGTGCATCTTGAGATCAAAGGTAGAATTTTGCCTTCAGGAAATTACTTTTAAATTGGCAATGGCCAAACAGCTTCCTCAACAATAAGGTTTTGCATAAGCCATGATGAAAGTATGCTGTGGTATTGGGTGTGTGGAAAGGTGAAGTAATGCTTTGACATTTGTTGTCTTTTTTAAGTTTCATTGGTAAGCCTGCAGCTGTACTGAGTAAGCTGTTTTTGTTTGTTTATTTACTGTTGCATATATTCCACACATGCACACACCCACTGACTGATTTAGAACCATCATTCTACCTTCTACTTAGGACATTATTTTTAGAAGGAAGTTTTTAGATAGTCACCAGAGATGGCATCTTGTTGGATGACTGCTTCCCAGACCCTAACTCAATTTGTGGAGGACAGCTCTGAGGCAGGGACAGATACTGAGGCAGACACCTGAGTCTGTGCAGCAGAGTACCCACAGCAGGGTAGACCAGCCCAGAGAGCAGGCAACTGCAGCAGCAAGCAGATACAGAGTGCTCTCTTGGCAGTCCCTCAATTTAGTGCTGCCCAAAATTCACCCATTCACTGCCGATGCTTGACATAAAGTTGATACAGCAATTTTTTTGCTGTTTCACTAAATCCATCTCTTTTCAGATGTTGACTTCCGTGAGGATATTGGGCAACAAACAAAGTTACATGCAGAACATTTTCGGAAGGCAGTTTTGGGGCTCATTCTAGGGCACACTGGTGGGTTCCCACTTCACTTGAAGAGTTGAAGACATTTTTAGGCTTGACTCTCAAAATGGGTAAAGTACACAAACCAAGCTTTCAGTCCTACTGACCACCTCACATGGTTTTAGTAACACCCAACTTTGTACCATACATGAGCAGAGATCGTTTTTTACCACTGCAATATTTGCCGCAGTTCAATTATAATTCTGCTACGTTGCCACAGAACTATTCAGACCATGCCAGGTTGTTCAAAATACAGTCTGTATTGGAACATTTGTCTGCCAGGATTCCAGAGATTTATACTCCTGGAAAGAAAATAGATATTGATGAGTCCTTAATCCTGTACAAAGGGTGGTTGCTGTTCAGGCAGTGCATACTGAGCAAAAGGGCTTGTTATTGCTTCAAGTTGTACATGCTGTGTGAGAGCTTTTACTGGCTATGTATACAACGTGAAAGAGTATACGGGGAAGGATTCCACTCTAAACCCTGTAGGTTGCCCTTCTACACTAGGGCCCATATTTATACTTTTTGACGCTAAACTGCGCTAACGCAGTTTAGCGTCAAAAAATTTAGCGCCGTCTAACGCCATTCTGAAGCGCCATGCGGGCGCCGTATTTATGGAATGGCGTTAGCCGGCGCTGCCTGGTGTGCGTGGAAAAAAAACACGTAGACCAGGCAGCGCCGGCGTAGGGGGAAAATGGCGTTAGGGCGTCTTAAAATGGGGCAAGTCAGGTTGAGGCAAAAAAATCGCCTCAACCCGAATTGCGCCATTATTTTCGACGCCCAGATGCCATTTAAATGACTCCTGTCTTAGTAAAGACAGGAGTCATGCCCCCTTGCCCAATGGCCATGCCCAGGGGACTTATGTCCCCTGGGCAAGGTCATTGGGCATAGTGGCATGTAGGGGGGCACAAATAAGGCCCCCCTATGCCACCCAAAAAAAAAAAAAATATATAAAAAATTATACTTACCTGAACTTACCTGAATGTCCCTGGGGTGGGTCCCTCCATCCTTGGGTGTCCTCCTGGGGTGGGCAGGGGTGGCAGGGGGGGTCCCTGGGGGCAGGGGAGGGCACCTGTGGGCTCATTTTGAGCCCACAGGCCCCTTAACGCCTACCCTGACCCAGGCGTTAAATAGTGGTGCAAATGCAGGGTTTTTTGACCCGCCACCTCCCGGGCGTGATTTTTGCCCGGGAGTATAAATACGACGCATTTGCGTCGCCGTCATTTTTTTAGACGGGAACGCCTTCCTTGCATCTCATTAACGCAAGGAAGGCGTTCACGCAAAAAAATGACTCTATTTGCCCATACTTTGGCGCTAGACGTGTCTAACGCCAAAGTATAAATATGGCGTTCGTTTTGCGCCGAATTTGCGTCGAAAAAAACAACGCTAATTCGGCGCAAACGGAGTATAAATACGGGCCTAGGAGTCATGGCAAAGATTGTATGGAAGCCATCCAAACACTCCACCATAAATGTTATAACCTTTATGTGGACAACTTCTATCCAGGAGTAGAGCTGTTCAGTGAGCTGTAAGAAGCTAGGACTGTGACAGGCGGTACAGTTTGGTGTTGCAGCGAAGGATTTCCACAAGAGCTTTTTTGTAAGAAGCTCCAAAAATCCCGTAGCACTGTGTTGCATTTGAGCAAACAACTCACGGTCAATTTCTCTGAAGGGTGGAATGAGTATGTTCTAGCTACAACCCATGCTTAGCGCACTTCCCCCGTCATTGTTTGGGGTCATTTCATTGAAGTTCACAAGCACACCAGTATATTTGATTACATCAAGTACATGGTTGGAGTGCACAAGAATGACCAGGTTCTTCAGCCATACAATACGAGTTGTAAAACTCATACCTGGTATAAGAAGTTTTTACCCACTTGATCCAGAATGCTAACATGAAATGCATATTCTGCTTATTGTCAGGCCACCATAGGAAGACCGACGTCTTTTCTTGACTTTCACTTGACCGTCATTAAAAGTCTTACTGCTACTGAAGCAGCAGCCTCCACTTCATCTACTGTGTAAGATGTGACAAGGCTGCAGGATCAACACTTTGCTGGCTGCGTCCCTGAAACAGATAGAAAGACTCAACCATGTTGTCATGGCAGAGTTTTCTCAAAGCAAAGAAAGAGGCAGTACATTTTCTTCTCCAGTGCCTATCTTATTCCGCCCTACGTTTTCCCACTTGCTTTATGTTACACCAACAAAAGTGAAGTATAGGGAAATAAATTAAAGTGGAGCTCCCTTAATATATTCCTTTCAGTGCCTGTGCATGGATACATACCTTCCATGGGCCACTACTTAATTAGGCAAACAACCATACAAACTGTTTTCCTCTACTTGAGAAAGTCATGGACTTGGTTATGGCCAGCACTGCACCTTTTTCTGCCGTCAGATTGTGATAAGTCTTCTGTTTGCCATATGACAAGTGCATCACAGTCACACAATGCACATAACGGTAATGTAACATAAGCCACATTGTCATGGAGTACCCTGTGAGGCAAACACTTAAAGTCTGTATTAATGTTTGAATTGATCTTTGGGGAGGTTAGGCAGCCTTCTGCAACACGTTTGCCATACTTTCAAAGGTAGATATGCTCATTCTAGTCATGGAATGTGAACCTCGGAAGTCAGTTTCCAATGCCTTTAAATTGCATCCACAAATGGAGGGAGTTGGATTTAGCACATTGAGTGTGCTGAAGGTGCCGGAAAGACATGTTTCTAGAGCTTGAAGAAGCAAGCAAGGGTAGGTGTTTGTAAAGGTTCACTTGGCAACAGGACTAGTCAGGGCTTTGAAAGGGACATAGACATGAACAGGTAGGAAAAGCTTGGACTAGGTGTAGTTTTGCAGGGATATCACATAGGTAGAAGGCATATAGTTAGGGTATTAAGATACACATGCTGTCACTTCATCTTCACCAAAGGACTCAACCCCATTGGTGCCGCACTCACGCCAATAGAAAATTAGTCCCTCACTCAAATAAGCAGAAGACACCACACCATAGAGAATGCAGGAGCCAGCCTCCCTCTCAACTTCCCACCATAAACACACCCTGCACTTCAAAGAACTACACACACATTCAAAGCATACCTTAAAACCACTTCAGATTTCAGAAACGTTCCAGTCAGCTTTCCTCGTCAGACTTGTACTCACACATATATTCCATACATACCCAGCAGTAGAACAGGAAATATGGATTCTACCTTGCTCTGAAAGTCTGGAATAGCCTTCCCCTTCAAATCTATGCTGCTTCTAAAATTATTGTATTCTGCATGAAGCTGAAGATATGGCTCTTCAACTAGATGAGTCCAGTGATCAGCCCTGATTGCTCCAAGGGCTGTGGCAGTATATCCTCCTGAGTGAAAGTGCACTTTACAAATATTTATAACATTCCAGAGAATACTGCACCAAATGCCACAGATGTGGGTCATGTATTTGTCCTGCTTGCCATGTTCATCCTCCATTAGAACATAGTAGATGTTCAGTTCGTCGTATGACAACTGCATTGCAGTCACAAAACTACACATAACAATGGATGGGATATATTCCATGTTCTCACTGACTACCCTGTATGTCACAAACTAACGTTCTTCATACCGTACAATGTGATCTTTAGGGAACTTGGGATAGTCTTTCCCAGCATGTTTACCTTATTTTTCAAAGTAGATGTGCTTACTCAGTCCAAGAACATGAGCCTCGGAACGCACTCTTGGACACTCCCTGCAACTTGCATCCACAAAGTGGAAGCAGTTAGATTTAGCACAGTGAGTGTGCTAAAGGAGCACAAAATACACATTTTCTTGAGCCTCATGTGGATATCATGGGAGCCATTGGTAAAGGTTCACTACACTCACATTCATTAATGGTTAGAATGTCGACGAATAGTTGACAGGTAGTAAAAACGTAGTCAATTATTTTTTATATTTGTGAAAGTTGTTGAGACACTAACCATCAACATGTTTGGCCACATGTGTTTGTAGAGGTTTGCTTGTGGTGTGTTTGCATGCAGGTTGGTTGATGACTGGGTGAGAGGTGGTTTGATTGGGCATTCCATAATGTGGCGTATTAATGTGATGGGCCCTTGAATGGCAAAGGTATGTTGGTGTGAGTGCACTGATGTGTTGGATTGGGCCCATGGATGGCGATATGAGAGTCTTGGGTGTGGTGCATGAATGGATATTAAATATTCTATAAAGTGATTGGTGCCTTGCTGAGGTTTTATGGCTAACCTTCAGTAGGCTTGGTTTCAATATTCTGATACTGTGATTAGTATTGGTTCTTTAAAGCTAGCACTTTTGGAGGTGCCAAAACCATCCAGTATAAGTGGTGTTTTCACTTAGAAAATTGAGAAACAACATTGCGCAAATGGCTGATTTCTCCATTATTTTCCTTTTGTGAAGGACATTTCTGAAATCTGTTGAAATCCACAAATTGCACAACAAATCAGCATTCCCACATTTCTCCATATAAAAATGAAGCCCAATTTTTATGGGTGGCCCAAATGTCTATGGTTGGAAAGTGCAAAAACTACAATGTGGGCACATCACGTTTTTTCACTGTTTTCACAGTGTTGGTGTCTGTAGATTTTGAGGCTTGTCTGTGCCACCACCTAGAGAACTCTACCAAACCCATATATGTCTGAAAATTAGAAAACCAGGAGGAGTCCAAGGGTCTGTGACTTGCGTTACTCTCACTATATAATTTTACCCAGAAGCCGGTACAAACCTCAAACTTTGGTAAACAACACACATTTTCCGCACATTTCTGTAATGGAAAGAATTGGAATCTGTGGGGAGACACATATTTTTTACTACCCTGAGTTCCAACACGTCTCTTGACAAGAATGATACTCCACTTGTGTGGGTGGGCCAAGAGACCATAGCACAAACCCCTTAAAGGACTACTTGGGGAGATCAGCTCAGAACTGGGGTGAAAAAGCCTCATCAGTTAAGGGGTTGATATGTGATAATCTTTATTTGGGAACAGATAGGAATGTCATGTTTACACTCAAATGAGTTGGAATTTAAAAACATATTTCATGGCAAAGTCAGATTTTAAGTCATAATTCTGAAAATGACATTCTTAGGAAGTTGTCATTTCCTTATCCAAACCATTTAGTGCAGGGCTCTCTAATCTTTTCTAGAGTGTGACCTATGTCTGGTAAAGGTCCTGAGCTACTAATGACTTTACTCATTGTTACAGTAGTGAACACATCAGATACAACCATGCCCACACCCTTCAGGATTGTAGTAGTGACCACCCAGGTGTAAATCACAAATTGAACTATACTTACCTATAGATACTTTCCTTCAAGATGTTGTGCTTGTTGTTATTCTGGATTACCTGATATATTATGATAGAACACCTATCAACTAAACACATAAAACACATCAACAGCACAGCAATGTTGGGGGAAATGTTATCAATATAAAAAGCCTCCATGTGACTAATGAAATAACAGTCACAGCAACAAGTGTCCATTAGCTCAAAATAAATATTAACACTCTCAAATTACACATTTTTCTATCAAATATACTGTTTCCATATTTTAGTAAAAAATACCCAAGAACATTTTGTGTTTTTCACACACTATTTGACCATTAGAGTGGGGCTTCCAAAATCTACATGTTACTTTTGTAAATAACGAGAGCAGACAGGTGGTTGTATTTCAAGCCCTGCAGGTTGTCACAGTATGATGTTTGGAGATGTATACTGCTGCTATCTTCAATATGGCTAGATCCTCTGAATCCATACTGTGCTGGGCTGCACCTCGTGTAGCCACTTTCAGGGTACTATTGAGCTACTGGTAGAAGGACCGTTGGGGACTCCTGATTTAATACCTGCAGCCTGTATGCTGGGTTACATGACTAGGTATAGTATGTTTCAAAAGAGCTTCCTTAGCGCACTCATCAAGGACATCACACTAGCCTCTTATCACCCCAGACATCCTGGGACCAGGGCAGGGAGGAATAATATTCCAGAATCATTGGTGGAGGGAAACCTTTGGCCATTTCCACCACTTCAAAGCTGGCACCAGGTATGCAAATTGAACCCTCAGACAAACTCTTCAATTCACTCCTGGACAGAAGAAGGACTGCCCTGCTGCCAGAGGGCTTCATGGCTGCTTGATGTCTGCCCTGCTCTCTGAGAAGAAAAACTGGACATGCTCCCTTCATCCTAGGCGTGACTCAATGGCTCGTTTGGCTGAGTTACACCGACACAACAAGCTCCAGCGACATTCCTGCATCTGCCCAGCTTATCTGCTTATCTGGGTCTGTCTGGACCTTCATGTGGAGCTGCCAGAGTTCTGCTGGCCCCTACTGGAGTGAGTTCCTGGATCTTTGGCAGGCATCGGTTGAGAAGCTCCAGTGAAGAAAAAGAGAAATCCTCAAGTTTTGGGCTCTTCACGACCATGAATGGGCCTGTTCGCTCCAAGATCTTGCCACCCAAGGAGAATACCAGCAGCGATGACTGACAACACAAGGTCTTTGTGCTACAGTTTGTGCTACAGTATTGACACCCTGCGGTAGAACCCAACATGAAGCTCCAGCAACAGCTGTCCCAGTCACCGGACAGCTCTTTGCGCTACGGAGACACCTATCTGCGATGCTCTCCTTTCTCCTTGCAGTCTCCTCCACCATAAACTGGACTTTTCCCGCTGGATTTGATAAGGTAACTTTATCAGTGAAACTAACCTGGTCTCTGTATCCAGCACATGCTCCATTGCAGTTGGCCTGAACTTGTGGCTCTCCTTCTTCTAGCATAACCAGATACCCAAGATGAGGAACTCATTCCAGCAGAGGCCAGCAGGGCCTGTCCAGATGCAAGTCTAGGCAGGTTCAGTAGCAGCATGTCTGCCGGGCAGTTGCCAGGAGGCCTATGGATCCTCTTTTGTCCCCATAGCCCACACAGGAGGTCAGACAGTACAATAGACCTGTGGATTCACTTAAGATAGCTTCAGATGATGTTAAGCAGGTTCAGTCTTCCTTCTCAGACAACAAGGCACTCCTGCAACAGTAGGGCGGCCCTCTGGCAGCAGGGCAGTCCTTGTGTAATATCCACATGTCTAGCAGTTTTCTGATGAGTGTCTCTGGAGGTCCAATATTTGTACCTGGTGCCGGCCTTTGTGTGCAATAGAATACCCTGTCCTACCCCCACATCTGGTTTTGGAAAGTTCTTCCCCTCCCCTGTCAAGGCTCACAGAAGTCTGGAGTAACAAAAGGTTAGTGCCAGGTTCCTTTGGGTATGTTGGAGGCAAACCACTTGAAGTGTAAGTGGGGCAGAGCAAAACTCTATGCCCAGCCACCTGTCAGGATGGCTCATACTACACACATCTAGTCCCCTTTGTATCACTGTCTGTAAGGAACACACAAACCCCCAGAGCAGAGCCATCCACAGTCATGTGAACCCAGAACACTGACAGAAGGCATAAATGGCTAAGACAAGAAAATGCTAACTTTCTAAAAGTGGCTTTTTCACAATAGTAACTTACAATTGGACTTTACAATTAACAAGGATTAACGATTATAATTCATTTGAGAGTAAACAGCATATTTCTATCTGTTCCCAATTTGAAGTTTTCACTTATTAACCTCTTCTGTGCTAAGGACATTCTTGAACCATCCTCAGCACCAATGATCCGGTGCTGAGGAGTGCTTCAGCAAGTCCTGGCACCAAAGGAAAGAAATCTCTCTGGAGCCAGCCGCAAAGAGATTTCCTTTTTTGAATTTTTAGCCTCAGTTGCTGGTGAAGAGTTTCCCCAAAACTGAGGCTGTTTTTTTTCTGTGCAATGATGGCTGGTGCGCAAAGCTGAGAAGACCTTAAGGGAGAGTATTTGGAGGGTGAGCCCCCCCCCATTGCAATGACCAAATGCATCCCCCTCCCTTGCCCCAAATTCTTTCTGCTGCCCCAGGGACAGATTTGAGGCAATTACCTCCAATCTACTCCTGGGGAGGGGGGGTGGAAAGCCCACCAGACACCAAAATGAGCGGGGCGGCCATCCACGTCATCGGGACTAGCCCCCTCCCCCCATAACTCCCACAGCAGTCTTTGTGCCCTATTTCCAGGACAGAATAAGAGGTGTTTTCCTCCAATCTGCTGGGCCAACAAGGGGAAGAAAGCCCACTAGACTCTCAAGGAGTGTATTTGGAGAGGAAGTGCCACAACCTGTTGCAACGGGCTAATGCTCCCACTCCCCCAGCCTCAAACGTATTTCTGCCACCTGGGGGGCATTAGTAGATAGTTGCCTCTAATATGGCCCCCGGGAGGGCGGGAAAGCCCACTAGACACTATGGAGTATTTTTTTTATGATGAAAAGAGGTGGGGGCTGGCCACCCAGATATCGGTTCAAACCCATCTGGCAAATAAGACAAGAGTCTTTCTGCCCCCTGGGAAACATATACAAAGTCCTTATCTCCTATCTGCTCCTCAGGGGGGAGGAAAGCACACAAGTCACCTGGGAGATTTTTTTTTTATTACTGTCAGGTGGGGGGCATACCAAGACATTGAGATGAGCCCCTACCCTCAAATTGACTCTGACAGTTTACGCCCCCCCCCCCAAGCAAACAGGAGGTCTTTAAATCAAATACCCCTCAACCCCTCCCCTGGGGCAGAAAGTCCAGTACACACAAGAGATTATTTTTTATGATGAAAAGGGATGGAGGAGGCCCAGCCAGGCATTGGACCAAACCCTCACCCCAAAAAATATGCCAATGGTCTTTCTGGCCTCTTTGGGAGCAGATAATAGGAGTCCCTTACCTCCAATGTGCCCTGCCTCAGGAGGGTCAGAAAGCACACTAGACACCAGAGAGAAATACTTTATAGCTGTGGGGATGGGTAACCTAGACATTGTCCCAAGCCCCCATGCCTCAAAATAGCCCCAATATTCGCCACCCATTTTTTTATTTTTGGGCCCGTTTTCCCCGGTGTTGAGTAGCTTTTCTGTCCGTGATGGCAAATTTTGGGTATACCCCCTCAAGCCATACCCGGTGGTGGTGGGGAGTTTTGGAGAAAGGGGCAAAATATTATTCTAGGGTGAGAGTACGGCACTATGCCTTGGTGAGCTGTCCCCACATATTTTTTGGACCAAAGAAAAGGCTCACTAAGGCATCATTTCATGTTCCCACCGTATAATAGATGCATAACTCTTTCTGCCTCAGGGGTTGATTGGGGGCATCTACCCAAAATCTGCCCTCAGCGACAGGAAGGTAACTAGACACCAGGGGGAAAATATGTCCAAAAAATGTAAAAGGAGGCGGTAGGCTCACCAAGACATCGTGCCATGCTCCCACCCCAGAACAGGTACATCAGTCTTTCTGTTCCCTTGGGGTGGATTGAGGCTATTTATCCAGAAAGTTCCCCTGGGTGACAAAAAGGTCACTAAGCACTACATTTTGATTCTTTACTATATTTTTTTAACATATGGGTATCAGAGCGGGGCTAAGGTCCAATACCATGCTACTTCTTTTGCAAGGTTCAGGAGCGGGTCAGCTGCCACCTGGGCAAACCTACAAACCCAGGTATTTCTATAAACTAGACATCTGGGGCAGTCCAAGATGGTGTGCCTTGTGTGGATCCTATGACATTTCCTTACAATGCCCTGCAAATCTCAAACTTGGACTAAAATCAAACATTTTCCTTGCATTTCTGTGATGTACAGCTCTGGAAACCAAAGGGATCCACAGCATTCCTCCACTTGTCCCAATAAAAATGCTGCCCCACTTGCATGTCTGAGCCTAGTACCTCCAACTGGCACACATCAAACCAGGGTCAATGAGAATCGCCCTTCGGGGATCTTGTTGATCTTTGTTTGATGCATGTCTGTCACTCGCACTGGGCTCAGCCACACAAGTGGGGTAGCATTTTTACCAGCATAAGTGGGGCAACAATGGATAGCAAGAATTTCATAAATTCTGGGTGATTCTGGAAGTTTCCGTCACAGAAATGTAAGAAAAACACACAATTTTTAGGCAAAGGTTAAGGTGTGCAGGTCATTGTGGATAACAAAACATTGTGGGACCCACACGATGGACACCACCCTGAACTCCCCTGGTTGCCTAGTTTACAGAAATGTCTGGCTTTGTTAGATTTTTTTCGGGGTGGCTGCCAGGCCCTGGTTCTAAAAACCCAGCAACCTCCATTGCCAAATCACGTCATTTTTGTGACAGGAAATGTTGATGTCTCCACATTGTGTTTTGGACTTTGGGCACTTTCCTGTCACGTGCATTGGGCCAACCAATGCAAGTGAGGTACCATTTTTAATAGGAGACTCAGGAGAATGCTAGGTGGTAGGAAATTTGTGGCTTCCCACACATTCAAGACCTATATCTACCACACAAATGTAAGGAAAGGGTGTTTTGTTTAGTTTGTTTGAGGTTTGCAAGGTTTTTATGGGTAAGAAATTATGGTGCAAGCCACCAACCTCAAATTCCCCAGGGTGCCTAGTTTTAAATAATTTGCAGTTTTGCTAGGTTTCCCCAGGTGCCAATTGAGCTAAGGCCCAAAATCCACAGCTACACACATTACAAAAAAAGGGTTAGTTTTCAGTGGAAAAATGTGATGTGTGCATGTTGCGTTTTGGGGTCTTTCCTGTTGCGTGCACTAGGCCTACTCACACAAGGGGGGGGTACCATTTTTATTAAGATCCTAGAAGGCATGCTAAGTGGTAATAAATGTGTGGCTCTCCACTGATTCTAGAACTTTCCATCACAAAAAATTTGAGGAAAATGTGTTTTAGTCAAAGTCTGGGGTTTGAAAGGGATTTTGGGTAAGAAAATCAGATGTACGTTATATGAGTATAAGTTACTGTATAAGTTACTGTGTAAGATTCTCCTGGGAGTCTATTTTTCAAAAAGGTGCAGTTCTAGGTTTCCCCAGATGCCTCTTGAGCTAGGGCCCAAAAATCAACAGAAACCCACATTGTAAAAAAGAGTCAGTTTTCTCATTGACGCAATGTGGTTTCACACATCCTAAACATGGCACTAACTCCAATACTTTGATGCTAGACGGGTCTAGCATCAAAATGTGAATATGGAGTTAGGTTAGCGCTGTTTTAGCACCAAAATTAATGGTGTTAAAGCAACACTAACCATCCATAAATATGGGCCTACGTCTACCCACAAAAGTGAAGTACTATTTTCATCAGGACACTTGGAGAAATTCTGGATGGTAGATTATTTGTGGCTTCCTACAGATTCCACAACTTCCATCACAGAAACGTGATGAAAATGCGTTGCTTTTAGTCAAAGTTTGAGGATTGCAAGGGCTTCTCAGTAGGAGAACACCATGAGAGCCACACAAGTCACCCAACGCTGGATTTTCCCTGATGTCTAGTTGTCAACATGTGCAGGTTTGCCAGGTTTCCTTAGGTGCCGGTTGAGCTAAGGCCCAAAATCCACAACTACTCGCATAGCAAAAAGGCAGTTTCAGTGGCAAAATGGGCCCTTTCTTGTTGCAGGCACTAGGCCTGCCCACACAAAATGGCACCATTTCTATATTGAGACTTAGCGGAATACAGAATAGTAGAATGTGCGTTATTACCAATTATATTTTCCAGTATGTAAGAAAGAAGATATTTTGAGAAATGCCCTCTGAATCACATGCTAGAGTGGGTACCCACAAATTAAGAGGTGTGCAAATTATCACTGCTCCTAAACTCCATAGCTTGTGTCCATTTCAGCAATACATAGGTTTCATTGATATCCTTTTTTCACTCTTCATATTTTATCAAATGAATTGCTCTACACTCGGTAGTCAATGAAAAACCACTGCAAGGTGCAGCTCAGTTACTGGATCTGGGTACCTCGGGTTCTTGGAAAACCTACAAACCCTATATATCCTCACAACCAGAAGGGTATAGCTAACTTAATGGCATATTGCTTTTGTAAATTTGCCATTGTGACAAGAAGTTACAAATGAAAACGTTGCCCAAATGGATGTTTTTTTCCCTACTCATTTTCAAAATTATTTCATTTCAACAGTTAGTTTCTTTAGGAAAACCTTGAGGGATCTACACAAATGACCACTTGCTGAATTTCAAATCCTGTCTCCTTTTAAGAAATCTATAGCTTTCCTGAATCATCCATGGGTTTCACCATGGTTTTTACCACAAACTAGGTTGGAAGCACAAATATATGAAAAAAGGCTACCTATTTGAAAAATGCCAAAACTGTATAAAAAAATATTTTTTTAATTAAGCGCTGCATGTTCCTGAAGGCTGGGAAGATGGCTACTTTAGCACAGCAAACCTTCCGTTGATGCCATTTTTAGGAAAAAAACTGAGAGTTGTTTTGCAAAGCACTTTTTTCCTATCCCCCCCCCCAAAAAAAAACCTTTATTTATATTTTGACTATTTTCTAGGTCCCCTGCAGGGGAATCTTCAAGCCCTGGGTACCTTTAGAATCCCCAGGATTAAAAAAGGAAATAAAAAAGGGCACACATTTGCAAGGATACCTTGTGTGTAAAAATTATATGGAGCCCTAAGTGCGAATTACACCATACAGCCTAAGTAGGGCTTAGCATTCTAAGGGTAAAAGCCCTAGCAGTGAAAGGGTTAAATGTAATAAGGTAACCTAGTATTAGTCAATGGGAGAGATAGGCCTTACAACAATGACAAATGACATGCCAGGACCTGTAAAACTTAAATTCACATGTGCTACTTTTTAAAGACACTCAAGCCTATGAACCCTTAGATACTCCCTAGGGTTGAAATATGTTTTAAAAAGAATGATTAAGGTCAGGAGAAAGGTTAATTTTGCCAGGTAAAAATGGCCGTTGAAACCAAACTACATGCTGTACTGGCAGGCCTGAGACATGTTTTAAAAGGCTACTTTAGCGTATGGCACAATGAGTGCTGCCAGCCAACTTTTAGCATCTAATTTACAGGTCCTGGGTACATGTAGTGCAATTTACTGGGGACCTACAAGTAAATCAAATGTGCAAATAAGGTATAGGCCAATATTACTGTGCTTTATGGAAAAACTACAAGCACTTTAACACTGATTGGCAGTGGTAAAGTGCACAGAGTCCTAATGACAACAAACACAATTTCAGAAAAGTAAGGGAGGGAAGGGAAACATTTTGGTGGAGTATCACATCAAGGATGTCCAGTCTAACAGTGATAGACTACTTTTCTCTAGAGCACATTTTTCAAATGCTTTAGTCTGTAGAAAAATAGATTAAATGCATTCCTTATCTGTATACCACACAAATGTCAGACCTGGTGGCTTACCAATGCTTGTTATTTCCTCTGTCTTGCTTTGTTTCCTGCATGCATTACCGCATGTTTTCACATGCAAGACTGCTTCAGCTTTCAAGTGTTATCTAGTTCCAGCCTGGCTTACCCCGTGCTCTACCTTCAGTCATGCTGTTACTCTTAAAGGCTAACTCACTGGTATGAGCTATGCTTCGTTCTTCTCGCAGCTATTTGCAAGTTCAGGGCCACTCTGTAAACCAAAAAGCAGCCTTGGCAAATTTCGTCATACAAACTCCCATATTGAGACGAGTGAGTGAGCTTAGTAAGTGAATACAACAACTTTAATGAGAGCTTAGGAGATACCTGTCTCCTAATACATTGTTTACCCTTCTGGCATTGTTCTCATTCTTTTTCCCCCTCACTCATCGTTTTTCTGCTCTCTCATTGTTTCTTGAGATCCCATTCCTCCTTTCTCTAACCATCGCTTCTCCAACATCCCCCTCTTCTTTCCTTCATACTGCTCTGTTCTTACTACTGCCCTCTCATACTTCTTGGCTTGTTTTTACTACGTCTTCCTACTTCTAGCCCCTCTTCTCCACTTATCTTGTGTATACCACCAAATTATGAGTGTGGCAGGTTGGCGGCTGCCAACCCGCCACATCACCACTCATACCGCCATGGCAGTATGAACCGCTGGGCCGGAGATATTCATCTCCGACCCGGAGGGCCACAGAGCACCGCCGGCAGCATTATAAGCCAGGCTACTACCATGGTTTCTGCAGCGTTACCAACACCACAAAAACCATGGCGGTAAGGCCTACCGGTAACAGGGAACTCCTTCCCTGTCACTGG
Organism: Pleurodeles waltl; assembly: GCF_031143425.1. Classification (NCBI taxonomy): domain Eukaryota; kingdom Metazoa; phylum Chordata; class Amphibia; order Caudata; family Salamandridae; genus Pleurodeles; species Pleurodeles waltl. The sequence goes on from NC_090444.1 coordinate 923,643,630, forward strand.
TAGGTGGCTCCCTCACCCCCCAGCAAGCACCTTACCCCCACCACCCACACCCCATCCAAACTCCACCCCACCCCCTGATTCAAACACACCCGCCCCACCCCCGATTCAAACACACCCCCATACATGTACATACCCGCAGACACAACACCCATTCATGCACACGCAGACACCCACCCATTACACAACTGCCCCCACCCCCACTGCCATACACGCACACAGGCACAACACTCACATCATCCCTCCTCCCACCCCCCTACAGTCACAGCGCCCCTCACCCTACACCTCTCCTCCATGCATACAGGCACACAGACACCCACAAGCAGCACGCATACACCCATTCACCTATACTTCCATGCACGCATTCACTCATACATACCAACACACATTCAGGCACGCTTTCATACAGACATACTCACACGCATTCATACACACATACACCACAACACTCACATTCACACACACATGCATACACACCGGCAGACACCACACACACACAAATCACCCCCACCCTTCCACCCCCCTCCCCTGTCGCCCAACTTACCTTGTCCGGCGAGGAGGTTGTCCGACAGGGAACGGGAAGGGGCTCTGCTACGTGCCCCGCCAGCAGGACACTGCCAGGCCGTACTAATGGCCTTAATATGGCTGGCAGCATCCGACTTGTGGGGAGGTGCTGGTGGTAGCAGCGCCAGGTCACCACCTTCTGCCAGCATGGCTACTGCAGGATTTCCACCCTTATTGTGGCAGAAATCCTGCAGTATCCATAATCTGGCGGGCGGAAGGCCGCCAGAACTGGCAGTCCTCTGGCGCCCTTGGTATCGGCGGGATTCTAAGAATACCCCCGATGTCATAATGTGGGCCACAGACCATAACTAACATATAAATGGTTCTGATGGGTATGTATGTTGAAGCATTTATTGCAGTGACTGCTGTGCAACATGGAAGTGCTAACCATCCTTCGAGGTCGAAAAACTGAATTACCATAGTACCACTGTTTTTCAACATGAGCTCCGCCGTTATTCAGCATTAAAGAGGTGGGCTTAGGTAGACATCGTAGTGTGTGAATGTATAATTGTACTGACGAAGATTATTAAAATGGATGCATGGGCGCTAGAAGTAGGGATGCGGGGGTGCTGCAGCACCCTAAAATAATAATGGTGGAGTTCAGCAACTGAATGAGCAATAAAGATGCTTTTAAACTGTTTTCATCTGGCCACTTTTGCTGTGCGGTCAAAAATAGAGGTCAAATGTCAGGCTAGGTCTTCTGACGAACTGGTTCCTATTCTTTTCACATGGATATTGGTGTTTACTTTTTGGACTGCAAATTGGGAGATTTTGTAAAGTGAGGTGACTGACAATCTTGCTAGGGTACCCAGAGTGTCAAAGAACGTCTGTAGGATGACAGTTTTTTATAACACACCACAACATTTAAATACCTTTAAATAAACTGTAGAAATATTTCAACATGGCAGTTAGGAAATCACAAATGAAGCACATTTTTCCAACCATGCCTTCTGAAGGAAATAAACATTTTAATAAGTTTAAACCAGATAAAGATACTTTACTTCGTGATGAGTAAATGAGAAATATTTTCTAAAACTCGATTTCCCAAATTATAGTTTGTCCACTACAGTCTTGACTCTAAAGTCGCATGCCAATGCAAATAGTGTTGTAATTGCAATGGAAAATGTGTGTGCTGGTCTAACATTAAAGTATGTTACCAGACAATGCCTTAGTAATATATTTGGGACTGTGTACTCCAAAATGCACACCGGTACACACCACATTCTTATTACTCTCCTGTTGAATGGGTGTGGCTCATTTGCTGAACTTGTTTTTTGGTGAGGCTTTGATTTGTCATAATCCTTATTATTTCAGCTATATTACATTGATGGCAGCACCCCTACTCAGAAAAACCGTTCCAACACACTGAATGGATGTATTATATGGCAAACATGCTCAAGGGTTTCAACCATGTTTATTTCCTACAAAAGTATGATAGACAAAATGTAGGCCTTGTTGTGGATCTTTAAGCGCAATTAGCAGTACAATTCCACCAAAATATGGACTCAGAAACTATCTTCTGACCATAATGTCATGGTCAAAGTATTGTGACTACAAGAATATGATGGACTAAAATGTTGAAAGTAACTATTTCGTTTAACTGTTGCATAATATCACTTTAATATTGTTTGTCTTTGTGGTGTTTTATTGTACTGTAATATGTTTTCTTTTGTAACAAATGTTACTGTAACATTTATTTTATTTGCTGCATTGCTTTGCCCAATTTTATCAAATTCATGGTTTGGTTACATGTATTGTAAATTATATTGTAACTGATTAATTGCACTGAGAATAAGAAAACATGAAGGTAATTTTAACAGTTATAAAATAAAAAAAGAAAAGCAAGCGTGTAATGTTCTTTTCTTTACAAAGCAATTATAACACATGGAACCTGCAAATTACATATTATGATGCGCACGTTTTCACATAACCGTAAAGAGGAACCATAAAAAAAAAGTCATTTTAAGCCGAACTGGATGTGCACCCTGGGTAGCGAATAACCACCCACCACCCTCTGACCAACTACCACATCTGAATAAATATTGGAATAATCTCACAGCTATCCCAACACTGTCATTGTCTCTTACAGCTACTGTGTATTCTTAAACAGGTCCGTTGTGACCCGCTTGTGGTCTCAGCTATACTGAGTGGGCCAGTCACACTTCGGAAAGCAGAAAATGGTGCTGACTAGAGAAGGGCTTCACTGACGGTCATGGACAGTGCACTGACCATGGCAGCACCACAGCTGCCAACTGCAGTAAGAGTCTAAAACTCTACTGAATCAGTTGGTGGGCCGGTGGGTGCAGCAGACCTGTTAGGGGCACGCAACAAAAACCTTCCAAGGGCAGGGCCAGCGGACCACGGGATGCCCAGGCTGTGAAAAAGGAGGGTGCGGATTGGCCGGCGGCCTTCAAACTGGCCAATCGTTCCAATAGGCAGCGGGCATCTCAGGGGTTAAAAGACAGCACAGGATGGCACCTAGGAAAGAAGCAACTTCCACAGCTTTGTTGAACATCACGTGGCCTAGTTATGCAGGGCTAACTCCTGGGTTTTCGTAAGGCAGTGGTTTATCAGCCTTAGGACACCAGGGTTTTATGAGTCAGATGACATCCACCTTACAGGGGTAGGCATGTACATGTTCTTGTTAAACATTATGGGAGTGTAAGAAGCAAATAAGTTTTCAGTAGAGCAGGGAGGAAGGGGGGAGCTGCCTGTGGTTGTGTAACAACATGCAGTGTGGTAGAGATAAAACACAGCCGGACGGAGAACACAATAACCCTGTAGAAGGAGAGCTGATCAAGTACTGTCCTTGGGATGGCTCATGGCAGGGACATGGGGGAGCAGACAAAAGGCCAACAAGGGCTTAGTAGCGGGCAGACACAGCACTTACAGCCCGGGTAAGGCCAAGGGGCCGCTGACTGTGATTTGGCAGCAAGGGAAGCCTAGCCACAAAGCGTAGACAACCTAACCAAAGGGCTCTCAGGAGGAAAGGCTGTGCTGAACACTGACATTCAGCAAAACAACATGCAGACCACAGGGCAATGTGGAGGACAAGAAACCTTTTTGTGCACTGATGTTAAGGACCAATATTTTAATGTTTGTGTGTTGATGACGTACAAGTCAATAAACTGCTGCCGTTTATATCCCAATGATGTCTCTCCTCTGTTTGTGCTACAGGGAAGAAGGGAGGGTGGAATGAAATAAGGCTAATTAATGATACGGCCGGGAGGGAAGGTGGTCCCTTAGCACGCCTGGGATGGGTTAGTTGGGGGGCTGGTCGGCGCAACAGACCTGTTAGGGGCCCACAACAAACACCTTCCTAAGGCGAGGAAAAGTGGGTCATGGGATCCCGAAGCCTGTGAAAAATGAGGGTACGTATTGGCTGGCGTCCTTCAAACAGGCCTATTGTTCCAATAGGCAGTGGGCATCTCTGGGTTAAAAGAGGGCATAGAACGACACATCGGAAACAAGCAATGTCCCCAGCTTTGTACCATCCACCCACACCATAGGAGCTGGAGTTGCAGCCACATGCTGTTGGGTCTGGGAACGAGCCGGAGATAAAACACAGCCGGACGGAGAGCACAATAACCAAAAGAAGGAGAGCTGATCAGGTAGTGTCCTAGGGAGGCCTCACAGCAGGGATAGGAGGGGAGCAGGCAAAAGGCCAACAAGAGAACAAGGGGTTCGCAGCTGTGGATACAGCTCTTGCAGCCTGGGCTAGGTGAAGGGGTCACCCACTGATATTTTGTAGCAAGGGAAGCCTAGCCACAAAGTGCTGACTACCTATCCAAAGGGACCTCTGTAGTAAAGGCTGTGCCAGAGCACTGGTGTTCAGCAGCACGACATGTGGACCCCAGGGCAACGTGGAGGACAAGAAACCTTTTTGTGCATTGATGTTAAGGACCAATATTGCGATGTTTATGTGTTGCTGATGTACAAGTCAATAAACTGAGCCCGTTTATAACCCAATGATGTCTCCCCTCTGTTTGTGCTGCAGGGAAAAGGGAAGGTCGGTGTGAAATAAGGGTAACCAATTGAAACGTCCAGGAGGAAAGATGGTCCCTTAGCACATCTGCGAAGGGTTAGGCCTCAGCAAGAAGTGAGACTGAGCCAGTGGTGGTAATTTACCATCACCTTCAGTTCCCAGCTAGGCAGGCTAACTGAGCTCATGGCAAAGGGCACTCTCAGTCATATTCCTTGCGCCTTAGGGTAAGTAAGGAGGGACAGCAGGATAAAGGATTTGTGTCAGAAAACTGTCACAGCAGGGCACAAACACAAATGATGCCCTGAACATGTAAACTATACATGGTTGGTGCATGCACTGAGCAGCAGCAGCTGGAGTCATCCCTCAGGCCTCTAACATCCAGGAACACAGATTTCTATAGCGGGTGGGAGTCTGCTGCATTCTAAATGTGCTTCACTATGTCAAAACCAGCAGGCTCTGAGCACAACACCACCATGTGACGGTTTGTATGAGTGCACCACGACGTGGCTCAGGGGAAATACGCTCTGGTGCTCATTACGGAGTGGATTGGTTGGCAATAGAAAACACCAGGACAGGTCTGAGTGGGGGCTGGAGAAAGTGAAGATGACCACCTACAGGCAAAAACCAGGCTTCAGGTTAGATGTGTTCTGAAGGATTGCTTGATGCCCACGGTGCTTGATTCGAAGCAGTGGTTGTCGGTGGGACCCACTGGCACTCATTATTGGGGATAAAAGTGCCACAAAGGAAGAAGGCAGGAACCTGCAAGAGAGAGATAAAGGAGCAAAGAAAGTCTGGTAGTGGATTAAAGAGGAATGACATGGCTACAAGACTAAGAAGCCATGTAGTAGTATTACCCACGGGCTTCTAAGCAGAGGCTTGGGCACGCACTCATTGTTTTTCTTTTTTTTTTTTCTTACAAATTAAGCACTGATGCCCGGTAAGGCCAGTCCAGCTTCAGCTGCTCCAAGTCCAATGACAGAAGCGGTCCTGACATTCTAAAGGTAAAATCTTTGAAGAGCTGACAAATGCAGTCATTACTCTTTTCATTTGAGCCCTGCTCCATTTAAAAAGACAGCCACACTCAAACAATTAACGTCAACTTTTTACTGATTTAATTCAGCCTGTCTGCAACTCGATAATTTATCAGTTTTCCGAAGGAACGCAACTTTTTTCAATCATGTTTCATCCACTATGTTCTGTTTCTCTACACAATATTTTTTTTACTTTATCGTCAAAGTAGTTCTCTGACCTGAAGTCAGGGCGAACAGAACAGAAAAGCAGTTTAGCGATTTATTGATCTACCTTTTAAAAATACCGAGCCAGGAACTATATAGAATGGGTTGTTAAGATTAAGCGAATACAGATGGCTCTGAACCCTGAGACAGATATTAAATATGCCATCCTAATTTCTTCTCTGAAGACAAAGCTGCAGGCTCACTCTGAGAGCTAGATTGAAAAAGATTAAAATATTAGGCTACTTCAGAGGTCAACAGTGGGCTAAACCTTTGATGTTCTTTAATATGGAATGGACTTTGTTTTTTATTATACACTAAACCATAAGGTTGTTGATTACCTGCTTGTATTGTGCCTGTTTTATTATACACTAAACTATAAATATTTTAACTATGCAAATATTTCTAACATCGTGAAATGAATGAATTTGCAAGTGAACAGTTAAGGGTTACTACAGTATTCATCGACAGACATGGGATAAACCAATATGAATATCAACAATGTAAAATAATTACTATAGATGAAATATTACAAGACTAAAAGTATTTATTAGGACACATCAATGTAACGATAGGTGTTATTTGAGGTTGGGGAATCTTTCAAGTATCTTAAAGGCTTCTTTCGCTTAAATGTTAATGCCATTTTGAGATTTCTACATTTAAACTTTGTTAACTGTTGATTAAAATAGCCAGTCTTCGAAATCGTGCTCTTTTGTTTACTGCCAGGTGGTAGCTGTAATTATAATCTGGGATTTTGAGTGTCTGATGACTCTTTCCAAACTTTGGCAATTGTAGAGTATGCTAAAAGTATTTCATTTTTTTACCAATGTTGTGGTGTTGCCAAGAGATCAGAAAAGACAACAGAATAAATCTAAAGCTTCCATTTTTTTAGAATCGAAGAGTGCATTCCCTCCAGAAACCCAATCTCATTTTGGACAAGTAGGACAAGTACCTCCTGTGTACAGCTTTTGCCTTTTGCAAAACTCTTCATGGAGAGGCGGGTACTCCAGACACTCAAGCCCCATTTGGTGGCTGAACCCCTACTACATTCAGCTTTAGGACTGTACACAGGTCTTAATGGAAAGGTCACACTCCCCAGAAACTCAAGCCAACTAAATGGTCAAGAACCTACTATGCATCAGTCGCGGCTCGCACTAAGCAAAAGGGGTGGGGCGGTGCATGCGCGGGGGTGGGACGGGAGAAAAGAATTAAATTAAATATAATTTTTAAAAAAACACTTACCTTACTGCCATGCGCCACTCCGCTCCTCTGTCTCCTCGCTGCAGACAGGCACAGGCTCCCACCCTGCTCTGCACCAATCCTGACAATGCTTAGAGAACCCTGTGAGCACTTCCCCTCACACTCGTCACCCCTGTGGCCCTGCCCCTTTTCCCAAAAAACGATCATAAACACAGTTTATGATCGTTTTTTTGGGAAAAGGTTTGCAGCTGGCGCTGCCGGCATGGGGGAGTGACGCTTCTCCACCCTTATGGAGGAGCCACCCTTGCTATGCATACACCTAACCCTGTGATGAATATTTTGCGGCTAGCTGACCGCTTGTGTGCCATCAATGAGAAGTGGATATTTAAGCCCCTACTACGCACAGCCTACGCCTTGTATACATCCTTTTATGGAGAGCCCTCTTCATCCAGACATTAATGCCCAAAGAGATGTGCGAGCCTCCTCTACACACAGCCTTGGCCCTGTACTGAAGCCTTTGCAGGAAGCCGAAGAAGAAAAAATGAGGAGAAATAAAAATACTTCTCTTCTTTATATAGGCTGGAAAGTGTAGGAGTTTGGTGCAAATCCATATCTATTAGCCATTTAGATATAGGTTTGCTTCAAAATACTAGTGGATGCATGAGAACACCCACAAACCACCCATAAGACACCCCTTGATGTAGAGTAACACAAGACAGCACATTACAGAGAATAGCTTTACTTTTGGCTACAAACCAATGCACATTGCAATTTGCGCTGGTTTCTAAATATCAATCTGGACTTTCCATCAGGTCTTCATTAAAAAAAAAAGGGAAACCTGACACAAAATGTTTGTAAATCTGGTCAAAATCAATTGTTATAAATGTTTGAATTTTGCTAACACTTATAAAAGTAGACTGACTTGGTATGTATAGGCTGCTATGTCATACTATAGTGATGTATTAAAATAAAGAGACAGAAATGACAGTATTACATTACGTTACATTAAGAACCTTTTTTGTACATTTTAGAGCAATTTATTTTTATTTTTATTTTTTAGGGTTCAATTTGAACACAAAAAGGAATATGAACTCGGTTATTGAACGAAAACAAATATTCTCCTGGCACTTGTGTTTAACCACTAGCTTATTACGTGCCGATGAACTCTGCTCTCGTGCAACAACAACCTTGAAGCAACAGCTACAGTACGTAATAATTTGCAGGTACTCTGGAATTATGTTTCTTTGTTGCTGCAAGTCTTGTGAAGGAATATTATTTCCCTGGCCAACCAATAGTACAACGTCAGATGTTAATTTCTCCTCTTCTTCCTCTTCTGTTGGCGCTTAGCACAAGCAAAGTGTCTGCGATGCATCACTCCCTATGTTTTCTCATTTACAGTGTTCCAAAGGAATACAACCTAAGACCCAATAGAGCTCCTTCCTTCAAGCGTGGCACCTACTGAAATGTTGTTGACTATGTATAATTGGATGTAAGGCTTTGGGTTTTGTTGATGGACATAAGAATAGATCCATGCATGGACAGTGACCAAAACCCTCTGATTATATCTCTAACTGATGAATCACTGATGAATCACTGATGAGGGGTCATCATGGTTGTACTACCACTGTCCGGGAACCCATTTTGGCTAATAATAGGCGTTATGTCACATGGCCAGCTGTGTCGTCCAACCAGAACTTTTTGTTCTGAATCTGCGAAGTACGAAGGATGTAGCAATATTCATATTCTTGATATTCATAGCAGTTTGTTTACTGAATTGAAAAGAAAATTTTACAGGGAAGGATGCATGACGCAGCCTAAGAAGAGTGTCTTAAAATGGTTCCATGATGACGGTAAACTTGCCAAAACTAATTTAAAAACAGTGCAACATTAAGCAATGCAATGCCAGGGAAATTAGACTAGCCAGGGAGACTACAAACTTTCTCCAACTAGAGCCAGGAAAAACTGGAATGATAAGATCTGGCAAGAGATGCTAGACAGCAAATAGTAACGATCAGCACTTATTTTGGCATATAGCTGCACATGCTGAGACGGACTGTGGAATATCCTATTCTTACCATATTAAACCGGACAATTGGGACACCCACTTTACTAAGATTTATGCTCCTGGGAATTTTAGACAAGCAATTAGCATGGGTGGATGGTGAGGAAGTTCTGTCCTCACTACAAGCAGGTTTCTGACCGAGGACTAGTACTGAGGACCAGGTCTAATGAGATATTAGAGAGGGTAAACAGTTTTGAGTACCTTGGAGTTAAACTAACTGGTACATTTAAGTGGTCATCTCAGTTTAGCAAGAGTTCACTAATAGTTGAGCACAGCTCTAATGCTGTTGTTAGACTGTATAAGAGATCTAACTCTCGCTCAATGTCTCCGACCTATGAGGTCTACCGGGCCAAGCCCAAAGTGCAGCACTATTTGATGCCGAGATCTGGGAGTATAGCCAAACACACTGCCTGGAGAGCGATGAAAATAAGTTTATAAGGAAGTTACTCTCTGTACCAGTAAGAACTCCTCTCCTTCCGCAGTTCCTTGACTTGAATCTATGAAGAATTTCTGACCTGACAGTACTTAAGCCTCTGGCTTATTGGGCCCATTCAGGTATTGAGTAGTTATATAGATTGTTTAGTGGCTTAGCATCGCCAGCTCTAAGAATACCCCCTGGTTGAGATTTGTTTTTGATTCTCTGCATAGGTTAGGTATGGGCAGTTTCTGAACCAAGATCCCTTTGTAAAGCTGACCTTCAAACTTTGAAGGCTCACTCGTATTGAGTAGGGATAATGGGCAACTAACAAGTAGGTTTTTGGAGTTTAAAATCTACCCCTATTTCGAATCTGTTCTGGACATGATCACACTTCCACTAGCAAAAAGTCTCTATGTCCGTTTCGGGGTTGGCTCCTTGCAGTTCAGATCCTACACTAGTAAGTGGGGTAAGGATGTTGGTTCTGATGTGTGTCAAGACTGTAAGTCAGGAATTGAGAATGAAGCCCATCTATTGTTTTTCTGCCCAGAATATTGGGGTATAAGCCGGAAATGGATACGGCCAATCAGTTTCAATCTTGGTGTTAGGAGATATGAATTAGCCTTTAGGATTCTGAAGAGTGATACCACCCTATCAATTATTTTCTAAGACAGCCGGTTCTTAATGCATTTTTGGTAATGTCTGCAAAAATTAATTTGAATAAATGTTGTTTGACTTATTTATTTGTGTTTAATATTATTGTTTTTATTGCAGGTATTGTTCATATTATTTTATTGTTTTTTAGTATTTTTGTTGCATAATGAACTGTAATTTATTATATTTTCACTCCATGTGCTACTTGGATGGTTGTGAACAACTGAATAAAGTATATTTGATGATGGATATTGTTAAGCAGTTCCTCTGCTAAGATGCATCTAGCGAGGATCACATTTTATAATATTTGCTGATACCTTTATCTCTTCTGTTGGAACTAAGCAAAATTCCCACACTACTGATTCCTTTGATGTCCTTGGAATCTACTCTTCCTCCTCCATCTGTTCATGTTTGCATTACCAGATGCTATAATACGTTTTAGTTGAAACCCCCCCAAACATTTTGAAAGAATCTACATAAAGATGTAGGGTTCAGCACAAAATGTAATCACACCTATGTGCTACTCCCAATGAGTCTTGAAGTGTGGTAACTTTCTTTAAATGAAGTAAGACAGTGATTTCAGCCAAACAGAGGTATTTAATGTGTGTGTCATCAGCCTTAAAGTACTCCGCAATACCCACTCAATACTCCAGCGGAATAGTAAAACGTTAAACAAAGGCAAGTTTTACACAAAAAGACTCGGGAGCTCCTCATAATCAGAGCCAGTAGGAAAACCGCTAGGCCCAAGCTTTTAAAGAAATTGCTCTGTCATACTAAATATAAACTTTACATTTTGCTTTTGTGAGTCTCACTCTACTCACATAAGGGTACAACAAGTGGTTTGTGGGACCACAGAATATGAAAAAAATACCCTTTATAACATACATTAATTTTTAACAATGAACAATATTACAACTACAAAATATAGGACATGAAATTAAAATTATGTTTGACATTAAAAACTAAATTTCACTTTACGTTAAAAAAAAACTGAAAATTTGGTGAATAAAAACAAAGGTTAAAATGATATTGTAGTTAAAGATCGAAAAAAGAGTTAAAAGGGCATTATAGTTAAGCGGCAATGTCAGATATAATGTCACATTTTAAACACACAAAAACACTGAAATCCACCAGTTATAGTTTACTGAGCTAACCATACATTTCTCCCCATTTATGCACTGGTTATGACCCAATATATTACACTGCTCGTGACATATACAATGACATTGTTGATGAGATCACTGAGGACATCTCAAATTGCACCATTGATGACATCACTGATGACATTATCCTAGATACTACTCCTCAGATTAGCCTATAAACCTGTAAGAGCACTTCAGAAATTAAAGAAAGCACTGAATGACAAAGAATCATGTAAAGCACAAATCACCCTTCAGACATACAAGACCCATTTGGTGAAACAGGATTCGTCTACGCACAGCTGACTTCATGTGGTCAGTCAACTACACATGAATGGGCAAGTCCCTACTGCATGTGATCTTCCCCCATGATCAACTCTCCATGAAAAATCCTCTCCCACCAGACAGCCGAGCACCATGAGGTGGACAGGCCTTACAGCCTTTGCCCTGTCCTACAGGCAAGTACCTACTGCAAATAGTCTTCACCCTGCGCAGAACCCCTCCATGAAGAGCACACTGCTTCTAGACACAAAAGGCCCCTTAGGTGGTGTTGATCCCCTCTTGCACAGCCTTCTCCCTGTAGTGAACACTTTGCAGATAGCTGACCTGTTATTGGCAATCAAGTAGACATGGGTGGGCAACTACTTGTGTGTACAGTCTTCATTGGTGGTTGCCTATAGGGAGTTATAGTTAGGATCATGTTTCAATATAAAGTGCATTGCTGTATTGCTAGTAACTTTGGATTCGTTTAACTAATACCCACAAAACTTTCAAAAAAACAGCTACTTTTTTACTAGTTTGCACACAGAACGTTTTGGGTTGATATGTCAAGAAGGGAATGGAAAAAGGGGGCCCTACAACCTACGTTGAGTTTGGCAGAAAGATAAATCTTGGTCCAGATAGAGTGTTTTTGTGTCTTGGTGGGAATCAATTTAGTAGGTTTGGAGAAATTAAGGTTGAAAAATATGTTTACATATCACACTGAGGAGGGTCCACTGAGCTGACTAATCTCAAACTAAGATCTAATTGGCTACTACCATCTCAACCAGGAAGTGTTAGCAGCCATCTTAGGATGTGAGACTCAATCCTGAGTCCTAACACAAATGTTAAAAAAGGACATAAGGAGACCCTGCCTGGGGATATATCTATATTTTTTAATTGTGCCTCAAATTCACTGAAGAGCCACAAATCAATGGCAAAATTTTAAAATAAATAAGAAGCTCAGGCTTCTGTGCTTCTTTTGAAAACTCCCCTCGGTGGCCCAGGGATCGGGAGATGAAGGGTGTTTTTTTTGGGGGACGGAGCACATCGCTCTACTTTTCGAGTCATTTATAGCCTGGGGACCTTATCTCTTGGGCCTAAAATATATTTTAAAGGGAGGGGAGGGACCCCTTCCCCAAGCCATTTTTATCCCCAAGAAACCCATTTCCTGGGGCTCATTCAAATTTTTAGGTGATGGAGTAGGCACCCCCATCCACAGACTTTTTTCAGCTTCAAGGAGCCAATCCCCCAGGGCTCGAAGTATCTTTTAAGGGCAGTGGGTGCAAAACCCCCGCATGCACACAACCCCCAGAGGCCCAAAGTATATTTTAAGGAAAGGGAAGCCACTCGACCCCCTCCCTGAGCCTTTAAAAGGCCCTGGAGACAACTATACCCCAGGCCATTACTCAGTTAAAAGGGAGTGGGGCACCTGGCTATGCTCCCTGAGCCCTAATGGGCCTGGGGAACCCATTCCTTAGGGATGGCTCACATGCTGTGTCCTGAAAAGCCCACATTGAACACACAGTGGCTTGTCTGCCCTCACCGTCAGAGTAACTTGTATTTGCTCCCACTTGGTGGGTGCATTTTTAAATCTTCCAACAAATGGGTGAAAACTTGAAGTTTGCTCCCAGCAGGCAGGAGGTTTAAAAATGCTCCTGTCCGCTGCATGCAGACTTAAGATCTGTTTCCCAATCTGCACTGATGTGGGAAGGGAAAAGACCAAGATATTGCTCCTGCCTGGAGTGAGAAGCATAAACAGCTACTTCCTTCTGGCGGAAGCAATATTAGCTTCTGCTCCATGTGAGGAGTCGGTGGGGCCTAGGTTGCCCTAAGGTGGGCATTAGGCCACCCACCTTGAAATAATGCAGGCCCTGAGTGCTGGGATCAGCAGTGCTTGATGAGGCTAGAGGAGGCGTTTATACAGCTAATTACACTGCTAATTATGGTGAGGGTACCAGTTATAGTTACTCATAGGGCATGAGTTATAGTTACTTGACATAAGTTTAACTATAGCCAGTGAATTTCTGTGTTTTTTAGAGTTTAAAACATTACGTTGTTACTGAACACTTCACCTCACGATAAGGTTACTTTAACCTTTGTTTTTTCCAGTGAATATCTACATATTTGTAGAAAGTTTTTTATAAAAATTGCTTTTTTAGCCTTGGTGGGTCCCCCCCGGGGACCCCAGCACCAAGACTAGAGGGTTAGGGTATTCCTACCCTAAACCCCTTTTCTTTGGTTTCCCAAGGGTGAGTGTGCCATGGGAATGACTGCTTAATGGAGTTTTGGCCGCAGGGCCTGGCCTCAGGCCAGACCTTGTGGCCTATCCCCACTACACCCGGCAGAAGGTCATGCGGGGTTTGGTGCTTATAGGGGGTTGACCACAGGGCCTGTCCACCAAAGGCCATGCATGGAGCAGTGTTGGGTGGTTATAGGGGCTGACAACTTCAGCTGTGCACGGCCAAATGTAAATGGATTAACATAAATTTATTAAAATTACTTAACATTAAAAAAATAGAAACTCACTGAAAAAACAAAGGTTACAGGGACATTTAAGTTAGGGAATAGAAGTAAGAAACATAGAAATTCAGTTAAAAAACGAAGGTTGGAAGGACATTATAGTTACATTCTGAATGTACACACACAAAACCATATAAATTCAGCAGTTATAGTTATGGTTATCTCAAGTAACTATAACTCAGGCCCTAAGGTAGCTATAACTCACTACCATGCCATGCACTGCTAATTATCCAACATATTACATCACTCATCATATAATATCATTGTAACATTTGTAGCTACCTTCCGGCTCCCCTTCTGACGCCTTGTCCACCACACATCTTTCAGAATATTCTTTTATCTACCACTGCTACCTCACTAGTAAGAAGGATCATCAATAATTCTTTAACTGCGGGAATATTTTCAGAAGACCTTAAAAAAAGGCATACATACACACATTATTAAAGAAAACAAACCTGGACCCACATCACCCCAACAACTCCAGACCAATTACAAGTGGACCTCTCCTGGACAAACTGATAGAAAGAGCAGCATTCGCCCGGATATCACAATTCACTGAAGATAACTCCATACTTTCAGACTACTAAACTGGATTCTGCCCAGGAAGAGACACTGAATCTGCCCTCATTGCCATCTGGGATGATCGTAAAAACACAATAGTCAGCAACGGAGTTGCTGCATTACTTCTCTTGGACCTATCAATTGCACTTGACACAATTGACCATGACACCCTAATGCAAAGACTCTACGAAGCCGGAATAGAGAGGACTGCTCTTGAATGGATCATATCCTACTATCAAAACAGAACAAATGTCATCCGTAATCCCCCTTTCTCATCCAAACCTTACTTCACAAAAGCAGGAAACCATGGAAAGCCACAAGCCCATATCTCTCCTGCCTTGAGGGCCCTACATTGGTTACGGGTTGCCAGAAGATCCACCTTCAAGCTTTTTTGTATCACCCATAAAACAATACTTGGAACAGAACCATTCTAAAGATTGATACCCCGCCTCAAAACACTTCCATAGAAGAAAAAGACAATTGGTGGTATATCTTTCTCTGTTCAAGCGGCCAAACTATGGAATTCATTACCTCCAAATATAAGATCCACAGATAACTAACTTATCTTCAAAGGACTACTCAAGAGCTGTCTCTTTCCTACATAACCACCATACTCAACAGCAATCGAATGCATACGACTGTGTATGTAAACATTTATAATTTTATTATATGTATGTATCTAGATATATATAGCTCTTTGTACATGTAAGTATAATAACTATTTTGTCCTAAAATATATGCATACTCTTCAGGCTTGTTTAACAAATGTATATTTTACTTACGGTGAAATGTATATATGTATTCATGTTTCTGTATATATATTATGTACATGTGCATATATATATATATATATAGATCTTTATATATATATATATATATATATATATATATATATATATATATATATATATATATATATCTACGCTTAACATGTTCATAGGTCACTGCATAGTTTCTACATAAATTGTTTGATTAGATGCTTATGAGTCTATTTTTATTGTATCTATCACAATATTATCTTAACTGTTTATCTACAAGCATTTCACTATTGAAATATTGAGGAAAGATTAAAATAAGGTTAAAAAAGTACACAAATAAATTTTGTTAAAATACTGCAACTCTTGAAAGTTTGTGTTTACAACTTTAAATCTCGATATACTGTATTCTGTACACATATATTCCCTTACTATGTAATCATGCATCTATATATTTATTACCTTAGTCCTACTGTACAAGAGAAAAAAAAAATTGCTCTTGAAATCTTTACACCTTTTCTCCATCACCCTATACCTCTATCAGTCTATCCTCTAGCTCCACTCTCTGACTCATATCAAACCCATTCTACTACTATGATCTCCAAAATAACCCTTCCTAGACTCTTTGCTCCTCTACCCCTCCTGCTTCCCCCCAAACTTCAGTTTGCTACTATGATCTCCCAGACAAACCCACTACATTCTCCCTAATTTATCTCTCATTTAACTCATCCCAAACCACATTTTACTACTATGATCTCTCTAATCCCTTTCTACAGACTCTTCTCCCCACCATCTCTCCCTCACTCACCCCAAACCTCATCTTCCTACTATGATCTCCCAATTAACACTTCTGGATTCTTCCCTCCTCTATCCCTCAATTATTCTATTCAGTCCAATTGACAGACTTGCATGTACTCCGCTCAAATCAACTCATACCTCCCTATTCTAATACTAATACTGTACTCATATTTCCCTATACTAATCCACCACTTATCCTTTTGGGTTCTGGAATAGCGTGCTACCTGCAGAAAAGCACTTTGACGCCTCGTCAGGGGTAGTAAGTGACATATAAATAAAATTACAATTACAATTACAGTTTTCAGTAAAATTAGTGAGGACTAAACTCTCCATGGTGGGCAGCAAGTTATAGTTACCTTAGTGCATAACATATAAGTACTTACTCTAGCCACTGCCATGCACTTCTTATAACCTCACATATGACATCACTCATGACATGTTCTATGACATCATTTATGACATCTTAACTTATGTGATTGATGATATCACTGATGACTTCTTCAAAGCTTTTTTGTACATATGGCTCTTTAAACAGGATACCATTGGAGGTATGAAAATAAGAGTAAAATAGCTAAGAATAAAATGAAGTGTCTTGACCTCTATCATACATACGACCCTCAGAGGTAAAGGAAGCTTGTGTTATTTGTAACATTGACCCTATACCATACACTTCCTGGGTAGCCATGCTCATGTTGACTATGAACCACAGATGAAAGGATAACCTATCATGTACACAGTGTTTAACCTGTATGCAATTGTTCAGGGAAAACCAAGTTCCTCTAGATACTTAAACCATGTTACATAACTGACGCTCTACTGCGGACACTCTTTATCTGACCATCACTGAACATACAATGAGAAATGAAGTTGATATAAGTAGAAAAGTGGATACTGTTAACAGTGTTTATTCCATGGAGAGAGTTTACTCCGCGCCACACTGTTTGCAGGCAGTGAAGCTCTCATGAGAAATATACCACAGAGTATTAAAAAATATCTATTAAGCACAGTGTAGACTCCTTGCAAAACATATCCAAAGAGTAACTATTCATTTAAAGTAATCAAAGTCTAAAGGTGCTAAAGATCGTCCTTCAGACAGTGGTGAAAACTTTACAGATAGCCCATTTTCTGAAGCAAAACAAGTAAATATATAGAGGTTAGTACCTGGTGCACACAGTCTTCTATGTTAAGTGGAAACTGTCATTCTGAGACAATTCTGCCTAATAACTCCAGGCTAATTACAATACTTATTATGTAGTACATAGAATCTTTGCCCTGCTGGAAAGTTTTTCTGCAGTACCAGAAATCTTGTGTGGAACATAATGAACACAACTGTCACCTGAACACAGAGTTAGTCTTCAATACAAAGATTTATAATGTGTTCAATACCTCTGCATACCTATGATGCATTAGTAGCCCATGTGTTTTCTGAACAGGGATTCCACTCCCCAGTCACTTTTTTTTATAAATGGGAGGGGATCCATGTGGCCCCATGTTAGGCCTTGGGAACCCATTGATCAATGGCCACTCCTTTAAATAAAAGGGAGGAGGTCTACACAGTCCCCATACCCAAGCCATTTTAGGCACCCAGGGACCCCATTCCCCCTGGGCCTTTTTTGCTTTAAAAGGGAGACCCCTTCCTCGAGCCTTGATAGGCCATGGGGACCGTATCCCCCAGAGCGACTCATTACAATTAAGGGGAGCGGGCCACGCACTATCCGCGCTATAAGACCCTGTGGCCCCCATCCATCTAGGGCCTTTTTTGTGTCTTTGGTGGGAGGGACATGCAGCCCCACCTCTCAAAGCTGATTTCTACCCAGTGACCCCATCGCCTGGGGCACAGCCTGGTTATTTATTTATGTCTTGGGAGGAGGGGCATGCAGCCCCCTTCCCCAGGCCTATCTTGGCCCCGGGGGCCCGATCCCCTAGGGTGTGGTCTAATTATTATTATTTTTTTGGGGGTTAGGGAGGCTTCACAACCCCCCACCCTAGGCTGATCCTGGCCCTGGCGACCCGATCCCCCAGGGCCCGGCCATGTGACCTGTGGGAGTTAGCATTGCTGTCACAGCAAGGGAGTTTCTAAAGCACCTCCCTCTGTGTGAGAGCACTCCTTTCCTCTGTCTCCCTGCCTGCATCTCCGTAGGAAACCTCTGCTTTGATGAAAGGAGAGCTGCTTGACAGCTCACCCTTCATTGGACCAGAGTGTTTTCTATGACTTAGCTGCAGCTTCAAACCTGCTGCCAAGTCGTAGAAAACAGCTATGTCCTGGGTGTGGGCACCCCAGGACATAGCAGGACATAGCAGGAGCCAGCCTTGGGGAGGTGGCAGTCCCCAGGGCCATCAGTGGCTCCTCAAAGGGAGCCATGCAGCCCCCTCCAACATAGAATAGCCACGGGGAGGTGGTGCTCCAGGGGCTTCAGGGAGTCTGAAATGGACCACCTTTCTATTTTTTTTATATTTGCCTTGGGAGGTGGTGGTACCTGGGGCAGCGGTGGGCCGTGTGCCTCCGCATCGTATTACATTAAAGCCCTGTGTAAGTGGTGGTCCCCGGGGCTAAGGGGGGGGTGCACAGCCCCCTGCAACATATTTGGTTAAAGCCCCAGGCAGGTTGCAGTCCCCAGGGCTGCAGGGGACACACAGCCCCCTGCATCATATTTGAGAAAAGCCCCAGGAGATGGCAGTCCCCAGGGCTACAGGGGGGTGGTGCAAATAATAAAAGCCCCATGGAGGTGGCAGGTCCCAGTGGTCAGGGGGAGCTGGGCATCCCCCTATCTTAGTTTTAGGGAGATGGCGGTCCCTGGGGTTGCGGGGGGGCAGCTCTGCCCCCTGCATTTCTTCTGACAATAGCCCTGGGGAGGTGGTGGCCCCCGGGGCTGTGTGGGTGCTGTGCGCCCCGCATTTCTTTTGACAATAGTTCAGTGGAGGTAATGGTCCCCTGGGCTAAGGGGGGTCAGGAGCCCCCACATTTAAAAATAACAATGCCCCCGGAATTGGCCTATCCAAAAGCTTATTAAAAAGCAAGCACAGGAGTCCACGCTTGTTTTGAAAAAAAAAAATTGTGCCAAATTTTGTGTAATTCCGCCCATTGGTTCGGGCTGTAGCCTTGTTCAAAGGTCCCATGTGAATTAACATGAGCAACACAACCTTTTTGAACTTCCTTTTTTCTCAGCCCCGGCTTGATTGATCACCCTGAAACTTTCCATGTACAACAAGAATCAAAGGGGCACTTTTTTTGGAAGCCTTTGTGAAGATTCATCAAACTTTACCAAAGGTGTAGGCAAATCAAATAAAGCTTTCAGTATAGAAACATGTATCATATATATTCATCAAAGCGCTCATTCTTGCAAATAACAAACAAGCACCAGCACACTGGTGATCATACAAGCATGGCTTTTATTGCCAGTTCATGGTGAAAATATGATTACAGGCTTTACGCATTTCGGCCGACTATGCAGCCTTTCTAAAACAAATATATATATACATATATATTCATATATATATATATACAATATAAATAAATGAGATTTTATTGTTATTGATTCTGATTATTTGTTATGAACAGATGAACCAATCATTGAAGAAGTAGACATATAAGTAATGATTTGTGATTACTAGGGAATTTTCTAAAAAATGAACTACACCAGTGTACCCCATGTAGAAGGGCTGTAAAGGATGATAATTAGGGAGACCATCACCTATTTCCAATATGCTTTTTGATTTATGAATGTTATGCTTGAGGCTTTTTTGAAATATTACCATTATTGTTCTTTACTTATTAGTTTTTTCCTTGTGGTAGGGATGGCATTGAAGCTTTTTGGGGTGTGATGTATGAGTATACATGGTATGGATGTTGAGATGAGAGATATATAATTTGTATGTCTTAGGGAGTGGGGCCTCTCCTTAATTCTATTGATAATTACTGAATGATTGTACCTATTATCAATATTGTTTAATATTAAAATGATATGCATTGTATAATAAAATAACAAAAGGTAACATCAGTGTTTGATTTGTGTTAGTCTACAGAAAAAAAATCGTTTGGGTTGAAAGAATAAATTTTGGATTCTACTGTTAGAAGGTTCTGAAGGTGGGGGGTTCTTTTTCTTCCTGCTCCTTGTGGGAACAGTCCAGCCCGAGCTGCCAGGGCAGGGCTGCCCTGGACCATAAAACAAGCAATCTAGGACCAGTTTTGGGTTATCACACCTCATCAGCCAGGCTAGCTTGAAACCAGTGGTGTAGTGAGCACGAGACCCACATCTGGGCATACCCTTCCCATTCAGGGTGAAAATACAACACAAAAGACTGCAGAAATGCCTGCAGTGTTTTGTGAAATCTGTGTTTTAGTTAGGGATAATGTGTTAGTATTCAAAATGTGTTTTATGAATCAACATCAATTATTGTAAGTTACATTTTAAATGAAAAGCGCATAGTAGGGAAATTAGAAATGTATTCTAAAATGTGATTTTTGTAGTACATTGACACTGAATAGTAGATTTAAAAAGGAATATTTAAAGAGAGAAAATAAAGTGTTATTTTATTATAACATATCTTAATAACCTTATTAACATGTGAAAATTAATCTAACATTTGTTATTAAAATATTTTTACATTAATTCTATACACCACGTTTAATAATTAATAATACATAACAAAATATGTTTTTTTTAACTTTAGGTGTGATTTTCTTGTGTGCAAAATCTTTGTAAGGAACGGCTTGCTTGTAAATTTGAGGGCAATTTTACACCCTTCTTTCTGGCTTGCGCCTCTCCTAGTCTGCAATGTATTCGCATGTAGCATCAGTTAGCTATTTTGCACACAAGTTTCTTGGTAACCAGCCTTCAGTGAAAATATGTATTGTGAAAACAAAAGCTACACATTTTAGAAACTTGATTAACCATGCAAGGTCGTTATGCCATTTTGTGAAAGGTTCAATATATCCTTTCTCTAAGAGAAACATCCCTACTTATCTTTAGCTATGCCACCTCACTTTGGTAATATCATGGTATAGACAGACCTTATATTTGGGTAACCAGTGTGGTGATCAAGTCCATTCCTTTTCCAGTAAGAAAGAGTAACAGAGCAGCCAGGCAGTCTGAAGGCAGAGGTCTACTGTTTCTAAGTGTTCTTGAATTCGTTTAACATTTATGCACATGTCCAGCCTACACAATATCCCCATGTGTATAATGGTCTTCAGATGGTAGCTTCCACAAGATGCTCTATAACCAGTACTTGAAGCTGCATCTATGGAGGCATATATTATCCTGGTGGGTAGCTGAAGGTTATTCTGGTTTTCTTGTGCCAAATCTGTGTTATGCGCTTATAGTGGGTCACCTGTACTAGTTCAACTCTAAGAAGTGGTGGATTTGTGAATATCCATTACAGTTACCCTTTCTCCACTTTCTCATTGCATAATGTGTTGGTGCCTTTTGAGGTTGCTAGTTATCTACTGACCTCAAGAAGTGCCTTTGTGATGCATAGTGTTTTTTCACTCTGTCTGTCTATAGTTTCAGAGAACATAAGCAGATAGTAAATGAGACCTTGTGTACCCTTCTAGTGAATGGACTAGGAGGCAGATGTTTAGTTGTTGAGGATGGCCGTCTTAGAAGAGGAAAATTGCTGCCTCTGGTGGGGATCCTAGTTTTGTCCAATGTCTTTCAGCTCGTATCAAGAAGAGCCCCTTTTAATTGGACATTCATTGCAGCCACGAGGATCTGTCAGGCTATTTCACCATTTGCATACAATGATGGTACTTCACACTCATGCACTTCTGTTGGGTGGTCTAGAGGGCTTACTGTTCTTTCGCAAGAGTTCACAATCGCTGTTGCCATTGCACTATTCATTTTTCTGCATCATCAACTCTTGTGTGAGCAGGTGGAATAGGGGTAATGCTCTTTATGATCATTGCAGATATATGGGCTCATGGTGTTATGACTTCAGCTGAAGAAAATTGATCAATATCACTACACAAATGAGGGAACCAGTCCAGAAGTGTTCCCCACTTAGGCTCCACACCGGTCCATTACATCAGGTTCTTTCAGTAGATTATTTCTCTTTTTAGTTAACCTGTTGTCTCATGCATCTTAAGTGTGCTCTTCTCAACGTATGATGAGCTCCTTACTGAACAGAAAATGTTGAATACAAGTGATGTTGTTCATGAAGTGGGGGAGGGACAAGAAATTGCCAAAGGATTCTGATCATTTTGCCTTTAGATTAAATATTTTGGACAGCCCCAAACCCTAGCAAATCTCCATGCTGGTATGTTATGCTCCTGGTAGTGGAGTTTGATTTAGCAGAGGCAATCCAGAGAAGTACTTTATGCTTTTGACTCCTAGGGTTTATGGTGGAGGTAATTGTTGCATTTTGTGTGACAGCCCTTCTATTTGAACTACATTAGAGAAATGATCCTGTTGAAGCCTTCCTTGAATTTCTGTAAATGAGATGTACAGCACTGCCACATATTAACTCGACTACCTGTAAGGACACCTATGTTTTTAAAAGGCGCACAATTTTGCACTATGCTACAAAAGAGGTGTATATGTTTCCCTTAGTACCAGCAATTCCACAACAGGAATGTTCCTAGTAGATTGTTTGCAGGGTGTGTCTGTGTTTAGGAAAAGGGAGATAGGTTAATTCAGAGTTTAATGCAGTTATGAAACTGCACTGTTGGTAGGCTTCCTGGTGGGTGTTGGGAACATGCCTAGGAATAATGTCTGAACAATATAGCAAGAATGAAAAAACTCTGATTTTTCATGACATTCTTCCAGCATGACTTGTTTGACTGACAGGCATGAGGAAATACTTTCACAAACCCACCCACCCCCTGTACTGCAGTTCCTTTGTGTGCAGTTCTGTCCCGTGATGTAATAACATCCATGTCGTCATGCTCTACCATGCATCATAGTCCAATAAGTTGGGGTTAAGGCAGGAAGTGAAATTAAAGGTGGAGTGGAAAACCATTTTGGTGCCTGTAATATACTTTCTATGTTGTAATTAGGGTAGTGCTATCACTGCTGTACCTGGTTAAAGCATTAACTAAGGAATCATCTTTCTAGGTGGCCACAGATGATGGCTTTTGTGGGTGGAGGATTTCATGATATCATTTGCCAAAAAAGTATAATAACAATTCCAGAGAGAGTGCTTGTTGCAGGTCAGCCTTCTTCAGCTACTTCCTTTCATGTGTCTTCAAGATTTTCCATTGCATGGATGGTCAGTCCATTACAGCTGCTGTAGAGTTTTGATGATGGTCACATTGCCATATTTGTGCTCATAGTAAGTCTTGGTGTTTGGGGCATCAATTCATTTTTTTAGGGTGTCAACGTGACAGATAGCTTGTAATTGAGTCCCAGAGTGTGTTCTTTGATGTATTTATTCTGTTGACATAACATTTTGATATTTATTTATAGTTTTTTTGTGGAAAATGTGTGTGGTTTGGCTGTCTTTGCATTTTTTGAAGACACGGTGCTTTTTACCAATCACCCATACACATGCATTTACTTCTATCTGCCATGATAACTGTGACTGTGAGAAATTGGGTTGTGTGTTGAGGGAGGTGTGAGCCCTCCTCAAACAACAGCCACAATCCCTGTCAGGGTGAATCACAAAAGTCGTTAAATTAACCTATGCTTAACCCTCTGGTAGGTTGGCACGAAATAATTCAGGCTTAACTTTGAGGCAATGTATTAGGTATTTATGCAGTAAACAAACAGTAATAAAGTAAAACACAACACAAGAAAAAAATCCAAATCAATTTAGAAACAAAGCAGTCAGGCTTAACTTAAAGGCAATGTGTACATTATTTATGCTGCAAATAAACAGCAATAAAGCAAACATACAACACATGAAAAATCTCACACCAATTTAGAAAGAAGAGTAAAATGTATTAAATTATATGACACAAAAATGACAAAATCCAATTGGTAGGACCAGAGATATGCATTTCAAATATTTAAGGTTAGTATAGCACCTGAAAGCACAAAGTGTCACTCGCGATTCATCTGGTTATGCTAGACTGGGTGAAATTCACAAGTTCAGGTGCACCATGAGGGAGCGTGGGCCAGACACAGGGACCTGGATAGTCCTGCTGAAAAGGTTGCCTTCTAAAGTCCAGCACAAAGAGTTCCATTTGTGGTAGATTGGACTGTGAAGTGCAGGGAGAGAGCTGCAGATGGTTGTTGCTGTAACACGAAGAGCAGGCCAGATTTCATGGACAATCATTACTGTAGTGTGAAGATCCTACTGGGTATGATGGACAGTCATTGCTGGAGATTCACATTGGCTGTCACCATTGGCTGTCGATGAAGTGCAGATCTCATGTTGGCGGTTGTTGCTACAGCACAAAGAGTCTGACTCACCAGAGCTTTGCATTGCCGATCAGCGCAGGTAGCAAGATCTTGGAGTGAATGGGTCTGTTTGCGGTAGTGAAAAGTCCAAAACTTCAGGATTCCTCCTTTTTGAGTCAGAGTACTGCCCCTTGATATCAGCCAAGAGTCCAGAACCTGGAGACGTACCTCCTGTGGGTTAGGGGCTCACTCTTGAGGAGGCCAGCAGGACTCAGGCAGGTCCAGGCAGCAGGTCATCTGGGCAGATGCAGGGAGTCCTTTGGGGCTTGTTATGTCCCTGTAGCTTAGAACAGGGGGGTCAGTCAGAAGACTCTCGGAGTCACTCAGCATGAGATGAAGGGAGCAAGTCTAGTCATCCTTCTCAGTAACCAGGGCAGGCCTCAACCAGCAAAGCAGCAGGATGTCCTTCTTCTGTAGTAGCCACAGGTCCAGGAGTGGATCTAAAGATCCCCTTTTTATACTGGATGCCCACTTGAAGTGGGAGATGCTTCTATAGTTTTTTTCCCCTACAGGGGTGTCTGTAATTTCCTGACTCCCTGCCCTGGTCCCAGTCTTTCTAGGGACAGAAGAGGCTAGTGTGAAGTCACTTTTTGTGTGCGGAGGCAGCCCAAATGAAGTGCAAGTGGAATAGGTGACAACTTCGCCCACTCCATTCATCCTGCCAACACTACTCCCTCTTTTGTGATATTGTCTGGGAGGAATATACAAAGGCCAACTGTCATGTGACCGAGAAAACAGGTGGCAGGCACCAAATGGTTAGGGCAAGAAAGTGCCAACTTTCTAAAAGTGGCATTATCAGAACTGTGACTTAAAATCCGACTTTGGTTTTATGGGAGGGGCAGGCCTTGAAGTAGCAGAAACCAAATTTAGGAGTTTTTCACCACTAGGACAAGTAAAACATAAAAGTAAATGCTCAACTTTTTAAATACAATGCACCCTGCCTTAAAGGCTGGCAGTTTAAACTCTACCCTAGGGGTGATTTATATTTATTAAAAAGCTAGTTTAGTACTGGTAACAGGTTTATTTATTGACGGGCCGAAATGGCAGATTAAAACTTCGCACACAGGCTTCAATAGCATGCCTTGGACATGTTTTAAAGCACTAAATAAGTGGATCGTCAGACAAGACGGAGGTCCTCATTCTCGGACCCACCCCATCAGCCTGGGACGACTCTTGGTGGCCCACGTCACTAGGCACAGCCCCGGTACCCACGGACCCCGCACATAACCTGGGGGTCATCCTCGACTCCACTCTCTCCATGACCAGGCAAGTCAATGCCGTCTCCGCGTCCTGCTTCAACACCCTCCGTATGCTCCGCAGGATCTTCAAATGGATCCCCCTCGACACGAGAAAAACCGTTACCCAGGCCCTCATCACCAACAGACTCGACTACGGGAACGCCCTCTACTCAGGAACTACAAACAAGCTCCTGAGACGACTCCAACGCATCCAGAGCGCCTCGGCCGACTCATCCTCGATGTCCTCCGCCGCAGCCACATCACACTCCACCTGAGAGGCCTGCACTGGCTCCCCGTCAACAAAAGGATCACCTTCAAGCTCCTGATCCACGCACACAAAGCACTGCACAACACCGGACCCACCTACCTCAACAACCGACTCAGCTTCCACACCCCCACCCGAAGCCTCCGCTCAGCCAACCTTGCCCTCGCCACAGTCCTCCGCATCCGAAAAACCACCGCTAGCGGCAGATCCTTCTCCTACCTCGCCGCCAAGACCTGGAACACTCCCCCCACCATCCTACGACAGACCCAGGGCCTGCTGGCCTTCAGAAGACTCCTCAAAACCTGGCTCTTCGACCAGTAGCACCCCCCCCTCCCCAGCGCCTTGAGACCCTCGCAGGTATGTAGCGCGCTTTACAAATGCAGCGATTGATTGATTGATTGATTGATGGTACAATCAGTGCTGCAAGACCACTGGCAGTGTTTAATTTACTGGCCCTGAGAGCCTGTAGTACCACTTTACTAGGGACCTGCAATTAAATTAAATATTCCAATTGGGTGTAAGCCAATGTCACCATGTTTGAAGATCACTGGCACTTTAGCATTGGTTAACATTTTTAACGTGACATAGTCTTATTGCCAACAAAAATTATTTCAGCAAAACAGGAGTGAAAGCAAAACGTTCATGGGAAGACCAGCTTAGGACTGACAGGTCGAACAGTGATATTTGGATTGCTCACAAAGTACAGGTGTATGTGCATACAAGCTTTCTAAAAGATGCAATGAAAATACTGAACCTCTGTTGAAAGTGCTGACTTTTAAGTTCCCCACTTACTATTCAACATTTATCTCATGTCTCCTTTTCATGGCAGTGAGAGTGCAATTTAATTCTTTTGAATCACTCTTTTCTGCAAATGGCTCCTGCGCTCACCTTTTCCATAATTATTACCATAGAAGTTGTTTCATTAAATGCTTTTTCTAGGCCAACTGGATACAAAACGCACAAAGGGTCTGAATTAGATTTCGGCGGTTGGGTTACTCTGTCACAACGGTGACGGATATCCCGTCCACTGAAAAATAAATCCCGTAGTAAATAATGGCACTTTTATTTTGGTGGAAGGATGTCTGTGCGGAGTAACCCGACCGCTGAAACCTAAATCAGACCCAAAGTCTCCTATCAATTACTAAACACGTTCTGTACCAAAACCGCAGACCTATTAGCATTCACAGTGATTATTCCGTTGTTACTAATTAGAACAGTGAACTTAAAACCAAAGAAAAGAAAGTGCAAGATACATAATTCTGTACAAAAATTCAACTTCTATTAGGATGGTGGACAGCAGAAACTAGTAGCATTGTGCCAGGGGGCCCTCTGCTTCCTCAATGTGCTAGGAGCATTATGCTGCTTGCTGCTTGCCATTAGCTGCAAACTGTATTTGAAGAGCAAAGTGGAACATTACTTTCAAGAACTTCCCTTAAGTTGTCCCGCATGGAAATGCATACGTTGATTAAATGCACAGTTCATGCTCCTGTTCACCCCTATACCCCTACAAGAAATACCAAACCATACTTCATTCAGCAAGTTCTCACGCGTTTACTGTTAACATAAGCAGTTTCTCGTGCTTTGCGCAATCCACTCTAATATTATACAGAAACTCTCAAAGCACTTATGTTAGGAACGAAATAACTCTTTAAAGTATAGGATGGGGCCTTAGTTCAGTGGCTCAAGCTGTAAAATATATGGTATTAAACCACTAAAAGCAATTGTATTGAACTGAACAACTCTTGGAATTAACAGCTTGCCAGAACATAAAAGAAGTCGTGTTCTGAGAGGGGAAAGTCAGCTTTCTGTTATTTAGCTTTTATTGGAGATTCTGAAAATTAGACTCAGACTTCATCCTTGTCTAATGACCTTTCAATGAGGCAGTGCACTTTTGATTAGAAATAGCCTTTGTAACTGGAATCAAATCTTCCTGTAAATTACTTTAAATAGAAAAGTAAAACCCTGCAGCACTCAGCCTAATCAAACTTGCCAGAAACTGGGTGCCAGATTTACAAACATTTCACACAGCTCAGTGCTATGAAGTTACTGTGGCATTGCATGAAAGGAGAGAGCAGAACCGCACCAAGAAATGGCACAGTTGTACTTGCTCCCTGTGCTGGCTCACTTCAAGCTGCCTAGAACCGATGCAGGCATATTTGCACCATAATGTAAGGGTGCCTGCATTATGGTCAGGATAGTTTTTGTGTAAGAAGGGTTACCTCCACACAAAAACTGTCCCTGGATATTTTTTCCTCTTTGTATGTATGCTACTGATATGTTTCCTTGTTACGTCAGCCTCAGGCATGTGCCCCATTTTGGCACAACTCCATGTCTATAACACTCTGTAAATATGGGTTTGCATCACAATTCATGGGTGGATTTACACCCATGCAACAAACATGGACTGTCTCCCTAATGCAAAGTAGTGTAAGACAGAATGATGTGCTGTGTTGCATCACTTTTTGATTTTGCAAAGAAACACAAATCATAGTTTCTGTTGCTTTCTAAATACCACAATGGATTTTACGTTGGGTCTGTGTCAAAAAAGTGACACAAACCCAATGCAAAGTCTTTGTAAATCTGGGCCGTGATACTTTAGAAAGCTCCTGTTTGCTATCAAATGCTCCCAATACATACATCACTTCTTGGACAGTAGATTTTGCTGTCGAACCTATGGAGAAATTCACATGCTGGAGAGAAGAAACAAAATAATTTAATCCTGAAACAAAGTGCATTCTTTGAACTTCGTAGTACTTTGTTAAAATGCCCATGCCACTCTTGCATATGACCTCCCAATAGTAGCTGCTCAGAACTGTATCTTGAAAAATGATATACTGGCAGTAGTATTATATCACTGTGTGATGCATCTATACTGTATATGATATCATACAGAGGAAATGTTGTATTGTGATGCAATTAGAGTGGCCACTTCGCTCTTTGCCTCATATATACATACCCACACAAACACACTGACACACACAGACATATTCTGCAACTAAACTAAAGAAGGCAGAAAGTTAGAACTTTACTTGAAAAAGTGTTGCATTTTGTTAAATGGTGTCAATATATTACATATTTTTTGTGACGCTAGCATTTAAAAAGGTTCTCAGGGTGGGCATGAAGGGGTTAGCCACTAGAAAAAGGCAGTGATATATAGGCTTTTGGTGTCTAGATATTCTCTAATTGGCCAATATAAAGAGGATTGGTCAATTCAGTGATATCTACACCGCTGGTGAACAGATATGCTCTGATTGGCCTATATAAAAGGGATTGGTCAGTTCTGATTGACCGCCCACAGATTGAATAATATGTTGTGGCAGCCATTACAGGACTCGGGGTTGTGGTCTGCCTAAAGCCTGTACAGGCTAATTTACATTAGTCTCTTGCTACTGCCCTCTGAATGCTCAAACCCTGAATTAGGTGTGCAAATTGCAAGTAAAGCAAAGACCAAGTCTAGATATGGTGAAGCGCTTCTCTTCCTCTGGTGGATGACCATTTGGACAGTGCACAGGAAGGTATGTGAATTCAAAGGGGGCTCACCTGTCACAAGCAGATGTCAGATGACACCTGGACAGGCCCCTTCCTTTTTTCTCCCAGTCCGGCAGGCTCGAAAGCCATTGGGAAGGGAGCTGCTCCAAGAAATTATTTGAAGTGACCACAGAGGAGGGGTTGCTTATTTCCATAGCCACGCCTCTTGGGTGGGCACACAAGCTCTGCACAAGGGAAGAAATGTTTCACCATCTTGGATGTAGGCAGAGAGGGGAACTGTGGGATTGTTTGCAGTAGGGAGCACAGAGAATGCCTCAAAAGTAGGTAGGGTGGAGTAGGGTAACCCCAGGAACATTTACACCATTGGTTAGGGATGAGCCAGTAGTCACACTCACAACTAGTCAGTGCCAGGAATAATTGTTGTATCCCTACTACCCTCCTTGGAACACTTCTGGATCTGATAAAGATCAGAAGAGGACTAAACCTGCTGTCTGTGACCTGAGAAGAGTCTTGAAGGACTGGACCTGCTCTCTCTTGTACCAAGGGCAAAGACATTGACTCCAAGTGTTATATGACAGATCCTGTTCAAGCTACAGAGACACAGACATCTGTATGAGGCATTTCCTGCAAATGCAAAGCTGACCAGGTCCATTTGGACCTGCCCTGTACCCTGCTGTTGGCCACTGCTTGAGTAAGTCCTGACTCAAGTGCTGTTCCTGAGATACTGGAACCTTTGGCTGTTTTGTGGCTGGACTTTTCCTGCCACTCCTGAATACCTGGTGCTTAGAAACTTTTTGGCTCCAAAGAAAGACCAGGACAAACCTGTCAAACTGATCAGACTGGGATACATTGTTGCTGTGGTAGAGATTCATGTTTCTCCCTCTGTGAGCTTCTCCACGGTAGCAAATTCATTTTAGCAGGACCTCATGGCGAAGGTATCCAGTCTTGTGAGCCCTCTTCAGCTACAGACTCCTGCTTTATCCTGCTGAAGGCATCCAAGTCCAGGAAAGTGACTAAGGCCCTGATTTATACTTTTTGGTGCAAAACTGCACTAACGCAGTTTTGTACCAAAAAGTTTAGCACCGGCTTGCACCATTTGCACCAGCTCCCCATGCCCAGGGGAGTCACGCCAGTGGCCAGCCCAGGGGACTAGGGTCCCCTGGGCATGGCCATTGCACCCTGTCCTATGTAGGGGGCCCACTTCAGGGCCCCCAATGGCACTTTAAAAAAAAATACTTACCTGTACTTACTTATACTTACCTGGGATGGGGTCCCCCATCCTACGCTGTCCCACCTGGGGCATGGGGATGGCACCTGTGGGCTTATTCTATGGTGTTCCACCGTGGTAATAGGCCCACAGGTCCCCTAACACCGGCCCTGACCAAGGCGTTAAATAATGGTGCAAAGCTGCCCTTCCCCATACGTGATTGTAGCACAGGGGATAAATATGACACAAAGGCCATAGAGTCATTTTCTGCATGGGAACACCTACTTTGCTTCTCATTGACGCAAAGTAGGTGTCCACATCCAAAAAATGACTTTAACTCCATAAATGTGGCACTAGACGTGTCTAGCGCCAAAGTATAAATATGGAGTTAGTTTTGCACCGAATTTGCGTTAAAAAAAATATACAAATTTGGCGCAAAACAAGTATAAATATGCCCCTTAGTGGGAAAGAGGAAGTCTTGATCAGGTAAAGATGCCAAAAGTATCCAGATGCAAAGGACATTCCTTGGGCATGACCACAATTTTCCTGCCAAGACTTTTCCCACCCAAAACCAATACCTTTACCCCGAACTCGTCGACGGCTGTCTGGCCTCATGGATCCCTCCTCAACCACAGCTTGCTGCTGTGCCCAGCTGAAGATTTTGGACTTCCATTTTTAAGACCAAGGGCCGGATTTAGATTTCAGTGGATGGAGTATTCTGTCACAAACGTGACGGATATACTGTCTGCCGTATTATGATTTCCATAGTATACTGTATAATGGGATTGTAATACGGTAGGCAGGGTATTCGGCACGTTTGTGATGGAGTAGTCCCCTCTGGCAAGATCTAAATCAGTCCTTAATTTCCAAGGAAAAAACTTCCAACCAAATCAAACCTGGCTTGCATATTTCACCCATCCTGGGCTACTGCAGGCAGTTGACCGCGGTTGGTGATTAATGCTTTTTGGTGCTATTTTTTTTTTTAACTTTGAATTTCTGGTTCCCTGCGTTAGATTTTTGTCATTTAATTTATTAAAAGTTACTCTATTTTTTTTCATTGGTTTGGGATCCATATTTTGTTGCACAGTGATTTTACTACTAATTTGCTACTGCATAGATATTTTGCCTCTAAGTTAAGCCTATCTGCTCTGTGCCATAGCTACCATGGGGATAAGCTCAGGTAAATGTATTTTAGTGGTTCACCCTGACAAGGATTGTGTTAATTATTTTGGGTGGGTCATCATCACCTCCTTTAAGTAATGATTCAATTTTTTACAAGCAGCTTGCAAGCTGATTCCTCAGTGTTCAAAAGCAGATTCACCAGAATGTTCAAATGAACCACTAGAGAACTAACATTTGGTATTTCTAACAAAAGTGTGTCAGACATCAAGGCCATCTTGATGGAATCAAAGTGTTGAAACTGAAAGCATGTTTGCAGCTGATACTGCAGCAAATGAACAAAATGAGTGGTTTATTTTTGTCATAGAAATTATCGTTAGAGCTATAGAAGTCTAAAATGAAGACACTTGCTACAAATTCTCAAATAACTTCTTCCTTAATGTCAGAAATCGTATAGTATACTGAGTAAAATATGTACTTTCAGCACTAGCAGCAGCCTGTCAGTTGATTCTCCACTGTTCTACTGTAGCTTCACCACAGTTCTCCAGTAAGCAAATAGAGAACTAATATTCTGCAATTATGACAAACGTGTGTCAGACCTGAAACCATCTTGATTGAATCAAAGCTGTAAAAATGAAAGTGCTTCCTATAAAGGATAATGTAGTAAGGGGGGGGGAGGGGGGGATTTTTCTCTTGGAAATTATGGTTAGTGCTTCAGAAAGCTAAAATTAGGACACACTTTCCATTAGTTCTAAAGTAGCTTTGTCACCCATGTCTATGAAACATTCTGACATGCAAAGTGAAACATTTACTTTCAACACCAGGAAGCAATCTGTCAAGTTATGTCCCTAATGATCAACTGCAGTTTCACCAGAGAGTTCTAATAAACAACCAAATTCCTAACATGTTTAATTCAAGAGAAGAGTGAGGCATTCCTGGATGCCATTTCGTTGTAATAGGAGCTGCTGAATTTAAAGCCTATTCTGAGGATCAGGATGAAGTAAATAAACAGCCAGATATTAATGCAGATATGAAAACAACAGTGGGTTAAAACTGTGAGAGGGGTTACAGGGTTTAGGTGATTTGAGGTGTAATGTATTTTTAAAGGGGCTAAAAATAGTGTAAAAGAGAGACGTCTGCATAAGTACAGCATCCCATTTCCACCTCTGCTTTCTCACCCTACTCGTCCTTTTATTCACTTAATAGCTCCTAAACTTTCAACTAGTAAGAACTTTGATAGACAAACTTTGTGCTCAGACGGGGTTAGCTTCCCACACAGGGTTAACTGCAGGGCCTGTCCTTGAGACCAAGTTCTGCAGGCAACTCTTGTTAATCATTTAGTGCTCAGTGGTGATTGGACATTCACATAGGAGCGCCCTCAGAGGATTGGCTGCAGGCCCAGACCCCAATGAGCACAGTCAGAAGCCTTGTGAAAAAGGGATTGGATGCTTGTAGAGTCTCAGGCGTTTGGCCAATTTAGAATATGAATTAACAACCCACAAATTTCACTGAAAAAAACAAAGGTTAAATTGACGTCAGCTAGGTAGGTTATGAAATGAGACAACTAACACTTGAAAACCCCCAAAAAACCTGAGATACGCCAGTTACAGTTTAGTCAATTAACTATAACTTGCGCTCCCATCAGGCACTGCTTACGAACACACATAGGGGCACAGGTTATAGTTAATTTCAGCATGTGGTTATTTGTGAAAAACTCTAGTACATGATGAAATAGGTACAATAAGCACCTCCTTTCTCATGTTATTTCACATTTTCTCACTCATAAAAATGGAATCAAAAGTATTTATTCCACCCTATGAATACCTCATCTTAGGGAATTGATATTTATCTGGTGTAGTAAGTATTCAGATTCAGAAAAAGAGTAAATGATAAGGAAGTAAAAAAACATAAGACAGGTAGAGCATTGAGCATACACAAATGAGAAGACACTCTAAACCCTCTAATAGGAAACATACCAACACTGTTAGATTAATCACAACATATGGTGCTAATATTGAAAGGGTTAGCTATACCATACAGAGACACTTGAGTTTAATTCAAAGCGATTCCAGGGTGACAAATTGAGTTACTAAGAAACGCATTTCACGTTTAGAAGAGGTGCTAAATTATGGAATATTTTGAGCCCCAGCTTTTCCCGAACTAAAGAAAATATAAATTGGCTTTCACATGGTCGACAAAGCCTTTTATAAATGTGGTGATTGCAGTGTGTGACGATTTGCAGATGAAAAGAAGCCTGAATATAAATACAACACATCAATGACCTATAAGACCCAAACAACATGTGCAACGAAATATGTGGTCTATACAATTGTTTGCATATGTGGGATGATATCTATCAGACCACTCAAGGATCGCATTTTGGAAAATCTCAAGGTTAATAAAGTAAGTAATAAGAGTTATATGTCAGCCTTACATTGTATTGCTCTTCAAAACAATTCTCTGGAGGTGATAAAATTTCATGGCATACAATATATCCCTCCGGACCCTAGGAAGAGAAAAGGAGAGCTCAGCCTTCGTAGAGCAAAATCACAGTGGATCCCTAAACTCAAAGCAGTTGAGAGAGGTATCAACATTGATCAGTATTTGCAATATTTCTTGAATGAATGAATAAGGATCACTGGAAATGACTAGGTTTGAGATCTCTGCACAATTTGAATGTCTTTTCACATACTATGTAAATGGGGGTGTTGGAATTCAGCACTGTAAAACTAGGAAACTGAGAATAATTAAAAAAGCAGTGTAAACCACGAAAATGGGAATGTTATAAAGTAATATTGTAAGCAATGGGAATTGAGAACAATGTGAACGAGAATGCTGGAAACCATTAGTGTAATTAATGGAAGTTGGGAGGTATGACTTGAAACAGGTTAATAATAGGTTAATAGCACATGGTTAATAACACATGTTCTAACTTATTAAAGAATGGTGACGATTACACTAGAGTTATTCTGATACTCACTATTGACACATGGTGACATACATTGGTAGTGTTTTACACCCTACTTTTCTCTTAACCATACCTTTACTTCACTTACCTAACTGGCAATACATATTGTACTGCAGATGATCTAACAGTAGGGCTGGGCCTAACGTAGGAGACCCCTCCCTACTGGGCAGGAACACATGTTGTTGTGATTGATGTAATGTATCAGGAGTTTGTTTCAGTAATGTGGCGCTCAGGAAATTGAGCCTGAGAATACTGTATGGCTACTTGGCTGTAAAGACATAGTTGTGCCATTATGACTAGCACTCAGGTTATGTGGTACTCTATTGTGGTGGCACTCATTTCAGTATGAGAATGAGACTCCACTTTAACATAGAAGCGCTATGTGCACCATTGATTGGTGTGATTTGTGTCTATTAATGGAGAAAAAGGGTTGTGATGATTGCATCTGAGTTAGACGCGGAACACTCATGTTGTTACAATAATTGTGATATATGAGGAAGTTGTTGCAGACATATGGGTTGTTTAACTGCACAGACTCAGTCACACCACAATTGAGTAATGCCTTATTGGAATGTCATCTGTTACAGGGTGACAACGTGACTCCACGTTGAAATGGTGGCATTATGTGCACCAGGGTCTGGTGTGGTTTGTGCCTATGAATGGACAAATAAGGTAATTTAAAGATGCCGCTTAGGTAAGATAACATTACACTCGGTAGATTTTGGCACCTCCATAATGATAGATTAGATAAGTGCTGTGGATGCATTTTCTGTGTGTGGTTTGGTATATTCCTAATCAAGGATGGAGCTTACTCTCCTTTTGTTGTACAGTGGAATGTGGAGGCTCACACTATAGCTGAGTATACTGTGCTAATTGAATAAGATTAAGTGACTGGCGAGTTTGAAACTAATTGGATTCTAACAAGAGACAGTAAAGTTTTACTGATATCTTTCCTGAACAGGTATGTTCACTGTTTAGTTATACTTGTTTCATAAGATTATTTAATGATTTACTTGTTTACGTGGATTTGTACTCTTGGTGTTCATGGTTTTTCTGTTGGGGAATGCACTCTTGATGAGAATAGTTATGAATGTACACGTTTTCTGGTAATTCACATCTGAATGATGCCAAACAATACTAAATTATATGTAAAACTTTAACAGGGTCATACAAAAATAGCTGAAATATGACTTATTCAGAATCCAAAATATCTGTAAAATGACACGAGAAAACCATGGATTCTAAAATCCATGGTAAAAAGTACCTTCTGACCAGCTGGAACACTGGTGTGCTAGCATGGTAATATTGTGCTGTACTAGTATAGGGAGATTTTTCTGGAATTACGAATAGACCCTAAAAACATATTTTGATGACTTTACAGCATACTGAAAACATTTGGGCAAGTTTGCTTTCTTGAATTTGGAAGGAAGTTTGATTCATAGGGTGGGAACTAATACTTAATCTATTTGTTTCTTTTTCATTTGATTTTGGTCTTTTAGGACAGATAACTTCAGAAATACGGATGTCATGCATTCGTGATGTGTCATTTTACAGGCATCCATTTGTTTAACACTTTTAGGGGTTTTTGCTCCCTTTAACTGTATTGATGACCTTACCCTATAAGTAAGCTAACTCTGACGTATGTATTTTAATAATGTTATGATTCCATTCTTTTATAAGTGAGTTTCACAATCTTACTTTACGAAAGTGATAGGTGAACTATCACTATAAAACCACTTGGTGTTTGTGTTTCCTAGCCTTGAGAAAATCATGGCGAAAAATTGCTGGATAAAACAGGTGTTGGCTAGTTTGTGTTGAAGAACAAGAAAAATAACAACTAGAAGGACTTCAAGTGTGACCCCTGAGTGTGCTCACAGAGAGTCTGCAGTGGGTAGTCTCATCCCTTATGTTGTGCTACCCTCGGAATCAGGGAAATAGAGTTTTATTTTTCCTAGGTGAAAAAACTAGTTTCTTTACTCTTGGTAATTTCGAGAGCAGGTTTTTACAGAACCACACATCCACTAAAGTTTGGCAGCACGAGAAGAATTAAAATATTTGGTTCTTGTTTTACACAAGCTTTGATGACTGTGACTAGGATTTTTGAGTGATCAGTTTAGGGATGGAATATGCCCGGAAGGTAACGTTCTGGATGTGTTGGCCATTCGCCATTCCTCCTGGTTCTTTGAAACTTACATCTGCTATAATTTGTCAGAGATTTTCTGGAAGAACCATCTATATCCCAAGCCAGAGGCAGCAATGGATCTGCTGTTTATGAGAGTGGTATGTTTGGTTTGGGTTTTCAAACAATAAGGTGTCTCCATAGGCTGATTACACTATTTATTTTTTATTGTAATTAGATGACAAGTGACACAGAGTTTTGGGCAGCATGGCTAAAGTTACTGGAGTCTTCAATTAGATGCATGCTGTGCAAGATATCCGAAGGGTCTTTTCAAGGGCCAAGGTAAATATTTTTCTGTGTATGTAGTTGGTTTTGCTGTGACTGTTTTAAATCCTTGCCTTTGTTTTTTTTTATTTATGTTCTCGTAAAATGCATTATTGTCAAGCCTATTGAAACAGTCTCGTTTGGTCAAGAGGCAATTCTGAGATGTTTTGCACTAGATAACATTTTATTGTTTCTAAGTACTTTGTGCTCACTTACTAACCTACATGGAGAATGTTGGGGTGATTTATAGTAAGGACACTTTACACATTTCTTTTTAACTATTGTTATTGTATTTCTTGAACAAAAACAGCAGAGGTAAAAATAACATGTCCAACTGACAATCAGTTTAGCCCTCATGCAGCTGTGTTACAGAACTGGTTTATTGTGTGTCGTAGAACACAAATATCAGAGAGGTTTTAAGGCATAGGCAAAGTAGGCAACTGCCCAGGACCCCACCTTACAAGGGGCCCACCGGAAGAGTGATCTCTCCTTCTTTGACCTCTATTTTTCTAGTTTTCTCTCTAAACCTCTCTCACTCTGCCTATCTCTACCTCTGGTGTTGTCTCTAACACGTGTCATTTTACAGATATTTTGGATATTTCGGCTATTTTTGTATGAGTCTGTTAAAGTTTAACTTATAATTTATCATTGTTTGGCATCATACGGGTTTGAGTTAGCAGCAAATGGGTAATAAACTACTACATTTATTCTATATAAAGGGGCTCCAAAATATGTCTTGCCCAGGGCCTCCCAAAGCCTTAAGATGACACTGACAAATGTGTATCTGATTTGGTTTCTAGTCTATTGAAACAGAGTAAACTTGAAAGAAGGGCGAAACGCAGAGTGTACAAGAAAAAACATGCACAGAATGTTTATTCAGATTTCCAGAATTTATATCTACATTTCTGCTCGTGATAATTACACAGGTTTAGCTCATTGTTTTTCTGGCTCTGCTACAACTGATTCGTTTTGTATTTGGCTTGAAGAGCTTGCGGAGGGGTGTCTATCATTTATGACTGGAATGCCTCCAGACAATGGAGCCCCCTCTTTGAGTGAGACAGCACTGAAAGAGATTCTTTGCATAAAGAATTACAGAAGTGTCTGTACAGTCCCATTTATAATTTAAATATAAACTAGGTGCTCAATCCGTTCAAATGGATTACGTGCTAAATAAACTATACATGATTTCGCCATTCTTGGGTACAGAAAAAGGGTCACTGGGAGTTTAGCCAGACAGGAGATCTGTTGTAAGTTGGAAGGGCTGCTGCAGTGCTAGGCCCAAGGTTCCGCCTCCCATATGGAGCAGGAGAACCACCAGTCAAACAAAGGCCGCTTTTCACGAAGTCAAAGTCTTCTCACGCTTTAGAAGGCCTGCCCTATTTTAGGGCACTACTCCCAATGCACATGTCCCCTGCTCATTCCCAGGATGGGAAAAAATGCAAGGGCTCCCCTGAGCTAGGAGAGTCTCCCTCTGTCTCAGGACCATAGGTTTTATTTCTTTTTTTAACCATTACAGTGGCCCATTTAGCCATTCAGTAGTGATGAAAATGCATCAGCAAATGGAGTTTTATCACAGAGATCACCCCAGAGAGTTGGGGTTTCTGGATATGGCAGGCAGGCCTCCAAAGGAGAAATGAAAGCAGGTGCCTTTGCTGACCTTGTGGGCCACCAAGATATTTTGAATGATTCAGAATAGTTGCAGCTCAGCGCTACGGTAATGGGTGTGGCACACTCTTACTTCTGAACAGAGGCACTTATGAGCTATGTTGCTTAGAATTTGCTGTCACTTCTTTTCAGTCCTGGACTCATGGAAAGCATCGAGTTCTCTGTGATATTTGCAAGAGATATTTATGCTCTAGTCTGCAACACTGAGTGACTTTTTCAGATAGTAAAAGTAAGGCTCAACCACATTTTTAAGATAGCAATCTAGCAAACTCCTTCAGCGCTTCTTAGTAGTGTCTTTCTGTGATGGGTTATTATACTAGGTGCACAGTTAAATATTTATTTCATCTTTGCCACCCATGCTATCTATGTTGGCATTTATTACTTTATGACACACATATGATACCAAAAACATAATCGTTCTAGGAGTAAATAAATAGTAATACACCTCATTTATGACCTCTACATAATAATATCACTGTGTTCTGCCTCGAGTGTCACCACGTCTACCTACACCTTATGCTGAACATGACACCTTCTCCTTTTCTTCTGTAGTTGAAGAATGACAGCATGACCCTTCCCCCGCTTAACGTGCATGAAAATGATTTGTGTGATATACTGATTGGTTTGTGACAAAGCGATGAATTAAGTTGAACCCAATAATGAAGAGCTGTCATTTGGTTGTAAAAATACTACGATATAATTAAGAAAGACCCCTTTGGCTGGTGAGTATTGTTCATCTTTTCACCATTTAGTAGTTCACCCACATTTTTGAAGTCTGACTAAAATGCTGTATTTCAATTGATGTTACACGGACAGTGACTTGGCATTGAATGAAGCAAGTGTCTATTTGTTCATCCCTCTGTGCGCGATAATGGGTCCACTCACCGCCAGCACATTCGTACTTTAACATTTTTGCCTGTCCACATTATTAAGCATCTTGCCCTCATTTTCAGACCTTTTGAGTTTGCCTCATCTTGTAATCACGCCTCCCCACAGATTGTGCTGGAATTCAAGGAAATGACGTGCTCATTGCTTTTTCCTGTAGGAAGTGAGGTAAATGAATTATCCATTACCTACTTAATTTGCATTGCCTGATATCTCTAGTAAAACAATCATTAAAACTTCTTCCTCAATCTACATGTCCTCCATTAAATCCCGACTCTTTTCTCTACCTCAAAGTATTAACCTTGTTCTAGTAATTTTCAGCTTTAAAATATGATTTTACAACAGAAACAGGGTTTTGCCTTTCCAGCCTTCCAATGGCGTCCATGCTGAACAGACAGTAAAGGCTGGTCTCCCAAAATACATTCGTTATCCTCCCAACAAGATACACATTTCAGTGAGCAGAGCGCTAGGGACGCGTTGTTTGTTAAATCTCATCCAAGCTTTGCGTTCCCCTTGCCTCACCATGTGCGACACAAAGGTAACACAAAACGTTGGTAAATATGTCCCCAAGACTACAGCTGTGAAAGGACGTCACACATCTGTATCCGAATCCAGAGGGGGGGAACGAGTCAGAGTTTTATAGGGAAATTTCTCCTAATCATAGGAGAGGGACCATCAATCAACAGGGCCATAGTTAAGCAGCTGTTAGCAAAGACCGAAACAAAGCAAGTGAAACCCTACTGTCTAAGCTCCGAAGAGTAATGTATTTTTAGCAAACTGTGTCAGTATCCAGAGGTGTAATCAGTTGTACCTCTTTGTCTACGAACAGATTAAAAAAATCTTACTCCCAGCTGCATTGCTCTGCATTACATGGACAGATGCATTATTGTGCTGGACTCAGTGGGGAGATATCAAGTACATTTCATAGAAAACAGAAAAACACACTGATTGGATTCCGGAAATCCAATCAGATTTAGTTAAATCAGTATTTCAATGCATCAAAGATTAATGACAAACTGGGGCTCAATTTTCAGGCATTACCCTCGCAGGATTATGAGCATGGAAAAAATGCAAATCTTTTTTTTGTATTCGGTGCGCGTGTCAGAGAAACAGAGTGTTGTCATTGAATGAATCTCCACAGTTAGGTCAGAGGCATTGATAAGAAGGCAGGTTAACACAGTTAGGCAGCATTGTGTCTCCGATTATGGCACGCTGTGAATTGGAGGCGTGGAATTAAGACTCAAATTAATGGGTCCAAAAAGCAAAAATATGTAACAAATTAGTATTTACGGGGAGAAAGAACACACTACAACATGCAAGAGAAACATTACAATTCGTAAGATTTTTTTTCCTTTGGACATCAGACTTGCACGGCAAAACATGAATATTTTCCACCCCGAAGTATTTTCTGTTTTAAAGCTAACCTGATATAAGTTATACATAAATATAGTGCTTTAAATGGGCCGGTACTCTCCGGTACTGAGTACCGGCACTTTTTTATTTAGAGAGGGAGAGTACCGGCATATCTCAAGAAAAACGTTATACTTTTAATTGGAGAGTACCGACACTTCTCAGAAACAAGCCAGTCCCATGTCTGGAAATAGTAGGAAATTTCGTCCTGTCAGGCCCACAATTGGAATGGTCAGGACACATTACCAAAACCGATGGCATTTTCACCAAGAGGAAAAAAAAATCCCCTCGATGATATAAAAAGGGCAATAGTTCAAATACAGAGCTTTTCGTGTGTTTTTTTTTTTTTCCATCTGCAGACAACTTTTTGGAAGGATTTTCAGATTTGCTGGAAACCTGCATATTTCACAGGTTTCACATGAGGCCGAACAAGGACCTGTAGTCGGACTGGATTTTCAGCAACGACACCACCTGCGATGGGCCCCTTTTAGAAAGTTTACGACGAGGTACTTGCTTGCTTAATTTTTATGTATGTATTTATTTATTTATTGCACAAATGAAGCACTGGGTAATCATCAAACTTCATATTATTTGAAGTTTCTGCTGTCTCTAATGCAACTAATAACATGCTATAACTATTCTGCCTTCTCTACAATTTTTGTTTGCCCCATTTGGATTAGGAACAATTGTAATGTATTCAATAATACACATGTAAAGAATAATGAGGTTGTTTTCCCGATATTCCTCAAAAATAAAATTACAGGTGTGTAAACTTATTTTTTCCCATCCATCGTAAAACTTTATGAAGCATTTTAAACTTCGCATAGAGTCCTTAGTTTTAATGCTTGGCCAAATTACATGACAGTCATGTCGTTTGCAGCAATGCATGACATGTTTGGCTTGACTTAAAGCTAAAAATTGATTTGCATAAGACATTTTGAACTTTTGCAAAATAAATAAGGGTGTGCAAAATTCAAGTGAAATCTTTTTGAGTAATTACATAAAATGTTGGGAAAATAATGCAAGATGACAATCCGGCATATATTGCAATATTTTAGCATGGAATGCATTCTTGCGTCTGTTATGCACGCAAGGATGCATTCCATGCTAACGAAAATAGTAAAGAGAACTCAAGAACCGCGAACAATAGCCACTCATGTTCTGTCCATTTATTGTGTTCCATTTCAAGTGCATTTGATAATAAGCAATGCGGTGTAATTGCTTAATTTCACAAATTACGCATAACAAGTGCGACACGAAAAGTCGAAACGAAAAGGTAAACGTGTAGAGGAAAGTTCAGCTGACGTTTGCAATTTGTCATTGTACACAGAAAAATATCTGCAAAAAGAAGCTCGCAGAGAAAAGGACTGCATAGACATTCTAGGTTGATTCGGTTCAATTATAATGAAAGTTATCTTGCTATATAATGAAAGCTACGAGCCTCATTTATAGTTTAGCAATGGCAGGACATCCGTCAAAAGTGGTGGGTGTGTCATCTACCCATTGTGGAGTGTATAGGAGCCCAAAAATGTCTAAATAGGGCGGACAGGACAAGACACCATTTTCGAAGGATGTTCTACATCCGCCAAACTCCTAATAAGGCCCTGTCTCACAAGGTAGCAAAAAGATTGCACAGGCAAGGCTAAAAAGTAAGTCAAACAACTAAGTTTAAAAAAGGGGAAAGCTCAGGAAATTGCAAAATTTCACCAGTAGTGGGAACAACAAACCTTCCACCCCCCTAGTTAACAGCGTCCAGATTGCACAGGGCTTGATTTGCCACTGCCCATTGAAGACAACCACATGGGTGTTAAATCACATCTTTAAAGCTCATTCTCTGAGAAAAACATGTCAGGAAACATCCATTGCACCTCCAGGATAACCTCTGCAGTTCCTGTGCATTTCTTCTGATTGATAACAGGAGTTTGTTTCTTTTTTCGCTCAGGAACATTGCCTTCGTATTTCTTGAGAAAAAGCTTATCCACTTGCCAAATTATTTTGAAACCCTGATGCGCTAGCTCTCACCTTTTTGTGTACATTGACAATATCACTGGGAACATCTTGCAGGTGTAGCCGACTAATGGAAATACTGATAATATCTGTCTGATCAGCAAATTTTGGATTTTTCCATTTAGTGCCGTTTAGTTTCCAGCGTGGCTGTTTAAGTCTTTTAACACTACTGGGATTTGCTTATGTCTATTTGGACATCATTGTTTTCTTTGCCCTTTTCTTTGACGTAAGATTATATCAGCCAATATTTTGATGTCAAGTAACTGTAACTAGCTAGTTCTCATACCACCTGTGCCTTTAGGCGCAACTGATTTGGTTTTCTGGATAAGAGCCCTCTCAACAGGATCCGAACAGAACAACTATAACAACTCAATTTTACGCTGACTTTGAATGTGTATGTGTGTTAACATAAAACATTTAAAATCATTTTGTACTGCTCTTTTATTTATCCGTTTGCTCTGATGTTTGTTAGAGCGTTTCAGTATTTCCTTGGAGCTATTTCAGAGCGCTAGTCAGTTAGACAGAGGGCCTCCTTTACAAGAATCTGACGCATTGCCATCAATGCATCAGATTTCTTGCACTTTCCACACATCCCCTAACAATGACACGAATGTGCTGAATTTACAATAAGGAGCTCCATGGTGCATGTATTCACAGATGCGTCAGAAATTCTGATGCATCTTTTGGCGCTAAACTCATGCATTGCTAGAGTATTATCTTTAAACTGACGCAACTCCAGCAATGCGAGGAGTCTCCCATAGGAAAAAGCCTTGCATCAATTCTAAGTATGCTATGATCAGGCGCAAAATTTTAATGCAGCAAAGTCGCAGAATAACATAGTGAAATGTAAATTTCACTGCATTGGTTCGGCGTGGCTTTTCCCGTGAGAACACCTACCCTGCATACATTATACCTGGCTCAGGTATAATGTGACGCAGGGCTTCACAAACTGATGCATTGGGCCCAATGCATACGTTTGTAAATATGGAGCAGTGTAGTGCACTGCTAGCACCACCCTTGGGTCATAAAAATGATGCAGCAGTGACAATGGGCTTGTAAATGAGGCCCTGAAAGTTAAACTGATAGGCTAGCAGAAACCTCCATCTATTTGAATCCCACCAAAGAGGGGGTGAAATGCTTGTCTTGTCTGAGCAGCTAGATGGTGCAGGACGTGTCTTAATTCACTTTTTGCACAATTTAAATGTGGCTATATAAAGACAGACATTCCCCAGAATCTGGCAGCTGTGCCACCTCTGTTCTTGCTATTTTTTTTGTAAATACAGTGACAGCCACCACTGGGTTACTATAATTAGGATTGTGTGTTTCCATAGGAAATACGTTTTTTATGCTGATAATAACTTTGGTGCCGTTTGATGAATGCCAACAAAACTTTCCAATAAGTTTATCTTTTTTGCCTAGTTTGTGCATGGAATGTTTTGGGATGATCTGTCAAGCACGGACTGAAAAAAAAGGGGCCGGGGTCCTAAAATGCAACATTCCTATGAATTTTCCATAGACCTTTTTTTGAAAACAATATTGTATTGAAAAAACTGCTTTTTGGGTTTGGTGTACATATGTTCAGTAGTTTTTTGAGA
Source organism: Pleurodeles waltl (assembly GCF_031143425.1). Classification (NCBI taxonomy): domain Eukaryota; kingdom Metazoa; phylum Chordata; class Amphibia; order Caudata; family Salamandridae; genus Pleurodeles; species Pleurodeles waltl. The sequence goes on from NC_090444.1 coordinate 923,688,400, forward strand.
TATTACTCTTGAGATACTTTGAGATACTGTTGTGAAACTCTTTTGAACCCAATTTAAAAAAACAGAGCGTTCTGATTGGCCAAGGGTGTTTTTTTCACGAGGGCCAATTTGCTCCGACAGGAGACACTCTCCCATGGGAGAGAGCATTCTGATCGGCTGCTTGTAACATGAAGAAAAATGTTGCAGGCAACCATTACAGGACCCTGGGACTTTGTGCCCTGTCCTGAAGTTAATAAAAAAAAATATAAGGGGACAGGGAAGAGATACCCTGCCCTCTAGGTGTTTGGGGAGGTTCAGGGCCAAAATAACACTTAAAAAAAGCCACAATCCTACTGGATTCCAGCGGGAATGCCATTTTTATTGTTTAAAAAGGAAAGAAAATGCATGTCAGTGTTTTTATTGTAATAACATTTGACATCTGTGGGGGGGGGGGGGTCAGGGGCTGGGGTCTTAGCTGCTATATTTTTAAGTAGGGGGTATTAGTGGGCCCCCCTCCCCAAGCCAGTGAGGGTCCAAGGACCCCATCCCCTGTGGCCAAATACTAGTTTAAGGAGTGTGGGCCATGTAAACCTCCTCCCAGAGTTGAAAATGGGCATAGTCAACCCATCCCTCAGGGCTAAATAATGATGAATGTAGAGGGAGCATATGCCCCCCCTTAAGCTGCAAATGGCCCCCCAGGGTCACCATCCTCCTGGGCCAAAGTGATAAAAAGAAGAGGGGGTTATGCAGCCCCCCTCCTCGAGTCTCTGTTGGGCCTTGAGGACCCAATCCCTGGGGCCAAAAATAGAAAAGTGGGTGCGTGCACCCCCTCCCAGTGCCAATATCGGTCCTTCCGACCCCATCCCCCAGGACTCGATAATCTACAATGCCCGAGAAACCCAACACCAAGCACTGTGGTTTCCTGCTCAGGAGAGTGTGGGCATACTCTGCCCTCAGTCCTAAGTAGGGAACTCAACTTTGCTCCCCTACAGCGGGAAAAGATAAAAACACAAGCTCCTGCCAGGGAGCTGGAAAGGCAAAGTGCAGGTTCCTGCCGGCATCCTGTATGGTGCTGGCTGGAGAGCTGTTTGGGGATGCAAGGGACTGGGGAACGCTCCACCAATTCCAAACACATTGCTTTATGGTTGCCTCGGTTGGGCACTGGGGTATCCACTAGAAGCCCCAGAGGATTAGTTCCTCTAGGCTCTTAAGGGTTGGGGAGGGTGGGTGTGTGCCCCTCCCTTTAATTTAACAAAATAGGCCCAGGGGATGGGGTCTCTGGGACCCTGCTGACTTAGGGAGAGGGCCATGCACCCAAACCCATTATTTTAAATAAAATACCCCAGGGTATGGGGTCCCCAAACTATTAGTCCTAGATGACTGTCCCGAGTAGACACCGGGCCACCAACAGTAACTTTAAAAAAAATTGAATAATAAATCAGAGGCATGACCCACTTGTTTAATTATTCACTGCTTCTTGAAGGAGGGCCCCTTTATGCCCTGCAAGAGCTTTATTTTTTATATTTTTTTTAACTTAGTTGTGCCCCTAGAATAGGGAAGGGCACAACCAAGCCTTTTAATTAATGTTGTTGTGGGTTGCAGGGAGCCCGGCAGCCCCCCAGCACCATTAAAATAAAAAAGTAAGTCTCCTGAATGAATGAATCCATGACCGCAGAAGAACTTACCATATTGTTTTAAAGAATTCTTTGCCGGAGTTCTGTGCTCTTCAGCTTGAGTGCAAGGCTTTTTTGTTGTTTTTATGATTGCATTTTCTGGGCCAAAAATTTTTAAAAGAAAGACACACAAACTTTTTTTTTCAAAAAAGCAATATGCCTCTTACTTATTATTTTGCCATTTTTCACCGACAAAATCTAATTATAAAAACTATGCAACAAGAAAGTCTTACAAACTTTTATTATTAAAACTAACTTAAACATTTTTACAAAAATCATTATTATTATACATTGCATTGTGTGAATTATTGAAATGTAAATAAAAAATGTTGAGGACTTTTGAAGAACGATGATAGACCTGCCCTATGTATATATTGATATGCTAACCTCTTGATAAGGAAGCCTGTGCTTGGCATAGGGTTGACGGGTCTAAGGTCAGACCCTGGGGCACAACCCCCCCAGGAACTGCCTGATGAGGCACTGGGGGTTTAGTTTTAGGTATGGTAATAAAATATTACTTTACATTTAAAGAAAAATCTAGAAATTACCTGAAAAAGCAAAGGTTAACTTGACAAATTGGTGAAAATTTCAGTGACAATGTAATGTTTTCATCTAACAAAAAATATTGTAATCCCCCAGTTATAGTTATCTTTATTTGCTTATAAGAAATCTTCTGTGCTGCAGACTGGTGGCCAGATGGACTTGCTAAACCCACTGTTCCTACTTTGATGGCCAGGAATTTGGCAGTCAAGTTTGCCTCAGATCTTTCTTTCCACCCTCAAATGTTGAGTGGCAGATACTTCTGTTTCTGTTATAAAATAATTGAAGAGATTCTTGAACTTTTTGCTTCTTGAGGCCAGAAGACAGTGGTTCATGCACAGATCACTGCTAGGCTGGACTATGGCTACAGTCTTTATCTCGGGTGATCCAAATACATTCTAAATGAGTTGGAGGTAGTTCAAAATGCAGCTAGTAGCCTGTTGTTCAAGTTACCATGTAGGGATTCTGTCTCAGATTGCCTGAGACAACTGCATTGGGTGCCAGTACATAAATGTATTTTGCTCAAATCCTTGATTGTAGTATTTGGAACTTTCCTTCAGATGAGCGTGAAGTATGTCTCTGGCAGAGTTACCTATTATACTACTCAGAGAACATTATTGTTAGACCTGACACTCTTGTATGGTAGTCCCAACACCTTTTGCCTTCATCCCACCTGTTTTGTTGAACTTGCTTTGTTGGCTTTAGGGCTTTACCGCTGCTAACTAGTGGTAACGTGCTTATGCTGTCTCCTTTAAACAATGTAATATTGACATACACTTGATTATCACATTTAATTTACTTCTAAGCCTGTAGGGAGTACTACGTGTTTCTCTGTGCCTGTAAATTAGATGCTACTAGTGGACCAGCAACACTTATTTTGCCTCCCGCTTAAGTAGCCCTTTAAAATCTGGCACATGCCTGCCACTGCAAGGAGTTTTAAATTGCCATTTGACCTGCAAGACAAACCTTTTGCCAGGCCTCAACCTTCTTTTTTAATATATATGTCATCCCTAAAGTAGGCCCTAAACAGTCCAGAGGGCAGGGTGCATTTTACATTTCCTGGTAATGAAAATTCTCAAATATGTTTCTCACCATTGCAAGGCCTACCTCTCCCACAGGATAACATTGGGTTAATTTATTACATTTAATAAGTGATAACTTGGTGTGGGAGCAGGGTGGAATGTCATGTTTGGTATCTGAAAAATTAGAATTTAAAACCCTCTTTAATGGTAAAGTCTGATTTGAAGTCACAATCTGAAAATGCCACTTTTAGAAAGTTGGCATCTTTTGCCCTAACTCTTTGGTGCCTGTGGTCTGTATCCTGGGTCACATGACTAGGTGTAGTTGGTAGTTGGACTTCCTCCAAGACAATATCACAATAAAGGGTCTGGGAGTAGTCAGGATTGACCATCCTGACTTGATGAGAGAGGTGGAACTGTCACCTGTCACACTTACACTTCAAAAGACACTGCCCAACTCACATATAAAGGTCTTCACACTAGCGTATTGTGCCCCTAGACAACTAGGACCATGGCTTGGAGGCAGGATTTCTAGACATGTCCGGGGGGTCACTCAAGAAGCTTCTCCCACTACAAAGTGGACACCAGGTGTAAAAATGGGACCCTTAGACCCACTCTTCAGTACACGCCTGCACCTGTGGATACTACAGAAGGACTTCCTTGCTGTCAGTAGACAGCTCTGCTGCCCTTAGGCTTGCCCTGCTTGTTGAGAAGGAGGACTGGCCCAGCATCTTGCATCCAAGGCTGAAGTAACTCCAAAGGTCAGCTAACTTACATTCTGTTCTGACCTACAGGGACACAAAAAGGTCCAGATTTCTCACTGCAACTTCTCAGCTGACCTGCTACAACTGGACCTGCCTGGACCTTCAACTGGATATGACTGAGCCCTGCTGGCCTCTGCTGCAATGTGTTCCTGAACCTCAAGAGGTGTCACCCAGGTCTGTGATCCTTGGTATGGCATCATTTGAGCTCCTTCTTGATGAAAAGGAGAAATTCTGAAGTTGTATGATTTTCAAGAATGGGTCTACTCATGTCAAGATCTTGCTGTCCACTCTGACCGCAAACATGAAGCTTTGGTGAACCTGACGGTTCATGCTACAGTGACAGTCAGCGACAACCACCAACGTGAGAGCTGCATTTTGTGCTACAGCATTGACAGTCCACGGTGACCGCCCATGCAAATCTTTAGCAACAGCCATCCATGAATCCAGACAAGATCTTTGTGCTACAATGATGACCGTCCACAAGGCCTGGCCCGTTCTTTGCGCTACAGTGACAACTATCTGTGATGCTCTCCCTGCACCTAGCGGCCTCCTTCACTGCAATCGTAACTTTTTGCACTAGTCTTTAGAAAGTAACTTTTTAGTTGGAACTAACCTGGTCCCTGTATCATACTCATAATTTATCGCAGTCAGCCTGAACTTGTGATTTCCACGTGGTCTCTCATTGCCAGATAACCGTGAGTGGCACTTTAGACTTTTGGGAATTATACTTACCCTAAATCTTTCCAATTGCACATCTTTGGTTCTATTGATTTCCCTTTTGTTATAGTACTGACAAATAATTTATTACATTTTGCTCTATTTTTTAAAATTGGTTCAGGTTTTTTATAACGTTGGGGTTTCACTTTATTACAGTTTGAGTGCTTTTATAAATACTTTATACATTGTTTCTAATTTCAGCTGGACTGGTTTTGTGCCAAGCTATTAGAGGGTTAAGCACAGTTTAGTGAGTGACTTTTTGTGGATCACCCTGCCAAAAATCGGGATTGTTGCTTGAGTAGGGTTTCACACTCCTCAACCAACAATCCAATTTCTCACAATTTAGATGTATGAATACCAACCTGTTACACGTCCCTAGATTCACACTGAAAACCAAAGGAGGAGCTTGTTACATGTCCTAGTGGTTTCTGCTTCTTCTGAAACTAGAAGACCATGAATTGGCTTACCAGAAGCTCCGTAAATGTGGTTGCTCTCCTTAAGTTGTCTCCCTTTTTCTACCACTTCCCAGCTGGTGCTTTATTGTTTGTGCAATGGCCTGCTTCTTCTGTACAGTTGGAGTTTTGGCTAGCACTAGGATGCCCCTCTGGGCAGCAGTGCACTTAATAAAACCCATGTCATGTTATATACCAAACCCAAGTCATACACTTATATGGGTGCTCCTAAATAAAAAAGAGTTGTTAGTGCTTCCGAGACATAAAAGTGATTGAGAAGGAATATATACAAAATGTGTGTATCTTAGTATAATAAATCCAATATTGACAATAGTATGCAACCACTTCACTTGTTAGGTTGGCTTATTTATAATTTATAATATTCAAGCAATCGGCTAATATGTTGACTTCATGGCTGTGGATAACACATTTAAGGAAAGCAAGTCTTCATCAGGACCAAGGACACAGATCTAACCTGTATAGTGATAAAACACCATTTAAAAGGGACTTATAAGTAAATTAAATATGCCAATTGTGTATATACCAATTTTACCATGTTTGAAAGGAAAAGCACAAGCACTTTTCCCCCAGGTAATGGGGTAATGTGCACAGAGTCCTAATGCCAACAAAAGCAGGTTCAGCAAAAGTTAGGGAGTTAAGGCAATAATTATGGGAGAATAGCATACCAAGGAAGGTCAGGTCTGAAAAGTTTGAGCATGGAGAAATATGATTTATTACATCATACAAATTTTACCAGTACAAATGTTGGTTATGTTGTGAAATGCCCCTGTAATTTCCCATATATGGCCAGACAAACAGGAGGTGACCGAAAGGATTCTACAGCATTGCAGCCATATCAGATTTGAAACATCTGGCCCACAACATGGAGAACACTTTAAAGCATCCCAAAATAATACAGGGGACATGCAATGGTTGGTTATGGAGCAGGTATAGCCTATTCAGAGAGGTGGGGGCATTGGCACAACATGTGATCTGAAGGAATGCAAGTGGATACATAACATTTGACAGATGAGTTCACACAGTTACTTTAATGAACTGCATGCTTAATATCAGTTTTAGAAATAGATTATTTGTGTGTGTGAAGTATTAAGTATTTAACAACATCCACAACATTCATCCATGGCCTGTAGCCTCACCACTAACTCCATTATTTCCATATGTGTCTTCATGAAGCAACACAACAGTGGTAATTGAGAGGATTTTGTTTATGACATCCTAACTGAGCTTCTTCAGAGGCCTTAGTATTTGTTTCATTTTTATTTTTGTGCTTTGATATTTTTAATGATCACAAAATCTGTTTGGTAATATTTCTGTAATTCACAAAATATTTTGGTCTTAACTCCTTGAATCAAAGAGGGGTTTTGCATGTCTTGTCTGCTTTGCTACACAAAGACAAATTTGAGAATGATGCAGGGTATCACTGTCACATGCACATTAATGTTAGGCTCCTACCCGCCCTTAAATACACAACAATTGCACTGCCCATGCAGTAGGTCTGAACAGTTCTGTGAGGAACGTATTTGACTGCAGAGAGGGCTTTTCAAAGACTGCTTGCAATTTATTCTGTGTATCTACTGAGGCAGTGGTCATGATTCTTTCAGCAAATACATACTTACCTCTATGTCCTTCGCTATGTTTTTTGTGGGCTGTTTTGACATAATATTTGGATCACCCAGCTCCAATGTCAAGGGATCTTTCAGTACAGACACAGTGCTGCTTTGGACTATTTTGCTCCATCTGGAAGTCCTTTGTGGTTGACAATATTCCTAGTGATAAAGAGCCTCTACAAGTCACCCCCGTAACCGAGAAATAAGTTGCTGAAATAGGTATTCTTGAAGAATACAAATGATGCAACATCCACAGCTTATACTCTGCTTCACCTTTAAACAAATTAAGGCAGGAAGAAAGAGAATCTACATTGAAAAAAAATGTCAGTAGTGGTAAGAGAATCACAGACTCCACTTGAACACGAAATGGACAGAGACCATATATATGAACTTAATTACATCAGACATGAAAGATGTCAGAGAATTTGAGCATGATAGAAATATATTGATTCAAACAATGGATAATGTCAAGGTCCTTGAAAGTGATGTTGTAGAACTGCAGGCTGATAGGGGTTGTGGGAAAGGAATACATTCTTCATAGCAACCCAAGAGCTTATCAGCATTGTTCAGTGGAGAAACTACACAGGGTCTGATTTCCCACTTCCACTCTATGGTTCTCACAAATAACACATATTGTGTACTTGCTCAGTTTTGGAGAAAGGGATGCCATTGATGGCCACTGGGCAGTTCTCTTATGTATGAAAAGAATCCTTCTATTGTCTGATTTTACACATGCTAACTATAAACAGAAGAATACAAGTGAGTCACTGACAAATACCATTTACAATTAAGCAATAAAGAATATAATGCTGTCTCCAGCACGTCTTTGGACTGTCTCACCAGAAAACACTTGCAACAGATTAAAAGATGGCACATCAGACCAAAAGAGAAGTCCAGCACCGAGACACAACCAGAGGCAAGGTACAACTCACAGAAAAGAAGAATTAACTTGATTAGTGCACTAAGCCCTTATGACCCTAAGGGTAGGATTTTACATGATTAGTGCACTAAGCCCTTATGACCCTAAGGGTAGGATTTTACATATGGGATAATAAGCCATAGCCATTTTCTCATTTACTCATTCACTAGTTTAGAGAGCTACAGCTACCTGTTTTTAGATAGAGTGTGTTTAAGCAATGGGGAGTGGCACAGTTCTTTGGGGATGGAAATTGGGTTATTAGTTTTGTGGCCAGCACAAGTAATAGTTCCTCAGTTGTCCTCAGTGGGAACCAAACAGCCCAGTGTTGTCACAGGGTAGTGAGGCGGAGCAGTCAAAGGCATACTCAAAAGAGGTGGTCTGGGCTAGTAATCACCAAACAGTGACACTCAATAACAACACTCAATAAATGATAGTACAGTCAGTAGTTTTTCTTTAGAAAAAGGACAAGTACATGTATTAAACACCCACTACTAAGTACTACTCAGGAAAATGCAACTATACATTGGTAGATGGAACATACCATAGATGACATTGTGTAATTACTGGTGACCCCCTAGAGGGATCAATAAACATATCAAGTGAGTTTCAATAGTCATTGTGTAATAACTATATCACTTTGGCATGAATCATTGTCCTAATTGTGGTAATGATGTCTCAATGCAACCATCATGAAAACTTAATAAAGCATTTATCAGAAATAAACCGTCTTTGTGCATTATTTCATTTACTTGACATTAGACTGTAATGGCCAGAACAGCCTCTAGAGAGCATCATAAGTGAAACAGCATTGTGAAAAAGCATTGCATTGCAACCATACAATAAGCTTATAGATGGTGAAATCACATGATCTATGTATTTTACAATTATAGGCCTTCAGGCTTTTTTTTAATGTTACCATAAACAAGGCTTCTAGAGGTCCAACCACTCGTGGCTCTAGTGCATAAGCACGATCCATAGGAGGGTTTGAAAATACATGGCAAAGCAGGAATGGTAAAGATTTAGGGATCCCCCAACTTATGGTGAGGAACTAGGAGAGGACACAAAGAGCAAAAGCACGTCATGCTGAACAATTTGGCGGTGTTCCCATCGTCCTGGGGCCACCTCAGGCTGAGATATGGGCATAAAAGTAAAGAAAACATAGGGCTCCAAAAAAGCATTATGGAGCAAGTTTGCCATGAGGGGTGAATCTTATAACAGCGGGTCTCCAGCTGCACCGGGCAGAGCTGTGGTGATGTTTTCCTTTTGTTTCCTGGGCTTTTGGTGAGAATGCAGCCTTGTGCTGCGCTTTTCATTTGGATTGGTGCACCTGGTCCCACCCAGGCACCCCGGGCAGCTCGAGGAGCCCACCCCAGCAGCCCTCGGCGGTTTCCTGTGCGAGCAACATGATAGCACGCTGTTGCAGGAACCAGCAGTCCCCCTTTGTTTCTGCCATTTCTAATGGGCAGAAGCGTGCTGCTGTGGCCGTCTTCCACTCCCCTAGACACAGCCATGGGAAGCGGTGAGATCGGACCAAGTGAGTGGGAGTGCGGCTGCACTTCCCCTGGCTTACATGAACATAACAGGGCCAAGGGAGGGGGTCATGGGCCCCTTCTGCTTCCTGTGGGGGCGTGCGGTAGCACGTCCCCATCCTGAGAATATCAGGTAAGTAGAACGGTGCTTCCTCATAATTGAAAGTACCATGGGTCGAGGATGGGGTTCCGGCCCCCTGTGGCATAAATACACCACAGGGATGGGGTTCTGGGTGAAGGAGAAAAATGAGGAGGGTGCCCCAGGCATGCCCTCTTCTCCCGACTTCATCGACACAGCTTCCTTGTGCTGTCCCCAGGGCCTGCTCAACAACCGTGGGGGAATTTGATCAACACGGTAGCGAAGCTCCACACGTTAATGTGTAACCAGCCATGTGCCCCTTACGCTTCCTGTGTCACAGCAGCCTTATCTTAAAGGGCGGACACTGGTGGTTAACACATGCAGTCCATTTACCTTGCGATTACCATGGGTGAGACACCGGTAGTGAGGCCCACCCATGGTAAAAAGTCCAAAAAACGGGTGATCAAAAGAGCAAAAAATCCGGGCGAACTGCAGGGGCAGAACCCAGTGCAGCTTGTGTTTTGGATGGTACTTTCGTCCATACTTTATGGGAAGGCTCAATAAATCAGATCTTTTGGGATACAGTAAGATAAGTTCTATTAACATTAGAAACTCCTCATTCCATTTTTAGCTACCTTGATGCTGGCGGGTATTTTGAATGAGCAAACCCCAACTACACATATCAAAAAGTCTTTGTAGATTTAGACCTGATAGTGCTGAGACATGATATCGCTTAAAAATGGAGGTGGGGTGAGATGTCCCTGAAAAAGGGGATCAGTGGTTTAGAAATATAGCCAGATATATGGCTGCTGAATAAAGTGTGTACCTGTGCTGTGGTTGTCAAGATATTTGGAGAGTGGATGCATTATAGGGGCCTTGCTTAGGCTAAGAATCAAAGGCCCATATTTATACTTTTTTAGTGGCGCATTTGTGCCGCTTTTTGACGCAAAAATTGTGCAAACTTACAAAGTACAATTGTATTTTGTAAGTTTGCGCCACTTTTGCGTCAAAAAATTATGTAAATGCGGCACTAAAAAAGTATAAATATGGGCCAAAGCTTTTAATGCTCTGTTTTTGAAATTCACATGCAGAGATGGTATATTTACAGTATTTTGTCATATGTGATAGCTCAATGCACACTGTAAATGGAGTTACACAGCATGCATTTGTTGTGCCCAAAATGGAATGCTGTGTAGGGGTGGGCGGTGAGCTCAACTCTGCTGGCAGTGTTAACGGAATTCTTTGCAATCCACGCTCCACCGGAGTGTGAAGTTTGACAAAAAACTATGTTAGGCCCGTCAGTGGAGTGGAGCTCACCAGATAGTGGAGAGGCTACGTGGCTTTGATCTCTGACGGTCGGCATCAAGCTGCTCCTGAAGGCTGCACTCGCACCAGCTCTGGTTCCAGGCCTCCTCCTTTTACTGTCCTCAGCTGCCAGGGAGGGGGGCAGAGGGCGGCATCTCTATGTGCCATTGGGGCACTGGGCCAGGACATTGTTACATATGGGGGGTGCTATGAAAAAAGAAAACTTGTAGTCAGAGCTCCGCGGAAAAGAAGAACCTGTCTCCCCCGAGTCCATGAACTTTATCAGGGACTTTGGGGAGGGAGGTTTATTTTCTTGGAGCTCTGATTGAAAGTTTTCTTTTTTCCGAGCACAGGCCCCCCCCGGCAACATTATTTGCATATGTGATGGGTCAGTGCCTCTGCTTGGAAAAATGAAAACTTGCAGTGAGAGCACCAGGGAGAGAACCTGTCTCCCCAGAGTCCCGGGGGTACAGTGTGGATGGTGGAGGCCAGCAGGTAGAGACGGAGACCAGGTGAACAATGAGCACTGTGGCTTGGTGAAGGGAAGTGTGCATGTATTTACTTGCGCCTGATCTCGGAAGTGCTGAGCAGGGTCAGGCCGCCCGACCTTGCTTAGTGCTTCCAAGATCAGGCGCAACCAGGCCAGGCAGGCAGCACTACGCCGAACACAGAACTCTGGAATTCACAGAGTTTTTTACCAACTCTACCCAGCCCTAATGCTGTGATATTTGCTCACACTACGTTTAGATTTCTTTGTTGAATTATTTTATTACGAAGAGACTTGATAAAGAAATTACACAGTTTGAAAATCCAGTAATACCTGGAATTCCTGGAATACCTGGAATTTCTGGTGCTATTACAATTAAATTTAATTTAATAAAAACTCCTATATTGAGCAGTACTGTGTTAAAAGTGCAGCTCTGAATATTGAGCCCAATTACAAAGGTAAACTTACATGTGAGCAAATCTACATGTGAATATTTACTCTTATTTTGAGTACCTTTACTACTTTTGGCTATTCACTATTTATGAATGTGAAGTTACTCTAAAGTGTAGGTGTACAAATTCCCAATGACTGTATTCAAAGGGGAGAGTGCAATTCATGAGTATAAAGTTACGACTTGTAACTTTTCGCATGTAGGCAGTGGTCTCCCCCTCTTGGACTGAAATCTCTGTACGGTAAAGTGTAGTTAGTTTAAACTTTTTAAACTTACAAATATACTTGTAAAATACTTTGATGTTAAATATTAATGTAAATTAATTCAAAATATTTATTTTAAATGTAGAACAAAATCCCCATTATGTTGATAAATGTACAACAAAATGAGCAGCATTAGTAACTTAATTTTTAATTAAACATGTCATTATCTCAAAATACTAAATTCAAATTATTTTTGTTAAAATTCAAATAAAATAAATTCTCACAGAAATAAACAATTTTGTAATGATTTATTTTGGAATAAAATGATTTAGTTATGCATAGAATTAATTTTTATTATTATAATTATTTTTAAAAATATGTCACATCAATGTTTACATTTAAAAAAGGCTATTGATATAATTTATAAAAAAGTAATATTTAAGTTCTCTTCATGTATATTTTGTTTCTACATTAAATTGAATGTACTAATGTTTTTTTAAAGTTAAAATAAGTGATTTAATGTAACATTATTTTATTTGGGCTTTTATTTTAAGTCCCCGTCTCCATTATTTCCAATGTGAAGGTATTGCAGCGTTAACCATTTGTTGTGCTGGGCTTACTCCAGGGCTAAGCTGGAGTACATTTACTGTATTGGGTATATTTTGTCGGTAGTTACCTTAGAAGTACATGCTCAGATTTACAAAAAATCATGCAATGCAGTGCAAATTGTTGCACTGTGTTGAGTTAATAGAAGTGAGCAAAATAGCACCATATCTTCTAAGATGTTTCACTGTTCTGCTCTCTCTCATGTGCCAGCACAGGCACCCTTGCACTACAGTACAATTGTGTCTACATTGTGGTAAGTACAATGTTAACTTGTTTGATCTCATGACCTCACAGGTCATGTTTTTAACTTTAATACATTTTATTTGCACCGACAATCAAACTGGAGAGTGAGACCACATGCTGGATTCAATGATACCTTGGACATGGATCCGATGAATTATACTCTTAGGAAGTCTTCTATGGAACCTTGTTTTGGGGAACAAAGGGAAGGGAATCAAACCACTGAAATACTGAAGGTGTTGTTCCATTTTTAAAAACTATAAACTATGCATTAATCCATCTAAGTCTCAGTGAACCACAGTGGCATATCAGTGTTATAGACATTAAAGTTCATGGACATATCTTTTATATGAAGTTGAGCTTTTTATTTATATGCATATGCATACAATGGTATTTTCACTAATTTATAATCATGGCCATAGAAATTAAATATTAAGTAGTGTATCTAGTATTTTCTGTTGCATTTTACCAAGCACAAAGTGCTGTATGCTACTTTTGCTGGTTTCTCCCACACACTGCAGTCTTTGGATGTTTTAATTCGTCTAACATGAAATTTCAGTGAACATTGTATTTTGGGAAATATTTGTGTGTCTATTAAGCAGGTGGATTCACATTTCATTTTATTTAGCTCCTTGCTCATTAGTACGTTCATTTATTTATGGATGTTTCATTAACAAATGAGTGCACTCATTTTGAAGTTCACACTGTTTCAACCAATTACATGAGGAGCTGATCGCAAGGGATAAACTGGGAACAAGATTCACATATTGCTTAATATTCATTTCCCATATGGGGTTTTCTCACAACATAGCTCCTCCTCACAAGTGGGGTGGTAAAGAAGGCACAGTAAACCCATAGGCAGAACTACTCATACTACATAGTATTAGTTCATCTGCATTTGGCTACTATGACATTAAGAACTGGAATGGGGAAAACACAAAGAAACATGTTTATGCATAGATTCCCATGTTTTATTCCCAATTATTGGTAAGACTTTAGGCAGACATATTGCCTGCATTTATCTGTTGAAGTGTCTGTGTAAAACACTCACAGACCACAGTGTTTCTACTGGAATTGTAATCCCAATTGGAATTACTAACTCCTGTTACTGATCTTTATTGAGAATCACAGGCCTCTCTTATGAGGTTCTTAAGACAAAACCTAAAGTGCTTGTGACAGAAATACCAAGTGAAATATTACTTCAAAATTAAGGAAGCCTTATGTGGATTTAATCTTACAAATTAATGTTAAAAAACAATAGCCAACTACAGGCCAACAGAATTCATTCAACTCGATAAAAGCAGTCTATATCGAATATTGCTGTTTGAAACATTGATTTAATATTTACCACTTTGTTTTTCACTATTGTCCATCTGAACTATGCTGTATAGTTGCCTCGCTGCTTCATGTTATTGTAATGAAGAAAACTGTGTGTTATTGCCAGTCAAGTTTTATTCACTTTGGTTGCTTAATAGTGTTTTTGAAAACTCTATAATTAAGAATAAAATGCTGCATGCAACATTGATTTCATGTTAATTTTTCCAAATTCAAAGATGAAAAACATTTAATTTTTGTGTATTAAGAAAACTGTAGACGTAATGAATAAAAGACCATTCAACAAACCAATCAGAACAATTTTCTTATCTCAGAGGGAATAGAAGCACAACTCCTACAGAGTTGTAGAGCCTAGTTTGCAGAGCAGCAATGAGAATGTTAAGAACAATTAGTGTCAATAGGATGAACAATGCATATTTGTGAAACAAAGTGCTCACTCCGGACTTCTTTCCCTTTGAGAATTGCGGTGCCCGCTTAGGGGCTGTAAGCAATGGCTCAAGTGACCACTGCCAACTCACACCAAAACCTTTTGAAAAATTAATTATTTTTTTTGTTTTCTTTAGGGAAATTGGGCTGTTAATACAAACATTTTCAAATCAAATAAAAAATCTGATCCTTCCAAGCCACATCTCTGTGATTGTGGCCAATTGGATAGAGTCACAATTTGTAAATTGAGTGTGACCCACCCTGAACTGACTTATTAGTATTTAGGCTTTATACAGTAAGTATATTCAAGACAAATTGAGAGTAGTATCCAATTCTTTAAGTGGATGTTATATACACTAGAAGTGTGGTCTCATGTTTTTGAGCGATTATTAAAATATGGCACATTACCTTGCCATTCATCTTACAAATTAAACAACTAAGAATACACTATGATCTCTTTGTGTATGGGGGTTTAAGTGCTCTAATTTAGAGATGTGAAGTGACACACTCTTGTTTTTTATTGTAAGTATTGTGAGACCCTATTTGTGCTGGTGTGTTGGCTAAATTGTGCATGGCACATATGCCAGTTATGGTGTGTAGAGCTAACCATAATTGGGGAATCACATTTTTTCAGTTTTATTTTGAAACCACAATTACATTTTAGCTGTGGTGTTTAGGCCAATTACAGAGTTTGATTGAAATATATGTTAAGGATCAATTATGAAAGCTAACCACCTTCACTATAACTGTTTTTTTTTCAGTGTATTTCCATTCTTTAAAGATATGGTACAACCAATTTCTATAAAAGTAACGCCTTCCATTTGTGGCTAACCCCTATTATGCATGGCCTTCGGCAAAGCACAGCAAGATGGATATTTGGTTGTGTGCCTTGTAGATTGCTGCAGGAAAGCAGCTTCTTAGCTGCTACCCAGAAGTGGCTTTGCAAGTAACACAAAATTCAGGCATCACAACTTTTATGTAAATCCCTAAAATTGTGCTAAAGAAAATTAGCAAATCGAAGCATTTTCAACCAGCCCTCCTTTGTCAGATATGCTTGAAACCAGACATGACAAATGTTTGTTAAAGTTCATGCAAATCTGTGAAATCTATTAAATTGAGCTAAAGTTATTAGCAAATCAAAGATTTTTTAGTATTTCCTTTATCTTTGCCCCCATCAAAAGTCATTGAAATCTGAAGTGCCTGCTCTGTGTTGAACTTGAAAATTTTAATGTGGCTACAATGCATAGCACCAAAGTTATTAGCACACGCACATGTTTGCCTCCACTTTCACATTTTCCATCCTTATTGTATTTCTACAAAATGTGCTGCACCCACTGACAACTAAACATGCTAAATGACTGCCAATTTTCAAGTGGGTTCAACAAAGGATGCCACATGTAATTAACAAATTAACATTGTTTGTCACCCCCTTTTAACTGTGTCTCACATTGATGGATCTGCGCATTTGCCATGTTTTCTCTAAACAACACTAAATTTATAGGCACATCAAAATCCACCTTTCTAACGGTCAGGATAACTTGTGGCCTTCATCCAGAACTTGTGCATAACTGCATCTGTCCTTCAGTCAGACTCTGCTCCCAACCCTTCATAGTCTGGCCACCAACCTTTCAGTCATACACAGTGAATTCTCAATATTTTTACCTTTTTGTATTTGTGGATCATTTCAAAGGCATAGTAAATCCCAAGGGGCACGTGATATATGTCGACCTCATGTGAGCTCTGCAGATCTGTCTTCATATTTACAACACCTGCAAAATGACTACAATGGTCTGTAAAGCTTGCTAGAGGTTTGTGGTCCCTGCTGTGAATCACAAACTGAGTTTGGGGCCCTCAGCTAGGAATTGAAGATGTTTTCGGGGAACAGAGGTCCCAAAAACTGGGTATGTGGAACACATTAATTAAATGTCTTGATATCTCTATATATTAACTCTTTCAAAAACACATTTTTAGATGCTAATTCTTCGAAAATTCTACTGAATGGAATGACACCAAACCAAGCAAAGGCACTTCCTTGAGTAAAGTTCTGCCTTCACACCAATTGTTGTGTAACTTCGGTGAACTGTTTTTTCTCTACCAGAAAGCAAATATTCATTTTGAAATTAAAATAGGAAATATCGCTTTTTGAGCCCCACGTTTATTTTGGCCCTTGCTTCACAGATCTGTGTGAAACTTGCTGCTCCAAAGACCCGGAGGACGTATGTTGTTTTTTAATAGTTTTGTGCATCCAGATTTATTAGAAAACAAATTATCAATTGGAAACTTTGAGATAGCCATAGCTTCAATTATTGTCACATACTTCATTGGTATAAAGCTTGTAGGCCACTGAATACATTTAATATATCATAAATGTGCTTACAACTGTCCAATATATGACAACTTGATTACTGAAAATTACTTTTAAGTACAAAATAGTCTCCCTAAATGTAAACCTATGAAAACACGGTTGTCACTCTTAACCCAGTTAAATGGTACTTATTTTATCAACATTAGAAAAATGAAATTCTGCCTCAACAGTGACAGAATTCGAAACAATGGCCCCATTTTACAGATATAACTCAAAAACAAATGCAGAGCCCAATGAGCTATGTGACTAGTCGATAGCCACATCCTTTCCTTAATGGGTGCTTGGTATAGGAAGAGAGTGTGCGGAAAAGGCACACTTTTGAAACCTGATTAGTTTTTGTGGAAAAGGCACTGGCAGTTGCATCTGTTTTATACTGTCTTTGCGTGTGCTGTGATTCGGCAGTCTCGTACTTCACAATTTCACTCGGTAAGTTGGCTATCACAGGATATTTAATTTAATATTTTCAAGCCTTTGCTTTCAACCCCATTTAACTTTAGCTAAAGTTATGACAGTTTGTCAGACTTTAGTTTAAAGAAAGACTGCAAAGTTTACTCTTTACTGTTTCAAAGTCTTAAAGTGATTCATCTTTTAGAATAATGCAGAAAAAAATATAATTTCAACGCTGTGCAGTGTTTGTTACGAATTATGTGGAGCTGCAAAGCTTTCAGCCTAATTGCTCTTTTACAGGGAATGAAAATTAATTGACAATATAATTTATTTTATAAATCCATTCGACACATTTTGGACATTTGATCAAGGGAGTTATATTCATTTTAGGATAAATAATTGACTCTCCTCACGAAAGGCAACAAAAGTAACATATATTCAATATCTTTTCATAAATCCATGATGCCAGTTCCTAGCCAGTAATGGTATTGAGTTAATGCATCCTTTATGATCCAGGCATTCTTATGGGATTCTTTATATTGTATTACTGTGACTATAATTGTTATGCCCAGCTTTCAAAAATATTTATTTCATGTATTGTTTATTTATTCAACAAGCAGTGATTTAAATTACATGGAGACTGTCACAACATCCTCAAATTTAGAATAAGATCTACTGATTACTTTCAATAAGAGACCAACAAGTGTCAGAGGTTGATTTAGTTACATTCCAGATGGGCCTGAATGGGCATTATGTAATGCTTCTGTCATTGTGTAGCTCTGCAGGATGGCATTGCACCTAGCCAGTGGTTAGCAACTTTGTCAGAGTGCAGCAATTGCAGTACGCAGGATGGTATCTGCTGCTGAATGTGTACAGCTCCGGAATGCACTCTTGTCAAAATGTGTATACGCACAGAACACTTTTTTTCCTACAAAATGTATGCATCACTCAAAGCTTTCACATTTT
This sequence comes from Pleurodeles waltl, assembly GCF_031143425.1. Lineage (NCBI taxonomy): Eukaryota > Metazoa > Chordata > Amphibia > Caudata > Salamandridae > Pleurodeles > Pleurodeles waltl. The sequence goes on from NC_090444.1 coordinate 923,706,470, forward strand.
TTGGTTTAACTTTTACAATCGACCTGCTCATGTTTGGAGTTACTGCTCTGCTTCACTCCACAGAGACCAAAGAATGCTTTAAGAGATGCTCTTGGTGCTTCCATAGTGACACAAGTAGTATTTTACTAATGAATGAATAAATGTTTTATCTGAAATGGAAAATAGATATGTTGTGTGTGTCTTCCTTAAGAAATCAGCTTCTACGTTACTAGAACCAAAGCCTGGTAGCTCACTGCTCTGATGAAGAAGCAGTTGACGTGTGTTTTGTATGAATGCTACTCGATCAGAACAGTGACATTTTGAGGTAGAGAAAGGTGAGGGACTACTCTGCTGCCTCTCTCATCAAAGGTGGTGAAATGTAAGATGACGAATGGCCATCTGCCCCATTGTCCATTGCTTCACTCGAGTCTTTGTAGACATGAGGTAAGCAGGGGAATGATAGACAATGTTTGGAATTTCCAACACTCACCGTTTATGCCTCACACAGGCTACTGCATATTCCCTGACGGTGGGGTTACCATGTGTTGGAGTTGTTCCAGAGAAAGTCAGCATGTCAATATGGTATCTGTTCACTGATCTAGTTACAAGCAGAGAGCAAATCCCTTAGATTGCTAAACAGTGGGAACTTCAGAAGAAGGTAGGGTGGGGGAACATATGTCAGAATGCATGTGTTTTGCATGGACAGGAGTAAGAGTTCCTTTTGGAATGCTATTTCACTAACAATTCAACAACATCCTTCCTCAGTTATGTTTGATGTGAGCATTATGGAACAATGGCACTGACAACCAACATTAATAAAATATTTATAATTGCACTTGTTATAATTTCTCAATAACATATTGCAGTATTGGTTTCAGATCAGTTTACCTATATTAAGTTACAATTCCATTTAGGTATGTCGTTATTTAGTTATGTCATTAGAAATTGATTGTATCTTAATTAAAATTGTATATCAGATTGTGCAAGCTGGTGGTAAAATTGTTACTTGTAATCAGCTTATGTTGACATAATATATATGTTCAGAGCAATTGAAGGATTTTAGTGACATAATAGTGTGCCTTGCCACCAAGACTCTTCAGCAGACTTAAATAGCTGATATAGGAAAATATGTCCTTATCAAAGGCAGACCTAGGAAAAGATCTACTTCCAGAGATGTCATTAACTACTTTATAAAGTGATGGTAGACATAATCTGAAAGATCAATCATAAAGGAATTTGCTTGTTTTCCCATGAAAGAATTATTGATGTATGTCTCTGAGAGATCATAACTTGGCTGTGACATTATGCGTTCCAGAAATGGCAATGAAATGATAATGACAACAATATATAACGTGTGCTCAAATGTATTCAGGTAAATGGGGTGCACTGAAAAGTCATATAAATGAAGTACACTGATAAGAAGAAATGTAGAAAAGCTGTATGCATGTTCTGTAATGACAGTTATGGATTAAAGAACTGCATATGTATGCAATATTTTTTAAATGTATTGACACTGGTATATCTTAGTTAAATTATAAATTTTCATTGTTCTTCATCTTTTATTGCGCTGATGAGAAATGCATGTATAATCATGAATTCAAATTTGCATTGAGTTCTATGTTAAATTGGCCCACGTTTCCAGTTAATGAAGAGCTTATTGTTAGTTGAAGAGAAAGGGGTATGGGCAGATGAGTTGCCAATGATGAGGAGTGTTAAAGAAGAGACCGTGAAGAAAAACTCCCCTCCAGATTCCTGGACATGGGAGGGATCCAAGGTCATCGTGATTCTTGGATTGAGAGATTAAAGGCTAATGGTAATTGACAATTTCAAACTGTGCATGGCCAGTGGAAAGTTGTTGCTGCTGATGTCAGCTACTGAAAGTTCTGCAGAGATTAAAATGGTCTTTAGCTAGTTAGAAAGGCAGATTCCCTTTACCTTTTGACTACAGCAGACCTTTAGAGCCTTAGAGAGGTATAGACCTCTTTTCCTTTACTGTGCTGATGTGACTTTATGGTATGCACGTCTCTCTTATGGAGAACATCTGCTGAGGTTTCTCTGATGCTGACACTTTTATTCACCTCTGATTTCAGTAAACTGAAGAATATTTAGGTTTCCTTAGCTCATTAGACTATTTAGTTTATTTAGATTTAAATGATTAGGCAGGAGATCTGGACTCTGATCATCAAGTACTTTTTCTTATCTCTTGTATTCCTGCTACTTAGATACTCCTTTTGCTTCTATGGGTTAATCTGATTTGACAATATAGTTCACCTTTGGTGATTCTGTATTTATATAGTATGTTTTTGAGACTCATTTACATAAGTCTGAATTTGAATTTGTGTAGGAGGCTGGCATGGTTTGTAGTGGGTACCAAAGGTACTCACACCTTATACCAGGTCCAGTATCCCTTATTAGTGAAATGTAGGCAGTGTCTAGAAGTCAGGCTGTCTAGAGGTAGCTGTATCTGAGCAGCCAAGGCTAATCTAGGAGGCATGCAAAGCTCATGCAATACCACTGTAGTCACACAGTACTTACACACATGAAAGAAAATACTGTTACAAAAATAAAGGTACTTAATTTTGGTTGCACAAATGCCTCTCTTCTGTGGTAAGTAATATACATAGTATATACACTACAATGCAGTAATAGCTGTAAAAACAGAAAGAAAACAGTGCAAATAATGAAAATCACAATAGTTAGAAATAGGCCTAGGGAGAACACAAACCATATACTAAAATAGTGGAATGCGATAGTCAGTTTCCCACATAGGCAAGTATAGTGTGCAGAGGGGCACTGGGAGTGTAAGAAAACACCAAAGGTAAGTAATAGAACCCACATCAGAGCCCAGGAAAGCAGGAGTAAATTACAGTAAGTGTCCTAAGACACACAAGAACACGTGATAGAAGATTTTGCAAGAACCAGAAGAGACTGCAAGACACCAACAATGGATTCCTGGACCTGAAGACTTGTCGAAGAAGAGGACCAAGTCCAAGAAGCACTGAAGAGTCAAAGGACAACAGGGCCCTGCTAACCTGGATGAAGGTGCTAAAGAAGAACCACCGATGAAGAACAACAGTCAGTACTGCATCCAAGAAGACGGATGTGGGTTCCTGGTTGGTGTAGATGATGTCCCACGCTGGATGGATGATTGTCATCTGGTTTGTGTTGCTGGACTCCACCAACAAGCCTTGGAACATGCAAAGCTCCCAGTTAGCGGAAAATGACACTGCCCGGGTCCAGGAGGGACCTTGTGGCCTCCACCCAGGAGGGTGAGACAGAGGGGGCTCTCAGCAACTCAGAGAGCCCTCAGAAGACCAGGCAGTGTGTACAGGAGTCCCACAGCATGGGGCAAAAGAAGGTGCAAATGGCGGCTCATGCAGCACTACACAAATGGATCCCAGGCCACTGGAGAATGACTCAGGAAGCTGTGTGTCACAGGAAAGAGTGCTAGGGGCCAGAGCTGTGCTGTGCATGAAGAACTTTGTGGAAGGTTGCACACAAGCCTTGGCACCTGCAAAACACGTGGTGCTCGGGGGTACTGTCTTGTGTGGGGAGGCAAGCCTTACCTCCACCAAAGTTGGACAGATGGACCTTAGGACCATCGAGACCACTTCAGTTCACCACCACTTCAAGGGAGATTCTTTCATTCTCTGGTGCAGGCTGAAGACCAGCAGTCCCTGGAGGATGCACAGCCTTGAAACAGTTGCAGTTGCTGGCAGGAGCTGAAGATACAATACTGCAGAAGTCGTCCTTGCTTCTTTGTTGCAGTTTATAGAGTTCCTGGAGGGTCCAGATGCAGTTTCGTTGGTAGAAGGTGAAGTAAAGGATGCAGAGGATTCCTGCTGGAGTCCTGCAATACGAATCTGAGGAAATACTCCAGCCCTGAAAGGGGGATTGGTCAGCTACACGGGTAAGAATCTATCAGAGAGTGCTCTGATGTCACCTACTGGCAATGGCCACTCAGATGCTCCCAGAGTGTGCCACCACCTTGGAATCAAAGATGGCAAAACCCAGGGACACTCTGGAGGAACTCTGGGCACCACCACTGGGGTGGTGATGGACAGGTAAGTGGTCACTCCCCTTTCCTTTGTCCATTTTAATGCCAGAGCAGGGACTGGGGGTCTCTGAACTGGTGTAGACTGGATTATGTAAGGAGGGCACCATCTGTGCCCTTCAAAGCATTTCCAGAGGTTCCAGGAGGCTACCCCTCCCATGCCTGTAACACCTATTTCCAAAGGGAGAGAGTGTAACACCCCTCTCCCAAAGGAAATGCTTTCTTCTGCCTTCCTGGGCTCGAGCTGCTTGAGCAATAGGAGGGCAGACACCTGATTGTGAGGTGGCAGCAGCTGGGGCTGCCTGGAAAACCTCAGGCTGGTATGGCAGTACTGGGGGTCCACTGTGGAGCCCCCAAGAGTGCATGGAATTATAAAACCAATGCTAGAATTATCATTGGGGTATAATTCCAAGATGTTAGACACATTACATGGCCATATTCGGAGTTACCATTGTGCAGCTGGACATAGATATTGACCTATGTCCAGTGCACGCATAAAATGGCGTCCCCGCACTCACGAATTCTGGGAAAATGGTCCTGGACGATGTGGGGGCACCTCTGCTAGTGCAGGGGTACCCTCACACACAGGTACTTTGCACCTAGCCTTCAGGGTTGGAAGGCCTGACATAAAGGTGACTTATAAGTGACCTGGTGCCGTGTAAATGGCAGTGAAATGGTTCATGCACCATTTCACGCAGGCTGCAATGGCAGTCCTGCAGAAGCCTTTGCGTGGGATCCCTATGGGTGGTAAAAGTAATGCTGCAGCCCATAGGGATCCCCTGGAACCCCAATGCCCTGGGTACCTAGGAACCATTTACTAGGGACTTATAAGGGGGCACCAGTATGCCAATTATGAGTGGAATACTGTGTTAACAGTATCCAACAATCACATTTAAAGGGGAGAGAGCATAAGCATTGGGGTCCTGGTTAGCAGGATCCCAGTGACACAGTTAAACACACTGACAAACTGGCCCACAAATGTGGGTAACCATGCTAGAAAGAGTCCACTTTCTCACAATTTATACTAAATCTTTTGAACTTTAGTACCGCCTCTGATATTCAATATTGGCCAAATGGGTTACACTTTAAATTGAGGGTAGTGTGTTAATGTGTCTATCCTTATCCCTTGGAACTTCTAAAAGTTCTATTCAACATAGAAAATTAGTAAATTGGTGAGACTGTTGATCAGCACAAACCTACTGGGGTCTGGAATGTCAGTAATTCTTGGTAGCATTACCCCTTTCTGGAACACAAATCTATCATCTTCCAACCAAACATTCTGGTAGACATGTGAACGGTTAAGATATATATATATATTTTTGTATTGTGTCCTCATATCTCTTAGAATACCTCCATTATGATCTGACCTGGTCTACATTCCAGGATCTCATGGATAAGTCCAAAGCAGTCAGCATCTGGAAGTCCAGCATCATAGGGGTGGGCTTTCTGAATGCCGCCCCTAATTTGAAATAATCATTGGACAACATACTGAAGAGCGGGTGCTCAGAGAGAGACAATTCACCCAAGGTTGCCAAAGCTTTTTAACATTTTTAATGCCAGTTCTACAAAGGTCTAACTTACATATTTTTATTACGGCATTCACCCAATCCCATCGAGTTGGTGAGGTAGGGGATATCCAATATCTGCATACCTCCCATCTGGTTAAAAGTATTAAATAAAATAGCAAATTCCTATGAGCGCTCGGGAGGTTTTGCAGCTCTAGAGAACCACTAAATAAAACTGAGACGGGGAGACGGTCAGTGGTACCTGTAGTACATTAGATAAAACCTCAAAAATCTCCATCCAAAAACTCGAGATCCGAGGACACAACATAAACCACCTCTAGCCCACAATTCTTACAAGCTGCCTGAGCATTCTTATTGAATTTAAAAAGAAATTGTGGAGTATAGTATGCCCTATGACAAACAGATGGTTCTTCCTAAGAAAAGCTGGCTTGACCACCTTATAAAGACGCTGCCAAGACCATGTCCATAGTATGTCAATATCCTCTCTGCTCACCACATCATCCCAAAGAGGACCAGGGAAATTCTGTTTGACATCTAGACTATCCACAAATATTCTGTAATAGGTAGCAACATCCTTCTTACCTGGCTGGTTCTTGTTTAATAACTCCTCTAACTCACTAATCTCTTTGCCGCGTATTTATAGAGATCTTGCCCATGTTTGCAGTTGCATATATTTAAATCTGGATAATGAGCACTGCATCTCAGAGGTAAAAGTTTCCCAGGGTTTCAATACTCCATCCTGTAACACTTGTCCCAATTCTATAATACCTGCCTCCTTCAAAGGATGAGATAGAGCATCTTTAAGGCAGTCCGGGGTTCCCCGAGAATCCCAAATAGGGGCATAGGTACTATAATATGATAACTTCGTAATTCTCCTTATCCTAGCCCACAATGACGTGGCAGCTTGTAACGTTTTCAACCTTACTCTTTTGTAGAACCTTGGGTGACCAAATTTGTACATAAATTTCTGTTCCCCTTTCCCTTCACCTTTTAACATAGCCTTCTTCTGGGGGAGACACCCTCTCCTGTTAGTAGATCCTTAACATTCTTTAACTGCAATGCCCATGCATATAATTGAATAACCGGGAGGGCGATCCCTCCATTAACATGTCTCCTGCAAAGCTTTTTCCTAGCAAATCTAATCCCCTTATAAGGCCATATAAACCTATCTATTCTTGTTTGCAAATCTCGTATCCTTTTTTCCTTAAATTAAAGAGAAAAGTGAGTTTAGGGAGAATAAACATCTTTACTAAGTTTACCCTCCCATATAGAGTCAAGGGTAGATGTACCCAGCTTAATAAAAGTTTATCTATTTGTTGTGCTAAGGATTTAAAGTTTACTAGAGGTGTCTCTTCCAAATTTTTAGGAATCTTGACTCCAAGGTATTTTATCTCCTCTTTTTTAAATCTATGCTGCACATTCATATTCCATGTCATTATCTCCTTCTTACATGTTAACCACGTATCCCGAAACCCAACCAAAGTTCCATATTATCACCTCAAGTCTGTCTAGTGCTGAAGGGAGATCTGCTGTGAAATTCATAATATCATCAGCATACAAAGATATTTATTTCTCCCACCCCATATAAACAAAAGGTTTTTATCAAAGTATCATTTTTAATCATACGGGCCAGTGGCTCTATGTATAGGTCAAAGAGCAACGGAGAGAGAGGGCATCCCTGCCTAGTCCCTCTAGTAATAGGGAAGGGAGGGGTTAGGTTCCCATTTATTAAGACTCTCGCTGATGGAGTAGTGTAAATACTTTTTAAGACCCCCCCAAAACTTTGGTCCAAAATTCAGGTGTGTTAAAATGCAATTTAAGTAATTCCAGTTCACTCGATCAAATGCCTTGGTAGCATAGAGAGTAATAACTTGCCTGGGGATGCTCAAATACAGTTGCCATATCAATTACCCCTATCAATTCATGAGATAATTGATGCATATACCTATTCTTTAAGAACCCCTTCTGGTCATCATGAATCAAAGGTACAATACTTCTCCCTAGTCCGCTAGCAAGGATACTAATTAATATTTTATAATCATTATTCAGCAGAGAGATTGATCTATATGATTCACAAAGCAAGGGGTCCTTCCGAGGTTTTCAAATTATGGTTATTGTTGCTTCGTTCCAAGATATTGGGAGACAGGATTCTCCCCTCCAAATTAAATTAAAGAGGTCTTTAAGAAATGGGGATAAAACACCACATCACTTTACGTAAAATTCGGCAGGTAAGCCGTCAGGGCCTGCTGCTTTCCCCTTATTGCTTTTTGAGATGACCTGTGCTACTTCCACCTCTAAAAATTCATCCTCCAGAAGGGACTGTCCTTCATCATTGAGTTTTTCCATCTTTAATTCCTTTACATTTGGGATCCTAACCTCCGCTGCATCTAATACGTCCTCTGTATATAAAACTTCAAAATAGCCCTGAAATGCTCTTTGAATCTGTAAAGTTTCCCATAAGATCACCCCTGTAGTAGGGTCTCTTATCCCTGAGATCTGGTTCCTAGCTAGATCAGATTTTATCTTCCATGCCAATAATTTCCCCGTGCTCTCCCCATGTTCAAAATGTGCAAATTTGCTTGCATCCCATCTTTTCTTTACTCGTGCTTCCATTACAGCTAAAAGGGAAGCCCGTTTAGATGCCAATTCCAATAATATTGCATCATCAATCTTTCCCTCAAGCTGTACCTTCACCAGCTTTCCTTCTAAATTCTCGAAATCTTTCTTGAGATTCTGAACTTCCAACCTATATTCCCTATTTCTCTGAGCAGAAATGCTAATCAGGATCCCTCTAATAAAGGCTTTATAAGAATCCCATACCACGTAAGGAGAGGCAGAATTCAAGTTGACTTAAAAAACCCACTTGTTTTCACTCGACAGACGTTCTACCACTTTAGTGTCGTTCAAGAGAGAGCAATCTAGCGTCCATCTTCTTGCAGGCCGTGGACCAGCTTCCTCAAAGGTCAATACTACTGTGGCATGATCAGATAAATGTGCTGGAATGTGTTGAACATCCCCCACGGACACCATAAGAGCCTTGGCCTATAAAAAATAATCTATTCTAGAGTGATGTCTATAGTTTTAATTATGGAAGGTAAAACTATGAGAGCGTCTGTGTGATTCTCAATAGATATCCACCAGTGCATACTGCTCCATTATTACTTTAATATATGCCAAGGACTTTTGACATCCAGATGCTTTACTTCCAGTAGATTCATCCAATGTATGATTTAATACTACATTAAAATCTCCCGCTATTATAATTGGGTACTGAGTCTCCGATAGTGCGTTACATACTTCCTGCAATGAGGTTGTGTCATCTACATTTGGACCATAATAAGATACTAAGGTGTAAAAGGCCTGATTAACCCTAACATCTGCCATAACCCATCTACCTTTTGTATCCATCTTGGAGCATAAAATCAAAGCATTAAGGGCACTTTTCACCAGGATTATCACCCCTTTCAAGTGCGATGTATTATTTGAACAAATCATTTCCTTAACCCAAGTCATAGATTTAAAGATCTCGTGGGCTTCGACAGATGTCAGGTGAGATTCTTGCAGCATTACAATCTGAGCCGGGGAATACTTAATATATTGTAAAATATGATTTCTTCTGTGACTTACTCTCAACCCATTCACATTCCACGAGAGAATCAGAAAACTACCTCCAGCCATCTCTGTTAAATATTTTTTTAAAGTTTATGGACTTCTTTATAAGCCTTATTGCAGGTCGGCCACCTTACAGTGAGGCACACATTTTCCAAGCCCTTGGCACCCCTCCCCCATCTCCCTTTTAACACCCAACCCCTGCCTTCCTGACTCCCTTCCCAATTCCCTGCCCCTCCCCCCTTGACTGAGGACCCCCCCCCATCTTCCTGGCGGTTAAGCCATTTTGGCGCCGCTTCTACCATTCTGCCTATTAACAAAAACCAAGTATAGCAAAAACAGAATAAAGAGTGAGAAAACTGAGCTTAGAGTCCAGTCTGGTTTTGGTTGCCCTTGAATTTCTCCAAAAGAGAATCTGCTTCTTGAACATCCCGTAAATTATACATTTGATTGTCTCTCATCACTCCCAAGGTCACTGGGAATTTTAATTGGACCGTGGCCCCTAATTTCTTAAATTCCTCCATCCTCCTGCCAAACTCCCATAGTCTGTTGGAGGTGGCCTGAGACACATTAGGTCTTATCTTGAAGGAATAGCCTCTTGCCTCTAATGTTCCCATTTTTAGGGCTCTACAGAGGATTTTCTCCTTAATTACATAAGTAAGAAAGTTCACCAATATCTTCCTAGGCTTAGTCCTATTTAGTGGTTTTCGGAGGGATCCCTATGAACCCAATGTATGTCTTGGGTTAGTAGATCTTCAGGCCCCTCCAACACCCCACTTTGTTTCAGAAGATCTACCACCAAAGTTCTAATATTATCTCCTTTTGCTCCTACCGGAATATTCATTATTTTAATATTATTCCTTCTGGCGTTATTTTCTAGCACTTCCAACCTCTCAAGTTTCTGGCTTCCCATAGTTTTAAATGCATCGATTTCCCTAGTGTGCTTCTCCACTGTTTCATTAAGTTGGACAACTTGCTTCTCCAAAATCTGAGTTTGTTGGGTTAAGAGATCCAACTTGTTTGCCAGAGTCTCACATATCTCCTGAATCCCCTTCCGGTTTGTCTGTGATACTAGAAAACCCTGCCTAACTTCATTTGATAAGGAGTGCAGCTGGGATTCCAGAGAGGGGACTAGGCGGGCATTAGATTTGTCTCCACCAATGACTCTTGTTGAAATTCCGATAAATCTTTTGTTACCTTCTCTGGAGTGATGTTTCTTTTTAGCAGGGAAATGGCTTCTCCTATATCAAGAGAATCCTGCCTCTGCGCCGGCCAATCTAAGCCTGATGCCACCCCCCCTCTTTTACACTTGGGGAAAGTGTAAGTAGAGGTGGAGAAATCAACCAGGGCAAATTTGTTTGCCCTCCTTCCTCGCAAACATTTTGCAGGGTTCCATTTAGCGCTAAACTCAATGGAGCGGGGGTATTTGGAGTAGCCACAGTAGTGGCAGTGTTCTTGGCCTTACAATAAGACCTTAGTGAAGGTGTTATTCTTCGTTTTAGAGGGGGGGCTGCCTCTTTCTTCCTCCAGTTTTCCTCTTTTGTGGCACATAGGTTACACCCTTCCGCGAGGTAGGTACAATGTTCTTACCAGGTTCCTCAACTGGACTCAATACTTCTCTGTCTTCCTGGGGGACCCCTAAATAAAGAGGACCCCCCACTCCAGAATATTCAGCTCCTCTAAACCTGTACTGCCCCCCCCAGTACCTGAGAGGTGGAGTCCGTGGTGCCTTTGGAGTTCCTTTGTAGCCGGTCGAATCCTCTGGTGCCTGAGAAGGAGGAAGCAACTCCTTCCCTCTCCTGGGAGGCAGTGTCTCTCTCTGCATGCCCCTCGAGCTGCCTCAGCAACTTGTGCTGCCTCTGCCCAACACACCCCCTGTCGCAGCTCTCAGCGCGACCCTGGAGGTGAGGGCACAAACTCTCCTAACCTCGAGAGTGGCACGCTCCCAATTGCCGCCGCTCTCCCTTTCCGTTTCCATGGATGTTGGCATCCTGATTCGAGTCGGGACACGATCGCGTGGCCTGCTACAGGGCGGCATACCGCCAATAAAGGTAAGAGCCCCCCAAAAAAATACAGGGGATACGCGGGGCAACCTCCAGCCGCCTTCTTCCTCACTCTGCTTGCCGGTCGAGTCAAAGCAGCTCCGCGACTGCTCTAACAGCATCTGCGCTGCTGGTCATCAGCCACCATCTTCCCCCTCACCGTTAAGATATTTTAGTAAAAATGTAGAAATTGGCCCTGGACTGGACCCTGATAGTGGCCTCTGCTGAATTGTGTCTTAACCTCAAGTGCTGTTCCTGAGGTCCTGGGACCCAAGAACAGTGTTGAACTGGACTTCTCTTAACACCTTGAAAAAGTTGCAGCTTAGAAAATGTTCAGTCTTTCAGGCCAACAGAATACTGGGACCAACCACTCAAGCCAATCCGACCAAGGAACAACTACACAGGCCTGAAGAAGCAAAGTTCTCCAACTTGTGGGTTCTGTGCAGCAGCAAATACATTCCAAAGGGACTTCAAGCAAGAAGGTATCTGGCCTCATTGAACTAATTGTCAAATACAACCTGAAACCTCATCCCTTTGGAGGATTCTGAGTTCCAAAAAGGAGACTCAGTCAGAACATGGACATTTTTCCATGGGCAAAGGTGGCAACAGTATCCGCCCAATGTGAGGTCTTCTTTGCACAGAAAATTTGAAATTCTTCTGCTCATAGAATTTCCTGACAAAACCAACAGCATCAGTGGGACCTCGTTGAATGCCTATCCAATTTCAAGACGGTTTCCTCAGATACAGGTTTCTGCGTTGCATCGTCAGAGGATTTTGAATTCCATTTCAAAGACTAAATACCAATGTAAAATCTCCAACTGGGACAAGACTAGTTGGTGTGTCTGATCTGCACTTTAACGCCAGAAATCGTGCCTAAGTCTCAGTCTACAGCAACCATAGGCTACCAGTGGCCTTTAGTGCTTTTTGGTGCATTTTTCATTAAATCTTCTAAATTTCATAACTCCATTTTCCTTATTGGGCTTTTGTTGCTGGGGTGTCATTTTGTTTACTAAAGTTTACTCTATTTTTATAAATTGGAGTAGGATGGTTATTGTATTGTATTTTATTTACTTTTTTGTACCTCCAAATGCTTTACACATTTTAGTTAACCTAAGCCTGTCTGCTCTGTGCCATAGGTACCTGGAATTGGTCTACATTTTTGCAATTGTTTATCTTTACGTCAAAGGTTAGTGACTTTTATCAATTGTGATGGACCTCCACCGACCTCAAATATTAATCCACTTCCTCACAATCACTTACAACAAATGTGGACTAGTTGTCTAATAAACATTACCTTGCATGTGTACTTCAATGTCTGTCTCTGTAATGTAATATGCTATTGTGTGCTACTGGATACCAAATGCTAATACATTTGTACTCAACACACAATTACATTGAAAATCAGTTTTTCACCCCTATCAGTGCAAGGGAAGGAATTCCCTGGCACTGATAGTGCTTACCGCCATGTATTTCATGGCGGTTCCAAACCCCATGAAATCCATGGCGGTCAGCCGGGTCATAATACCGCCGGCAGTATTGTGACTATCACCGGGCTAGAGACCCAGGTCTCCAGCCCAGCGGTCATCTCCGCCATGGCGGGCGGAACGGAGAAGTGGCGGATGACCATGGCGGTAACCGCGATGGTCATAATTTAATTTTTTTTACCGCCAGCCTGTTGGCGGTAAGACCGCCGCTTCTCCGCCGACCGCCAGGGTCGTAATGACCCCCTTAGTCTGACTTCATTATGGACATTGAGCTACATACATCTATGATAAACAGGTGGGAATCAAGTGACTATTAAATATATTAGGTATTAGAATATGCAGATAATGTATTCCTGATGTACATAATTTATGTTATTGGTGTTTGCATTTCTGGAATTCATTCTCAATGTTGTATTGATTTTAGGTGAGATTTGCAAAGAGCATTTTTTGATAAGTAGGCAAATTTAACCTAAATATTTTAGAAACTCTATCCAATGTTTAAAAATGTTTACCTCTCTGGAACTATTTTTGGAATATGGCAAGTTCTCCAGGCCATAATCGTGTATTGATCACTTTCTAGGTTCACACTAATTCCTCTTACTTCACCATTACTAACTATATGCAAAATCTGCATTTCTTACTCACCATTTTGTAAGATTGAATCATGATTGTCCAGGGCCGGCCTTAATGCTGGTGGCGCACTGTGCAACAATGCTTGTTGGTGGCCCCCAAAGACCGCCTGCGCCACAGATTCCCACACTACCACCCTTCATCAGGGCCCCTCAAGACTCCATTACCACTCCCTCTCAGATGTGTTTAGTTAGCTTTATAGTGCCACTCATACCAGGGTAGGATGTCAGAGCACTTTACATTGCACACAAATTACACAAAGGCAATAAATCATAGATGTGTAAATCAGTGTATAAGAAATGTTACATAAGCTGTATGAGTCACATGTCATCCATACTGGTAGGCTATAAAGTTTGAGTGCTTGGTCTGGAGAAGCACAATCTCAGAATTTAAAATGTAACACCATGGTTTGGGCTCTGTTTAATAGTAAGAATTGATTTTTACTTAAATGAACCCTTTTTGCAACATTAGGATAATGAAAGTCTGGGAAAAATCATAACGCTTTAATCTACACCTTGCAGTATGCATGAGGTCCTATGGTGATAGTTAATACCTTACTTTTTGATTTTAGGATTTTAACTTATAAGCTGCAAGTAACAAAAGGACCTCTCTGACAAAAGTAGTAACCCGCTGACCTACACCGATCTCTCTCCAAGCAGAACATTATTTACCAGGGTCATCTTGACATGTTTATTACTGTCTGAAAATTGCTAAATTGCTGGAGGCAAGTAACGCCACAGCAGATGCTTTTAAAACCATAAGATACCTGCAAACACAGCGCCCCCACCCGAAGTCAGCATCCGGTGTGGTGGCACCGGTCGCACCATCCTAGAGCCAGCCGTGTGAGTGTCTAGATGTTATCTAATCTGTCTAGTGTTGTCTTAATTTATTTCACTTGAAGATTTTAATTGAAGTGCAAATTCAATAATCCAAATTTTGAAAAAAAATCTCTTAAACTGTTGTTTAATTAATTTATTTCACATATAATTATTTTAGCTTCACAATGGATTTCTAGCTATTGGGACAATGATGAAGTGTTTAAAAAAAAAAAAAAAGTCCTATTCCCCTCATAAATATGTCATTGTATCAGTCAAGTCAACAAAAACTAAATTGACATAAAACCTGCATTCAGTCTAGGAGAGCTTCCCTTAATTTCACCACACTTTTTTGTTTGACTTACTTGGGAGTCTTCCCCAGGGGGAAGGCAAGACATGTCTGAGGACATTCTAAATGGTTGTCTTGATTCTTTGAGTGCCATAACTAACTACAAGATGCATTTGTGGTAGTAATGGAAAGGCAAAATGCATTGTTTCGAATCATTAAAAGACAACAGGAAAATCACATATTAAACATATCATAACATTTCCCCATATATGTAAAGATAGTGACACATGATGGGAATTGGAAACAACCTCTAAAATGGGAGTCTTTGATGGTAACACCTCCATTTCAATGGATGGTTATATTTCCATTACCCAATCGAATAAATAGAAAATTAAAATATACTCAATGACGCAACTTATAAAAATAGAACGAGTAGAGAGCACAGAATATGTTTTAGTGAGAAAATCAATATTCAAAACTTGGTCCCCAGTTGAAAATCCATTGGGTGGGTGCTATTGAATCACAGAGTAAAGAAATATTAATCATTATTTTGAGTTATTGTCTTGCAGGTGATGCTACATGTCATAAATATCTTTTGTATGTATTTCAATCCTGGCATTGGAAATCTTCTTTAGCGAACCAATTGCAGTAATAATTCTTTTTTATCATATATTCACCATTCTTTCTAAGTTCTATTGTCAGCATAAGGGGCAGAGTCCCACTAAGAACTTCCATACAAGTGGCCAATACAAAAATCACTGTTATTTCTCCCCCGCAGACTAACTACTACTGTAACCCTCTGCAATTTTAGAGGCATGAAATTGTGTGCATTAGGAGATTTAAGAGAATAACTTGAGGAAAAGTGAATGGAAAGCTACAGTGCAGCTTTCCATGTGCATTTCCCTAAATTCCACCTGGAGCCTTTGCCTTCTTGTTGCAGTTAAAATCTATGGGTGGAATATCACTGGGAATCAGAGTTCCCACTAAGCACATAATTGCAAGGGGCTTAGTAACTCCTGTTACCAGGTTCATCAAAATTAACAGGCCAGTCATAATGATGGCCTAACTAGAGGACATGTTGGCCTAACTAGTGGACATATTGAAGGCATGTAATAAAGAAGAAATGCTATTCAAACAGCCACCTCTGATCTTGTGGTGTAGCCGGGATTTGTTTGCAGTTAATAACTATAATCTTTCAATTTCAATGATGCACTGCTTTATTCCCAAAAGTTGTTCTTCATTTTCAGTTGTTTCTTGCCTGTGTGCTAGATAAGTCAGTCTACTTTGTAGAGCCATGTGTTGAACTCATTGAGCTGTAATGGCTCTGTAATTATATTTTCAACATAACACAAATTCCTGATGCGGGTCCAGTCTGTATTCATATGTAGTCCAATTGTTCATGCAGAAGTAAAGTATGAATTATATTTAAATATATTCTTAATTATAAATCTTTAAATATTTTACATATGTTAGCACACATAATTGAGTGCTTTTAAAAATATCCTGTATACATTTTTATAGGTCATAAACATTGACCCATACAAAATACTAGCCCCAAATAATAGAGTCATTGCAGCATGACGGAACATAGAATAATACTGTATGAATAAAATACTTAGGATCATATGGCTCAATGGTAAAAATATTAAACAAGCAAGTAGAATGTGAACAACTGAATATCTTCCATTTAGAGTGCATATTTAGATTCCTTAATTAACATTTATCTGTGAAGTTAAAGGAGGCTTTCATAACTAAAGCTTCAGGCACAGTTTAACGTTTATTACTGCAAGCCTCAATTATTATATGTTAAACTCTTTCCATTGTTAACAAATATCAGCATTATACCAAAAATCTGTTGTTAAGAGCAGTGGATGTTTTGTGAACTTATGTACCCTTGACCTCTTTTAAATTAGAATAATGAAGCCAACTTTTGTTAAAAAATACCTATTGAGATGGCTTGGATGAATCTTAACAAATAAATCTCAGTCAGATTATACTATGATGTGAGCTCTATTTCTTACACATCGCATGTAGGATCCCGGCAGGGTCTAATCTGAGGTGGCATAGTGGGCAAAACAATGATCTCTTGTAATTCTACCCTGAGCGATTGCCACTGGTTAGACTTATTGCAAGCACTTCTCCATTAACCCTTTGTGTGTTTGGTGTAATGGCCTAAGTGGCCAAGGGTATGCACAGTCTTGGGTCTCTTGCTCACTGTGCTACTGGAACCAAGCAATGCCTTACTGTAGCAGCCTGATCACACCTTCCTATTCAACATTAAATCTAAGTAGGTTGCCATAGGTTGCCAAAGTTGATGATGAAATAGAATATAAGTGTTCCAGCTATTGTAAGTAAATAATGAAGGTATAACCTAGGTAATGTAATAATTCACTCTTTCCACTGTATCACCATAAAAAGCACAACTTTATAGGTCTCCTCCCAAAAATAAGGGTCTTGGTTTTGTCAAAATGTTCTATTAAATTATTTTGAGCACAATAAGAGGGTAGGAATCCCGGAGTTCTTTGAAGGCCAATAGGAGCATAATTCATTAGCAAAAAATAATTTGCGTAAAGGAGGCTGGGACTACAAGCCCGATGGAGAAAGAATCTAGATCCCAATTTTGGAATGGTAAATCTAGCAAATGAAGACCAAATAAAATATGGCCAAGACACAGCTTTGCAAAAGCCATTCCTGAACATAATTATCTTAGTACGATGGATTGATAGAGCCACTTCCAGCTGTGCCAGATTGGAAGAACAAATCTTGGCATTCTTGGACTACAAAATCAAATGTCACACTAACGTCTGCAAAACAGCAGTTTGGACTCCCTGCCTGTTCTATTGACTTTTACACATTGGTGTAAAAGTCAAAGCAGTGATTGATGGTTGACTATCTATTCCTGAAATTTACTTTCTCCAGAGGAATTAAGTTATTCTTATCAAACAACTTTTTTAAGTGTTGTATGGTATTATTTGAGTACACTTCAAATGCAATGTAAAAGAGCCTTATAAGCCTATTATTTGGAGGGAGGTAAACATCCCCCATTTCTGGAATTTTACTTTGTATATGAACCCTCCCAGCTGCAAGGGAAGTAGTTTTGTAGACACACATGGAAAGAAAGGCAATCTTTTCAGGTTCACCAGTATACAATGGATTTTATGTAACTGTGAGAAAGTTGTCAGAACCTACAACTCAACTTAAATTCACAGAGCTAATTGCTAAGGTTCTACAATTGACCAATAATAGCAAATAAAGCTATTATTTTAGTATCAGAAACAAATGGAAGGCATGTATGAGAACCACCTTGTTAACCTTAGAGATTTATCAAGTGGGAAAGCCAGTCCTCCATGGAGATGAACATCAGAGACGCTTCTGAGTTCAAACTACATTTTGTAATAAAGGCAATTTTTTTCTCCAAATTGCTTAGGTTACTATTTCTATCACATATAGACCTAACATGCATATTTATTTCCTTAAATCAAGATCCCATATGCAAGTACAGCCTCTACAGCCTCCTTTAACTGTGATTGGATATTTATATGACACAGTCCTTTTACTCTGTTCTGTAGCTTTCACAACTTATTGTGTTTCCTCAAATTCTTCTCTTGTTATTGGAGGTAGAAGATATACAACAACTTTGTTTATCATGCTGTTACATCAATTGACTTTATCCTCAGTTATTGTAAAGTCCTCCTGTGCAGAACATTGGTGTTGCATCAGGGATGGCCCTAAAATAAAATGTCGGTTTTATGGACCATGGTAAAAGAAGAGTGGATTCTAATAATGACCATCATATCTTGTGATTATCTTGGATAACGCTCAGTCTTTCGAGGGCTCTCACACGAATGAAGAGTGTATGGAAGTGATCAGCAACACATTTTATTAGGAGGAATTGTAGTTTAGAATCAGATTTAATCTCCTGATAAGTAGATAAGTAGAAAAGTGACGGAGCCAGAGGATATATTGGGGGACTCCCATCAGTTTAGTCCTGAAGAAGACCTATTGTGGAGCTGTGATTTGGCCCAAGATATTGAGGGGTTGAAACGTCGATGTACATGTCATAGTTCGGATTGGTTTCTGCATAGGATTTTTGTAGGACTGAAGGAAGTGATTGAGACTCTTTGAGGATTTGGAATGGAGTCAATGCAGCAAAAAAGAA
Source organism: Pleurodeles waltl (assembly GCF_031143425.1). NCBI lineage: Eukaryota > Metazoa > Chordata > Amphibia > Caudata > Salamandridae > Pleurodeles > Pleurodeles waltl. Next base: position 923,725,057 of record NC_090444.1, read on the forward strand.
CCAACCGACTGCTTTTAATGTTTTCTGTATAGGTTTTTCCCACACTGCCTGTCCTTCGGTGTGTTGTTTATTAGATGGGTTGTCCGTAAAGGATGAATATATTAAGATGACTTTTAGATGCATAAATATATGAATGAATATATATTTATATGAATAAATAGTTTTTCTATCTTCACCTATGTTGTTCTATGTTGTATAGATAATTTGTTGTTTTTTCCTTTCAAGGGCATTGTTGTATGTAATGATTATCTTAATTCCCAGCAACTGTGAACAGAGCAGGACTTTTTCAATGTCAGCAGATGCTGTTTAGTTGCTAACATGCTATTTCTATCTGTGTCTTTCCTGATAATTTAGGTGCGTACTGCATCATGTTTGTTGTTGATAATATTTAAAACAAAATTCCCATAATTGAATAAAAACAATATCACATAATAATAACAGGATGTGGGTAAAGAATGCATGAGTAATATAACGTTTCTTTAAATTTATTTTTGAAACTTAAAAGTTTCTCAGCTTCATAATCTTTTCACTCTGATCATTTTTGTCTGCATGTTTACTTTATACATGAAAGTCACAGGTGATAATGTGAATTTGAACTGAGTGAAAAATGTGAAAATACTTCAATGTACCAATAATAATTTTATGTCCATATTCTAACAGCAATCAACAATTTATTTTCTCCATATACTAATTCTGTTTTGTATTTTTTTTATTTTATATACATTACACAACTTATGTTTATATATATGTAATCTACTTACACCTTTATTCTGAATTGTATATTGATGATAATATGGGGAAATTGGTCACAAAATCTTGAATGAAATCCAGCTCTAGTCTATCAAGGAGACATCAGGGAACACTGTTATCCACAACAGGCATTAAAATCAGTGAAAATGCAAACTCTTCCTTTAATGTCTACATTGATGTATAAGTGGCAAGTGTTCCCTGATACGCCAATGCCATTTTTATATACATATATTTCTCCCAAAATGCATGTAATAAGAGATACTTCATGCTAACATAATATTCCATATGAGGAACTCTTGGCCTGATATTGACTGTGGTGGTTAAAGAAAATATCTAATTTCTGGAGGAAGTCATAAATCAGGAAGACAATTTACCTGCAGGGTCTCCTTTATAGTGTATTACACTGCAAGAAGTTCAAACAATAGACTTTACGTCACAGGTAGGACTTCCTCCAGAATGCAGAGGATTTTGATTTATCATTGAACTACAAATCAATCCCTTCATGTCTTCCTACATTCGGTTGCATTTAGGAAGGGATTTATAACAGTATTATAGATTAGGCCAAGAGATTCTGCTCATGCGCAAATCTATGGCACATGTTATCAACTGCAACTGGAATCCAGTTAGAAGTATTAATTGTTTCTCTAAAAAGCCTATGAATTGTGGTAAAGTTTAATTTAAATATTTGAAAAATCTGATATTGAGGGGCAGAGCTAAGCCTCAATTGAGATGTTTGCTCACAAAGCTCACTCTGGCACACCTGACCTCCTTCAACTCTATTTTGGCCGCACCAGGAAACCCGGGGGCCCTCCATCATCTCCAATTGACTGAGGATGAACCCACTGTGTGCTACCAATGCCCGGGCTGACTCCTTTTCTGGCCATTGACAGCGGCCTCTGCTGGCTCGCATGGCACTCTGCCACAGATTAGCTGTTCTCCCGCTGCAGTCTGCCTAAGTGAGGTCTTACCATATGGGGGCTGATGACTGCTGGTGCTGACAGCTCTGCACTGCACCAGTATGCCACCTGCCTGACCCATGCCACAACCACATGGGAACTGCACTATGGGTCTTTTCACTTGCCAATGGCCCAATACTGGACATGCCAGACTGTCCTTATCTATAATGCCTGCGGCAAAATGGCCTCTTTGGTGCTTGTGCTATTGGGGAGATAAGGGTGCCCCCACCAAATCACCTGATTGCTATTCCAGACTCACCCAAATCCTCCATCTTTCTGGGAAGCCCCTGCCTGACTTCGGCATCCATCATGAATTGGGACAGCTGTCCTGTCCTGCAAGTTCTCTTCAGCTGAATTTTTGGCCTAGTTTCAGCCCCTTGACCAGAGGAAGCATTACCACTCAAGCCTCCCTGCTGATTGTCAGTGCCTTACCCGCTTTTAATGTTGGGGGAGACCCCTTATATCCTTTGTGACCATTTTGAACTGGGACAGCTGTCTCAACCTGTACTCTTTTGTTGGCTGACCCTTTGGCCCTGGACATTACACTCCAAGCCCTCCTGTGGATTGCCCCTGCCTTACCCACTTTCTACTTTGGGGGAGCCTACTTTACTTTTCCAGGTAGCCATCTTGGCTTGAAACAGATAGGTCTGATACTTGCGTCTTGCCACATTGCCCATTTGCAACACTGCTTATGATCCTGCTGTTTGACTCACATATGTGATCACCCTTCATTTCTATTTCTCTTGACAGCGGGGCCTTTGCCAGAACCTGCTGCCAAAGGTCTTCACCAGTTTCAAAGAAGCAGTAAAAGGCCAATGACCACCTACAGCACAGGGCCCATCTTCCACAATGGACTCAACTACTCTGGATGCAATCCATGTGGACCTAAATTTAATTAAGGTGTCTGTAACAACAGTGGAGCAGACCATGTCAACGGTGGCCATGGAACTTAGGAAACTTTGCCTGGATCTGTCTCTTTCCAATCAGAATTTGCTTTTAACTATGCAAGGGCAATGAAATTTGAAGCAAGGATCGACTGCACTCCAGATCTGGGTTCTGACCTATGGAACCTACAATGAAGCATGACGAATCTGGAGGACTGCAAACGATGCAACAACATCTGCCTCTTTGGGGTACTAAAACTGATGGAGGATCCTGATCTAGGCAGTTTATCACTACCTGGTTGCCAACCTCCTGAATATCACTTTTGACCCACCCATGGAGAGTCCAAGGGTGCCTTGCCTAAAGATGAGATGAGAATCCACTCAGGATAACCTCTACCCTATTATATCCTATCTCTTGTGCCATGACCAAGCATGTTCCATCCTTCAAATGTTCTGCTGACATGGCATTTATCTCCAGGTTGTAATGTACTGTAATGTAAGGTGGACTTGTAGAGCACTGCTTGTCACCCGTGAGGGTATCCAGGTGCTGAGTAGATGAGTGTAGGCATGTGGTGAGGCTGGGCCTGAGTACAGGCACTCTTGATGGTCTCACAAGAAGACTAATTGAAAATCCAATTCAAGAAGTGAGGAGGATACCCTGATGTGTTGGGGGAGGTTTTTCCAGGAGTTGGCTTGGTAGGAGAATGATCAACTGTGTGTCTGTGAGTGAGGTTGAGTGAAGTTGTCTCGAGGGACAGTGGAAGTGAAGCCAGTGATTGAGGTATGTGGGTTGTGAGTTGTGCAGTGGCTTTAATGCATGGATGAGATGTTTGAACTGGCAGAACTTCTAGATGAGGAGCCAGTTGAGCTCTTGGAGGTGTGGTGGGGTGTGGGTTTGCAAGGGAGGTCAAGAACAAGTCTATCGGAGGTGTTTTGAATGGTTTGAAGTCTGTGAAGAAGATGGGTTTGGATGCCAGTGTAGACTGCATTGCTGTAGTCCAATTTGCTTGTGATTAGGGCCTGCGAGATGGTACGTCTGGTGTCTAGTGAGAGACCCTTGAAGGTCGGCGGGCCACCAGGTGGAGTCCCAAGGCAAGCTCTTATTCCTGAAGATCAGCACTTCAGTTTTGTCTGTGTTGAGCTTGGTGGCACAAGAATCATGGCAGTAGCTGAGTACTTCCCCAAAACCACTCTTTTCCAACAACTGCTACTGGCCCTGCTCCCATGGATAAAAGCTGTCACAACCCCATTGATATCCCCATTCAAGGGGCCATGGGGCACACATGAGCTACTGGTCCCAACCAAGGTGGTTGAGGCATTTTAACACTGTGACAGGGGAGCCACCATACTATGGATCCTGCTGATCTGAGCCAGGCACCCCCTTCTGTACCTGATTCTCATTTGGGTAGCTTAGTTCGAGCAATCAGGCTTCTTCAGGGAAAGCTCAAACACAGATCAGTGAATGAGAATCATAACGTGTAGATAGTGTATCAATAAATCAATGCCCATTTAAGTATTTGTTTTTGCACAAAAATAAGAATTTTAATTATATTTCTACACATGCAACAGAAGACAACATTCAAAAGGAAATAACACAATCAACTTGAAATCAGCGTTCTAGTAGTTGTCAGGCCACTCCCTGTTCTCCCACTTATAGTGCAACAGGTTCAACGTTATTCTCCATTCACTGATTGCTGCATCCAGAGGATGTAAACTAACAGGCCATACTCAAGAGTTCCTACCTCAGGCTCTGCAAGTAAGTTCAGTTTTTAGAGTCTAGGTATTAGCTGCTCCAATGCTTCTATGCATCCTAGGGCCACAGAGGCCCAGTTCTGGGCCTACTGGCTCTGGCAGCCAAATAACCTGTGGGGTGCAGTGTGGTCCTGTTCTGTATTGGCTGAGTAAGGTCTTTCACGGTCACATGCAGCAACACCTGGCAGGTGCTGGCTTTCTTCCCTGAACCACGCCACCTGGGGATTTTAGATGAGCAAAGTCATTTCTCCCTCGGCAGAGGGTGGAGGGTGGTTTCCTTGCTCCAATTGGGTTCTGTGAGTGCAATCCACAAGATGCCTCCACCCCCTCCACCATGGTCCCTACAGTTTCTCGGTCCCGGGTGAGGGTTTAGACCTTGCGACTTCAGTCTTTCCCACAGCCTCTCCTGTCATACGGAGTTGCCCCATCAGCATTTTCACTCTGGTCACGCTAGCCTCATGTGGATGGTCACAGTGGCTTCTCTTGGTGTACTAGGTCACCAAACCACTTCGGCATATGGGCAACAGCCTGATCGATGTGGGGACAGGTCCCTCCCATCACAGGCTTTGATCCACACAACAGCGATCCCTCCTGGCATATGGGGTCACCAATGTAATGTAGCACACAGGCAATAGCTCAATCGGTGGGGAGACGGGGCTTTCCCACCACAGTTTTGATCCACACAACAACAGCCTCTCCTGGCATACAGGGTTGCCAAGTCAATGTAGGATATGGGCAATGGCTTAGTCGGTGCAGACAGGTTTCTGCCTCCACAGGCTTTGTTCCATATAATGGCAGCCCGTCCTGGCATATGGGGTAACCAAGTCAATGTAGCATATGAGCAATGACCTGATCTGTGCGGAAATGGGTTTTTGCCACCACAGGCTTTTGGCAATCAGTGGCAGCCCCTCTTAGCATAACTGGTCATCCAGCACATGAGCAATGGCTTCTCTCACTGCATGCTTGTAACTCAGTTCACAGTGGTCCCTTCTGTCACAGGGGGTGCCAATAAAGCCCAAAACATGGGCTTCAGTCCTATCAGTGCAGGCTGGATTCTTCTCATATCACAAAGACAGTCCTATGGCAGGGCTCCCTTCTGGACTTTGCTCTCCTCTTCCTCGCGGGCACATGAGTCTTGGAAGCAGGCAGGTACTGGTGTTTCAGGCTCTAGGCAGGTGATCTTGGCTACCCTTGGTGATGCCTACTCGCCCAGGAGGGATACTAGCAGGCAGGGACCCTAGTCCTGATCACAGGTAGAAGTCTTGCAGATCTTCCCATTATACACACAGCCCAGCTGGCTGCTCGACAAATGACAAAGTTTTGGGTTTCAGACTCCCCCACTTATAGTTACGTTCCAAACACAAAACGGGATTTAGTGTCTGGACCTTTGAAGTTTTAAGTTGGGGTTCTGCTCCTTTGAAATGGACAACTCTCCCCTTTCTTTTCCCTCGTGAAGTATGTCTGTCACAGCAGGCAGGACTCTGAAACTGATCCCACAGCAAGGTTCATGGGAGTGATAAGAGTTCACACCTGGATGTCAACTACAGTGATAAGTGCATCAAAGGTTAATCTTTGGCCCTCCACCCTTCTCTTTATGTTTCCATTACACCCCCATCTCCACTTTCCAGAGAAATGTCCAGGCCCTTTAATTGAGATCTGTCATGGAATCAAAGCACTCTATGAAATGCACAGGGAAATCCTAGCTCTCCCTCATCCACTGCTTGTCCCACTCAGCTTACAGGAATGCAGCAATTCACAATTTTGTCTGGGGGATTCCTCTACTATTCATGTTTTCACCAGGCAGGCCCAAAGTCTTCTATGTCATGTACCAGTGCAGGCACTACTGCACTCGTACATTCACAGCACACTCTACTGTCTAATACTGTTGTGCTCATGTACTATGCTACCACCAGCATTACAACACGTAGCATATGCACTGTCTGCACACACTGTTCCTTACTACAGTCCCTCTATATTGCACCAGAGTGTGTTATTGAAAAGCACACCTTGCCAGCACACACAAATTTAACATGTGCACACTGTCCCCACTTCACCCTATGTGTAGTGTTTCCTTGTAAGCACTATGCACTCAACACATGTTTTCGTCATTCACACACTTCCACGTCAACCTGATGTAAGCCAGGGTGAGTTAAAACACATCAGTAGAACTTTGAAAAAGATGAGTGAGCTTGTAGGCTGCACTTCAGTGAAACAAGGTAAAAAAGACCTGTTCACCACTACTGATCACTACATGGTATGCTGCCACCACCACACTTTTGCTGTTTAACTCCTGGTAAAGTCAGTAGCATTCCATTACTATGAGAGTAGTGCTTTGGTGCCCCTCCCCGGCCAACAAGACTGCAATTCGTGAGAGAGGTCTTTGTCATGGTACACAATCATGATCTGTGTTCGTGTGTGACAACAAATCAGTGTTAGGGGTCCAGAAAATAATACAGTTGGGTACTCAGGGCAGGGGAACACAGCTCTTCCCATGCAGAGGAGTTTTTTTGTCCCAACATCTCCACTATGGTCTTCCTTGGGCATAATGACCTTTCCAGGGATTATTCTGATCCCACACTCCAGTAACAGTTCCTAGACACAGTCAAGGACCCATCGATGGATGCAATGGGGACTCCTTGTTCTGCATTATGTGAGATACCCATTACAAACCCCCATCACCTCTTGGGGCCTCAAAAGACTCCCAACACTTACTGGGGATCTATATCACCAATGCTCCCACCACTCTAAGCTCAGCAGGCATAGTGCCATTCCCCCAGCAACATGGATAAATCTTGCTCCCTATTGAACAATTAAAGAGATCCCCCACCACTCCTCCTTGATTGCTTTAGTGCACTTACAGCATTCAATCTTCTACTTTCTCAGGTCAGGTGTGGCTACTACTCCCTGACTAAAGTTTGCCTGACTGCATTCACCATTGTTGTGTAGTCATTTTAGTTATAGCTCCATGCACGTTATTTTAACATAGTAGGCATGCCGCTATGCACTTTAACCTAGATTTATTTTATTCGGCTTTGCTTTATTATTGTTACAGTAGCCACTTTTACAGTCTAGTTTTATTTTCTCTCTATCTGACTGTTTTTGCCTAGGCCAGCACTCTGTTCTCAAACAAGACATTCGTGCTTCTTTCAAGGCTACAGCAAGATAGGTTGCCGGTGAACGTGGTATAAGTTTAGTCTCTGATATTCATAGAAAATACACATCCTAACGTACTGACATTTTCTGAGAACGCCAGCTTTTTTATTATAAAAACACTTCCCTGTCCCTTACACGTTAGAGGGAGATTCTAGCCAGAGAGCCAGGACTGTATGCAGATTGCCAAATGCTTCGCTATAGCTGTTTTGCACACTTCAGGCCTCTGCTCAGGTATGGGGGATGATGTCTTCCCAGGGGAATATGAAGGGCAGAATTAGAGCTTAACACGCTGTGCTCTATCATAGCCTAGGTAGGAATTAGTCTGTTGACCCTAGTGACAATATGGTAGCATTACTTTTATGTTTTACTCTCCTTGTCACAATTTTAATCTTGTCATGCTGTGTCATCCTGGTTATTGCAGTCCACACTTTGCTATTTAGGATGTAGTTGCTTTATTAAAGCATTATTGAAATATATACTGCCTCTGTTTGTCATTGTGTATGTGAGACTAATGTAACTAAGAGAAATGGATGAGACCTGAGTGACCACGGCTTCCCTGAGAAACCAGTTATGTAATGTGCTAGGCTACCCAATCATCCCTGCTCATGGGTAGAGATGAGGCACTGATAGTTAGCCGGAGCAGAGCCCAGACTGGAGCAACAGGTGTCACCTGTAGTGGGTTAGACTCAGTCTCCCATTCTGCCACTCAAAATCCAGTAGTATCATTAGAATAATGAGAGCCTATGTGACACCATCATGTATTTACGTTAGTTTTTCTTATTTTGTTTCATTTGTTTTTTACTTCAGACCAACACTAAGGCACATCCCCAAGCCATGAACATCTCTACTTAGGCCACCATCATGCTTGACTGCCTCCTACCACCTTTGCCTTGACAGTACTCTCCCTCAAAACTCTGGGCCTTAATAACTGCATCAACCACTAGAAAGAACAGTTCTTCCTGGCCACTCGTAATCCAGACATAGGTCCTCATTACGACCCTGGCAGTACAATGACCGCCAGGGTCGCGGTGGCGGTCAGACCATCGCCAATGTGGTAGTCCAACTGCCACCTTACGACCACGGCGGTAGCGCTAAGGTCGGACTGCCAACACCACCATTTTCCCTCCACAGGATGGTCTGGGGTTGCTGGCAGCCCTAGACCGCCAGGGAAGTGCAGCAAGCAGTGCCGCCCTGTGGATTAGGACCACCCTCTCTGCCAGTGGTTACATGGCGGTAACCCTGCCATGTAAAGGCTGGCAAAGACGTGGTGGAAGGTGCCGAGGGGGGTCCCCTGCACTGCCCATGCACTTAACATGGGCAGTGCAGGGCACCCCTGGCCAGCCCCGTCGCAAAGTTCCCTGTCTGCTTTGCAGACAGGGAACTTTGTGACGGGTGCCGGTGCACCCTTTGCACTACAGCATTGCTGTCGGCTCTATTACGAGGCGGCGTAGATGGTGTAGGCCGTTTCCTCCTGGGCCAGCGAGTGGAAACAGTTTCTGCCCCTGCTGGCCCAGAAGGTAACTCACATTGGGGACGGTGGAGAGGTGGCCTCACTGGTGGCAACCTACCCATCGGGACTTCGGAGGATGGGCTTTTCCATCTGCTGAAGTCATAATGACCCCCACAGTGCTGCTTCAGGAAATGCATCTATTAGAAACTGAATCCCAGAATCTTAAACAAAACTGGGTAGGAACTGTACTTTATGCATGTGGGTCACCTTCCAAGAAAGGGGACACTGCAATATTACTACACAAAAGACTGGCATATAAACATAGTCAGACAAGGAAGGACATCCTGTGACTGCTAAATTGGCCATACAATCCTCCCATCCCATTGTGGGGAACATATATGAGTCTAATAGCCCTAAACTCATCTTCTCTCACCTTCATCAACTGCTTGCCATCGCTTGATGGAGAGCGTTCCTATTGGGCAGAGACTGCAACAACACCCATGGCCCTATCCTTGACCAGACAGGTGCCCCCGGAGCTTAGGCCCAGCAGTGTTCGAATAGTGTTAATGGACCTGCGTAACAATCACTATCTTTTAGAGTCTTGGAGCAGGGCTTGACCAGGAACCAAAAGCAGCCTTGGAAAATGTTGTTATACCAGCAACCGTATGGAATAGAGTGACCGAACGAAATATGAAATACCAACCACTAAAGACAGGGTTTGAGGGGTCCTCGCCTCATGATATTTTTAGCTGGGGGAAAGAGTACATTTTGCAGCATGTTTTTCATTATATACTACTTTTTCTTTAAATTGTCTTTCCCCTGCTCACTAATCATTTGTTGAGGCTCCTCGTTGTTTACCTTTATCTCTCACCCCTTATTGTCTAATCCGAACACCTCTGTGATTACCTCTTACCCTTCCTTTTTTCTGCTCCTTTCTACTATCACACTTTTTCTTACTTTGGTGTTCTTTTCAACTCTCTGTCTTCTTTCCTAGAACTCCTGTTTCTTGCTCACCTCACTTTCTTCCCTCATTCCCTGTCCTATGTAATCTTCTCTAGAGCTTTTCTTCTTTCTTATCTATGCTCCACTTCCTCCCTATATGCCCTTTTAACCCACGACTTTCCCTTCTCCACTTTCTATCTTCTGCTTCCTCTTAATATCACCTTCTCACCTTTCCTCCTCTCTCCTTCCTTTCTTTACTTCTTCCTCTCCATCCTGTACTTTTAGCTACACAAACAAATAACACCAGAGGTTCTGCCTCAAAGGCAGGTATTTGTGTCAAGGGGTGGGAACCAAGTTTCTATTTATAGTCTGAAAATACTGAGCAGGCTGGAAATAGTAATAATGGATGTCCATATGACATGGGGAACGAGTAGAAAGGCAGGAGTAACTCTGGAGGCTACCAAAGCAATGGCCATCTTAGCAACTGAGTGACATAGCTGATGCTCTGCAGAACAAGAATGTGTTACTCCCTCAAAACTGCCATTAAAAGTAATTGAACCATCACTGTTTTCTTTATTTATTTAGGAGTTTTGTGCCGAACCACATGCCCCATTCCGTCACTTCAAAGTGCTTTTAGCCTAACAGTGTAAAATGGCGGTGGTGATGGCTCTGGTTGAAAAGTTCTGGATGTCCAAAGATGTGTGCTGGTGCAGAGTGTGAAAAAGGAAGCATGAGTTCAGTTATTATCTGAACATGAGGGCACTGTCACGTTCAGAGAACATGTTTGTTATTGCCCATGTCTATGTGTCTTGTGTTTCTTCTTAGAACAAACTAAATAAAAAAAGAAAAACGTACAAATATTCAGTTTACATAACCTCAAAAATATTTCGACTGAGGTTTACTCTGATAATAGTTATTTAAAATTATTATGCTCTATGGTTTATTTTGTTGAAGTTGCTTTTTTAACTTTTCTGCCCAAAATACAATTTCTGAGACCAGAATAAGGCCATTAGTCTGTGGCGGGTGGTGGGCTGGGTGCTGCAGCTTATTTCTAGCACTCATGTGCTTCATTTCCAATTAGAAAAATCTTCATTTACAGTTTAGCGGAAGGCCATTGTAAACAAGAATGGCAAAGCCAATAGGTCTGCCAGCTTTCTGGCAATTCTTGTTTTGTTTTAGTAAGGGTTTTGCAAAACTTTACTGTTTGGGAAAATGCCGGACACTCATCAATCTTAAAAATGTAATTTGTCAAAGGCAAAAAAGTTTTTTGTCTCAAAGAAACCACATACATAGTACTACCAGGTACTGAAGGGAACTACTTCATGTTTGATGTGTTGTTTGTGAAATGACAGCATGCCATAGCTGATAATGAAATCAGTCAATGGCTGAAGTGGGCTGGTACATTGCCCTTAATGCATGCTGGAATGGGTGGAAGACAAATGTGGATGACACCAACCACAGACTAATGGATGACCCCCCTATAAGTAACTACATTATACACATAATTTTAGTAAAATCAAAAGGTCTTGGTTAACACAGAGCTAAAATGGTCAACCTGTCTGGCATTTGTGCAAGACTCTTGCCTTTGGGACAGAAAGAAACAAAGAAAGAAAGAAAGAAAGAAAGAAAGAAAGAAAGAAAGAAAGAAAGAAAGAAAGAAAGAAAGAAAGAAAGAAAGAAAGCCAGTTTCAAATGGACACAATGTGACCTGATAAGCTGTGAAATAGCACCAGTCAGAAAGGCAAAACACTCTAAAAGGAATATGCAACAACATTGGCAGAAGACTGGATCTGATGAAGATGAAATGTTCATCAGAAGCTTCCTGCTATCCCATCAGGTTGAAAACACAGAGGCAACTCTAAATTTATTATAAAGTAAAAACAAATTCACTGGCGCTGAAAGGAAAGAATTTGTGTGGATGTGTGCCCTATGGGGGAGTAAAATGCAGTCACTCACAGTGGAGTTAGCCAATGGCTAAGTAGGCTGACAAACTGCCCCTTGCTGTATGCAGTAGTGGGTGGGAACAAAATGTGAATGACCGACAATAGACCAGTGGATCAAGAGAAATCACTGAAAGCCTATATATGTAATTGTATTGTACATATTTTAGTAAAATCAAATAGTTTAGTAAAGTCAAAAGGTCTTAGCTAATGCCAAACCTAGAAAGTTACATAGTTTCTGTCACAGAGGACCTCGGCGCCCTCGGGTTCCTAGCTGTCTCTTAGGAAATCGAGGAGACAGGGAAGCTTGGATGTATTTTCTACATGTGGAGGAGAGAGGAGCGCAAGCGGCCCTAAAGTGACAGGAGGTGATTTGTTTGCACATAAAGGGCATTTCTATAGTATGCCTTCCCCTGCCCTGCTATTTAGGACCTAGGGAACCCACTATTTCCCATTCTACTTGAATACTTCTTTAAATGAAAAATCATGAAGGGCTGACTGTTTGTTTCCTGCGGGACAACTTGTAGTGAAGGTGACTGCTCCGGCCTCACTTTCCCTCAACTCTCAGATTGGAAAGTATTGAAGAGAGGAGGCAATCCAAAACACAAATCCGTGACCTCACAGTTCTTGTTTCCTGGACACTCCATCATCCATTTGAAGTCAGCCATGATTGCTATTTACTGCTTATATCATTTTAATTGCATCTCATGCTTCACTTGAAAACGCAATAAATAATGAATTCAAAAGAAAAATCGCATACTGTATTATTGTACTCCTAACAGTAAACTTTGTTTGAACATTTTCTAGTATTGTTACATTTTATATTATGGAATTCATAATTAAACCGAATGTATTCATTAAAAAAAAAAAAAAAAAACGTTTAACAGTCTTTGGAACTGTTGAAGCTTTAACTGAACTTACAGACGTCTTTAAGCTTGAATGGCACAGCAGCATTTAATTTAAGCATGGGGAAAATAAAGAGAGTCCCCAATTGTTTGGCCAAGACACACACGAGTAAGGCTAGAACTGTGAGCTAGATACCCATCATTAGTCATTCGTCATTACATTATAGAGCAGTACCACATATACTTTTCTCAATTCTTCACGCAAATTATACACTACAAGACGAGTATTTTACAGTTCTCTGTTATATGGCATCGAACGAGATTGACTCAAAAGCGACATGTCAGTTCAAGTTGAGGCTTTATCCCCTTAGTGGGAATCGTTGTAAGGTCTCCACAGCAAATTGAAAAATAAAGAGGCAAGAAAGTGCCACAGATATTGAGTTCAATCTAGACAGAAAGCTCTTACAGTCCGGAGGACAGCTGATGGTGTACCACCCAGTACAGCATTTGCCGTGATACTTTCTGGTGAGTGAGACATTTTCTCAAAACTGCAGGCCTCCAATCATATAGATCCTCAATAGTTTAAATCAGCATCCCTAAGAGAGAAGAGTAGAGTGTGGAATACATTGTTGAAATCAAACAATCTCAGACAGTTGAGTACAGTCACTGTCTGTCCTGCGTGTTGTCTATGGTCTAAAGAGGCAATAACGTGATGATCCTGGCCAAGGGCAACAAAGGACAAGATGTATTAGAACATCAGCAAGATAAGGCACACAGCCCGTGTTGGTGGTGTCTGTGTGATTGACATGGATTTCCATGGGTTGTCAGACCTGGCAGCAATTTAAGTATTCTATCATTGTTTGTAGTACTAAACTGGAGAACCAAGATTATAGTTTTCATATCTCATGCTGGAATGTACTTCTTGCCAAAAGCAGCTGATTGACTTCAAGATGCAGATTTCCCATTTTATCCAGAATCTGTCAAGGTTATATCAAGAACCTCAGCCAAGGAATCACAAAGGCTTGCTTTTCCATCCTAAGTTTTTAAGATATTAAGGCCCAGATTTACAAAAAAGTTGTGCAGCGTAGTGCAGCAACAGAATTTGCAGCACTGCACCATTTTTGAAATGCAGGGATGCGATGTATTTACAAAAATATGGTGTACCCCTTGTGCTTTCCTCTACACTGGTGCTGAATTTAGCAGCCTGAGCCAATGCATGCATCCTTCCGCCATAGTGCAAGGGTGTCTGCGTTATGAGGATTGATTGTTTATGTGCAGGAGTGTGTCCCTTCCTGCACATAAACAATCCATAATGGTGATCTGGCACTTCTTTGTGTTCTGCAGAATGCACTTTACTTAAACATAATTTATTTCATGACATTGTGCAGCCATACAATGCGAGCTCACTGACATATCTTAGATGATTTTAGAAACCTCTTGTGGAAAACTGAAAATGTATTATAATTATACTGTTTTGCAGCAAATCAGATCTTTGGATGAAGCTACCAACTAAGCTTGGCTTTGGGACACCAGAAGGTTTGTGGCTAGGTCCTGAGTCCCCAAGACATAATAGGGTGGAATGTAATTAGCACGTACTTTTTTGCATTAATATCCCTCCACCTAATTACTATTGGTTCAGTTTTTCTGCTTTCGGAATTACCAGGCATGGAAGAACCTGGCACAATTTTTCTTGCTGGTAAAACCAGCAGGAAAATCACATGCAACTTTAGTGGCAACATTATTGCTTTATTTCTAATTGAATGAATCATAACATACTTTTACCTGCTAGAACAAAATGTTTTCTTCCCTCCCCTACTTTTCCTACCCCATAAACCATCCCTCCGCTCATAGAAGCTGGTAAATGTAAGTGGTACAATGCATTGAGAAGAAAATTACATGTTGTTTAATGATGGGAAAAGTCAGTATGACACCGTAATTCCCCATTCCATGAGGTATTACTTGTAATTGCACAGTACCTGGGTGGTTTTACCGGGCAGAAACGTAAATATCACGTGGTTTTACAAAGACCCAGCACCATGTAACTCAGAATCAGGGCCTTAACGTAGGGAAAGTTCCTAAATTATGAGTAAGCATGAATTAGCACTTTGTGTGCCCTTCCCATGATAATGGACGCAAAGCATCCAAGGTCAGCACATTCTGTCCTGGCACAAGTCTGCTGATCACCTTTTATCAGGGTTTGATGCATGGTGCCAAGGACAGCAGTGAAGAGAGACATTGCCAGTGTAAAATAGCCACTCTTATCTTTCATCACTTAGCCTATTGGAAGCAATAAAACACTTCATATCCAAATGAGGGCATGGGTAAAATGGCCTCAGTCAAGTATCTTTGGTTTTAGAGGCCAAGTACATTTTCTGAGGAATACTATTCTCTTCTAAACTCATGTGACCTGTTGTAGTTACTCTTTGAGTCATTGCCCAGTGTAAATGTATGATGAGTAACATTGGCATAAATATGAACTATAAAATGTACCCATACTTGTAACCAACAAAATCATGCTGATAAACAATTATGGAACTGGATTGAATTGTAATGAAAGACCTTGTACCATTGTAACATATTTACACTAGTTTTCAATTGCTACTAGCTGGGTGGGCAATCGAGCTTTTGAAACAAGTGTATAACTCAGGGAGTTGCTGTCATGCATAAAGAACCGCCCCCCCAAGACTGCTGAACTTTTTATGTTGTGCCACTTTGCAACAAATTCTTTATTTGGCGGCCACAGAAGTCGAAATCAGGGATTTCTGGAATTTTTTGAACCACCCTAATCAGGCATTGCCACACTCTTATGAGAAATAATAGTGAGGTACTGAATTTGTTGACGTTTCATAAGATATAACTCATATCTAGACTGTTTTTAGAACGTGCTGCAAACTCTGAATTCTATTCTTCCTGCTGATCCTCACACAATTGGGAAGAAGAAGTCAAAAAAGCTCCTCCTTCATGTCCATCCCCTATCTTGCCCCTCCCTCCCTTAAACCATGTTTGTTTTATTCACGAATTTCCTTCAGGCTATATTTATGTGGAAGGTGTAATGTGAATTCTAGTGGTATTTCCTCTGCCTTCTGTACAACTTTTACAGATGCCACTTTCTATAGCAATTTTCTTTTCTTTAGCTAGCAATATTTACTCTGCTCCCAAACCAGTTTTGAGTTAACAAAAGGAGAACTAAATGAACAAGACATTTAATTCATTAAACATTATAAGGCAAAAGCCAGTAAGATAGTCCAGTGAGTTGAACGTTTATTGTTGAGATCTATGTGTGATCTACAATTGGCGGGTGCGAATTTGGCTAGTCTGATACAGCCTATCAGTCTTCTAATGCCGGTAAAATGAGCACCAATTTCAATAGGGTAATAACAATTGTATATACACGTGTTCTCAATAAAGCCCTGTCCATTAACGCGCTATACGGAAAACATATTATTAATGGATGTTGTCCTTCTCAGGCCCACGTATCCTATATTCAGACAATAAAAAGCACAATAATAAGGGCATTTTCATATAGAACATATGCGTGGGTATTTTTTTTTCTCTTTCCTTTATGTAAACTGAAGGGTTCAGCTTGAAAATGTCCTTTACAGAACACTGCTCAGTATTTTTCTGTGAGTGCACAAGTGATGTCGTGGTGACATTGACATTTCTCATAATTATAGAGCTGTGCCATCCCTACTGTGCAGCAAACGTGGATAACGACATACTGCAGAGAGAGGCCAAGTCAGAGAGCCACTTCCAAACTTTTACAGAACCTTTTAACAAGTTAATGCAAGCAGGAAGCATGAGTTTAACTTGGGTGTGAAATCCCCTTTGTGATATTTGAAAGAGTTCATGTGAACTAATTTGAAGCACTTCATATTTTCTTTTCAATGAAAGTTAAAAATCATGAGAATTAAAAGCAGTATAGACGGATTTTAGAGGGTAAAGTGCTACTATTTCATGCCAATTTAGCAAAAATCAGTCTTGAGTGGATTCAGTTTTATGTGGTGGTACACAGTATCCTTTTTTATGAAACCTGGTATTTTTGAAAGCATCACATCTCATGACTTCACATCGATAAAAGATTAAACCTACACACTCATATTAACAATGCAGTCAAAAGCATGTAATTTCACCTAAGAAACTTAAAGGGGATACAACTGTTCATCCCTAAATCTGAAGATGATTTGCCTGCCCCTAGTTTTGGCAATCAATAATTACTGAAACTCCAAACTCAGGTGCACCTTGCCCAACCCAAAGGCTGCCTTACGTATTGTTGTACATCTAGTTTCCCATTTATCAGTCATGTAGAGCTAGAGTATCATGTGAGTGTTAATTAAATAGATGTGCACAAAAGCGTGTACCCCCAGAAAGGAGATAGACACAAAGCACCTAAAAATATATCACTGTTTCTTAGTAGAGTGTACTACTTAAATCACTGCAGCCATCCCTTGTTTGTTTTAAAATTCACCTGTTACATTCTTGACAGTTCTGATGGAAACTTGGCGGCCCCAATTTGTCGGACAGCCTACAAAACAGCATTCCTGTCTCTGTAGTTGAGCATCTTCACTATCATGGAGTGGGAGGGGCAGGGTGCCCCGAAAGGCTGTTTCGGCATCAGGGCCCAATAAGTCCTCTCTACCACAAAAATGAAGACAATTGGGCCAAGGGGAGTGCTGTCTTTACCATTGTTCAAGGAAGAGCTCTGGGGTCTGACCCTCAGCCTCCTCCAGGAAGCCCATAAAGTGCAGATTGCAGCAGCAAGAGTGCTCTCTCTGCATCCTCAGCTCTGACATCCATTGCGTCTGTTTTTGCTGACAAGATGTTCAGGTGAGTCATTTTCAGTCCTTGTATCCAAATCCTGAAATTCTCTCTTGTCATAGTAGGGTATTTCAATGCAAGCCCAAACACAAACGTTCACATTGAATCACTTTTTATGCAGCTGCCTTGCTCCACAGAAGCAGTTTCTAATCTTTTAACTTTTGTGGACCCCCAGTGAATCACTACTGAAATCTGGGAACCTCAGCCTAAACAATTTCTATGTTTCGAACCTCAAAACAATAAACAAACATACTCAAACAAATATTCATCAAACAGATGCATAAGTTATGAAATGTGTTGTTTAATTCATAGATTAAATATACAGAAACAAATATTAATTTTAATGGAAAAGTTGGAGCTTTTCAAAATGTGTTTTTATTTCTAATGGACAAATCAATTTGTTAGGCTCTTGCATATCACTTTGTCTTTTTTATTCCTAACGCCTACTCTATTTTTATCAATGCATACTAGTGTAGTGTTTCAATTGATGTCACGAAGCAGCAATACAAGCTTCAGTTTGCTGCACTTACTTTGCTCCCATGAATAAAGTTAAGGAAACCATCTTAATTTTTAGCCTCCAGTTTTAAATCCCTTCACATTTACAGAACATTTTAAAGTTTTCAATGTTCCTTTTCTTTATGTATTTTCTCTCTTAATACACTAACATTATGCAATATTTTAAACGGTTTTGAATCCTCTGAGTAGTGTTTACAGACCCCAAGGAATCTATTGACCACAGGTTAAGAACTGCTGCACTAGGAGAGAGCATTGCAGAGTCAAAACTACTAAGATATGTTGCTACTTCACTCTTCCACAGCACTGGAGCACAATACGGCTGCCTTGCACCATCCATCCACCCTTGCATGTTAGTGCAAAGGTGTCTACCTTCTGTCTAGCACATGGGTACTCGCAAACATTTTCCCAGGGGCCAAAAGGTTTGGTCTGTGATGTGCCCGAGGGCCGCATCAATGCCAGCGGAATGGTGGTCGGGCAAGAGGGTTGGGAGGACTGGCGGTTAAGTATTGGTAGGCGAAGCAAATTATATACATCTAGTGGCTGAATTGAGCAATATGAATCTAGAAAACCTGGGATTAATCTTGGCTTACCCACTTTTGCAAATTGTGTGATCCTAGGCAATTGCTTAATTTAAGTTCAGGGTCTGTATTGTACAAATCTGCTCCTGTGTTTGATTTAATAAACTATAATGCTGTTCATCTATAATAGTAACCCAGATCACTCAAAAAGTACACATAACATCTGACTTGCTTGTTTAAATCACTATTGGCGTATTTGTCAGGGTAGAGGTGAAAATGTATGTTTCTAAATTCTTGTTTGAAAACGATCACATTAAATGAATACTTCTCATTGTACTGATACAATAAATTATACTTAGGTGAAATGGACTGCATGTTAACTTAATACACTTTTTGAATTTTGAAGTGACTGTTATATTTTTACACTTTTGCTGCAAGATGCCTTTAAAAATTAACTTGCTTCTAAAGTGAAGCTCAGGACTCCCTGGTTTCTTCCTTTCCCTAACACCAGTTGACCTTGAAATAAACAATTGTCTCTCTATTTACGATCGAGTGAACAGCAACCCTGTACTCCTGTGGTCCAGGGGGCCGCATGTAAAAGTCAAGGGGGCCGCATGCGGCCCCTGGGCCGTACTTTCAGTATCCATCGTCTAGCATATGTTTTGCACTCAAAAGATACACCTAAAGTACAAAATACTGTGCCTGGACAAAGTTTATAACTTTTCACCCATTTGATGTGTTTTGTACAGGGCAGCACACATGGAATATTTGAAAGGTTTGGAGAAATTAAAATATTTATTTATCTTACTGTCTGCTATAAGAGGCTTCATTTGTTGGCGCAAAGACCTGTATACCATTGTTACTAGGTAGAGCTTAGTGTTAAAAGTCATAGGTAGTAGTGTGGCAAAGGCCACGTGCTACCTATGAGATGCCCCCTGGACACAAATCAGTGAAAG
This sequence comes from Pleurodeles waltl, assembly GCF_031143425.1. Classification (NCBI taxonomy): domain Eukaryota; kingdom Metazoa; phylum Chordata; class Amphibia; order Caudata; family Salamandridae; genus Pleurodeles; species Pleurodeles waltl. Next base: position 923,744,534 of record NC_090444.1, read on the forward strand.
TAGAGCAAAGTGTAGTTTGCTTTAGTTTATTAAACAATGTGTAGTGTAGCTAAAGATTTATGCTGGAACGTAAATAATTTATGAAAACTTTTCACTCATTTGCAGCACTTTTTGTGACTTTACACCATCACAACATTTTGATAAGTCCACCCCAATATCTTGAGCAAGACAAAACCACTCATTCCGCACAAAGATCTTTGAGAACAGCATTAGAGTTGCCAAAAAAACAGGCCTCATTTGCAATAAGTGCGGGAATTGGAAAACATTTACCAAGTGAACTTAGAATTGGGCGTCAAGGTGTGGCAGAGGAAAGAGGATGGAACCATGAGGTGTACCGCCTAAAAAGCAGAGTCTGACAGTCAGATGACATGTTTATTTTAAAACAAACCTGCTACAAATAAATTGGCAACAAGCACATATGTGACAGTAAATCTGTTCTAGGTTACTTAATTGGTCACAAAGAGGCTGCATTTTAATATATCTTGCAGAGTTAAAACATCTCCCAGAAATCATTGTGTGCCAAGAAATTATGAAGGGGTTATAACTCCAGTGGTTTACAAAATTCTGAGAGTTCTGTGTTTTGCCCAATTACAGTTTTGACTCATAAATTAGCAAAGAGGGTTAATGTGCCTGATGCAAACACAGTGTGTAAAATGCAGAGCACCGATTTGTATTTTATTTAGATAGGTATGTAGGATATTTCACATAGCTCATTTTATTACTTTCAGTTAATAGGATGCAAGCCTAAGTACCGGTATCAAGGAGCTGCGTGCAGACTGTAAATCATGGGATTAGAGCCTTCTTTTTTTCTCCATCTGTTATTATTTTTACATATCAAGGAAGGGTTCATTTGTGAAGTGATAAAAACTTGCTAGTACAAGTAACCACAATTAGTGTGCTATGTTTTACCCATAATATATAATAATGTATGGCAGGCTTTCAAAGCAAAACGCAAAACTTAAGTCTTGTTTTACAAAAGAGGGGACAAATTTGCATTGTGATACCAGAAAAAAGCTCAAAACACAAAAATACCAAAAACCGATGGAAAGAAAGAGAACGAAAAGGGGCGAGAGAGGGGTGGTAGAACATTAAGATGACTGTAGGCAGGTGCCTTGCTGTGCCACAGAAAATCCCATAAAACGGTGCCAGATTGCAAATAAATGATTTCTAAACACGAAGGTCTGAACGGGTGTCCCCAAAGGGGACATCATACGATAACATGGGAATCTGAACATTCACTCAACCAGAGGTGAAGAATGGAGAAGAAGAACAGAGATGGAGAAGAGGCAGACGAGAGAAGAAAGTGAGAGAACATGTCAGAGGCACTGACTGTGAGAGAGGGACATTTGAAGAGCTGAATGACATAGGAGAAGAAAACAGAAAGAGAGACGAAGGGAAAAAAGAGCAATGAGGGAAGGCGAGTGAGAAAACGGAGAAAACGAAAACTGAGACAGAGGGAGCGCAAAGTGAAGACAATGAAAAGAGAAACAGAGGGAGAGAGAGCTAGCAATTAACAACGAGCAATAGAGGACGAATTTCAAACCAAACCATACTGGGTATTGGTGCAGCAGGGGGCATTGAATATGTAGAGTCTGGGGCACAAAAAGAGAATTCCTTGAGAATGTTCGCACGTGTGGATTTTTTTGTCAGGTTACAGTAGCCACCACCTGAATGCCAAGTACAGTGACTGCGCCCACTTATTCTCTCGTCTTTTAGGCTTAAAGGGTCTTGCTAGCTACGGGCTCGTGATTCTCGAAACACGTGTAGGCACTTTCCCCGTCTTTCTGTGGAAGCCAATCAATCAGCCCCCACCCCAGCAAGAGTGCAGCACTTCATGATCGCCTCCTCACACTGAAAAGCACATTTGCCCGTCACCATGGTTGCACGGCAAAGCTGTCAATTTAGAGCAGCGCTCGACGATTATTCCTGACAAGAAAGGCTCCCTGTTGCAAAGAAAACGGTATTCTAGTCTCAACATGGAGACAGCAGCGGAAACGAAAACCCTCTCTCCTCACACTTCTCCACGCCTACGTCAGCCGCATCCAGCCCCTAACCAGATCATTTAACGTGCACGCCTGGAGGAAAAGTTTCGGACCCCGCAGCCGCTTACCTCTGTCAGCGTCCTGGCAGCTCCGAGCAGGGCTGAGAGGGGAAAGGAGCTCACGAGGCAACGGAGCGCCTCTAAACTCACCAGAAAGACGGGGCCTGGGATGCCTGTCCCTTAAGTGACTCTAAACATGGTTTGCATAGCTGGATGGCAGCTTATCTGTGCTTTTCTGCTTTCGCTTCCATACATGGATCTGTTCCCAACAGTAACTCCAAGCTGTCGAAAAGGAGATAGCTGGCAGCTTCCAGCTTCAGGCAACACATACACGATAAAAGAGGAAACGAAAGCCTTCCCGCGTGGCACCTTTTCTTGATTGCCACTGCATTTTAGTTTTGCAGATGGGCTGGAAGTTGAGCAATACCTTTTTTTGGCCTACAGCCGTTAAATAGGCAGCCTACATTTCTTCGGCTTGGGTGAATTTAGCCCCAAGTTTTGAGAATAAATGGGATTTATATAAACCTCACTAAAACTAAAATCGGCTTCAAGGAGCATAGCTGTAAGGTCAGAGTAATAATGAAGTAAATGACTTAAATGCCTTTACACAGAAGTGAACAATATTGAATTGCATTATTACATGTTAATTCATTCAAATACCCCTTCTACTAAAAATTACACCTAACCCCTATCAAATAAATCAGTCACGTAGAAACTAGAGTAAATGTATACCATGGTTTGAATATCATTAAGGGCAGAAGACTGATCCCAATAGCCAATAATAACCACTGAAAACACCCTAACTTTGGGTTCCGAAACAGATAGCTGCCTGGCACATAGTGCTTCAAGAGGTAGCAAGTGCTATAGAAGTACAATTAAAATACAATTTTACTCTTCACTACGTAGGTGAGAGAGGCTGAAATTATGTTGGAGTAGTATTGCTCCGAATGTCTCTCAGTCAGAAGACCACATTGCCCGATTCCTTGAGTTTAATGAAAATCGGGGGATGTTTTTCGTCCAATTTTCTAAAAACTAGTCTGAATAGTTCGCTAGTATATCAATGAATTTATTTTTTCCGAACTCGTTCATTACCTTTAATTTCATTTATATAACGCTTACTACCCTGACAAGGCATTGAATTATGTTTCTCACTCTTCTCCATCGAGAATCAAATGCGAAATGGAACCAGTGGAGGATTAACATCTTTCTAAACAAAATAATGCACGGGATGTACATCAAGAGGTGGTCGTAGAAATTACAAGGGTTCGAAAGCACAAAGTACTGAACTTCTAAAATAAATTTTAAGATGCTCTAAGAATAATTGTGCTAATATCAATGCAAGTGGTAGTGATATTGTTCCAATGTGCATAATAGTATTGCATAAATTGGGTATAGTGCAATAAAAAATACACGATTTAATGCGCAGTGACTGTACTTGAGTGAGGGAGTGAGGAAACGAACTACATTGCCCACACACGTGCAAATTAAAAATTAATCAGATGTGAATGACTGCACTACTTAAACAGAGATAATTTTCTGTTTTGGTCTGAAAAAAATGCTTTATACACTTGAAACGTACGAGTGTGTTCTGTGTGATATGGGATCTTTGACCCAGTCTAGAACTTTACATGTGCACTCTGATATAATCACTCTGTGAAAGAGAATTACAGGCAGTTTTGCTAGCTAAGTGTAGACATACTATTTTTAAAATTGTGTTTTAGCATTTCTCACCATGGGAAGATCACTGATGAACACACTACATTAGTAATTTTCCTCCACTACCTTCTCTTCCTGCTTCCCTCCTCTTTAAACCCCTTTCCACCTCACCTACTCCACATATCTTTCCACAGCTTTCTCCAATTGTTCCTCTAATTCCCAAAGAGATAATTTGCTTGTTTACGATGCTGCGCTCTATAGCCTCAGTTTTTCACTTTGTTAGGGTGACCCCACACTCGCGTGGTTGTCGATGATTTGTGTTTTAATAAAACGTGCCCCTCACAAGGATGCAGTCTTAATTTGTTATCAATACAGGATGCTTCCTATACCTCTGCTCCGCTCTGCCACCCCTTGTTACTTTGTTCCCCCATGCACCATTGGCAGTGTCTATTTCTAGAGGGTAGATCAGGTCGGAAATAAATATTGATGGACACTACATTGTGCACAAGAGTTTCCATATCATAAAATAATTTTCCACAGGTACATTACTTGTTTGTGCCTTAAAAACACCAAAATGTAGTTGGGGAATCCCTGAGGTTATTTTATTTAAGATGTATTGTATCATTGCAGGAAGCTTGTCCCAGTAAATATTTAATTACGGATTGAGTGTTTAACAGACAGGGTAGTCTGTCACAAATATGTGGGAATACTCTGTCCGATAAACCATTGGTCCACCTGATCAGTTTTGAATCGAGTGGCTCTCCATCTATCCGACCACAGTGCCCTGCTGCTCTGACCTCAGAAGAAAACTTCCTGTGACAGCCCGAAGGAATAGGGGCTGCCAGAGTAAGGACATTAGGCCGCCTGCCTATTTAGGGAAGACAGTCTGATGCAGTTTTTTCTTCTGCCCATCACCACTAAGAAATACCTTAAGGTCTTGTCAAGAAAATGACCCCCACACCCTGAGAAAATTCCTAGGATGATGGGAGTCATTAGTTGCTTGTTTTTCAAAAAGAACTTCTGGCTTTGGGTTTTTGTTTTCAGAAAACAAAAAAGGCTTGGTGAGTGGCCACCTGAAAGACAGCAGTAAGGAGAATCGATCACTCACGTATTTGGTGAGGATGTCGGGAAAGGGTGTTCTCAGATTTTGCTTCATGCAAGAGAAGAAGAAGAAAGTGAGTGCTCCATTCTGGAATAAGAGCAAAAGGGGACTATCAAATGCTGCATTCACAGTAATGCTCCTGGAGCCATGTGCCTTACACGGGGAACAGCCCAAACAACGTGGGCTAAGCCATGCATATGATTAGCACGCAAGCAGAACAATGCTTGCCTTAACAACAACTGCCTGCATGTCTGCCTTATCCACGCATATGTCTAAACCACACATAAGCGTGGTTAAGGCAGAGAGGAGTCTACTGGTGCGAATGGGTGGAGCAGGAATGACTGGGAGAGGACGCAGTGAGGTAAGTGGGTCTGAGACAGGGTTTGCTGGAGTAGTTTTTGGGGTGGGTGAATTTAGGGCTTAGGGTGGGTGTTGGGGTCGAGGTATTTTTTTTTATTAGTGATGCACATGGGTGGATCAGGAAGGATCGAAGTAGGTTTTTTATACAGGGGACAGGGTTTTAAGGGCTCAGGTTCTGGTGGGGGAAGTCTTTAGGGGTGGGGAGGTTTCAGGGCTAAGAGCAGGTTTGGTGGTCGGGGTAGTTTTTGTATATAACAGGGTTCACGATTTTGGGGGCATCAGGGTAGTTTTTTTTAACAGGGACAGGGTTTTAGGGCTTAGGCGGGGGAGGGGCTGGTGTCAGGTTTTAGGGGGAAACTTTTTAGGAGTGGGGAAGGTTTTAGGGCTCAGGGCAAGTGGGGGGTTGTCAGAGTAATTGAGATTTTAGGGGTGGGGGAGATTTTAGGGCAGGTGGGAGGTCAGGCTAGTTTCTTTTGATGATAGAGGCCACAGTTTTGAGAGGGGGTTGGGGTCGTTTTTTTTTTTTACAGGAGCAGGATTTTAGGGCTCAGGGAGGGGCTGGTGTCAGGTTTGGGGGTTGGTTTTTAGGGGAGGGGGTAGTTTTAGTCCTCAGGGTGGGTGCAGGGTCGGGGACATTTTTTTTGGTTAAGAGGGGGGTTGTATAACACAACCACCCATTCCATTACCATATATTCCTGTATTAAGCAAGCTTTTACAATTAAATTTGTTGTAAAGGCATTAGTGGTAAAAGCATGCGTGGTAAAGACGTGCTCATGGTTCCAACCACGTTGTTAAGGCATGTGTGGTTGTGTCATACAACTGCCTTACACAGCATTCCAGGTTCACTATTGGGAATGCATGTGAATTGTAATGTAGTACATCTGCTCCTGTATTTAGGCAACCTTTAATGGGTGCCAATTTGCTACATTTTTTGATAATTGGCCCCAGAGTTTGAGAAAAGTCAGCAAGATTATCAGTTCCATGGCAGAAAGATTTAGGGCCAAATTTAGATCTTGAAGAAAGGGTTACTCTGTCACAACGGTGATGGTCCAGCTCGCCGAAATCTAAATACTGTACAAAACAATGGCATTTAGATCTCGACGCATGAGCTATCCATCACCCTTATGACTGAATAATCCCTCTGCCAAGATCTAAATTAGGCCCTTAGACTTTCCACATGCTTAATCTAATGAAATGTGTATCCACTAGGCTGTAATATCCAGGAAGATAAGGATTACACAAAATGATTTGTCTTTACTTCAGAAGCAAGAGAAATTGTGGCACAGTTTGTTTTCCTGCCCACCCACCCATTTCTGTACAGTGGTTCAATGGACCATGGGTGGATCAGAGAGGGAGTATTGCAGTATTTGCCTTGTGTTTGGGCCTCTGTAATTTCATCCCTAAAATTGGAGAGGGGACTTTTAATTCCTCCACAACCAGTTAGATCATGTGGGAAAAGTCAACATCTCATGTAAATACTACACAGCATTAGGCACTGCTCCATTACAGGGTGACATTTGCACTTTGTTTGCAACTTTGAAAGTTAATTCTAAATTTGAAGCTGCAGAGGATGGAAAAAGGTCTCGGTAAGTCCTGCTAAATTGTAAATCATATCCTACCACTAGCAATGGTGGGAAAAGGATCCTGTTGGAGGGATGTTACTCTCAGCTGGTAAGCCTTTTGCATCTGTGCGTTATTTTGTGAGTGATTTACTGCTAGGTAATATGTATGGCTGGGCGGAAGGTCCTCTAAGCTTGGGGAGTTTTCGGAATTCAGACACTTTACACTATGTGGAGTAACACAGAGTTCCCGAATTCTTCCAATTGGGCTCAAAGTATAGTTTTTTTCCATTCACACATGTGAGAATTGTTTTTGCTGCCTACTTCTGAGTCCCATGATACTCTCAGGCTCCTAGCAAGCACACACAAGATTTTGCACCTGCTCTCGCGGCTTCCTGCCTCGACAGTGCTGAAATAGTGCTGCTCGGGAGCGCGAGTGCACCTTGAGTAGATTTTCAAATAGAGAAGTAGCTAAATCTACTCAAAAATTGGTTTTCAAATGGATTTTCTTCTCCATTAGACCGTTCAAGTTGTTTTTTTAGAGCGAGAAGCCTTTTTTAAACTTTTTGTTTTAACAGGAAGGAAGTGCCCGAGAAACTCCAACTTCCTGTTCCTGTCCAGCAGGCTTCTCCCAGTACTTTGTCCTTCTCCTAGTCACTTTTCACATCTATTTCGAAGTGGAAGGATCACTTTTTTACCTCCTGGATATATACCTTTGGATTTGAGAACTTTGTTTTTGTGATATCATACAAGTGAGTTAAAAAACTATTGTAAAAAAGGTGTTGTTTGTTTGATAGGCCATGCACCAGTATTTCTTTGTACTTTTATTTGATTTAAAAATTTTATTGTGGAGGGAGGCCTGGAGTTTAAATAGGGGCCTAGTTATTTTTTTTGCATTTCATTGATTTTTCATCTTTTGTAAAAGAAAATAGTTGCACAGCCCAGTACCTTTTCTCCATGTTTTTACATTTCAACTATTCATGTATTTTGCTATGTGGCCTATACTTCTAATGGGCCATCTAGCCAGTAGGCCCAGTACTAGTCATCAGTGCATGACAAACATGCTGCTGTAGTGTATGGTTTTAAAATTTCATTTAGGGCATGGATGGCATTGGATTAAATTAAAAATGTTGACTATTTTTTGCATTTCTTTTTTTCAGCAACAAGTGTAAATGTCGGGCATAGGAGGCATAAGAGGGTGTGTGTTGTTATAAACTTTTTGTAGCTCAATTAATTTTGTATTTTGCGTTGCTGAATTATTGTTAGTGTTTTCTTCAGTGTTCCCACCATGTCTCCTTTTTCTAGCCAGTGTGTGCGTGTGTTTGTATGTATGTGTTTGTCATCGGCCACCATTTGTCTTTGTTCTCCATGCCATGGGGCCGTTTAGTGTAGTCTGTGTCCACAGGCCTGAATGTGTTCTTTGTTCTCTATGCCTCCTTGCTTGCTGTTGTTGTTTAACCATGTGGCTGGCGGCCATTTTGTCCATCCAGCCAGTGTGCTTTTGCCATGGTCTTGCATGTGTTCTTTGTTCCCCATGCCTCCTTGCTCGGTGTTGTTGTTTGACCATGTGGCTGGTGGCCATTTTGTGCACCCAGCCAGTGTGTCTTTGCCATAGGTTTGCATGTGTTCTTTGTTCTGCATGTCTCCTTGCTCACTGTTATTGTTTGACCATGAGGCTGGCGGCCATTTTGTGGATCCAGTCAGTGTGCCTTTACCATGGGCTTGCACGGATGGATGTGATATCAGTTTAATAATATGCTTGGAGATCATTGTAGTATATGTATACTAAGAATATGATTTTGATGGTCAGTGGTTATATTATTACATTTTGTTTGCATTTTTTTTTGCACATCCTTGCCTCACAATAGGTTTTTTTCTTGTTGATCTCCCATAGAAACATCAGCAATTATTGAGCAATCTTTTGATTTCTTTTTAATTTGAAATGTCTTATTTTGAATTTTTTATATCACATTTCTTATTTTTATTTCTTTTTTTTATTTTTTAAATGTTTTAGTATTTTTTTAAAGTTTATTTATTACTTTTTCACATTTTTCCTTGATCCATCCATCCATCCATCCATCCTTCCATCCATCTGCCATAGGTGCACAGCCACACAGCAACATTCATTCTTTTGGGCGTAATAATTCAATTTCTTTCTGGACAGCCTGGCTGCAGTACACTGCAGGCATATGAGGATCATTCACTTTTTTTTTGTCACAGGTGTCTCTTTTAGAATGGATGAACATAAAGCAAAGAGCTATATCTGTATGTTGTGTTACCCTGATTGGAAATTAAATGTTATGATATGCAGGTGTGGCTTGATTTCAAAGTGGTTGATTTATTATTACCTAAGTAACCAACCCCACAAATATTGCCTTTGTCTGTACTAATTCAAACTGCAACAATGCCACATTTCACTAGATGTTTTTCTTGCTTGTTTGCTTTTTTGTGCACAAGGAGAGACATCACCTGTAGTACTGCCAAACACAAGGCATGTACAATGACGTCAGTCCACCAATCTCTTCCACTTGTGCAACTTAGTGCCACTGCCATCTGAGAGCTTCAAGATGGTCTTAAAGAAAATTGCTCCCAAGAAAGTGGTTAGTGAGAAGAAGCAGCTTTCCATCAGTGGTGTGCCAACCACAACCTTTTTTGGGATACCAGTGGCTGCCATACTGGCCTCCGGGGAACCTGGGAGCAGCACTCCCACAACAACAGCACCACTCCAATCTAAGCTCAAGGCCATGCCTGTCAGTGAGGCAGCCACTGCAATCATGATGATGCCGACGAACAGTGATGCTGAATTTGATTTGTCCCTTTCGCAAATTAGTACCCAATTGATTCAGAAAGCAGAGCAAAGTGTAGAGCAGCCACACCCAGCAATAGTAGTTCTTTCTGAAGTTGGAACAGAACAGGATGTTGAGCTTCCTGTCAAGCAAGAACCTCCTCATTAGAATCATTGGCTCCCAGATCTCCAGCAAGGAAAAGGAGGGTACTACTCCACCAAGCACCACTTCTGAGGATGGTAGGGATATGGAGTGGACCCCAGCAGAGTCTAGGAGATGCCAGGAGAGACAAGGGAAAAGAAAAGTTCCTGAAAACCTTAGAATTATGGGAGAGGGTGATGAGGAGGATGAGGACAACATGTCAGTCATTGTGGAAGTTGGCACAGAGGAGTCCGACATTACTATTCAACCTGCTCCGAGGGAACTTGCACGGGTAGCACTGCCAGCTCTAATATTTGTAAAGCCTCAGCTGACACTTGCCCAACCCCTACCTAAGTAGAAGTATGCACTGCAGAGGCAATAAAAGACACACCCACCAACCTCAAGTTTTACTTCAGACATTGGCAGTGGCCCTCTAAGAAAGTACTCCATCCCCACTTTGAGATTTTTTTATGCTATGCAAACAGGAGGAGAACATTGTAATATACTCCATTTACCATGCAAGTGTTCATCGAGATAAGCCTATTCACATTACGGTACTGGAGGCCAAACGACCCATATAAAAGAATCACGCAATCGGGTGTGAGGAACACCATAAACAAAATGGCTGAATGTAGTTGTGGTGGTGAAGGTGAGGAAAGCCGGGAAACATCTGCGACCTGTCCAATCATGTTGGGAGGTGATGAAAAAGAAGGTGACATCCTCATGCAAAGCAGCCATGTTCCCAACAGTGTGCCAGAATCACCACTTAAGTGACCTCACAATGGCAGAAGAAGACTCAGAGTCAGATGGAGACATCATGGCATACAGTGATTGCCCCACAACACACATTGAGTCAGCCACCATCTACTTCTCAAACGTCACTTGCGTCAGTGGCCCCAGAAAATAAAAAAATCCATGCTACTCTTTGGGGCATGTTTAGGCAGGAGGGGCCTTGTGACTGCAACCACCCAATGGCATGTTTGTACAGTGGGAAGCTGGTAAAAATGTTAGCCCTGGACCTCCTCCCTTTTTCTTTTGTGGAAGGAGTGGGATTCTTAGAATTTGTGGCAGTCACCTGCTAAAATAGAATGTCCAAAGTCGGACCTATTTTGCCAGTGTTGTTGTTCCAGCGCTGCATCACAATGTACTGCAATTGATTGGGCAAGCTTTGCAACAAAGTGTTGTCCACACTCTCCACCTGACAACAGACATGTGGCCCAGTTGTCAGGCACCTGATTACATGTGCATCACTGCACAGGAACTCATTTCCGGGGTTAATGCAAAAACTGTCTAGAGGTCTTGGCCCTGAAGAAAGTTTTAAAAGCGTTTGGTGGCATGCAACAGTAGCCATATCCGTCATGGAGACAATACATACAGGTGCAAACATCTTGGATGAAATTAACAGTAAAGTGTTTGAATGGCTGCAAGCTACAACTACATGATCCATGGTACAAAACAATTCTGCCCACTTGTATTTCTTTTTCTTAAGGGGATGTGTTACAATACAAGAGGTGAATTGTTGAACAAGCCAGACACCAGGAAGAAGAATGTCTGGGACTTAGAGTCCCTCTTCCCAGTTCTGGGATGCCTCCTTCAACTTACAGGGAGAGCAGTCTTGTTGCATCACAGCAGCCAGCACCAGCAACAATAACACTGGCAAAAACAGCAACAGAAAAATCAGACCCAACTTCTCCATTGGCTTGGTTTCAAGTGGCACATCTGCAGTCGAGTGCAGAGGTGAAGGCAAAAGAGGCCAAGGAATTGGCAGCACCAATGACACTTCAGAGGATGTTTCAGTAGTATCTGGATGATCCAAAAGAGGTGTATGTGGAACAAAACCCACTGGTATTTTGGTATGAGAAGAACCGCCAATGGCCAGAGCTCAGCAAGCTGGCAATAAAGTATTTGGCTTGTACTGTAGCCAGTGTGTCTATTGAGCGTGCATTCAGTGCAGCTGGCGCAGTTGTTACAGTAAGAAGAGCCAGTCTCTCACCTCAAAATGTGGAGCAATTGATCTTCCCAACTTCCTACCCTCTCCACCCGTAACAGCTGCCACCAAAAAAAAATAATTAAAAAGGGCTAAAAGAGGGCATTTTGATTGAGGGTCTCCAGATGTTCAATGAGGGCCTTGAGGCATGCCATCCGATGGCCCAATTACGTCAGCTTGCGCAGCATGCATCAATGATAGAGCCAGCCTGAAAGTGGGGTGGCACAGTATGCCCCTGGTGCTGGTGTGGCCTAGAGGCTGAAGACATATCCATTTGGCTGGTGGAACTTGGCTCAGATCTTGAAGCAGGGGCATATGCAGGGCCCTCCTTGTTCACCATCCACTGGTAATGTGCCCCAATAGCCTCCAGCCTAATCCGCCAGAGCTGGGCCACATTCTCCTGCCTGGTCGGTGGTGGTGGCAGAACAGCAGGAGAAGCTATATCAAGAAAGAAAAAAAAAGGAAAAAAGACAAAATGTTAAGAACATTCTGTGCAAGCAGTTGCTTTTTTAAATTACATAGTGGCACAGTATAAGTACATTTGATGTGATGATTAAGAAAGTCAGTCCCAGGGAGGGACATGATTACAACACATGCCTCAGAAAACCACTGACTGACTAAATGGAGGCAGCATAACATTGAGTAAAGGATTTCCTAAAAAATCAAACCACACAGACACTATGGCCCTAATTATGAGTTTGGTGGGTGGAAAAGGCTCCACAACAAGCACCCACTTTCGGGCTACCGCCTACATGGCAGCCCTCCGTCAGCCCCTATCATGACACAGTTTCTGCCTGCTTGCCCAGCTGGAAATGCACAACAACATTGATGACGGCTCATAGAGCTGGCGGCAATGCTGTTGTGTGTCGGGTGCACCAGGCCCATTGCGCAATTAAATGTCTGCAACGGGGCTGGTCATGGGGGCCCCCGCACTGCCCATGCCAAGTGCAAGGGCTCCCCTGGGTCCCCGGGCACCCCATCTCCACCAGCCTTTACATGGTGGTTTCAATGTCATGTAAATGCTGGCAGAGAGAGGGGTCGTAATCCCCAGGGCAGCGCTGCTTGCATTGCTGCCCTGATGGATTGGGACCGTCGGCAACCTCCAGGCCATTGTGCAGCCAAAAAGAGGCAGTGCCTTACCGCCACAGTTGTAATATCGTGGTCGTACTGCTGCTTTGATGGAGGTTCACCGCGAGGATTGCAGTCTGTAGACCACCAGTCTCATAATGAGGGCCTTAGTGTAGAAAAATAAAAAAAACTCTGTTTAATGAGTGAGGTATCATCCACAATGAAAGCATGTTAGCTAGCACATCGGCTACAAAAATGATGATCTATTCCAATGGCCCTGCTCTACCCTGACTACAAGAGTCAATGATGGTTGAATGTCATGATGGTTGTATAACATGCGGGTTACAGATATCCTGTCTGGCTTAAGTAGACAGTCGGTAGACTGCAGTATGGGGAAATGAACAGTTTTAGAAATGGGATCTCTAGTTGGCAGAGGTAAACACCCTTGTTCAAATAGGGACCACAATCCTAGTCAGGGTAAGTCGCACACAATCCAAATTATCCTGTGTCCAGCCCCTGGTAGCTTGGCACTGAGCAGTCAGGCTTAACCGAGAAGGCAATGTGTAAAGTATGTATGCAATAAATCATGCAATAACACAGTGGGAACACAACAGAAAGACACCACACAGATTTAGAAAAATATAAGATATTTATCTAATTAAGGTCAAAACGATCAAGATTTGATAACCACAAGTTGAAATATCACTTTTAATGATAAGAAGAGTCTTTAGTTCTTAAAAGCAACAATTGTCTCTTACAAGCACAAACTCCATGGATAGCATTACAAATACATGCACAAGGACCGCAGAGGAGGAGATGCGTGGAAAAAGGTAGTTGTGCGTTGGTTTTCTGGGGGCGCACAGACGATGCATCGATTCTTTTCCACGTGGCAAGGGCTTTGTGCTGATTTTCAGTGCAGGCTTGAATCCTCCTTGCGATGCGGGGTCTTTTGACGCCCAGGGACGATGTCTGGAACTCCTGGGCATGCGGGCCAAAGTCACAGCTGTTGCGTTGATCCGGCGGGTGATGTGGATGAATTTCTGCTGCACGGCTGGCGCTGAGTCGATTCCTCTCACAGGAAGTCGGGCTGCGTTGTTCCAGCTCGGCGATGCGTCGATCCGGTGGGCTGTGTTTGTCGAAGTTCCGGTCGCAACCTGGGCACTGCTTCGATCTCACTTGGGGAGCCAGGCTGCGTTGTTTTGATTCGGCGATGCAGTGATTTTATCACCGCTGGACAGGCTGTGAGTCGAATCCGGCAGGCTGTGCGTTGATTTTCGCCACACAAGGAGTTTCTTTGCAGAGATGAAGTATTTTTGGCCCTGAGACTTCAGGAAACAGTAGGCAAGCTCAATCCAAGACCTTGGAGAGCACGTCTCAGCAGAGCCAGAGGCCAGCAAGGCAGCAGGGCAACAGCAAGGCAGCAGTTCTCTACAGCAAAGTAGTCCAGGTGAGTCCTTTGGGCAGCCAGCTTCTCTTGTGAGGTTGCAGGTTCTGGTGTAAAGCATCTGTCCCAAGAAGTCTCCAGTTTGGTAGGATCAGGGACACAGTGTATATAACCAAAAGTGCCTTTAAAATGGGGGAGACTTCAAAAAGTGGTTTTGAAGTGCACAATGACCCCTTTCAGTACAACCCTGTCTGCCAGATGCCCAGTAGGGGGTTTGGCAGTCCTTTGTGTGAGGGCAGGCCACTGTCCTTTGAAATGCAAGTGTCAGGCCCTCCACCCTTCCAGCCCAGGAAGACCCATTCAGCCTGCAGATGTGTGCAGGTGTGACTGAGCATCTTGTGTTTGTGGTTGTCTGGGTCAAATGCACAAGGGAGCTGTCAACCAGCCCAGCCCAGATGTGGATTGGAGACAGGCTGTAAGGTACAGAAGGATTTAAGTGCGGAGAAATGCTCACTTTCTAAAAGTAGCATTTCTAAAATAGGAATATAAAGTCCAACCTCACCAGTCAACAGGATTTTGTATTGCCAATCTGGCCATACTAAATATGACTGTTTATTCCTTTCTAATCAGAATCTACCACTCAAACAGTTTATGAGGGTAGCCCTAATGTTAGACTCTGAAAGGAGCAGGCCTCACAGCAGTGGAAAATTAATTTATGAGTTTTCCACTACCAGGACATATAAAATACACAGATATATGTTCTGCCTTTTACCTACACAGCACCCAGCCCTCTCGGTTTCCTAGGGCCTACGTTAGGGGGTGACGTATATGTCGAAAAAGGGGAGTTTAAGGCTTGGCAAGTATTTTTAAATGCCAAGTCAAAGTGGCAGTGAGACTGCACACACAGGCCCTGCAATAGCAGGCCTGAGACAGGGTTAAAGGGCTCCTTTTGTGGGTGGCACAACTAGTGCTGCAGGCCCACTAGTAGCATTCAATCTACAGGCCCTGGATACATGTAGTGCACCTTACTAGGGACTTACCAGTAGATCAAATATGCCAATTGAGTATGAACCAATGTTACCATGTTTTAAGGGAGAGAGCATATGCACTTTAGCACTGATTAGCAGTGATGAAGTGCGCAGAGTCCTAAAACCAGCAAAAACAGTGTCAAAAAAGTGGAGGGAGACAGGCAAAAAGTTGAGGGTGACCACCCTAAGACTGTCAGGTCTAACGGAATATATAGATTTATTTGGTCACGTCCCAGAGTATCCCATCCACAAAACACAAAATCACAGACACTTAATCCCACTTTACTTCTTGGCCACACCCTCAAACACCAAGGGGCAGATTTATGGAAAGTGGCGCTGCACTTTCCCTGCGCTCCTCAGCACCCCCCTACTGCCACCATGTGGGCACCATATTTAAAATATGGCGCACCATGACGCAGAGTGGGGGGGCAATAGCGTCATATTACATGATGCTATTAATGTACTCTGCAGGATTAGCGCCAAAATATTGGCGCTACTCCTGCAGAGTACATAGGGCCCAATTCTAAAGAATGGAAGGCTCTTTTTAACGCCTGCTGTTGAGCAGGCATTAAATGTGCCATAAAAAATGGTGTAAGGAAATCTCATAGATTTCCTTACAACATTTTTCCGGCTCCCCTAACGGGGAAACGCCCCCTTTGCACATATTCTGCCTGGCACAGGCATAATATAGTGCAAAAGGTTACAGGGTGGTGCAATGCATGCATTGCGCCACCCTGTAAATACAGCGTGGGAATTTTGGCCTCTTTGGGCCACATTAACGTCAGAATAAATGACCTTAATGTGCTGCAAGGTGGCGTTATGGGCCTATAAATATGCCCCAAATAATTTAAATCGAATACATTCACTTGCCAGTACGGAAAGGAAAAGGAAAGGAAACTTGACTTAGGGACTGATTTAGACTAAAGTTTGACAGAGGGGTTACTCCGTCACAATGGTTACACATACTATCCATAGTATTACAATTCTTGATACCATGGACGGAATAGCTGTCACATTTGTGACAGAGTATTCCCTCAGCCAAGATCTATAACAGGCCCTTAGTCTGCTGCAGCAGGGTAAGGTACAGGGAAAATGTCTGCGTAAGTATGGTGGAGATTTTTCTATAGAATACAGGTGGGGGAGTGGTTCACTGATGATGTAGCTTAGGCTTAGCCAGGCACTGTAGTTGAAACTGAAGGATGGTGAATATTAAATATTTACAGGAGTAATCCATTATGGAAACTATATGAAGTATGAACCTCTTGTCCAGGCCATAACAGTTGGCAAATTCCATTTTTTTCCCAGTGTCGATAGAAGTTAGGAACGAATAGTGTGGTCCTAGGGGAGGTGGCTGAGTGGGCATCGGGAGGCAAGAGAAAGAAACCTTGTTTTTGTTTCAGTTTGCAATCCATTGAAAGCTTTGTAAATTTTACATTAACAGAAGCAGGCCTACATTGCACAGCTGTTTGTAGTGGGTACCTAAGATACTTACACCTTATATCACCTTATATCAGCCTTATTAGTGAAATGTAGACGATGTCTAGAAGCCAGGCTATCTAGGGGTAGTATGGATGAGCAGCCAAGGCCTAACTAGGAGACTTTCAAAGCTCATGCGATACCACTGTGGTCACACAGTACTTACACACATGAAAGAATATATTAATTGTTACAAAAATAAAGGTACTTTATTTTGGTGACACAAATGCCAAAAATACCATAGAGACTATACTCCCTTAGGAGGTAAGTAATCCACAAATTATGTACACTAGTATGCAGAAATAGCTTTAAAAACAGCTAGAAAACAGTGCAATTAGTGAAAATCACAATATTTATAAATGGGCCTAGGGGAACACAAACCATATACTAAGAAAGTGGAATGCGAAAGTCGGTTTCCCACCTAGGCAAGTGTAGTGTATAAAGGGTTGCTGGGATCATTATAAAACACCAAAGGTAAGTAATAGTACCCACCCCAGAGCCTAGGAAAGCAGGAGTAAACACAGTAACGTTCCTAGAACACACAAGAACACAAGAAAGAAGATATTGCAGGAACCAGAAGAGACTGCAAGACACCAACAAGGGATTCCTGGACCTGAAGACCTCTGGAAAAAGAGGACCAAATCCAAGAAGCACTGAAGAGACCAGGGAGAACAGAAGCCCCTGCTAACCCGGATGACGGTGCAAAAGAAGAACCGCCGATGAAGAACAGCAGTCAGTACTGCACCCAAGAAGGCGGATGCGGGTTCCTGGTTGGTGCAGATGATGTCTCACGCTGGGTGGATGATTGCAGTCTGGTATGCGTCACTGGATTCCGCCAACAAGCCTTGGCAAACACAAAGCTCACAGCAGGAAATGGCGCTGCCTGGGACCAGGAGGGACCTGGTGGAATCTACCCAGGAGGGGGAATCAGAGGGGACTCACAACAACTCCGAGGTCCCTCAGAAGACCATGCAGCATGCACTGGAGTCCCACAGCACGGGGACAAAGAAGGTGCAGAAGGAGGCCCATGCAGCACTACAACAAAGGATCCCACGCTGCCGGAGAACCATGCAGGAAGCGGTGCATCGCAGAATGGAGTGCTAGGGGCTGGAGCTGCACAGTGCATGAAGAAGTTCGTGGAAGAGTGCCAAGAAGCCTTGGTAACTGCAAAACACGAGGTGCACAGGAGTACTATCTTGCGTGGGGAGGCAAGCTTTTACCTCCACCAAAGTTGGACAGTTGGATGTCAGGACCGTCGGGCCACTTCAGTCCACCACTCGTGATGCAGGATCCACACAGCTCATCAGGAGAGGTGTCCCACACAACTGGTCATTGCAGAGAGGTGCCTGCTGAAGCAGGGGCGTGACTCCTTCACTCCAGGGGAGATTTCTTCGTTCTTCTGGTGCAGACTGAAGACAGGCTGTCCTCTGTGGAGGCACGACTGGGAAAAAGTTACAGTTGCTGTCTGGAGCTGAAGATACAATGTTGAAGAAGTCATCTTTGCTTCTTTGTTGCAGTTTGTAGAGTTCCTGGAGGGTCCAGATGCAGTTTTGTCGGTAAAAAGGTGAAGTTAAGGATGCAGAGGATTCCGGCTGGAGTCTTGCAATCTGAATCTGAAACCACCCAAGAGAGACACCCTAAATAGCCCTGAAAGAGGGGTTGGTCAGCTAAACAGGTAAGCACCTATCAGGAGAGGCCTCTGACGTCACCTGCTGCCACTGGCCACTCCCATGTTCCCAGAGTGCCCTGCCAACTTGGAATCCAAGATGGCAAAACACAGGTACCCTCTGGAGGAGCTCTGAGCACCACCCCTGGTTTGGTAATGGACAGGGGAGTGGTCACTCGCCTTTTCTTTGTCCAGTTTCACGCCAGAGCAGGGTCTGGGGATCCCTGAACTGGTGTAGACTGGATTATGCAAGGAGAGCACCATCTGTGCCATCCAAAGCATATGGACAGGCTTAGGGAGGCTACCCCTCCCAAGCCTGTAACACCTTTTTCCAAAGGGAGAGGGTGTAACACCCCTCTCCCAAAGGAAATCCTTTGTTCTGCCTTCCTGGTCTGGAACTGCTCAAGTAACAGGAGGGCATAAACCTGTCTTAAGAGGTGGCAGCAGCTGGGGTTGCCTGGAAAACCTCAGAAGGTGCAATGGTAATATTGGGGGTCCTCTAAGGCGCCCCCAGAGTGCATGAACTCATACAAACAATGCTTGCAAAAGCATTGGGGTATGATTCCAACATGTTTGATACCAAACAATCCTATGTTCGGAGTTACCATTATGTAGCTGGACATAAAGTGACCTATGTCCAGTACACGCATAAAATGGGATACCCGCACTCACGAAGTCCGGGAAAATGGTCCTGGAGGTCGTGGGAGCACCTCTGTTAATGCAGGGGTGCCTCTGAATACAGGTACTCATCACCTTACCCTCAGGGCTGAAGGGCCTGCTATAGGGTGACTTATAAGTAACCTGGTGCAGTGTAAATGGCAGTGAAAGGGAGCATGCACCTTTTTACCCAGGCTGCAATGGCAGGCCTGCAGAAGTCTTTGTATGGGCTCCCTATGGGTGGCAAAAGAAATGTTGCAGCCCCTGTGAATCCCCTGGAAACCTAATGTCCTGGGTACCTAGGTACCACATACTAGAGACTTATAAGGGGCATCAGTATGCCAATTGTGGGTGAAATACTGGATTACTGGTATGCAATACCCATAATCTAAGGAAGAGAGCATAACTACTGGGGTCCTGCTTAGCAGGATCCCAGTAGACACAGTCAAACACACTGATAAAGAGGCCACAAGTGAGGGTAACCATGCTACAAAGAGGCTATTTTCCTACAACAGCCATCATAACAGTGTCCGATTGCACCATGCTGTAGTTGGGTGGGGTCATCATCATCATGGCCCATGGTTCGTGAGTTGCATCTCGCGAAGTGCAATGAGCAGGGAGGTCATGAATGATGATGGGTGGGTGGGATATGCCTGGTATACTAATAATTGTCAATAACCAAGCAATGTGACTCACCATGAGTCGTCCCTGCCTCTGCAGAGTCTCCCCCTCCAGGTGCTATATCGTCACTGGTGCTGGACCCAGCACTGGTGGCATCTAAATTACACATTTAGATGCCACATACACTTCCCCCTTTTTTGATAACAAAATATAACCTCAACACATGACTACAGTTGAGTTTGCAATATCTTCTCTCCCATCCAAAATATCACTTTGGACATTTTGCTGGTTGACAATGTTAGAAACGCCAGTAGTCAAGCCAACCGTAATGGAAGGGCAGAGATAGGATGATGACAGTAAGGAATTTGAAGCTCATTGAGATTGTTTATGTGCAAGAAGGGACAAAACCAAAACCAAACCATATGTCCTTTCCTGCACATTATCAATCTACAAAGGTGATTTGTTACTTCAATGTGTGCTGCAGAATGTGTATAGGATCTGGCTATTTTGCCTCCAAAATATCAGACCTGCTCATCACAAGTAAGCCTCCACAAGGGATTATCTATACAGCTTACTTTAAACACACATGGTTCAAGATACGGTTTGTATATCATTGGGTCTGGCAGGCCATCAG
This sequence comes from Pleurodeles waltl, assembly GCF_031143425.1. Classification (NCBI taxonomy): domain Eukaryota; kingdom Metazoa; phylum Chordata; class Amphibia; order Caudata; family Salamandridae; genus Pleurodeles; species Pleurodeles waltl. Next base: position 923,764,700 of record NC_090444.1, read on the forward strand.
TTCCACCTTTCAGGTATCCCATTTTAATCAATATACCTCATTAGGGTACAATTTTATCTTCCACCTTCCTTCCAAGATAGCTTTCTCAGGTGTTGGGGTGTAGCCAAAATCCAGTATTTTGGCCAGGTTGTAAAGAAAGGAACACTTATATCTTTTTAAAATTTGAGTAATGACTATGAGCTCCTCAAAGTCACGGCCTTTTGATATCTACAACTGAAAAAATGTGTGCTGCAGCTATTGGACAGGGATAGTAATACTTACCACAATTAATTTCTTGAGAGCTTTGTTAATACAAGGAAGCGTGGCCACATACATGTATTCTTTTCAATCTTGGGGCATCAGTGGAGTGTAGGCAATAGATTTGAGGTTGTTGCTGCTAAGTGGTTTAGAGGTCTATTGTGCAATGTTTCTATGTCTGAGATATGATATACCAATACGTTGGCTCAGAGTTCTCTGAATATCTCGCGACTTAAGGCACTTTCTTTTAGGTTGTATAAGCGGGGGCTGAGGGAAACATCGGTCTGTTTTAAGTATGATGTACATGAAGCAGACAGTGCATATTTTTGCAACCTGTGGTCCTATTTTACAGTTTTGGAACCAGGTTAATAAGCTCTGTAAGACCAAGGTCACTCCTATTACAAATAATGTGTTGTTTGGACACTCTCTTGTTGTCCCTATAGATGTTGCTGGTATTTTCTTTTTTGCTGTAACTTCAGTAAGGCTCATGACTGCTCGCTCTTGGCTGCAAAAGAAAACTCCAGATTCTCTATCTTGGTGGCCTGGAACTTGCAATTATTGGCTGTCATCTGCATTGCCATAAACTAAGTAAAATGTGGGAACCAATCAAGTAGTATGTGCTGGGTCATTTACTTAGTTGCAATGATTTGAAACAATGCTGCAGTTATCAGGGACTGTTTTTTTGGACTTGGGTATTGTTTCCTCTTTATGGTTATTATCCCTGTTTCTTTTTACTGCTCAAATGTACGCTTGATGGTTCTTATGAATTCTTTATTTATACATTCTGCAACTTTCGTTTTGGAATCATGTCACTTTTATATACGGAAATATGCTTCTTTCTAACTCCTCAAAAAAAAAAAAAGAATGAAGAGCATTTGAAAAAAAGTCACAGCATAAGCGAAAGGAGGGAAAATTAATCTAATGGGGAGAGTTAAAAGTTAGAGGAATAAATATTAACAAGAACTGACTGGGGCCAGCAGAGCCATCTGCTGTGGCGCTGGTGGTGGAACTTCCACTCGCCGCAGCACTGGGGATGGCACCCTCCTCAACAGGACGCTCTAATGCCCTCTTCTTGCCCTTGGGTGCTGATGTAAGAAATAAAGAAGATTAAAAAATAGATTAGTGGAAGTGGTATACTTCATTTCCTAGAAAATATTTTGACAGGCAAAGACAAATGTGGTAACATATTAACATTGTTCTTTTCTGAATCAGATTGCCCATCACATGTACTATCCAGTTGGCTGATTCCTAATTTGTCTAGGCGCAATGTGGGGACAAAAGGATCACTTCTTGCATTATGTACAATTCATATTGATAAAGGATTACCAATTTAATAATGTATTAGGAACAATACTGCTATAGAATTTAGATTTGTACCATTTCTGTTTAATTGACATTTTGAACTATGTGATGAATTATGTAGCTTCTATTAGAATTATACTACTTTTTATGACCATTCATTTTTCTTCCCATCAGCGTGGTTGGTTTTAACCCATGGGAGAATTGCATGATTGAGAATATTGTCTGGCATGTAGTGGAAGTATGAGTGTTTGGGCGGTAAGTGATTTTTAAGTTAATTCTTCTGTGGCTCAACTACACGTAGATTAACTTCTTTTAGTCAGTGGATCATAAGTATTTGCACAATTTAAATCTATGTATTTAGGAGAGAAAAGTGATTTTGTACTTAGTTTATCATCTATCTTGACTAAAATAAAAGAATACATGTGGTTGTTCATAATTGCCTCTTTGTACATTCATGTAGCTTCAATGAATAAATACAGCTATTATCTATTTAGATTTATTTTGTTTCATTTGATTATAGGCAGCTTGTTGCAGTTTTAGTCTCTATTCCTAATTTCTGACACTTTACCTAATCCCTATATCAAATGTTCTAAACTTCATTTAAAAATACCAATGCCTCGCTAAGAATAAACTTTGCTCCGCAAATTGAATTTGCAAATCACAACCCCCTTGATGTGCCAATTCAGTCAGTTTCCCTTTTCAATGACTATATACATGCATACATCACTGGAAGATTGCTTGGGACTGTATGAGCTACAGAGAACGCTAACTCACTGATCTATTGTTGGAAAGTGGGTTATTAGTAAGGACAGGTAGGTACCTACACTTAGTAATAGGCCACAATCTCACATTAGGTGCAGTCAAGGCCTCAGTAAATTAGTCCTTGCTCAACGCTTGGTAGCTTGGCCTACGAGCAGCTAGGCTTAACTTAGAAGACAGGTGTAAAGCATTTAATATCAACAAACAGTAAATAAGTAAAACACAACACGCAATAAAAATCCAACTTCCATTTATTAAAATAGGAGATCTTTTTATCTTTTAAATTATACCAGAGTGACAAGAGTCCAATTTAGGGAACCACAGATATGAATTTTTAAAGATTACTAGTAAACATGTGCTTTCTAGTGCCTAACAGCAATAAGCCCCAACTGGAGACATATGGTCATGCTTCATCGTGGCAAAGTCAAAGTTTAAGACCGACCGTGATAGAGCCCAAGTTGGATACACTGAGCAGTAGGCCTCGGTCAAAATGTCACCTTCCGACTTAGTCTCTTTTGTGGAGATTTTTTTCTTGTCATTGGTCGAGACTCCTCTTCAGACCGGCTTGCGATGCAATGTCATCAGCTTGGCGCAGTGCAAGGTCCAAGTCAACTCCTGAAAGTCTCGCTGATGGTGAAAATGCTCTGGAGCTTCAGCGGGGCAAACCTGAAATTCAATCAGTGTCGCAGTTCCATGTCACTGCCCTCTTTCTTGTCAGCAGGTCATACACTTTATGGAGCTTTTTCTCAAAGTTCCTCCAAACTTCTCCAAGCTTCTGGATCTCCTTCCAAAAGTCCTTTATGGGTTCTTGAAGTGTCCACAAACTTGATCCAAGGTTCCAGAAGCTCTGAGTTGCTCCTTGGAAGTTGGGACTACAGTTCTCAGAATGCACTTGGTCAGAATCCTCAAATGGCCACTGGACACTGGTAAGCTGGGCTCTTCTTGCAGGACTTGATGCAGGGGACTCTGGTTAGCTCCTTTATATATGTTGCTTACAGAGAGTGCACTACTGGTACTGTAGAAGGAAGGCAAAGTCCTTTTCTCGGTGAAGCCTAGTTTGTAGAGTTGGTGCAGTCCTTGTGGGTGCAGTCTTTCAGACGCAGACCAGGGCTTCAGCAGGGCAAGCCTTATTCTCCAATCATTTGTTCCAGCAGGGATCTGAATTGCTGGGCAGCTTTATCATACTTATCCTTGCTCATGAGTTGCTAAGCAGGGGAGCACCCCCTGAAGCAGCTCTCCTCTCATCAGCTATGTCCTTTGTTTCAGCCCAGGCCACTTCACACTTCATTAAGGTAGCTTGGCTCAGGCAGGTTGCCAGAGAGGAAAGAGTACTACAGGGCTGATTTGAGTAACTTTCAGAAAGAGTTTTAAAACTTTTGCTCTGTACTAGTTATGATAAATTTGGCTGTTTCCCCTCACCAGGGCTTATAAAACATATTTTATAAAGTCCCTGCTTATATTTCACTGCACCCAACCCTTGGGGCACCCAGGGCAGACCTTAGGGATCACTTAGATATAAAAATAAGGTCATTTGAGACTTCGGAAGTACTTTTAATTCCAAAGTCGAATTTGAGCTTAATTTTGTATTAAAAGAAGCCAGCAAGACGGGCCTGCTTTTTTAATGACTCCAGACATCACAGCACTGCACCGTGGGCACCCTGTTGTCACTGGGGTTCCTAAACCTCCATGCCCCATTATATAGTAGGGACTTACAGGTAGGTTGTCAGAGCCAATTATAATTATGACTAATTTACATATGCCCTTTTAATCAGATCACAGGCCTTGGTCCTGGTTAGCGGGGCTGAGGGCACAATGAGAGTCAGAAAACACCAGTATCAGACAAAAAGTGGGGGCAAAAAGTGAGGGGGCTTCTGCAATCAGCCTAGTTTTCTCACATCAATATTACTTACAACTGCTACCACTGTAGTACCATTATCCTAGTGAGAGGAGGACAGAGGAGTCAGCAAGCTTAACTTCTTAAATATTCGCTCTGCCCAAGCGACTGCCTACAGCAAAAAGCAGAACTATGTAGTACCAATCACCTGGCTCACTCAAACTAGATCACAGATAATATTCGGAACATTATGCAAACTTAATTTCTACCTTTGTGGTCCTTCTTTTCCCCTTTTTCATTTTATATTCTTCAACCCAGCGCCATGGCAGGATGTGGGGGACAAGGTGGCCCCAGTGCAGAGAGTACAGCGAACCACACACCCTGGAGGAACCAGCGCCGCCATGGGGTGCAGTCTTGCATCATTTTTAGCAAGGAGGAGGTATCTACACTTGTTTTCTTTTGTGAAGCGCAACCTTCCCTCCAAGCTGGCAGCTGCGGTATGCCAAGGGAGTGGGTACAGCCTGTGTGAGCATCATCTGCTATGGGGTAGGGTGCGCCATTGCGTCCACCGACGCACTGGGTCTCAACGCATCCTTCAGCAGCTGATGCACCACTGGGGTGATATCTTGACTGGAAGAGGGACCTATGGGCATCTAGGTTGTGGGGAGTGGGGAGTACTAGTTATTAATGATTACTAATTTTGCTGTGTCTTGTCCTACTATGCTAATTTTTATTTTTAAATAGCATGATGCTCACTTGCCATACACTACTAATTACCCCACAAATTGTGGCACTCATGACACCTTTTATAACATCACTAATAATATCAATGTAATAGCTGCAGTAAAAAAATCACTAATACACTGTGCATGGCGGGGGCATGAGCTATAGTTATCTTAGGACACAAGTTATAGTTGCCTGGGATAATTCTAACTATAACTGGTGAATTTCTATGGTTTGGTACATTTAAAATGTGAGCCTAAATATAACATCTCTATAACCATTGGTGTCTTAAGTGAATTTCTATGATTTTTTAAAATCTATCTACTAACAATAATGTCCCTGTAACCTTCGGCGGTGCGGGGCGGACGTTGGCCACAGTGAGTGGATGCATGAGGGTGTCAGTGGGTCAGTGAGTGGGTGTATGGGTGACTGAGTGGGTCTGTAAGTGGGTGTGTTAATGTCTGAGTGGGTCTGTGAGTGGATCCATAAGGGTCTGACTGGGGCTTTGAGTGGAAGTGTGAGGGTCTGACTGCGGCTCTGTGTGTGCAGGAAGGTCTGAATGGGTCTGTGAGTGGGTTCAGAATTGTCTGAGTGGGTCTGTGAGGGTGCGTAAGAGTCTGAGTATGTTTGTGAGTGGGTTAGGGAGAGAGATAGACACTGTGTTTAGGCTTTGATGTATGATATACTTAGAATGAGATGTTTAAGCAAAAATTGGCCCCTCTTCTTTATTTTTGACCTTTTTAGTGGGAATCAGATAAAGCCGAGTCCTAATATGGCTGACAACACTTCCTTGTGAAGTGTTATCAGCCAATCGGATGTCAGCACAAGATTAAAATTCCCATAGGGATTTTAGACACAACTACAGCCTGAACCGCTGGACAGAATTACACCCAATTTTGTTATTTGTGGTAAAACCGTTCAGTAGTTTTTGCGATATTAAAAGAAAACGTAATATAGATTTCTAGAGGTGCGAAAGATTCGCAAATAAGAACAAGCTCGTGCAGAGAAATGCAGATCTCGGATTGGCTGCCAAAACTTCAACCAGCAGCAAATTTGTGGCAATTAAAAAAAACAAAATTAACAGTCTCCTGCACTTGTTTTACTAAAGGTCCTGGGTGGGCCTGATCCCAGGTGTTGTAATTTAGCAGTGATTAGATTAAGCATTAGCAGAAGACATCTTGTATTTAGTAACTATTGTGAACATTTTGCGGAATCCATTCTGTATTCATGGCAGCCATTTTCTCTGCTACATGCTGCCATGTGCTCACCATGTGCTCTGTCCTACCTTTCTGTTAACTGCTCTTGAAATCTGCCTAGTGACAAGTTATATTTAGCATCTCTTACTTTCGCACATGCTAAGTAAGGTCTGCAGCTGTTAGTCCTTGGAAACTGTTAGCTCCTCCTACCTGTCGACTGTGCATTTTCCACATGACCTTACATGTATACAAGTCTTGTTTCCATAATTGTACCATCTCCTTTTAGCCCCTGTGTGGGTATAATAGGACCATGCTCTCTCAGTTCAGTGTGCTACTTCAGACATTACCCAAGGGTGCTGTCTGAACTGTAGTACCACCTCATGAGGTTAATAAACCTTTGTCTTTTATTCCAGTTTCTGTGCCAACTTCTTCCTACATGGTCTGAGGACTTTATGCAGAGAAAGGTGAACCCCTTGCACTAGTAGGCATTGCAGAGGCTTACTTCAACAAATTGGCGCCCGAACAGGGACTCATCGGCGACTCGGATGCCCAACTGATTGGTCGCGACGAAGGATTGGGATCTCGCTGCGGACGATCAATGCCTGAGGAGACCCGAGTCTTGGCAACCACAGCGTTTTTCCCTTCCTTCTGACTTGACCATCCAGGTGGCGCCGGTCCTCGACTGAGATCCTTTTTGTTCATTCGTCATGTAGTGACCATTTGGTCGATTTTAGAACTTGGCAGTTGGAACCTGGACACCCTGTGATTGGTAAGAGCCGTTTTACGGCACTTGCTGTGGGTTTTGATGCCTGTGTTTGATAATGTAGTTTAGCACTACTTACTGTGGTTCTCGTGATTTGGGTGACTAGTCAATTTGTATTCTTTGGATTTGATATATAAATTGCAATTTATATAGGCAGGTAATGAGGAGAATTTTCTCCAATTTAATTTTGATTTGAACGGCACCTTAAGTGCTACTTTGATTATAATATTGCATATTCTGCACTATTTTTGGCATGCCTGTTTTTAGCGCACTTCGTAGGATGTGTTGCTTTTGTAATGGTACCAATTTGAGACTGGAAGAATCACAACCGGCACCCCCAGAGGGGACGCCAAATAGAGATATGTGTATTAAACATGGTCTTTCTTCTATAATGTACGGCACATTATGTAATAAATACACCCGCGCGGATCCTGAGTTACGTTGGCCTATGCATGGGTCATTTGATTTGCGAAAGATTGAGTATGTGGAACAATGTATGTGTAAGCGAAAGTCTAGGCAAGATATGTTTGACTGTGTACGAATGTGGGAGAAAGAAGCGCATGGACGAGTGAAGCATGAGCAAGCCTTGCTTGAGAAAGAGCAGCGGAAGAATGTATATGTGAAAGCATTGAAAATGAGAAATAAATAAATAAATGACTTAAAGGAGCTAGAAGAGAAAGAACGTAAGCTACAGGTAACTGGCCAATACACTGTTAGGCAACCTCTCTATCCTATCCTTAATAAACCACATGATGATTTATTGTTACTAGATCGCCCTCCACCTCCGTATGTCGTTCCTTCTGCCCCTCATGAGTTAGCTGAGGTCTCCAGTTCGGAGCAACAGAAGATGCGGGACAGTCGCTCTATGCTGCCTGCTGACCGTGCGTCTGAGCTTAGATCTATTGCTCATAAAACAATTTGTAGCGTTGTTTTTGCTTCTGAACTTTTAGACAACATGAAAGGGTGGACGGAAAAAGAGCAGCTATATTTTACTGAGGCATTTGGCTCAGAAGTTATTGAACTATATCGGAAATTTTCTGATGAGTTAGAGCCCGATGATGTAGCAGCTGATCATAAGCAAATGCGTGATGGTCTTTTTGTTTTCTCCCAGGTGGCTGATGCAATCAGGCATTTAATGAAATTACGTATTGTGGCAGTCCGTTTGCAAGAAGAGAAAGGGGCTGCGGACGCAGTTGCACGAGCATCTCAGACCGAAGGGGCGCAAGCTTCCATCTTTGAAACAGATAAGATTATGATAGTTCACGCGAAACCAATGCGGGAGGCCGCGCCTTTGTATGTTCCTCCTAAAGGATTGGGTACAAATGATGATAAAACTTCTGTTGATGCTAAGGGTTATTTTATTTATAATTGGGTGTATACTCCTTGGAATAGGGCAGATGTAATGGCACTTAAAACAGCATTACCTGACCCGCGGAAAAATCCAGCCACCTTTTATGAGGAAGTTGAGGGAGCAATTAGTTCTTGTACTATGACTTTGGACACCTTGATTCTTTTGTTTTACCTGAAGGTGTGGCTCTCATACAATATGTTGATGATATTTTGTTGGCAGCTGATACCCCGGAGCAATGTGAAAAGTGCACTTTGTCCTTACTTTCTTTTCTTGCTTCACACCATCATAAAGTGTCACAAAAGAAATTGCAATATTGTAGACCAAAGGTAACCTATTTAGGTCACCTTTTGTCTAAGGAGGGCCGTGCACTTACATCAGATCGTATTCAAGCAATTTTAGACACACCAGTACCCTCTACTCAGAAAGATGTTCGTGCATTCCTTGGTCTTACTTCTTTTTGTAGGCAATGGATATTAGGGTTTTCACACATTGCCAAACCTTTGCTAGCACTTTTTACTAAAGATACTCCAATGCCCCTCCCATGGACAGATGAATGTGAGACTGCTTTCCGGCAGCTGCGACAAGCCCTTTGTTCTGCACCAGTGTTAGGTACTCCAGATTACATGAAGCCTTTTGCACTTTACGTACACGAGAAAGATGGATGTGCATTGTCAGTTTTAGTACAGACACATGGCAATAAGCAGCGTCCCTGTGCATATTTTTCAGCAGTACTTGATCCTGTTGCTCGAGCGTTGCCTGGGTGTTTTCGTTCAGTTGCTGCAACAGCTGTCTCAATACATCAGAGTGAAGGGATAGTTTTGTCACATAAGCTGTTGGTGCTAGTACCCCATGCGGTTGATGCTCTTTTAAATCAAACAAAGATACAACATTTAACTAGCGCCCGTATGACAGGTTATGAGTTGACATTGTTGGCTCCTCACATTACACTGAAGAGATGTGCGACACTAAATCCAGCTACTTTGTTGCCATATCCGGTGACTCAGCCTCAGTCACAAGAAACACATGATTGTATATTCCTTACCGAAGAACAGACAAAGGGTCGTGTTGATTTACAAGATACGCCCCTTTTAGATGTAGACGGGGAACTGTGGGTTAATGGGTCTTGTTTGAAGTTGCCAGATGGTACGACCTCAGCTGCATATGCAATCACCACAATACACACGGTAGTGGAGACAGCTCGTATACCACAGAAGTCAGCTCAAGTAGCTGAAGTAATAGCTTTGACACGAGCATGTGAGCTTAGTACTGATTTAAGTGTGAACATTTACACAGACAGCCGCTATGCTTTTGGAGTGGCTCATGATTTTGGTTTGCTTTGGAAGGAGAGAGGTTTTCTCACATCCCACGGGATGCAGATAATGCACGGAGAATTAGTGCATAACCTCTTGACTGCATTGACATATCCAAATAAACTAGCTATTGTGAAATGTAGTACACATAAGAAAGTGACCGATAAGATAGGGCAAGGTAATGCTCTTGCAGACCGTGTAGCACGTGAGACTGTGATGCAGCGAAGTACTACTTCTATGTATGTACTGAAGTCACAAGCTGAACGTTGGCATAATGCTAGACAAGACGTATTAGATATACAGAAATCTGCTTCTGTGAAAGAACGTGAGCAATGGTCTAAAGATAGAGAATTGGATGATGGGGGCTATTGGCGGAATAAACAGATGGATAAATGGAAATTGCCTATAGCTTTTGTACAACCTATGGTTCAGATGGCACATGGGCTGCTACATGTTGGAGCTTCAACAATAACGAAGTTGCTTACGCAAGTTTGGGAGCATCCAGAAATTTCCTGTACAGCTAAGAGAGTAGTACAGTCTTGTTTGATCTGCTTACAATACAATCCTGGAAAAGGGACACGTACTCCTGCAGGAGGGTTTGCTACACCAACTGCACCTTTTGAAGTTCTACAAATGGATTATATTCAGCTTGAACGCTGCAACAATTTAAAGTATGTCTTGATGGTGGTTTGTGCCTTCAGTAAATGGATAGAGGCGTACCCCACAAAGGATAATACTGCCATTACCACAGCGAAGGTGCTTTTGAAAGAATTTTTCCCTAGGTTTGGTGTTTGCAGACTTTTATGGAGTGATAACGGACCTCTTTTTGTTGGGGAAGTTATTAAGTATGTCCTGAAAGGATTAGGGATCAAACAGAAGTTCCATGAGGTTTTCCACCCACAATCAGCAGGGTTGGTGGAAAGGTATCATGCAACATTGTAGCTGAAATTAGCGAAGATACAGGCTTCCACATCCTTAACTTGGCCAGATGCATTACCATTGGCATTATTTTCTATTAGGTCAGTGCCACACTCCTGACTTGGCCTTAGCCCCTATGAAGTAGTATTTGGGAGACCAATGAATATTTGGGGAGTTCCTAAACCAAAATCTGTATATGATGTACCTTGTGTCCTGATGAATGATTATTTGGTACAGTTAACCGACAATTTGGTTTCTATTCATCAACAGGTTCGAGAAGCACTTCCTGACAGATCTACAGGTGAAGGCCATGAACTCCGACCTGGTGACCAGGTGATGATTAAGTCTTTTGAAAGATCAAGCAGCTTGGAACCAAGGTGGCGAGGCCCAGAACAGGTGCTCCTTGCGACAAGGACAGCAGTTCGAGTGACGAACCGAAAGAATTGGGTCCATAGTACTCACTGCAAGAGAGTGCTACCTACCTTGGTGGAACCTGCTGTGCTGACCGATCATCGAGAGATTTTGACTACGGAGAAAGGCCCTGCTATATCACCTGACGAATCTGCAGAGGTCTTCCCGGACCATACGACTTCTGGAGTGTCGCGATATAATTTGAGACCAAGGAAAGAATCTGAAAATTGTTTTGAAAAGACTGGTTGAGCTACTGCCCTGGGTTAGTGAAACGGAGAGCCAATGTGGCAATGGGGGTGGGTCAGCCGTGCATTAGAGTAGTGACACCCGTCTTGGCCCGTGGTGAAGAAATCAGAGGCTGCCCAGGGATAAGAGCTCCAACGATTGTTTTTAATTCATTTCTGAAAGGGTCGATTATCACTGTTGCTAAAATGAATAACAAATTGATCATTAGTATTATGGGGTTTGTTGTTGTTTTGGTGGTTACAGCAACAATCACCTGGTTTATTGAAAAGAAGTCTCCTGCTCGTGAGTTTTTTGTTGCCACTACTCCAGTACCAGAGGATCACTATTACTTTACGCTTCCCTATCAGGAGCAGAAGCACCGTCAATCGTATTTCAATAATACTTTCATTCAGATGTTGCATCATACTCATAGTGCTACAAATACTACTAACTGTTGGGTATGTGGAATGATACCTGCGCATCAAAAGAAAGGAGGAACACCTTTCATTCCTCTTCCTTTTTCACACAATGGTTCTTGTCAAGCTTGGTACATGCTTTTGTTTGCATCTGGAAAACATACGGAGGGCGGACATCTTTTTCGCCTTAATAAAGTATGCTACCAAGACAAAGATGGGTATCCTCAAGCTAAAGGAACTAAATGGGAATCGGAAGAGTATCAACCGGACAATGTTTCAATACCATATGTCTTCACAAATATACGAGACTCTGACAAGAAAGAACAATTTGTGATTTCTGTTACAAAAACTAAAGCAGATTTATGTATACGAAGCATTGGACGAATTCCAGTACGAATAAGCGATTGTACCTTGATTTTCACTATTGAGAGTGTAAATAATAGTAGTTTTACAGCTTCACATAATACATACTTTGTTTGTGGTAACTATGGATATTACCAACTACCTATTGGAAGGTCCTGTGTGTAATAATTGCAATATTTTTTACATGCTGTATCTGTATTCAGTGTGGTCCAATGTTCTGCTCCATGTGTATTACTGCTTGTATGCCTACCCAAAAAAATATTACAGAAATGAAGGCACAACATATGTTAGATAAGGAAATAGCTGAAATGATGAGCATAAATATACAAGATGAATATTTAGATTATCCCAGAAAGACGAATGTCTTCAGCTAATGCTGAAAGGGTCGTCTGTTGTAATTTAGCAGTGATTAGATTAAGCATTAGCAGAAGACATCTTGTATTTAGTAACTATTGTGAACATTTTGCGGAATCCATTTTGTATTCATGGCAGCCATTTTCTCTGCTACATGCTGCCATGTGCTCACCATGTGCTCTGTCCTACCTTTCTGTTAAATGCTCTTGAAATCTGCCTAGTGACAAGTTATATTTAGCATCTCTTACTTTCGCACATGCTCAGTAAGGTCTGCAGCTGTTAGTCCTTGGAAACTGTTAGCTCCTTCTACCTGTCGACTGTGCATTTTCCATATGACCTTACATGTATACAAGTCTTGTTTCCATAATTGTACCATCTCCTTTTAGCCCCTGTGTGGGTATAATAGGACCATGCTCTCTCAGTTCAGTGTGCTACTTCAGACATTAACCAAGGGTGCTGTCTGAACTGTAGTACCACCTCATGAGGTTAATAAACTTTTGTCTTTTTTTCCAGTTTCTGTGCCAACTTCTTCCTACATGGTCTGAGGACTTTGTGCAGAGAAAGGTGAACCCCTTGCACTAGTAGGCCTTGCTGAGGCTTACTTCAACACAGGGGCAAGTAAAAATAAAGGAGGAATGCATGGGGCCCATCTCATGTGCTGATTTATGCCCTCGGGACCGCCACCTCCTAGGGGCTAATGTTTAATTACATTCAGGGGGCCACGCAGCCCCCCCTCAGTCACATGGACCACCACCTCCCCAGGGCTAACTATCAACTAATGCAGGGGGGCCACAGATATATATATATATATATATATATATATATATATATATATATATATATATATATATATATATGTAATATATATATATATATAGTTTCTTTTTTTCACCTTAAATACCAAAGGTTACGGGGACGTCATAGTTAGGCTTACATTTTAAATGTACAAAGAATGCAACTCTAACTCACGCCCCAGCCATGCACAGTTTTTTCATTTTTTTTTTTTACTGCAAATATTACACTGATATTATCTATGATGATATCAAAGATGCCATGAGTGTTGTAATTTGTGGGGTAATTAGCAGTGCGAGTTATAGTTACCTCAGACTACTATAACAGTTGATTTTCCATGGTTTTGTACATTTAGGCCCTCATTACGACATTGGCGGGAAAATGCCGCTTACCGCCGTGCTTATGGCCGCCAACATACCATGACCGCAGCGGTATACCAGTACGGGTTTTATGACCCACACAGAGAAATCTGCCACTATACAGACACCCACACAAGTCCGCCAGCCCAAAGGTCAGTGATAAACTGGCGGTACCAAAACCCACACCGTTACGCCAACAGAAATATGCCCACAGCATCATGACCCACGAATCACTGCGGCGGTCATTCAACCGCGGTAAACCATTGGCGGTACACACCGCCGCGCTCAAAATATACACACACTAACAAAACAACACCACATTGGACAATTCAAAATACACACACACCTGACACTCATACCCACACCATACCCACACACCCAATCCAATATAAAACACACACCAACAATATCCACAACCCCTTACAACAAAAAAAATATTGCCAACTGAGAGAGAGACAAGCCAGGAGCACCCACTGAATCTGAGCCACATAACACCATCACCCATACACCATTCACGCACCTCACAACACACACCCCAAAACATCACCCCACATACCCTCACACATACCACTCACACTACACCCATGGCACCACAAAGACACCCCAGGTTCTCAGAGGAGGAGATAAGGGTCATGGTGGAGGAAATCATCCAGGTAGAGCCACAGCTATTCGGATCACAGGTGCAGCAGATGTCCATTGCTAGGAAGATGGAGCTATGGCAGAGAGTCGTGGACAGGGTCAATGCCGTGGGACAGCACCCAAGAACAAGGGATGACATCAAGAAGAGGTGGAACATTCTACGGGGGAAGGTGCGTTCTGTGGTTGCAAGACACCAGGTGGCTGTAGAGAGGACTGGCGGTGGACCCCACCTCCTCCCCCACAGCTAACAACATCGGAGGAGCAAGTCTTGGCGATCATGCATCCTGAGGGCCTGGCAAGAGTAGCAGGAGGACTGGACTCTGGTAAGTCAAATCATCACTACTCCCCCCCACCTGCATGCCAGCACAAACTCCTACCCCTACCCTCACTCCCATCACTGCATCACCTCACATATACACCACCATCACAATCCACCCATCCCAATACCGAGCCCTACATGCAACACCAATGCATGGATTCCCATCACAGACATGCATGGACACCCATCACCACAGCATGCACACTAGTGACAATCACTTAGCCAAACCAAGCACAACTCACATATCCATTCACAAGGTGGCACACGCTGATACAATAACACTGCATTTACATCCCCACAGGACCCCCACTCAATGTCACCGGAGAGGAGGTGCCAGCCACATCCAGTCCCCCCACAGAAGAAGCCCACAGTGATGACAGCAGCTCTGCACGCCTGGATCACGATGACCAACCTGGCCCATCAGGGACCTTTGAACAGTCGGTGACCCTGCTACAGTCCCAAACCACCACAGAGCCTCCCCCCTCAGGAAACACCAACACAGCACCCACCCAGTGGGCCCATACCACTGCCCCTAGGACACGTCAATCAGCAGTGTGTCCACCACTACAGGGACCCCAGGCAACACCATAAACACAGGACGATCAGGGACCTGGGGTCAGTGGGCACACAGTTCAGGGGACAGAGGCACATGACAACAGGGAAGCTGGGAGGACTGTTGTGCGACAGGGGGAGGACAGGCTCAGGGAACCCAATCTCCACGAGGCACTTGCATGGATCCTGGGAGTATACCACCATTCCCAGGAGACTATGGGCCAGATACTGTACAAGTTGCACGAGACCCAGCGGCTGCAGGAGGGAGAGTACCTGGGGATCAGGGAGGACCTGAAAGACATCCACACCACCCTGGTCACCATTGCAGGGGTGCTGGCAGACTTGGTCAACACCGTGAGGGAGGCAGTGGCACACCAACGGGTGCCCTACACTAGCCACACTGATGAACAGCCCTCCACCTCTGCCAGCACTAGTGGACAGGAGGCCCTGCCACAGGACCAACAGGCCACCAGCACCCCACCCCCTGCAGAAGGAGAACCACCCCGCAAACGGACCCTGTGATCCAGGCAGAAGCCAGAGAACATTGCCAAGACCCCAGCCAGGAAATAAGACTCTCTTGATTGTCAACGTTCTGTCCCACTCTGTCACCCTGTCCACCTTGAACTGCCATTGCTCCCCTTCCTATGCCCCCTTGGACAATGCACCTGTGATTCAAATAGCCTGGACTCTACCCTGGACTTTCCTCCATCAGCAACCCAGCCCATTGCAATACCCACTCCACTTATTAGCACCTAAATAAACACCCTTTGAACAAATTCAAGTATGGAGTCTGTGGATTGTATGACAAATGTATTAGTTTTACAAACTGTAAACATTGCATTTCTAATCTACTGTAATATTAACATAGGTATAACTTGTAGTGGACAGTAGTAAACACACCAGGGGCCAGAGTGGGACACAGAGATCTGAAAATAGAGATGCCAAAGGGTACAGTAAGTGGCCATAGAAATAGGGAAATCAGGCTGCCATTTTCAATGTCAAACACAAAACTGCAATGGAAGGTGAAGTTACAGTGTCTTAACTGTGTGTCACTGGAAGTACTGTTGAATGAGTGTACTTCTGTTATCCACATCTTCTTCCTCTGCCTCCTCTTCGTCACTGTCCACAGTCTGCACCGTTGCCACATGACTACCTCCAGGCTCATCCTTCTGCAGAAAAGGCACCTGGAGTCTCAAGGCCAGGTTGTGCAACATGTAACATGCAATGATGATCTGGCACACCTTCTTGGCTGAGTAGTACAGGGATCCACCTGTCAGATTGAGGCACCAGAATCTGGCCTTCAGGAGGCCAAAGGTTCTCTCAATTATCCTTCTTTTTTGCCAATGTGCCTCATTGTAAAGTTCCTCTGTCCTTGTCCTGGCATTCCTCACTGGAGTCAGTAGCCATGAGAGGTTGGGGTAACCAGAGTCACCTGTAAATATCGAGGGATACCTGTTAGCCACCCACTCACCCTTAGGGCCAAACCCACACCCATATATCTACATCTACTGGGTGGTGACCATGGGCTCACCTATTAGCTACACCCGGTGCCTCTGGAGTTGAGACATCACATATGGAATGCTGCTATTCCTCAAGATAAAGGCATCATGCACAGAGCCAGGATCCTTGGCATTGACATGGGAGATGTACTGGTCCGCCAAACACACCATCTGCACATTCAGAGAGTGAAAGCTTTTTCTATTCCTGAACACTTGTTCATTTCTCCGGGGGGGGGATAAATGCAATATGTGTACCATCAATGGCACCAATGATGTTGGGGATATGTCTCAGGGCATAAAAGTTAACCTTCACTGTGGCCAAATCCTCCACCTGGGGGAATACGATGTAGCTGCGCATGTGTTTCAGCATGGCAGACAACACTCTGGTCAGCACGTTTGAGAACATTGGCTGAGACATCCCTGATGCCATGGCCACTGTCGCTTGGAAAGAACCACTTGCCAGGAAATGGAGCACTGACAGGACCTGTACTAGAGAGGGGATACCTGTGGGCTAGCGGATAGCTGAAATCTGGTCTGGCTCCAATTGGGGAACACAGTTCTTGGATTGTGGCCCTATCAAGTCTGTAGGTCAGGATAATGTGCCTGTCCTCCATTGTCGCCAGGTCCACCAGTGGTCTGTACACGGGGGGATGTCTCCATCTCCTATTCATCCTCAGCGGTTGAACCTTAGGGTGAAAAACGGTGAGCAGAGGGTCATATTCACACATATGTGAAAGTAAAAATGCATTTCTTCCTTTACAGAAACAGTATGTGAATTAGAGAGTAAGTTGATGTGCCAATGTCTGCTGTGAGTTAGGTTAGGTGCCATGGCCTGTGCCCCCCTGAAGTGGTGGCTGCCTGACCTGTGAGGAGACACAAGTGGAAATGAGGTAATTTCACTGGCGTTGTGCGCCGTTCCGGTCGGCAGTCAACGACCATGACGCAACTTCGCATTGGTTATCATTGGGCCCTATGGGTTCCAGAAGCCAATGGCGATGTACACCGGCGGTGACGGTACGCACCGCCGCGGACGTGACCACCATTTTCTATCTGTTCACTCACTTGCTACCTGACCTTCAACAGGAGAGGACCTACACTGCAAGTGCTGCTGTGACCTCTGTCTGGAAGCAACAATGGCTCGAGTGTCTGGGAAAAGGGCCCGCCTTCATTTCAGAGGTGTAGGAGAGACTGGTGGATGGGGTCCTACCCCAGTACACTTTACTGTATAGTCCTCCAGACAAACAGGTGAGTACACTGTGAGCATGATGCATGGGCCATGAATGTATGGATTGCTGTGTGTGTAAGCCTCGTGCAGGGGGGCTGAGGGGTCCTGGGCAGAGTGCTGCGTGTCTGGTGGTCAATGTCTGTGCGTAAGGGGATGGGAGGGATATGGTGGGTCATGAGTGTAACAGTCCAGACGGTATGACTAATCCCTTTTTCTATGCATATTTTCCTGCAGGTCAGCACCCATCAGAAAAAGGGTATTTTGGCGTGCCATCGCCAAGGAGGTGCGGACCCTGGGGGTCTTTGACAGGCAGATCACCCACTGCCGCAAACAGTGGGAGGACCTGCGCCGCTGGGCAAGGAAGATGGCGGAGGCCCACCTGGGGCTGGCCTCCCAACGAGGAAGGGGTGCCCATCGTACCCTGATCCCCTTGATGTTCTGCATCCTGGTGGTGGCCTATCCGGAGTTGGATGGGTGCTTGAAGGCATCACAACAGCCACAAGGGGGTGAGTACGGATTCAGAATCATGACTTTGCACGTGTTAAGGTTTTACCTGGGTGGGGGATGTGGGCTGTGGGTGACCCTAGGCCAGGGCGAACATGGCAGGGTAGGTCCCATGTTGGTCAGGCTCTGAAACACTCCAACCCCAATAGTGTTAGTGGGCATCTACTACTGGGCAGGGACCTGTGGGTTTCAGGTGTGCAGCTAATGGCGTTAGGCATTGTACCCCAGGGACTGGTGACTAGCTTTGTAACTGGCAGTGCATGGCCTAGTGCAAAGGGATGATCCCTGTGTGTTGTGTATGCCAACGGTAGTGTTGTTGCTGCATTGACCAAGTGTATCCCCTGTCTCTCACCCCCCCTTCTTGTTTCGTCACGCTGTCCTTGTGTGCATTAGCATCATCTGGGGGAGGAGCAGAGGCACCGGTGACGGATGAAGCTGCATCCCACATGGGCCTGGAGGGCGTATTCACCGACGGTGAGGGCACCAGTGGGACAGAGGGTGAGGGGAGCACCATGACGGAGACAGGAGGGGACATTACCGACAGCGACTCTTCCTCTGATGCAAGCTCCCTGGCGGTGGCGGACACCTCTGTGCCCACCCCTACAACAGGTACAGCTGCCATCCCCGTACCAGCACCGCCCTCCCAGCAGCCCCTCAGCGTGTTTCCCGTGCCAGCTCACCCAGGAGGGTGGGCATCTCCTTCGCCCAGTCACCTCAGGCCCTGCCCCAGTCAGCCCTGCTGCCCTCAGCGAGGAGGCTATTGACCTCCTGAGATCCCTCACTGCTGGGCAGACAACCATACTGAATGCCCTCCAGGGTGTAGCAGAACATTTGCAACAAGCAAATGCATATCTGGAGGGCATTCACTCTGGTGTGGCGGCCCAACAGAAAGCATTCCAGTCTCTGGCCTCCGCACTGATGGCAGCCATTTTCCCTGTCTCCAGCCTCCCCCCTCCAACTTCCTCTACCCAGTCCCAATCCCCTCAACCCCAGCATATCCCAAGCACACCTTCAGACCAGCAATCCCCCAAATCAACACACAGAACTGGCTCAGGCAAACACAAGCACCACACTTCATCTCACAGGCACTCTCACAAGCACCACCCCCATGCAGACACACCAACATCCACTGCCTCCTCTGTGTCCCCCTCCTCCTTGTTCACCCCCCTCCCAGTAGCGTCTCCACTCACACCTGCATGCACTACATCCTCATCCACTACCTCCATCACCAGCACGCCTATCACTACATGACGCTCACTGGCAGTCACCACCCCCACATCCATGCTCATGTCCCCTGTGTGCTCTCCCACTGTGTCTGTGACCCCTCCTCCCAAAGTACACAAACGCAAGCACACACCTACCCAGCAGCCATCCACCTCACAACAGCATCCAGCCCATGCACCCAAACTCAGCAGACTGACACCTCCTACAACCACTCCCTCTTCATCCACTCCCAAACTTTCACCCTCTTCCCACCCCAGTGTACCTAAGAAGCTTTTCCTCACCAACATTGGCCTCTTCCCTACCTCTCCCCCTCCGTACTTCACCTCAGGCCAGGGTGGCCAGAACCCAGCCCAGCACCTCAGCCACCCAGTCCACGGCTGATGTAGTTTCTGCAGGTGTGAGAGGCTCCAAGGAGGCACCTGTCAGACCAGCAAGTGTGCCACCAACACCTGCCAAGGGGACAGCATCCAGCAAGGGGAAGGAGGCACAACCAGCCAGCAAGGCCAAGTCAAAGACTCCAGCTGGCAGAATCAAGGAGGCACCACCATCTGCCAAGGGTAGGAAGGGGCACAGAACACCTGCCATGGCACTTCAGCCGTCCGAGGCTGCAAGTGAAGGCCTGGAGGCTACCACCACAACTGCCAGTATCGCCACCTGCACCGTGGCCAGCACCGCCACCTGCACTGCGGCCAGTACCGCCACCTGTACCGCGGCCAGCACCGCCACCTGCCCCACCGCAAGCAGCACCACTGCCAGCAGCCCCAGTGGGCAGCCATCCAAGGCTGCAGGTGAAGACCTGGAGGCTACCACCACAACTGCCAGTATCGTCACCTGCACCGCTGCCAGCACCGCCACCTGCACTGTGGCCAGTACCACCACCTGCCCCACCGCCAGCAGCACCACTGCCAGCAGCAGCAGCCCCAGTGGGCAGCCGTCCGAGGCTGCAGGTGAAGGCCTGGAGGCTACCACCACAACTGCCATCACCGCCACCTGCAACGCAACTGGCATAAACTGAGCACCCGTCACCGCCGGAGATCGGTGTGTAGTGGTTACTACATGGGCTGCAGTGTGTCCTGGCCCCTGCAAAAACTGTCGTTGTGACACCCAGGTAAGAGACTGTGACCTTGCACTCCAAAACATCTGCATCACAGGGCACAAGGCCCCCTCCAGAACCAGTGGAAGAAGGCATCCACTCAGCCCCTCCTTGCCAGGATGAAGCACACTGGGCACAAGGCCCCCTCCAGAACCAATGGAAGAAGCCATCAACTCAGCCCCTCCTTGCCAGGATGAAGCACACTGGGCACAAGGCCCCCTCCAGAACCAGTGGAAGAAGGTATCCACTTGAGAGACTGTGGCTTTGCACTCCCCAGGACCAAGCAGTGGGCAAACCACTCATTTGAGAGACTGTGGCCTTGCACTGCCCAGGACGAATCAGTGGGCAAACCACCCACTTGACAGACTGTGGCTTTGCACTCCCCAGGAGCAAGCAGTGGGCAAAAGTCCTGGTCCCCCTGAGGTACCTGTGTGCTTTCGACCTGATACCCCTGCAGTGTTCTCTCCGTGTTGAGGCAAGAGTCAAGCGTGGGCTTGGCCTATGTGTTTTGGCCCAGTGGGCCACAGACAATTTTTGAGTGGTCGTTGTCCCATCCTTTTGTATATATTGTATATATTGTACATACTGTTTTTTCTTTAAGAACGTATTTCTAAGTATTACTAATATTACACTCATTTTACTCCATTCCTTTTGTCCTTGCATTATTCCAGAGGGTTATGGGGTGTATATGTAATGTTGTTGCATGTCTTTGTGTGTATAGTGTTGGGAGTGAGGGTTGTGGTGGGGGTGTTGCGTGTTTCATGTGTGTGTCACTCTCTTTTTCCTCCCCCTCTCCCTTGTGTGCAAGGTGCAGTACTCACCGTGGTCGTCATCGCCGGCGTTCATGATCCTGGTGTATGAGAAGATACAGCAGCATGGGGAACACCTGCAGCTCGGGCTCCATGGTATCCTGGTTCTTCCTTGAGTGTCTAGAAGTGAGTTGTTTCCCTTCTGTGTTCTGATTCCACCGTGCTTTGATGGCGTTGGTACCGCCCTGGAAAAGCTGGCGGATGGGCAGGTTGTAATGCTGTGGGTGGTACATTGTCTTCTGCCTCGCTGTTGGCAGTTACCGCCGCTGTGTTTCTTGCTACAGCCATGGCGGTTGGAGTGTTAAAGTGGCTGTATGTGTTGGCGGTTTTCCATTTTTTTTACCGCCGGCCTGTTGGCGGTGTTACCGCCACTTTATCACCGACCACCAGGGTTGTAATGAGGGCCTTAAAATGTGAGTCTAACCATAACATTTCTGTAACATTTTTTTTTTAAAGTGAATTTCAATGTTTTTTTTCAAAATTCTATTTCCTAACTAATGTCCCTGTAACCCTTTTTTTTCAGTGAATTGTTTTTATCGTTAAGTAATTTTTATTACTAGATGCTAATCTAACCACTGCTGTGCATGGCCTTTGGCTGTGCCTGGCTGGGGTTGGTGGCAAAGCCTGGCCTGCCCCCAGGCTCTGCAGCCAACCTCCTATAACCACCCAACCTCATGCCGTGCACTGCAGGAGTTGGCTGTAGCATGTCTCTCTTGTTGTGAGAACAGGTGTGAGAGAGCGTATCTGGGTGTGAGAGGGAGTGGATCAGTGTCTTACTGTGTCTGTAAGTCGGTGCGTTAGTGTCTGTGTGGGTTTGTGAGTGGGTGCCTGAGGGTTTCAATGACTCTGTGAGTGGGTCTGTGAGTGTCTGAGTGGGTATGTGAATGGATGTGTGAGTCTTTCAGTCGGTCTTTGAATGGGTGCGTGAGGGTCTGAGTGGGGCTGCGAGTGGGTGCACAAGGGTCTGAGTGGGTCTGTTAGTGGGTGTGTGAGTATCTGAATGGGTCTGTGAGTGGGTTTGTAAGGGTCTGAGTGGGTGAGAAAGAGAGTAAGAGGGAGAGAGATAGAGAGTTTTTAGGCTTTGATGAATGATATACTTAGAATGAGATATTTCTGGACAAATGGAAAACAAAAATGTATTTGTCAATTAAAAAAGAGTAAGACCACCTCTCAGTATGAACCTCAAGCTTTTGAAGTTTAAAAAAAATTAAAGAAGAAAAATTACCACGTACACACATGGAGTAGAAGCCTCTACCTTCAGTGCGAGGATCTGTGACCTTACGCTTTAGGACATGAGTGAATCCTTACTGTGATGCTTCCAGGCCTACCTATGACAGTCAACCCATGCATGTGAATGTTGCATCACTAGGAAGGTTTAACAATAAAAAACACTTAGTAAATAAACAAACACACTGTCAAGCGATACTAGGATTAGAACCCTCGGTCTCTTGAGTGACAGCACAGGCCGTTGAACATTAGGTCAGAAGCGACTCTGTTCCACTCTGCATCCATACCTAACTACAACATTTGTTTAAAAAATCTTGCTAGTCACCCTTTAAAGTAATTGTATGGAGAGAACACTGCAATGACAATCTCTCTCTCTCTCTCTCTCTCTCTCTCTCTCTCTCTCTCTCTCTCTCTCTCTCTCTCTCTCTCTCTCTCTCTCTCTCTCCCTCACTCTCTCTCTCTCTCTCTTCCATCCCATTGTGGGATGGAAGTTAGAGAGAGTGACAGGACTGCAGGGGGAGCCTCAAGGCTCCTGTGGTCCTAGCCATCTCTCTGCATCCTGAGGGAGCCAGCATTGCTCCCACAAGCAGGGATCTTCTTTAAATAGCAGCTCCCTGCTTGCGGGAGCAATGTTTTAATCTGTTTCCCTGCACGCATATTTGCATTGGATTTAATCTTGGCCCAGGGAGGTGGCGGTCCCCAGGGCTGCAGGAGGGCGGAGAGCCCCCCAGAATTGTATTGAAACTTAAACCCAAGGGAGGTTGCAGTCCCTGGGGCTGTGGGATTTAAACTTGGCCCCAGGGAGGTACCCTCCTGGGCTGCTGTGGGGCGGGGCAGCCCCTCCTGCATTGATTTAAAGATGACCCCGGGAGGTGGCGGTCTTTGGGGCTGCAGGAGGATGGGTGGTGCCTTGCATCTATTTTCTATAAAGCCCCAAGGAGGTGGCAGTCCGCAGGGCTGTGGGGGACAGGGCAGCTCCCTCACACTGGATTTAAACTTGGCACCGGGGATATGGCAGTCCCCCGGGCTGCAGGCGGGGCAGGCATCCACCCCGCATTGCATTTAAACTTAGCCCTGGGTTGCGGTAGGGCCCAGTAGCCCCTCCATTCAAAATCTAAATGCCCTTGGGACCTGCCCCACCCATGAGCTTTAGTGAAACAAGCTGGGGAGCCCAAATTATTTTTCTCTTTTAAATTATCGGTAGATCTGCCGCAATTCCCGTTGAAAAGTTTTAAAAAATGCTTTTTTTTTCTGGGTGGTCCCCTTGGGACCCTATCACCAGAGCTAAGGGATCAAGGTCCCTTTTCTTTTTTTTAAATAATTTTTTAGGGACTCGGATGAAGTTGAGTCCCAACATGGCTGCCAACACTTCCTTGTTGAAGTGTTTGCCGTCAATCATATCTCAGCATCAGATAGGGAGGGTTCGCTCAGCCTTTGCGTCCTTATGTATACAAATTTGGACCTTCTTTGTTTGCTGAATGAATTTACACCAAATAAAAAAAAGGATTGCTTTCTGGATGAAGAGCTGCCTTTCTACCAAATTTGGTGTAATTCCGTCCGGTGGTTCGGGGACTATTCCTGTTCAAAGTCTTATAGAAAAATGAATGGGAAATAAGCGTTTTGAGACCCCCTTTTTCTCGGCCCCCACTTAAAGGATCAACCAAAAACATTTCCAAACAGAGGCTGAAGTGAGTGTCGTATTTTCTTGGAAAATTTTGTAAAGATTAATCAAACGGCGTCAAAGTTATTAGCAAAACAAAAGTTAACTATGACTCGCACCCCCACCACACACAGTTTTCTCATCAATAATTTTATTGCAAATGTTGCAGTGATGATATCAATGATGCCATAGAAGATGTCATGCATGATCCTATATGTGGAGTAATTAGCTGCGCATGCCGAAGGTACAAGTTATAGTTACCTTACGGCACAAGTTATAGTTACTTGATTTAACCATAACTACAACTGCTGAATTTCTATGGTTTTCTGTGAGTACATTCAGAACCTAACTATGTCATTGTAACCTTTGGTTTCATCAGTGACTTTCTATTTTTTTTAGCATGCACACATGTAAATATAACCAGCCATAGTGGGGGTTGGCCGCAGGGCCCGACCTATGGCCAGGCCTAGCGGCCAACACTCCTGCATGTACCCACGCCAAGCTGCGCATGGTCTTTGACAGTGCGCAGCATCAGGTTGGCTGCAGTGGGTGGTTTTTTTTCAATATTTGTCTGGATCAACAGATCCACCGCGAGGATCTGCAGATCGGACAAAACAATATTTGTAAATTTTTTGCCCATGGGGGGTTCCTAAGTGACCCCTCCATGTGTCCTACGGGATCAGACCCCCTCCAAGCCAATGCGACAAACAAAATGGTGGCCGCAACTTTTCTATCAGGGTGCGGCCAGCCAAACAGGGCCTTGCTTTTCCCCTCAGATCCGCGGATCACACATCGTGTCCCTATATATTTATATTTTTTAACCTTGATTAACTCGGAATCTACTGAATGGAATAACAACAAATCACACAAAGCACAATCTGCGTACCAACATCTAGCTTCCTGACAAATTTGGTGTAATTCCATTCAGCAGTTTGGGCTGTAGGCTTGTTCAAAGATCCTATGGGAAAATGAATAAGGAAAATGCATTTTGGGACCTGCTTTTTCTCTACCCACTTGACAGATCACCCTGAAACTTTGAACAGAGCAGCTGAACAGACTGAAGTATAATTTAATGAAGATTCATCATGCAGCACCAAAGTTAATGGCAAAACAAAAAACGATTTTCCTATGAAAACTAGGTCAAACTATAACTACCTACTGGTGAACAGTAGTAGGATATATATATATATATATATATATATATATATATATATATATATATATATGTGTGTGTGTGTGTGTGGCAATCAGAGCTCTCTGGCCATGCAGGGAGCCCCTTCCTGAACCCACCCCTGGTGTGTTGGAAGTGGCTACATTTTTTTGCTCCTACCTGGCAGGAGCAGCTTTTCTCTGCTCCCACTAATAGGAAGCAAACCCATGTTTCTTGCCCTGGCTCTTGAGTGCAGGGAGCAGCAGAGCCCCAGGGGATGGGGTCCCCAGGACACTTCTGTCACGGGGCCCTGGAAATGTGTCCCCTTTTGCTGTTGCCTAAACTAATGCTCCGGCTTAGATCAAAAAGGTTTATTTTCACACCCACGGCTGACATGAGTGAACTTAGTTCAATGCACCATCAGTTGAATGTGAAAGGTAGGTTATTGTAGCCCTGCTGAACCCCACCCAAAACATGCATGAAGTGGCGTCAATGTTTTAGGTTACTAACTGTCGCTAAACAGGGATCAAGGGATGCTGTAGTAAGTTGAAGAAATGTAATTCCTTACATCATCACACATACAAACTACACTAAGAAAAGGATATATTAACTAAAAAGCATTTTATTGCAATTGTTTTACTCTCTTGCTTAGCACATCTAAAATAACCACACGGAATATCATTAAAACAGTACAGATGCATGTTGCGAACAACTAAAATAAAATTAGCATTTCTACCATAGTTGAAATGTCATCTAACAATCTAACACCCTAAAACCTACTTATACATGCTACACTAGGAGAGCATGCAGTAGCATAGCTTGCATCTAGAGTTTCTAGGGGAGAATAAATGCACTGCATACATGTTTACAGCAAAACTATGTAAATATTCGAAGTCAGGAAGGAAGTGTTCCCAGCAAAAGGCAAACATGAACTTCATCAGCTCCTCTCCTCCTGGACTTGACTCGCTATCACATAAAGCAAAATACAACAGCACCTTGGGCAGTCAAGATCTCCTCTAGTAGCATCTTGCGAGACAACCGGGACAAAGGACCTTTGCTGACAAGTAGTCAAGTGGTAGTCCTTTTATTTATTTTTTAGAATGGATTTTATGAAATAACTTTTGGAATGGAGGATGGAGCCAGGCCTTATGGACTTTTGGGTATTACGTTTGTAACAGCCTCTGAATCTCCAATGTAGTTGTGGCTGTATGGAGGTTGAAGATTTCTGCCACAAAAGTCGAAGGGTCTTACTTTTGTAGTGACATATCAAATAATTTGCTAATTTTATCCAAATGCAAACCTCTCATATCAATGCTAGGCTAAGGAAAATTTTTGATTACATGCGGAGGCAGTGGGTACAAGGTTCTTCCACTGCACTGTATTGTTTTAGAAACCGTAATCACATAGAGTTGGCCAGGTTTCAACCTGAAACAAGTAACATTAAATAAGAACTATTGTACAGTAGTTCATGTTGTGTGGGGATGGATGAAGTAGGAGTAGAGGATAAAACACAACTTAAGCCTGGCTTCAAAGAAGTAAACACATTGCATGCAAGGAAATTGTATCACTCTGAAGAGAGTCACCTAGAATATTTCTGCAGCTGCAGATACTAATAAACGTAGGGCGATCGTCTTTTGAATGGATGCAAGAAAAAGGAAACTTCCAGAAATTGAATAGATGTAAACTGTGCATTATTTCAAATCAGCCTAAAGATTTATATTTCCAGCAGTCATGAAAATGAAAAGTTGTAATGGGTAAGGAAAAAAGGCTGTGTGTTTGCCATGTAACAGGTCACAACCAAAAATGATGCTTCTTTTACTTGTTCTATACTGAATGAAGTGAATGTAGATGTTTTTTAGTGGTTGTTTTCATTTGAATAAATCAGCATGTTAGGCGGAATTAGTTCCTTCTGATTCCATTGTGACTTTGTAAAAAGAGAAGGCTGAGTAATGTAAACTTTCTTCCCTCTGAGAATAAGGACATTTCTTTATATGAAATGTGTGTGGCTATTAAGAGGTGGAGCTTCACAATGTTTTCATTGTGCATAATTGTGTGTTTCCCTAGGATACTTTGTTCTATTTATGTAATAGGGTGCATAATGATGACAACAATACATTTCTTTAAAATTTACAGAATTCAAAAAAAGATCTTTATTGTTCGAGGTGGCATATGCCTTTAAATCAGACATCATTCATTTTACAGTTTCTGAATCCCAGGCATCTGGAATAGAGCCAGGGATAATCATGTTCTTCATTGAAACTTTCAAAACATATGGTAATTACAATGTCTTGGTAGGTTCCATGATCTGATAAGGAACCTTTTGAAAGCTATGCCCTTGGCACAGGGTAAACTGTGACATTTACAGCATAAAGATTTCATCGAGCTCAGTGGGATTCAAGATGCGGTTGCACAAATCATAGGTTGTGCAATTGTTCTTTCCGGGACAAATTGTCCATTCAGAAGCAGTAAAATGACGATCATCATTGACAGCCACAAGAGGAAAAGAAACACTCCTAGAGTCATGAAAACATATGAGCAAGGTGGAATCAAATTTGCCTCAAAACCTTTATAAGCAAGAAGAAATCTATGGTGTGGAGTGACTTTAGAGCATTGTGAAAACTCCTCTGCACACAGTTCAGAGTCATTGTCATAAATAGTTGTTTCTCAGAAAGGCATAATCTCAATTGATGTTTACTCAGGAGGAAGTTCATAATATATGCACCTCCCCCTACCTCGGCTCGTTATGTTGTCATACTTACTGGTGTTCCTGAGTTGAAGAATGGGGCTAGTGAAGGTTATTGGGCCTTAAAAAATAAAGTCACCCATTGGTTGTCAAATTTGGCCTGGTAGGGTGCTCCCTGGCAAACAAAATTATATTGGCTATGAGGGTGGAGTGGGTTGGACCCTCCCCTAAGACCCATCCTGCGGATTGTATTGTGATCAATTTCGATAGTCGGGACGTTGTCCCAGAGGTTTTAAACCTTGCCCCTTAAACTGCCTGCACATATTCCATCCAGGTATTACTTCTAGGCTTTTTTATAGGCCAGCTCTTGCCTCAATTGCTCCTTGATCAGCCGGGTATCCTAGGTGTCAACGTACAACTAGTCCAAAGTCTAATGAGGGTAATAGGTTTGTGCTAGCAACAAATAACAGATATGATTCACTGGGGTTAAATAGTGTGGATTAACTCCTCTCTACCTGGGACAACCTGTGTCAATCTCTGACAGTCCTTTAATTCAGCAATCTAGGTCCAGGGAACTCTTGTCGGAAGCTGATGTTGTTTTGGCCTCAGGGATCATTGTGTTTAGTGATGCTTGTCTTGTGTGTGAGGATTCCTCTGGCGTCCAAGGGTTCATTTCACCCCAGGTCTCTGTACATACTGCTACGGCTTTCTCACCTACTAGTAATGAGAGGGGTTTTAAGCTGGCCTCCTGGAATGTGGCTGTGGTAAGAGGAAAAAGGGATAACCCAGACTGACTTGAGTACCTCAAATCTTTTTTGCTAATTTGTTTCCAGGAGACTTGGGATACAGAGGACACTTTTTATCTGGATGGGTATAAGTCTTATTTTCAGTAAAGTGATACCATCTTCTAGGGGGAGGCCCAAAGGTGGTCTTTTAACACTGGTTTTCTTGTCCTTGGGATACAATTTTAGTCAAGTACCTATAACCTCGCCCAGTATGCAGGCTTTTGTTTTCTCTGCTACGAGGGTAGGTACTTTTGTACTTTTGAATTTCTACAATGGGACAAACGGTCCCTCCTTTTGTGGCTCACTTCAGACACTTCGGTCTTTTATATTGGATCTCGAGCATAAGGAGTATGCAAGCGTAGGTTTTATCATAGTGGGACATTTTAATTTACATCCTTGCCCTCATTCATTTTCGTCATGCTACAATATGTATGGCAATAGTACTCTGTACCTTTTTTTTTACGTCCTCATTTACTTTATATACTTCCATTCTGATTTAGGCCAGTCCCATATTCCAGTGTACCCTGGACGAGTCCAAGCAATCATTATGGGAAGTCTAAGGGGGATAAAGACCCAAGGTATCTTTATCCCCTGTAAAAGAAATAATCATCGGACACTAAACCAAAAGAAGAGCGCTCTGATCCACCCAGTTTATACATGGTTGAAATTATTTTTGTGTATTTTTTGCCCCAGATCGACTAAGATCTAACTTGCGCATTTTTGTTACTGCATACACCCATTCTAATCGAGTGGGTGGGATAGGGGAGATCCAATATTTACCTATCTCCCGCCTACCCAACAATATCAAGTAGAACAGTATAGTGTCTATTGGGCTTAGGCAGGTTTTGTAGCTCTGGAGAGCAACCAAACAAAACTAATGCAGGGGCAACTCTAAGCTGTAGCTGTAACACATTAGCCGTAACTTCAAAAATCTAAAACCAGAAATCTGAGGACAGGACACGAACATATGAATATCATCAGCTCCAAGTAGGCCACATTTCCTACAAGCCACCTGTACATTTAAATTAAATGTTGTTAATTTCATTGGCGTATAATATACCCTATGTAACACAAAGAGATGATTTTTCCTGAGGAACGCCAGTTTTACCACCCGATAAAGGAGCTGCCAAGAACTTACCCATAATTTACCAATCTCCTCACAGTTAACCACATCATCCCATAAGGAGCCAGGAAAGTTCTGATCACGGTCTAAACTATCTAAGAATAGGTTGCAACTTCCTTCCTACTCAGTAACTCCTCTAACTCATTAGTATAATCTCCTCTTTCTACGAGGGAGCAAGCTTGTAATCGGTCATATTTAAAGCTGGATAGTAAACCCTGTGTCGCTATCCCAAATGTATCCCAAGATTTTAAAATCCCTTCTTGAAATACCTGCCCCCACTCCACAATACCAGTTTCCTTCAAAGGTCGAGGTAAGACGTCCTTAAAGCATTCTAGAGTTCCTGGAGAGCCCCAAATAGGAGCATAGCACTACAGTATGATAGTTTTGTGACCTTCCTTATCTGCACCCACAATAAAGCAGCTGCTTGTAACGTCTTCAGTCTTACTCTTTTATAGAACTTCGGATGTCCAAATTTATACAAAAAAATATTTCCGTCCTTCCCCTCCTCTTTCAACATAACTCTTCTCTGGTGAGTACCCTCATTTCCTGATAATACAATTTTTGCGTTCTTTAACTGAAAGGCCCATGCATATAGTTGGATATCGGGGAGGGCATTCCTTCCTTTATCATATTTCCTTCTAAGTTTTTTCCTTGCAATCCTAACCCCTTTAGAGGCCCAGATAAAATTGTCAGTTCTTGCCTGGAGTTTTTGTATCCCCTTTTTCTTGAAATATAACGGGATCATATTAAAAATGAAAGTAAGCTTGGGGAGAATGAACATCTTTACTAGGTTTAACCTCCCATATAAAGTCAATGGTAAATGTACCCAACTTAACAGAAGTTTATCTACTTCACGCATCACAAATTTCAGATTTTCCATAGGACTATCCTCCAGTTTGTTACAGATCTTAACACCCAAGTATTTTATCTCCTCTTTTATTAACTTAAGTTTCCCATTCATATTCCATGTCATTATTTCTGTTTTCTCCATATTAACGGCATACTCGGACACCTGTCCAAAGTCCCTCATTAACGCCTCAAGTCTTCTTAATGCAGGGAGCAGATTTTCTGTAAAAATCATGATATCATCTGCATACAAAGAATTTGTTTTCACCCAACCTATATAAGCAAATGGCTTAAGCAGGGGATCCTTTTTAATCATAAGGGCCAATAGTTCTATATACAAGTTAAACAATAGCAGAGAGAGGGGGCAGCGCTGCCTGGTCCCTCTATTAATAGAAAAAGGGTTAGTTAAGTTCCCATTTAACAATAATCTAGTGGATGGGGTGTTATAGATGCTTTCCAAAAACCCAAGGAAGTTTGGCCCAAAATTAAGATGTGTTAAAATAAAGTTGAGATATTTCCAGTTTACTCAATCAAACGCTTTAGTAGCATCCAAAGTTATAACTGCCAAGGTGTCAACACCATGGCTGCGTGCGTGCTCTAGGGCCCGCCTGATGCCAGAGTCCATGCATTATTGTTTCCACCACAGAGTCTTGGTCCAGAGACTGCCATTTGCAGAGTCCAGTTGCTGCTGCAGCGCACTGTGCGCGCATTGTCTTTATTTCATGGCATTGGTCCCAAATATCTTTATGGCAGCCATCTTGGGCGGGGCAGTTTGGGTGTGGCACTTGGGGCGGGACACTTTGGGTGTGGCACATGGGGCGGGGCACAAGTCTATTTAAGTGACCCCGCCCAGTTCTCCCTGCTCACTATTCTGAGGATCTCTTGAGGACAGGAGCTTTTCTGTTTGAAGTCAGGGGTTTCCATGTTCCTGCATGTTCACTTGGGATTTCCCTGTGTTGAGGCATTTGAAGCAGCGAGTAGCAGACACTCAGGGCGGTAAGACGGATGGTGGTTTCTAGCTTCCATCATCCATTTTCTTATTTGATAAAACTGTTTAAAGGTTGATATTCTTTTTTTTGTTGGAGAAAGTAGTAATCTTTGGCAATCAGATGTAAATATTTAAACTGATAACAAACTAAGCAAATGTTTTGCTGTTACAGCGTTACTGCTTTCTCGCGGTCACTTTTCAACTTCAGCTGCTTGCTTGTGGAGTCGCTCAGTAGCGACAGAGATAAGCGCGGTTATTCAGAAAAGGTTTAAATGGTTATGAATAAATGCTAAGGCAATAATTTGAACTCAAGGGAATATTTGATTATGGTTAATGTAAAATACGGACACAAACTGAAATCGTGTATCTTGGAAAGTTTTTGATATGTGAAGTAACATTTCTTTTGGTGAATACTGTGTTAACCTTTCATTTCTTGAAACTTATAAAAAGGCACTATGATTTACTATTGTTCCAAGCGACTGCTGGATTTATAGTTGACAGATTCGGAAGAGTTCTGTGACTGATATTTCTCTGTAGTATCTGTGATTATTGTTTCCGCAGGTCTCCTTCCCCGCTGTACCCTTCCTTAACTCCCTACCCCCCACTTGGCTACTCCAAGACTCTGCACTGTTAAGGCTTGTAGAGCTGGAGCTGCAAGGAGGTGGGCCTATTGATAACAACACGTGTACCCTGAGGATTTGGTCTCGCTGACACAAGGGTAATTCACGTATACTTGCCAAATCAATTGCCCCAATCAAATCTGATGGTGCATATATCTGCTCTATAAGAAACCCTTTTGGTCCCCCTGAATCAGTCCCCCCCATGATCTTACCCAACCTGTTAGCCAAAATACTAGTAAATATTTTATAATCATTGTTTAACAAGGAAATTGGTCTGTATGATTCACAGAGTAAGGGGTCCTTCTCAGGTTTCAGAATGAGGGTAATCACCGCTTAACTTCAAGATTTTGAGAGAGAAGACTCTCCTGTGAAAATAAGATCAAAAAGATTTTTCAAAACTGGGGTTAGGACTCCTTGCAGTTTTACATAAAATTCAAGTGGTAATTCATCAGGTCCTGCTGCCTTCCCTCTATTACCTTTGGAGATAGCCTGAACTAACTCGCCCTCTAAAAACTTTCCCTCCAATAGCGTCTTTCCTTCATCATCAAGTTTTTGCATCTTTAAATCTTCCACTCCTGGTAGCCTGCCGCCCAATATGTTTAATAAATCTTCTGTATACAAGGCTTCAAAAAAGTACACAAATGCTTTCTGGACCTCTAAGGCATCCCTTAAAATTCCCCCCGTAGCGGAATCTCTTATCTCTGTCACCTCGTTCCTTACAAGATCTGATTTAACTTTCCATGCCACCAACTTTCCAGCACTCTCACTGTACTCAAAGTATGTGAGTTTACTTGCCTCCCACCTTTTCCTTACTCTTGCTTCTATTACCGCTAGCAACAAGGCCCATTTAGACAGCAGTTCGAATAATATTCATGCATGGTTTTTCCCTTCCAACTGTAATTTTCCCTAAATTTTCTTATAAACTGGCAAGGTCGTTCTCCAAGTTCTGTGTTTTTTTACAGTAATCTTTAATTTTCTGAGCAGAAATACTAATCAAGATCCCCCTAATGTAAGCCTTGTAGGAATCCCAAACCCCATAAGGGGGTGCAGAGTTCATATTAAACTCAAAAAAGGACTTAGGGCCATATTTATACTTTTTGACGCAAAACTGCGCTATCGCAGTTTTGCGCCAAAAAGATTAGCGCCGGCTAATGCCATTCTGAAGCGCCATGCGGGCGCCGTATTTATTGAATGGCGTTAGCTGGCGCTAGCAGACCGGCGCTGCCTGGTGTGCGTGGAAAAAAACCACGTACACCAGGCAGCGCCGGCGTCGGGGAAAATGGCGTTAGGGCGTCTTAAAATGGGGCAAGTCAGGTTGAGGCAAAAAAATCGCCTCCACCCGATTTGCGCCATTTTTAACGACGCCCAGACGCCATTTACATGACTCCTGTCTTAGTAAAGACAGGAGTCATGCCGCCTAGCCCAATGGCCATGCCCAGGGGACTTATGTCCCCTGGGCATGGCCATTGGGCATTGTGGCATGTAGGGGGGCACAAATCAGGCCCCCCTATGCCAAAAAAAAAAAAAAAAATTATACTTACCTGAACTTAACTGAATGTCCCTGGGATGGGTCCCTCCAGCCTTGGGTGTCCTCCTGGGGTGGGCAAGGGTGGCAGGGGGGGTCCCTGGGGGCATGGGAGGGCAGCTGTGGGCTCATTTTGAGCCCGCAGGTCCCTTAGCGCCTGCCCTGACCCAGGCGTTAAAAAGAGGCGCAAATGCGGGGTTTTCTGCCCCGCCCACTCCCGGACGTGATTTTTGCCCGGGAGTATAAATACGACGCATTTGCGTCGCAGTCATTATTTTAGACGGGAACGCCTACCTTGCATCTCATTAACGCAAGGAAGGTGTTCACGCCAAAAAATTACGCTGACTCCATGAACTTTGGCGCTAGACGCGTCTAACGCCAAAGTAT
The DNA here is from genome assembly GCF_031143425.1 of Pleurodeles waltl. Classification (NCBI taxonomy): domain Eukaryota; kingdom Metazoa; phylum Chordata; class Amphibia; order Caudata; family Salamandridae; genus Pleurodeles; species Pleurodeles waltl. The sequence continues at coordinate 923,798,871 of NC_090444.1, forward strand.
AAATATGGAGTTAGTTTTGCGTCAAATTTGCGTCGAATGAAACGACGCAAATTCGGCGCAAACGGAGTATAAATATGCCCCTTAGTGTCACTTACTAAACGCTCCACCACCTTAGTGTCATTTAGAAGGGATCGATCCAACGTCCATCTTCTTGAAAGATGTACTGCTGCACCTTCCAATGTTAAGAATACCGCGGCGTGATCCGACAGATGTGCTGGAATATGTTGAATGTCCACAACGGTCTTCCTAAGTGAACTAGCTAATAAAAAGTACTCTATCCTCGAGTGGTGTTTGTACTTCCTGTTATGATAAGTAAAGCCACGGGAACGCCTATGAGACTCTTTCTAGATGTCCACCAATGCAAAGTGTTGCATCATTATCTTAATATATGCTAATGACTTCTGACATTCTAACTATCTACTTCCAGTGGATTTATCCAATAAATGATCTAACACTACATTAAAATCACATGCCACTATAATTGGGTCCTGGGCATCCAACAGTACATTACATAAATCTTGCAATGATGTTGTGTCGTCCAGATTTGGGCCGTAGTAAGATACCAAAGTATAAAGGTTTTTGTTGAATCTAATGTCAGCCATAACCCATCTGCCTTTCATATCCGCCTTATGATGCAAGATGGAGACGTTCGACCCACTTGTCACCCAAATCAAAACACTCTTAGAAGGGAACGTATTCACCAAGCAGACCATTTGCTTAATCCATCTCTGAGATGTGAAAATTTCATGAGCCTTTACAGCCGCAAAATGAGACTCCTGCATCATTACAGTCTGGGCTGGAGAGTCCCTAATATACTGAAAAATATAATTCCTCCTAGGCTTAAACCGCAAGCCATTCACATTCCAGGAGAGAATCTGAAGTCTATTTCCATCCATGTCCTCTACCTTTATTACATTTTATGGGCTCTATTATAAAAAGTATTACCAACCGGGCCTCCTTATAATGAGGTACACATTTTTTTTTCCTGACCCTCTTCCCAACCCCCCCCCAAATACTCCCCCTCCCCAATCCCAAATACCCTTGACCCCCCTCCCTGGGGAACCCCACCCATATTTAGCCGGCTATCAAGCCATTTGGCGCTGTTGAGCCACTTCATCATACTATCGGAACTCAGAAAAAAAAGGAGAGTAAAGAGAGGAGTAAACAGGCATAGAGGCCACCTCCAGGCTAGCCATCCTTGAATTTATCCAATAGAGTGTCCGCTTCCTGGACGTCTCTTAGATTATACATTTTGTTGTTTCTCATTACTCTCAGGGTTGCCGGGAATTTCAATTGAACCGTAGCTCCTAATTTCTTGAAATCTTCAATCCTCTTACCTAACTCCCATTGCCTATTTGAAGTAATACGGGAAACATCTGATGTAATCTCAAAAGAACAATCTTTTACACATTATGGCGGTCATTATGAACACGGCAGTAAACTCCGTCGACCGCCGTGGCGGCGGTGAACAGAAGACTGTCGTTGGCGGTGAATACAAACCCGCCATATAATGAACTAAAATCCCAATCCTGCCAAATATCACCAGACCACCAGTCACCGCCATGACCTTGTCGGTGGAAATGCTGGACCTCCCCACCCTGCCACCGCTGAGCACACCCACATCCCGCCCTCCAAATAATGATGCACAAATCACCTTGGCGGATAGTGGAGGCTGGACGACCATTGGCGGTGCCGACTGCCACAGGCGACAAGTGGAGTTAACAGCAAGAAGTGCACACATTGGGTAAGCTTGAAACCCACACACCTGACACACATCCAAAACCCCATAAAATACTCATAAACACACCCCACAATCCTCTGCAACGAAACCAGGCCAAAGAAGACAGAGAGCACCAGAAGTAGACACCGAACGGCAAAAAACACGAGACGCACACCGACCCACAGAAGAGCACCCTCACCGCATACCCAACCCCGACACCATTCACCACACTCGCCATGTCACCCCCCAAACACCCATGCTTCACAGAAAGGGAGCTAAGGACCATGGTGAACGAGATCCTGAAGGTGGAGCCACAAATATTCAGGGCCTAGGTGCAGCACACACCCATCGCAAGGAAGATGGAGCTAGGGCAGACCATTGTCAACAGGGTCAATGTAGTGGGATACCATCCACGCACCAGGGACGACATCCGGAAGAGATGGAACAACCTGCGGGGATGGTCAGGGGCATGGCTTCAAGGCACCACATTGCAGTCCAGAAGACTGGGGGAGGACCGCCACCAATACCACCTGAATACACCGACTGGGAGGAAAAGGTACTGACCATCTTGCACCCTGAGGGACTCACTGGGCTCACTGGAGGAATGGACTTGGGTAAGTCATCTACATTTACTCCATATACACCATACCTGTAATGCATGCACCACCCCACCCCACCCACACCCACCAGGCCCAATACCCCACCCAGGCAACAGCCACTGAATCCACCCCCCCTGCATGACCACAAACCCACTAACAGGCCCACATTCCTCACCCTGTGCACAGCCACCTACCCCAGCAATGATTCACAATGGAACTACACCCCCATGCATCCCCACACCCTAAGCAAAATGCAGTGTAAACCTCACAAAGGCACCCTGGATGGCCACTAAAAGTTACACCAGCCCAAAATAGCCCAGTCCTGTGCACCCCAACCATTCATGCATTTGTAACAGACATGTCTATGTCCCCCAACAGGCACCACCACCCATGCCACCCTCAGGGGCGGGACAAGGAGTGCCAGTGTCCACCATGGAGACAGAGGCACCTCACAGGACACTGGTGAAGGATCCCTGGACACTGATGTGCAGGCAAGCCCCTCACACAGTCCTGGACTTTCACCATGCAGCAGCCCCACCCAGGATACCACTGACACCCCTACCACCCAGTCAAAAGAACAGCAGTCCAGGCCAAGCGTCCCCACACCAGTGTATCAAGGCCACAGACTGGTGGAACACAGGTACAGAGGCCACAGTCTCCCACTCCCAACATGCAAGAAGGCGAGGGCCCCAGTACAAGTGGTACTACCAGACCTGTGCAGGGGACACAGGCACTAGGGCAAGTACTAGGGCCTCAGTGGGGCGGGGGGAGGCCACAGGATGGATGCAGCAGGTATTGGGGGCCTATCAGCATACCCATCGCATGTTGGCACAGATATTATCCACCCTGAAGCACAGTCAGAGGATGCAGCAGGAACACAACCAACAGGCCATGGAGCAGTGGAAACAGCACAACGCCACAATGGCCAGCATAGCAGGAGCACTGCTGCAAATGGTACAAACCCAGTCTGAGACCCACACAGGACAGGAGGCCCCCACTACAGCACCGGACACAGACCTGAAAATTACACCATCATCAGAGACATCCCAGGAACTACCCTCAGAGGAAACCCAAGAGCCAACCATGTAATCCCCTCAAGGTCAACAGCAGGCGCCCAAACGTACCCTCAGGCCAAGATATGGCACTGGAACCCCAGCAAAGAACAAGGCCCCTTCAAGAATTAACTCAGCAACAATCTGAACAGCAACCATCCCACTCAATCAACCACCACACAGTGCTAAGAAGCAATATGAACCAATGTAAGAACTGATGGACCCATCAATACTACCAACAAGGCTGCCACCATGTTTGGCATTGAGGACAACCACCCATGACCACTTGCCATCACTGTAAATTGCACTATTAACTCCCTGCCACCAATAAAACACAAATCACACCTATAACACTGTCCCGTGTCATAAAATGTGAATAAAGTGGAGTATGGATGCAACTGGCTGATAACCACTTTATTGTCAATTCGTTGCATGAAGGGACTCCTGTGTGCCTAAATGTGGCCCCAAAGTAAGTGCACTAAATTGTATTCTGTACCATACAGACCTGGACCCAGTTTCACATATAAGAATCAACCCCCCCCCTATATGACAAAGCAAACTGAGAGTATGTGTCACAAACCCCAATGTCAGCCCTTAGTCCCACATAGTTACTGGAAGTAGAGTTGTATCAGTTGGGTCCTGGAATTGACATCTTCCCCTTCCTCTTCATCACCATCACTCTCCTCACCTCTCTGAGGTATCTGGTCAGGACATCCAGCACCCTCCACCTCCAAGAGGGGGATAGAATTTCTCACTGCCACGTTGTGCAACATGCAGCAGGCCACCACTATTCTACACACATTTTCAGGCCCATATGCCAGGGAACCCCTAGAGATATGTAGACAACGAAATCTAGCCTTCAAGAGCCCTATTGTTCGCTCTATCACCCTCCTAGTACGTCCTTGGGCGTCATTGTAATTCCTCTATGCATCCGTCCCAGAATTCCTTACTGGTGTCAGGAGCCAACACAAGTTTGGATAGCCAGAATCACCTAGAAAAATGTGCAATAAAGAGTTGTCATTGTCAAGCCTCTTAGTCAGACAGCCTGGCTGTCTGATATGTGTCAGTTAGTGACAGAAACACTTACGTATGATCCACCCTCTGTCCTCTTGGAGTTGTTCCATCTTCTGTGGCACACTACTGTTCCTCAGCACAAAGGAATCATGGACTGAACCTGGGAACATGGCGTTCACATGTGAGATGTACTGGTCTGCAATACATACCAATTGGATGTTCATGGAATTAAAGTTCTTTCTGTTTCTGTACACCTGTTCACTGACTCTTTGGGGGATGATCGGTATGTGGGTGCCATCGATGGCACTTATCACATGGGGTATGTTGGCAAAGGCATAGAAGTCCGACTTGATGGCAGGGAGTTCAGGACTTTGGGGAAATGTCACATAGGACTGCAGGTGTCGTACAAATGCATTTAGAAATCTTGTCAGTACCATGCTGAACATTGGCTGTGAAAATCCAGCACCCATGCCCACTGTCACTTGAAATGAGCCCGTGGCCAGGAAATGGAGTGCAGAGGGCACCTGCACTTCAGCAGGGATGGCATGCTGATTACGATTTCCAGGAGTTAGTGCAGGATCCTGTAATGCGCAAAGTTCCAGAATTGTTGCACGTGTGAGTCTGTAATTGATTATGATCTGACGCTCCACCATGGTCCTCATATCCACAAGTGGTCTGTACACCGATGGTGCCCTTCCTTGCCACAAGGGTCGGTACCTATGAGGGATATCAAACATGTGTGAGGAACACACATACATAGGCACACATTGTCATCAATTGTGCACTGCATACTTCATGGTAGTGACTCAACAGTAACATGTTCTTGACAGATCTACATCTACACCTCAATGAGGGAACAGTGTTTTTCATGTTTGTTAATTTTTTTAAATGGTCACATGCATAGGTGCTTCATGTGGAAAATAGGGCCTGCATTGTGCACAATTATCTTTTATAGATGCGTAGTTAATGCCAAAATGTCTGCCCCCTGTAATCCAGGCCTGTCATTGTGGAAGTGACCTCATACTGCTAGCGGTTGACATAACAGCGTAAAGTGGTGTTTACTGCCGTTCGCACCACCATTGGTTAATATGGATGCCCATGGGGATTCCTGGCGTATCATGATTGCCACCGGCGGTGACGGTGCACACCGCCACGGTACGTACGCAAATTTGTCATCTATACTTCACTTGACTCCCTGATCTCGTGCCAACAGGTACTCCTCTGTGTGTACTGCTGTGTCCTGCCTCTGGCCATGGATGTGGCTCGTATTGCAGAGGAAAGGGCCCCAGCCTTCACCCAGGAGGAACTGGAGAGGCTAGTGGATGGGGTCCTGCTCCTGTACGCCAAGCTCTACGGACGGCCAGAGGTACAGGTGAGTAGGGGTTTTGGGGTGCACTATGTGTGTGTGATGGATGGTGTTGTAAGGACATACGTGTGCACCTCTGAGCCTGCATGGGCCATGGTGCATGGCATGCTGCATGCGTATGTCTTGGAAGTCTGACAGTACTATCCGTCGCATAGTGGACAAATAGCCAGCTGTACCTATCTTGCAAGTGCCTGACCTCTGTGTTCCATTTCTGTGTCCCCCTTTTAGGTCAGCGCCCACCAGGAGAGAGCACTTTGGCATGCCATCGCCAAGGAGGTGCGGACCCTGGGGGTCTACAACCGGGGGAGCACCCACTGCAGGAAGAGGGGGGAGGACCTCCGGCGCTGGGCGCGTAAAATCTGTGAGGCCCAGCTGGGGAAGTCCTCCCAACGTGGATGGGGTGCCCATCGGGCACTGACCCCACTCATGCAACGTATCCAGGCGGTGGCGTACCCAGACCTGGATGGGCGTTTGAAGGCTGCACAGCAGTCACAAGGGGGTGAGTACTCATGTCACAATCTTAAGTCTGGCTAGATGTCTGTGTGTGCATTAGGGTTCATGCTGCTTAGAAGCAGGGACTCTGACTGTTATTCATCTACATGATGGTCCCCGTAGGGTGTAGGGGTGTCTTGGTCAGGACTCCCACACATCGGGTCCTTTTGTAGTTCAGGGGATGGGTGTAGAGCAGGGTTCTGGTCAGTAGTCAGTGGTATGGCCATGGGCGTAGTGGGCAGTGCTGCCTGATGGGGGTGTCATCTTGGTGGGTGTACGTCTGGCCACTATGTACCTCCATGCAGCTATTTACAAGTGTCTCTCCTCTTTTGTCTCCCCATCCCTGTTCTCTTGTGTTGTTTTTGTACATCAGCAGCATCTGGCGAGGGAGCTAAGGCACTGGCAAGTGGGGAAGCAGTGGCCCACAGATCCTCGGAGACAGAGTCTTCCGACGTCAAGGGGACCAGTGGGTGGGAGGGCGAGGGGAGTACCATGGGAGAGGCAACTACCACTGGAGGTAGTGACTCCGATACCTCCTCCGATGGGGGCTCCCTGGTGGTGGCGGACCCTAGTGGCCACACCACTACAGTGACATCTTCCACCACCCCCCATTCCATCACCGCCCTCCCTTCTGCTCCCCACTGAGTTGCCCGTGCCCGCTCACCCAGAAAGGTGGACGTCTCCTTCGCCCCAGGCACCTCACCCCTTGCCCCAGTCAGCCCTATTGACCTCCTGAGAACCATCTTTGTAGGGCAGGCAACCATCGTCAATGCCATACAGGGACTAGCATCAGAGGTGCAGCAGACAAATGCCTATCTGGATGGCATTCACGGTGCTGTGTCTGCCCTATAGAGATCTTTTCAGGCTCTGGCGTCCTCTTGGACATCAGCCAGTTTCCCCTGGCCATTCCATCCTCCCTCCAACCTCCTCTACCCCTTCCAGCACCCCACTCTCTTCACCCGTCCAAAGCACACAATCTGACATGCAGTCAAGCACCTCAACACACAAGAAGCACACTTTAAATCACAAGCTACACACCTCCCACCACAAGCATTCAGAAAGCCAACATACACATGCACACACAACAACATCCACTTCCCCCACTGTGCCGACCTCTTCCGCCTCCCTGTCTGTCTCTTCTACATGCACACCCTCATGCTCTGAACCTTCAGTCACTGTTGCTGCTCCTCTTACTCCACTCACCACAATAGCAGACATCCATACATGCACCCAAGACACCACACCTGCACTCACCACAACTACTGTAGTTGACGCATGCAGCGCACTCACCAGACTTGCAGACACCCACACAACATACATCCACACTGGCAGCCTGTCTTCTCCCACTGTGTCCACCCCCCTCCTCCAAAACCACACAAACGCACCAAGACACCCACCCATCACACATCCACCACACCTCAGCATACTGTCCAGTCACCTGCACCCACTACATGCACCCCTACACCACATACGTCCACACCTCTGCCTCCACTCCCATGCCCTCATCCAGGACCACCCCAATTGCTCAGAAGAAACTTTTTCTCTCCTGTGCTGACCTCTTCCAACCCACTGGCCCACCCCATCTTGTCCCTAAGCGTGAACACCTCCTTGCCATTTCTACTCCTTCCAATTCACAGCCCACCCCTGTCTGCCCCTCACATTCCTGTGCCCCTTCCCCAGAGAAGAAAAAGCCCCGTGCAGAGCCAAGTCCATTTGTCTCCACTTGCTCGAAACCCCCCCCTTCAAAGGACAAACCCACACCCCCTCCACCTTTCAAGTGCAAGTCCAAGCACCGCGCCTGTCGCAAGTCCCCACCCCCAACTCCCCCTGCCCCTGTTCCGTGAGGTGCCTGGATGCCTCTTTGTTGCCCCATTAGGTGGAGTACCGTGCACTTTTGGGAGTCAGGTTGGGGCCATTGTGGCCCATGGGACTTCTTGCACAACTGACTGGTCATTGGCCTTGTTGGAAATAGTTGGGTCTGTGAGCTGTAATAAATATTTCTGTGTGGCCTGTGTTTTGGTGGCACATTGTTGAACCATGGTCTTTCGTTTCATTGTTTGTCGGTGTGGGGCATTTGTATGTACTGTGTTCAAGTTGTATTTGCCTTGTGTCAGGTAAGTACCTCTTGCTGTAGGGTGTATGGGTTGTGCTGCTGGGAAGGGTTGAGGGGGCATTGCAGGGTGGGTGGAGTGGGTGGGTATGTAACTGTGCCCTTTCCTCCCTTGTTTCGTAGGTTGCGGGATTTACCGTCGTCGTCTCGGTCGTGGAGGTATATGGCAAGGAGCAGGGCTGGCATGATCTGCAGCTCTCTATCCATGTCTGCTTCACCGCGTTGTGTGGGCCTCCGGTGAGTGTTTAATTGGATTTGGTTCATTTCCGCCTGAACCTGCGTGCCGGTGGTTCCCGCCCCAGAACTGGCAGCGGACTAGTGATTCATAATTTGATGGGCGGGTTGGGCCTTTCCGTCGGCCTGTGGGCGGACTCTGCCGTCGTCGTCGACACTCCTCTACTGGCGGTGGGTGTTTTTCTGGATGCCTGTGTTTCGATTGGTTCATTATTTGGTGGCCCGGACCGCTCCTCTGTTGGCGGTTTTTACCTCCACTGCCGGCGGCACGGTTGGGATCGCTGTGTTCTTAATGAGGGCCTATGTTTCCATTTTTAAAGCTTTCAACAGAATCTTTTCTTTAACTGTTTTAGTAAGAAAGTTCACCAAAATCCTCCTAGGCCTTATCCTATTTGGGGGTGTCCGGAAAGGATCCCTATGGGCACGCTGAATATCTCTACTTAAAACTGCCTGCGGGCCTTCCCACGCCCCACTCTGTTTCAGGAGATCCACCACAAATGCCTTGATATCTTCACCTTCACTCCCTTCCGGAACATTCATTAACTTAATATTATTTTTTCTCACGTTAATCTCCAATGATTCCAGCCTTTCAGTACCCTGTTTATTCTTAGCCTTCAATTTGTCAATTTCTCTGGTACTCTTCTCTACAGCTTAATTTAGCTGATCCACTTGCTTTTCCAAGGCCTGGGTTCTTTGAGTCGGAAGATCCATCTTGTTTGCTAAGGTTTCACATACTTCCTGAATCCCCTTCTGATGTGCCTGAGGGACCGAAAAACCCTGCCTGACTTCACTTGTTAAAGAGTGAAGTAAGGATTCCAAAGAACCTGACTGAGAGGATGATGGGTTTGCTTCGTCAAGAAGCCCTCGCTAGGATTAAACTAAGTTCACTGTTGACTCCACTGAGATGGCATTCTCCAAAGAGGGGCCTATTCCTTCCCCCATATAGACCAAAGACTCTACCGGGCCTCCCAAAATGGGAGCACCAGAAGCCATTACCCCCAGGAACATAGAAGACTGGGACGTAGGAGAAGTCCAAGGCAAGTTTATTTGCCCTCCCCCTCCAGTTCATTCTGCACAGCTTTATTTGATGCCAAAACTGGAGGGGAGGAAGAGAGAGGGGAAGAAGTAGCCATAGCGTCAACTAAATTTTTGACCTTAAAATAAGACCTCAGAGAAGGCGTAACTCTTCGCTAACGGGGGGGGGAGTCTGCCTTTTTCTCACCCCTGGTTTTTTATAAGTCATACAATTTATTATCTTCCCTGAAAAAAGTACAGTTTCTTTGGTAATCTCTTCGGGGGAGACCTCCAACCTATCTCCCTGACACCCAAAAACGCCTCCCTCACAACCGAACCCCCCTCCTTTTCCAAAATTTGGTGGGAAAAAGTCCCCTGATTTGAACCAGCCAATGCAGCAAAGTTTGAGGTATCCCCCCCTCCTCCCGGTATCTGGAAGTCAGTGTTTAAATCACATGAAAAATCAGGCTCCCCCAGTACTAGAGAAACAGGAAGAAACTCTTTCCCCTTTCTAGATAGCAGCAACTCTCTGGCTGCTCCGCGTCACTCCTTGACTTATGCTGCCTCTTCCTGGAGTGCTCCTAGTCGCGCCTCTCAGCGCGACCCTGGGCGTGAGGGTCTTGACTCTCCTCACTTCGAGAGCGGCTCTTCCCCAGTTACCACCGCTCTCCCTTGTTGTTGTCTCCGACGATTCTGATTCTGGCGTCCTGACACCCATCGGGATGCGCTCCCGTGAATGAATTCAAGGAGGCATATACTGCCGACGAAGGTAAGCCTGTGGGAGGGGGGCTCTAGCCCGTGGTCCTCTACTCCACCTCTTGCTCGTCGGGCCCAACAGCACCACAAATAGTTTAGCAGAGTCTCTGCTGCTGACCGCTGGCCGCCATGTTCCCCGTTTCTCTGAAAATTCCCAGTACTCTGCACCTTGAACACAGCCTGACAGGTGACTGCCTCAACAACATATTGGCTGAGTTTATCTTGGTTAGTGTTAAGACCAAGTTACATCTGGATTCAAAGGCTAATTTCCTGACAATTTTGATAGGTCATAGTGCTAAATCTACACTAGACAATATTTTTTGCACTGCCTCACTTCAGGATCGGCTTACATCGTTCAAAATAAGTCACTCTGGTTTTAGTGACCACTTTTGTATCTTCGTCTATATTGGTAGTTTATTGGATTTTACTTCTTCACACTTCTTCAAAAAACACCATATGCAAGCTGGACCGGGAAGGAGAGTTAAATGGGCGAAAATTATTCCAGAGGATTTCTTGAAAAATCTTGTTGTTGTGAAAAGGAGGGAGTTTGAAATTCATCTAGGGGCTCAATCTGATGAGTGGCTTTTTGGAGTGCTTGCCAGACTATAATCAAGGAGATATGCTTCACTTTAACTCTCCCTCCCAAATGAAGTATTAACATGAATCTAGGTGGTTCGACAAAAATTGTTCTATTTGTCATAAGCTACTATTGTATGCTCTTAAGGCTACTCCCAAAGACAGCTGCCTTATCTCAAACAGATGCAGTGCCTATAAAAAGGTGATTGAGGAGGGGAAGAGAGAGTTGAGTGAGGCAGTATGGCGGGATTTGTTGGAGGTCACCAATAGCGCTGTTAGTGGTCAGTTTTGGGAGATAGTTCTTCACCCCCTGTTTAAAGGTGACAGTACTCAAGATGTTTCTTCTCACATTGTCCCAGAAGCTTGGGTTGAGCATTTCCAAGGGGTCTATGAGGGAGTGAGGGAGGATGGTCTAATTGTTCCCCTAATTGCTACTGCACCTGTGGAGAACCGCCTAATTTTTGAAGTTACAGAGGTTAAGTGATCAATAGAGAGACTTACGAGTCACAAAGCACCTGGCCCTGATGGTATACCAGCTGACTTGTTTAAGTCCAAGCCTGGTTTATGGGCCCCAATTTTAACTAGAGTTTTCAATTTAGAAGTCCAAACAGGTTTTCCGCGTTCTTGATCTGAGTCTATTATTATCGAGGGCTCGAGGGATCTTCCTGGTTGTGATAGGCCCATCTCTTTGATTGACTCTGTTGTAAAGGTGATGGGCAGAGTGATCCTCCAGAGGGCCATGATCTGGGCTAAGGAGGGGGTCAATATTGTAGGATTTACAGTATGGATTTTGGCCTGGTCTTGGCACTGGTGATCAATGCCTTAATTTGTATCTGCTGATCAATAAATATACGGTTGCAAAATCAGGGTTGCTTTTTATAGCATATATGGATCTCTCTTCTGCCTTTGATAAGGTTAATTGATCTAAGCTATGACTCCTACCTCTTATTCGGAAATAGTTCCATCTTACGATCTACCTGTGATCAATTGGCAAAGGTTAGATGTTACTCTGCACATTGCTCTGGGTTTCTGTGTTACTGTGATTCATCTCTCACTGTATGTGATCAGTGAGATTCTTCTCTTGGTCTTTTGTGACAGTGATGGGTCTTGGAAAATACATGGACATTATTCTCACAAAAATACAATCATTTATTAGCCGTTACATTATAAACCTCTGAATCCTACTCTTTCAGCTTCCTTTAGTATTGTATTCTCTTTAAGTATCTGTTTTGAAAATGTTTCTGTAAGAAATTTGGATGTTGGTTGGCTGGAGTATAAGCCCTGGTCAAGCAGCAACCACAATCCTAATCAGGGTAAGTATCAGGCAAATCCTAAATTAACCTGTGCTTACCCTATGGTAGCCTGGCACAGACAGTTCGGCCTAAATTAGAAGCAATGTGTAACATTTTTGTGCAACACTTCAAACAGAAAAATAGATCTGAATTTAATAAATAGAACAAAACCAAAATGAGAAAAATCCAATAAGTATAACTTGAGTTATGAACTTTTCAAAGATTAAACTGAAATATACTGTTCAGAAGCAAGAAGCACCAATTGGTAATACCTGGTCATGCTGGACTGGTAAAAAGTCAGAAGTTCAGGCCAACCACAATGGCCGGATATTGGGACCCAGTAGGGCCTGCTAAAAAAAGCACCATAAACCCTGGTTTACAGAGTTTTGCAGAGCATTGCGTAGGTTCTGAACCACACAGAAGAGTTGATGCGTTTATTCTCTCCACACAACAGTGGTGATGCTTCGACTTTGAGATGGAGAGGAGTTAGGGTGTCAGTTTCAGCTGTGTCAACGTTGAGGACCCAGGCGCTGGTGCTGGTGCTGGTGATGGGAAGGCTGGCATTTAGGATGGTTGTATTGTGCAGTCAATGCATCAGCTCTGATGAGAGCAGAGGCTGCAATGCAGAGATTTGGCATCATCATTGAGGCTTACATCAATGAGGATACAATAACCTAACACTGGGAAAAGTGTTGATGTGGTATTCCAAAGGCGATGCACCAGTTGTGTTCCATGCAACAGTGGCGTTGCATCGATTCTGCTCCTGCAGCCAAGGATGCATCGGTTGCACTGGAGCAAAACACCTTAGGCTTACTGCCAAGATTCCAGGATTGGGGTGGCAACACTTGGCAAGGCAGACTTCCAAATGGTAGAATCCAGGTGCAGGAGCAGGGTGGTTTGAAATATTTTATGTCCCTGATACTTCAAATCAGGAGGCCAACCTACTAGCCCTTGCAGTCACTTTGGGTTCAAGTGATGCAGTTCCAGTCCTTTTCAACCAGGTAAGGGAACAGCAGGCAGCAGGGCAGCACAGCAAGGCAGGAGTCCAACAAGGCAGCAGTCCAACAAAGCATTAGTCCAGCAGAGTGGCAGTTCTTCAGTAGCACAGCAGTTCTCTTTTTGGCAGAGTAGCCACAGGTCTAGAAGTGTACTGTGTTGGTGGTGTCAGACGTCCAGTACTTGTACCCAGTTCGGATTTTGATACAGAAGAGACTTCAAAGACATGTCTTTGAAGTGCACAGAGCCCCTGTACTTCCTGCCCTAATCCCATATAAACAACAGGGGATTATGCAGCCAGTTGTGCGGGGACAGGACACAGCCTATTCAGGGATAAGTGAGTATGTGGCCAGTTCCTACCTCCTTTCCTCCCAGGATAGCCCATCAAGGCCCATCAAGTCACACCTAAGCTCCCATTGTGTGTGACTGCTAAGGGGAATACACAAAGCCCAGCTGTCACCCACCCCAGACAACTGATCAGAGCCAGGCAGCAGGCACCAAATGACCAAAATAAGAAAATTTCAATGTTAGACCTGACAGCCTTAGGGTGGTCATCTTCCAACTTTGTGCCTGTCTCCCTCCACTTTTCTGACACTTTTTGCTGGTTTGAGGACGCTGCACACTTTACCAATGCTAACCAGTGCTAAAGTGCATATACTTTCTCCCTTAATCATGGTAACATTGGTTCATCCCCAATTAGCATATTGGATTTACTAATAAAGTCCTTAGTAAACTGCACTACATGTGCGCAGGGCCTGTAAACTAAATGCCACTAGTGGGCCTGCAGCACAGAAGTCAGAAGAGTGGGCGAGGTAGGCAAAAGGTTGGAGGAGAGAACACCCTAAGGCTGTCAGGTCTAACAGTTTCCTTTAAAACCTTTGAGTCCTTTGTTACTATCTGACTCTCATAAGCCCTAATTGATTCTGAAGGGCTTTAGGTTGAATTGGATGACTTTGAGAGTTGAAAAATTGTTTGCTTATTGCCTCGAACAATGTCAATGAAATCTATTAAGCATGAATGATACCTTTGGGGTCAGGAGCTCAAATAACTCTTGTCCTTTCTTTCATGTATGCGTTCAGAAAGGCACAGGCTTCAGAAGTGGCTGAAATTTGAATTCTGGAACTGCATGTTTCTTATGGGAAAGTAGTCAAAATGTAGTATGGGAAAAGCTCTCAAAGTGTTTGTTACTTCCTTGGTGATGTTTAAATACTGCTGTACCCAAGATGGCCACCAAGAATGGTTGAGTTATTGTGGGATTTTGGCAAATCTCAGTAGACTGCCATGTAGTTTCATAAGTGGTGGAAGCTCTGTAGTGAGTCCTCCGAGGTAATTCCTAGGGTGTCTTAATCCTTCTCTAGAGGATTATGAAATATAGAGAGTGATGCAATAGAATTATTGCTTAGCTAATCTAACAAAAAACACTCCAACTTTAATCGATGCATTGTACAATTGGCCACCTTCATAGGTGTACATAGAGGTTCTCTTACAATAGCGTATGCTTGTTGCACACAAAATGAATCAGGAGTGTGGGAGTGTGTGTACGGGGTGGACTATGACAGTACATTCCTCTTAAAATGATTCCCAAAAAAGGGAGTGCTGGGCAACATTTCTGCAGGGGTGCAAACTAGACAGAGTGCATTTTGGTCATGGGATATGGGCTCCTACAAATGTTTCTCTGGCCTATAGCCTTTCCAATCCATCACATAGTTCCATTTCCCTTTGGTTCGATTAGAGTCCAGGATCACCATCCTTCATACTCAACATGATCTTGTATCTCTGCTGAAGGTGGAGAGAAAGTTATTCTGGTGCTAGGATAGAAGTTTTTTAAAAGGGATACGTGGAACACTGGGTGTATTGTCATGGTGGTGGGTAATTTAAATGTACGACCACTGGATTCAATCTGTTAATGATTTCATAGGAACTATGGAAAATGATGTAGCAATTCTTTCTTGCCATGTAAGTTCACATTTTTGATTGACAACCAACCATTTTGTCCTACGTAAGAGGTAGGCTCTTATTGTCAGCGTCTATCAGAGATATCTTAAAGGACCCTTTGGCTCATTGTAAATTAGCTTGGCTTACTAGTTTCTGAAGTGAGGTCACTAGTTTTACATTGCAGGTAGATCAGTCTCAGATGCTTTTGCCCAAGGCATAGTTTGTGGGTAGTAATTTGTGGGTGATAACCTTGTGTACAGTAAAAATGTGACATTTCAGGGGATACATGGTGTTAGACCTGGTATCATTGGCATAGTCTCCCCTGTCGGTTTTGCCTCTGCTTTCCATGTTTTGACTGTGTGCTGGCCTACGTTTTTGCTGTTTTTGTTACTCTGGGCACTTTACCACTGCTGACCAGTGCTAAAGTGCAAGTGCTTCTGTGTAAAGTGTATGTGTAATTGACGTTTTCCTGATTTGCATATTTGTTTTACTAGTAAGTCCGTAGTAAAGCACACTAGAGGTGCCAAGGGCCTGTAAATCAAATACTACTAGTAAACCTGCAGCACTGATTGTGCCACCCACGAGCAGCCTTGTAAACATGTCTCAGGCCTGCCACTGCAGTGTCTGTGTGTGCAGTTTTGCACTGTCAATTCGACTTGGCAAGTGTACCCACTCGCCAGGCCCAAACCTTCCCTTTTCATACATGTAAGGCACCCATAAGGTAGGCCCTGGGTAGCCCCATGGGCAGGGTGCAGTGTTTGCTAAAGGCTGGACATGTACTGATGTGTTTTAAATATCCTAACAGGGAAATACTGCCAAATATGGTTTTCACTGCTGCAAGGCCTATCTCTCTCATAGGTTAACATGGGGGCTACCTTTAAATAATCTTGAAGTGCAGTTTCTCTCTGAGAGCAGATAGAAATATGGAGTCTAGTATCGCTGAACTCACAACTTAAAAATACATTTGTTCGTGAAGTTGGTTTTTAGATTGTTAGTTTGAAAATGCCACTTTTAGAAAGTAGGCATTTTCTTGCTTTAACCATTCTGTGACTCAGTCTGTTTGTGGATTCCCTGTCTGGGTCAAACTGACAGTTGAGCTAATTGTGAAACTCCTCTAGATAGTGACACAAAGGGAGCTGGGGTGTAGCCTGCATATCCTGGGCCAGAGTGGAGGGACGAGTGGTCACTTACACCTGAATAGGCTGTGCCTACCCTCACACAATGTAGTCTCTAACCCCCTGGTGTTTATTTCTGGTGTCTGGCCTGAGCAAATCAGGATTTTGTAAACAATAGAGACTTTTCTTTGAAGTTGGGCAACTTCAAAGGCGGAAAGGGGTATAAGTACTGGACCCAAAATCGCTGACTTTTAAATCACTTCTGGAACCAAGAGGAACATCTGCCAAGGAGAAGAGCTGAGGAGAAGTGTTGCTCCTGCCTGTGTCTGTGCTTTGTTGGACTATCCTGCAGTTGCTGCTTCTAGCTGTGAAAGGGAATTAGGACTGGACTTTGTTGTGCTTTCCAGCTTGAGAAGAATCTCCAAGGGCTTGAACTGAGCTTGCTTCCTGTTTCTAGTCTCAGGACCATCAAAGACTTACCCTGCCAGCACGTGGACTCTCTGCAGAGACTCCTGCCTTGCCAAGTGGTGCCCTATCCAGTTCTTGGGCCCTTGAAATGTGATGTTGGCAGAACAAGGACTGACATCCATGCACAGAGAACCGTGCGGGGAAATCTTTGACGCGCCATCTGCAATGCGGCCGGTAACAACGCGCCACCCGCTTCATGGATGAAATTGATGCTCCACCTGCATCGCGTCTGGGAGATCGATGCATCGTGACTTGAAAAATGAGGTAACACCATCTTGCAGCTGCTGATAATGATGCAAACCCCACGCAGCATGTTTTTTTGCGACCGGATTTCTCATGCATCGTCACTGGGCGTCAAAGTGATTGTGAGCCTGCACGGATCTGAGGTACCCTGTTCAGATATCAACGCATAGCTCTCTTTTGGGGGAGAAAAACGATGCATCGCCTACCCGACCAGGGAAGAAAATTATGCACGGCCTCACTTGCGAGTAAGGAATTGACGCATCGCTGACCTTTCCAACGCACGCTTGCCTGTGCGGCTATATTTTGGACGCTAACTAGGTACTTTGTGTAAAATCAATGTTTCCATTGTTTTCTATGGAGTAAGGGCCAGATGTATGAAAAATGCCTTTTGTGAATCGGGAATAGCGATTTTTAAGAAATTGCTATTTCTGATTCGCAAAATGCAATGTATAATATTTGCGATTCGGTAATAGGGATTTCTTAAAAATCGCAAATACTATTACCGAATCGCAAATTACGATACAGCCCCCATTCGCATCTATGGGCCTGTCCGCCCATATTTGCGAATATTTTGCATGTCCCAAATTGTGAATTCCTAACTGGAATTCGCAATTGTGGGAAATGCAAATTCCAGGGTGCTGGGGGCATAAGGCGCCCTCTGCTGCACCCCAATTTTTTTTTTAACAACATGTCAGGTTCACACATGCCAAAAGGGCATGTGTGCTTTACATGTAAATTTAAAAAATGCATTTTAAATGCATTTTTAAAATGTGCACATGGTTACCACCAAGTTCAACTTGGTGGTAATAGCGATTCCTTAATGCCCAATTCGCATTAAGGAATTGCCTCATACATGTGCTTTAGAAATCACAAATAAGGATTCCTTATTTGCGATTTCTTATTTAGAGAGTCACTATTTGCGACTCTCTAAACAGGGTCGCAATTTTAAGAAATCGCTATTTTAGCGATTCTTTAAAATTGCATTCAGAATGCCTTTGATACATTCTGAAAGGGCTTTTTGCATTCGCAAACGGGCATTCGCACCGTTTGCTAATGCAAAAGGTTTTGATACATCTGGCCTTAAGACTCTTATCCTTTTGAAAATTCTTATCTAGACTTGTGTATGTTGGATTTTTGTTGTTTTGGTCTTGTTGATTTAGAAAAATATTGCCTATCTTTCTAAACTGGTATAGTGTCAATTTCTTTGTGTTTTCACTGTATTACTGTGTGTGTTGGTACAAATACCTTACACATTGCTCCTGGGATAAGCTTTCTTGCTTGTGCCATGCTACGAAGGGGGTGAGCAGTGGTTTACCAGGTGTGTCGTTCCTTGGACAGGAGGTAACCTGACTGCCAACCAAAGAACTAATTTCTAACATTGGTGATCAGTGGTGATGATTGGACTCGTGTTTGTACTTGAATCACAGTGATTAAGTATACACTAATGTTTTTAGTGCAGACCATTACGTGACCATATACTACTTGTTTTTGCTTTTTCTCTTTTTAGACATGTTTTTCTTGCTTCCATATTTCTGGTGATCTTTTTGTTAATGTTCGATCTTCTCATTGGGAACTATTTTTTCTGCCTTGGAACTTTGCACTTTTAACTTACCATCATTTCTCACTCCGAAGATGCACCAGATGGAGCTGTTTTTGAGGGACAGAAACTGGAAAGTTACACAGTTGTTCAATTGAAACAGTCCTGTAAGGTACAGTAATGTATACATAGGAATGATCTGTAGTTGGCTGCAGTCAACACACCAGGAGTAATAGTGGGGCACAAATATTTGAAAATAGAGATGCCAAAGGGGACAGTAAGTGGACATAGAAGTGGGAAAATCAGCCTACCAGTGACAGTGTCAAACACAAAACTGTCAATGTAAAGTGAAATTACAGTGCCTTACCTGTGTGTCATTGGAAGTATTGTTGTATTATAGCACTTCTGTTGTCCTCATCCTCATCATCTGCCTCCTCATCTTCACTGTCCACAGGGTCCACTGCTGCCACATGCCCATCTCCAGCCTCATCCTTCTGCAGAAAAGGCACCTGGCGACGTAAGGCAAGGTTGTGCAACATACAGCATGCTACAATGATCTGGCACACCTTCTTGGGTGAGTAGTACAGGGATACACCTGTTAGATGGAGGCAACCAAACCTGGCCTTCAGGAGGCCGAATGTCCTTTCTATTATTCTTCTTGTTCGCCCATGTGGCTCATTTTAATGGTCCTCTGCCCTTGTCCTGGGATTCCTCACAGGGGTCAGCAGCCATGAGAGGTTGGGGTAACCAGAGTCACCTGCAAATATTGAGGGACAACTGTTAGACACACACTAGCCCTTAGGGTCCACACCATACCCATACACCAACACCCACTGTGTGGGAACCAGAGCTCACCTATTAGCCACACTAGGTGCCTCTGGAGTTGAGCCATCACATATGGAATGCTGCTATTCCTCAGGATAAAGGCATCATGCGCAGACCTAGGATACTTTGCATTGACATGGGAGATGTACTGGTCCGCCAGGCATACTATCTGCACATTCATGGAGTGAAAGCTCTTTCAATTTCTGAACACCTGTTCATTTCTCGGGGGGGAGACAAATGCAATATGTGTACCATCTATTGCCCAAATAATGTTGGGGATATGTCCCATTGCATAGAAATCTGCTTTCACTGTGGCCAAATCCTCCACCTGGGAGAAAACGATGTAGCTGCACATGTGTTTAATCAGGGCACACAACACTCTGATCATCACTATTGAGAACAGTGGCTGAGATATTCCTGCTGCCAAGCCCACTGTCACTTGGAAGGAGACAGTTGCCAGGAAATAGAGCACTGATAGCACTTGCACAAGAGGGGGGATCCCGGTGGGCTGACGGATAGCAGATATCAGGTCAGGTTCCAATTGGGCACACAGCTCTGTGATTGTGACCCTGTCCAGTCTATAGGTGAGGATAATGTGCCTGTCCTCTATTGTTGCCAAGTCCACCAGGGGCTTGTACACGGGGATGTATCCATCTCCTATTCATCCTCAGCAGTTGCAATCTAGGGGGCAAACGGTGAGCAGCTGGTTCGTATTCCATATTTCCAAACACTACACTTCATGTTATGACTGTAACAGTATATTGTTGTGTAGGCCCAAATGGTGCCTATGTGTACTGTGACGCAGTTAGGTGCCATGGCCTGCCCCCCTCCTGAAATGGCGTCCGCCTGTCCTGTATGGAGGGACAGGTGGAAATGAGGTAATTCCGCTGATGTTGTGCGCCGTTGTGGGAGGTGGCTGAGAACCGCCGTGCAACTCCTCATTGGATACCTTTGGGCCCTATGGGTTACAGTGGCCAATGGTGATGCACGCCAGCGGTGGCACCACCCTGGACGTGACCGCCATTTTTTATCTGTTCACTCACTTGCTACCTGACCTTCAGCAGGAGAGGACCTACACTGCAAGTGCACCTGTGTCTGGAACTGACCATGGCTCGTGTCACTGGGGAAAGGGTCCCTGCCTTCACTGCTGCGGAGTTGGAGAGACTGGTGGATGGGGTCCTTCCCCAGTACTGAATGCTGTATCGGCCTCCAGACCAACAGGTGAGTACACTGCGAGCACGATGCATGGGGCATAAATGCATGGAGTGCTGTGTGTGACGGCCTCAAGTAAGGAGGGGGTTGGTGGAAGGGCCCTGGGCAGCATGCTACATGTATGGTGGGCAATGTCTGTGCATAAGGGGATGTGAGGGCTATAGTGGCCATTAGTGTAACAGGCAGAACAGTCTGACTGATACCTTTTCCTATGTATATTTCTCTGCAGGTCAGCTCCCTTCAAAAAAAGGGCATATGGCGTGCCGTGGGGGTCTTCGCCAGGTGGAGCACCCACTGTCGGTGGGAGGACCTAAGCTGGACATGAAAGACGGTGGAGGCCCAGCTTGAGAAGGCCTCCCAACGAGGAAGGGGTGCCAGTCGAACCCTGACCCCCCCTGATGCCCTGCATACTGGCAGTGGCCTGTCCGGAGCTAGATAGGCACAGGTGGGCATCACAGCAGCCACAAGGGAGTACAGTGCCCCAATATACTATTTGCGTGTGGTGGGGTGGCATCCAGGTGGGGGATGTGGGCCTGTGGGTGCCCCTAGGCCAGGCCGGACATTGCAGGGTAGGGCCCATGTTGGACAGGGTCTGATGTAAACCTCCTCCAACCAAGCTAGTAGGCATCCACTACTGGGCAGGTATCTGTGGGTCTCAGGTATGTTGCAAGTGGGGTTAGGTATCCCTGTCCATGGGATGGTGACTATCATTGTGACGGTTAGTGCATTGCCTAGTGCCTAGGGCTGTTCCCTGTGTGTGTGTGTCATGTACGCCAACAGTGGTGTTGTTGCCGCCATTGACCGAGGTTATCCTTTGTCTTTACCCCACGTTTTTGTTTTGTCACCCTGCCTTATGTGCATTAGCATCATCTGGCGGAGGAGCAGAGGCACCGGCAGTGGGGCGAACTGCATCCCACAGAGCCCACGAGGCCGAATCCACCGACAGTGAGGGCACCAGTGGGACGAAGGGCGAGGGGAGCACCATGGCGGAGACTGGAGGGGACAGTTCTGATAGTGATACCTCCTCCGATGGAAGCTCCCTGGTGGAGGCGGACACCTCTGTTCCCACCCCAACTACAGGTACAGCCACCCCCCTACCAGCACCACCCTCCCAGCAGCCTCTCAGCGTGTTTCCCGTGTCCGCTAACCCAGGGGGGTGGGCATCTCCTTCGCCCCAGACACCTCAGGCCCTGCCCCGGTTAGCCCTGCTGCCCTGACTGAGGAGGCTATTGACCTCCTGCAATCCATCTCTATGGGCAGTCAACCATTGTGAATGCCATCCATGGGCTGGCAGCCCATTTGCAACAAACAAGTGCATTCCTGAAGGGCATTCACTCTGGCATGGCGGCCCAACAGAGATCAATCCATGCTCTGGCCTCCTCCCTGAGGGCAGCCATTGTCCCTGTTTCTATCCTCCCCCCTCCAACTTCCTCTGCCCAATCCCATTCCCCTCAATCCTAACCTATCACAGGAAGACTAGCATGCACCCAGGACAACACAGAGGTGTGGTTCAGGCAAGCACAAGCACCACACATCATCCCACAGGCACTCACACAAACACTATCCAGATGCAGACACACCAACAACCACTGCCTCCACTGTGTCCCCCTCCTCCTCCTCGTCCACCTCCCTCCCAGTTGCGTCTACACTCACACCTGCTTGCACTACATTCTCATCACTACCACCATTGCGCCTATCACTACACATCCCTCACTGGCAGTCACCACCCCCACATCCATGCACACGTCCCCTGTGTCCTCTCCCACTGTGTCTGTGACCCTCCTCCCAAAATACACAAATGCAAGCACTCAGACACCCAACAGCCATCCACCTCACAAAAGCCTCCAGCACATGCACCTGCACCCAACACAACAGACAGACACCTCCTACAACCACTTCCTCTTCCTCCACTCCCAAACCTTCACCCGCTTCCTGCCCCAATGTCCCTAAGAAGCTTTTCCTCTCCACCATTGACCTCTTCCCTACCACTCCCCCTGTCCTTCTCGTTGGGCCAGGGAGGTCAGAACCCAGGCGAGCACCTAAGCCACCCAGTCCACGGCCACAGTAGTGTCAACAGCTACTGCAGGTGAGAGAGGATCCCAGGCACCAGGCAGCAACACTTACAGGGTGCCTGCACCAGGTGCATCAAAGGAAGGGCAAGGAGGCACCACCAGATGCGACAGGGAAGGGCAGGGAGGCACCACCAAGAGCATCTAGGAAGGGCAAGGAGGCACCACCAGCTGCAGGAGGAAAGGGCAAGCGGCAATCCCCGTCTGCTGCCAGGAAGGGCAAGGGGCCTGCACCAGCAGGCAGGAAGGGCAGGAGGCCTGGTTTTGGGACTCATTTGGAGCCCCCACCACCAACCATGGTGGTTCAGCCATCCAAGGCTGCAGGGGAGGAGCTGGAGCCTCCCCCCACCACTGCCAGCACTGCCACTAGCACCACAACCAGCACCGCCACCAGCACCACTGCCAGCAGCAGCAGCCCCAGTGGGCACCCGTCTCAGGCTGCAGGGGAAGGGCTGGAGCCTCCCCCCACCACTGCCAGCACCGCCACCAGCACCACTGTCAGCACCACCACCAGCACCACTGCCAGCAGCAGCAGCCCCAGTGGGAAGCCACCCAAGGCTGCAGGGGAAGGGCTGGAGCCTCCCCCCACCACTGCCAGCACCATGACCAGCACTACTGCCAGCACCACCACCAGCACACCTGCCAGCAGCAGCAGCCACCATGGGCAGCTGTCCGAGGCTGCAGGGGATGGTCTGGAACCCCTCACCACTGCCCGCACTGCCACCAACACCACCACCAGCACCACCACCAGCAACACCACCAGCACCGCCACCAGCACCACTGCCAGCAGCAGCAGCCCCAGTGGGCAGCTGTCCCAGGCTGCAGGGGATGGGCTGGAGCCTCTCCCCACAAATGCCAGCCCTGACACCAGCACCGCCACTGCCACCACTGACCAGCCGTCACCACCGGCGGACAGTGTGTAGTCCTGCCTCCATGAGCTGTTATGCGTCCTGGCCCCTGCAAAGCATGTGGGTCTGACACCTAGGTGAGAGACTGTGACCTTGCACTTCCCAAGATCTGCATCACAGGGACCAATGTCCCCTCCAGAACCAGTGGAAGAAGCCATCCACTCAACTCATCCTTCCCAGGAAGAAGCACACTGGGATCAAGGCCCCGTCCACAACCAGTGGAAAAGTCACCCACTTGAGAGACTTTGGCCTTGGACTCCCCAGGACCAAACAGTGGGCAAACCACCCACTTGAGAGCCTGTGGCCTTGCACTCCCCAGGACTAAGCAGTGGGCAAACCACCCACTTAAAGACTGTGGCCCTGCACTCCCCAGGACCAAGCACAGGGCATGTTGCCCACTCCAGAGCATGTGGGCAAACCACCCACTTGAGAGACAGTGGCCTTGCACTCCCCAGGACGAAGCACAGGGCATGTTGCCCCCTCCAGAGCATGTGGGCAAACC
Source organism: Pleurodeles waltl (assembly GCF_031143425.1). NCBI lineage: Eukaryota > Metazoa > Chordata > Amphibia > Caudata > Salamandridae > Pleurodeles > Pleurodeles waltl. Next base: position 923,822,906 of record NC_090444.1, read on the forward strand.
ACCCACTTGAGGGACTGTGGCCTTGCACTCCAAGGAGCAAGCACAGGGCATGTTGCCCCCTCCAGAGCATGTGGACAAACCACCCACTTGAGAGACTGTGGCCCTGCACTTCCCAGGACCAAGCCGTGGGCAAACCACCCACTTGAGAGACTGTGGCCTTGCACTCCCCAGGACATCGCACAGGGCATGTAGCCCCCTCCAGGACCACTGGTTTTGTACTATCTTCCAGCTGACGTGCCCCCCCCATTCCCTGTCCCCCTGAGGTGCCTGTGTATTTTCGACCTGATGCCCCTGCAGTGTTCTCTCCGTGTTGTTGCAGGAGTGAGGTGGGGCCTTGGCCTATTTGATATGGCCCATGGACATTGAGGACTGGGCAGTGTCCCTACATTTGTACATATGTATATACATTTGTATTTTGATGCACTTATTCATGTTATTTTATCGTATTACACTCACTTTCTTCCAATCATTTTGTCCTTGCATTATTCCTGAGGGGTGCGGGGTGGAAATGTAATGTTCGAGCATCTGATTGTATGGATGGTGTTGGGGGTAAGGGTGTTGTGTGTGTGTGTCACTCTTTTTTGACTCCTCTCTCCCTTGTGTGCTAGGCGGCAGTACTCACCGTGGCCGGCTTCGCCGACATTGCTGCTCATAATGCAGGAAAAGGTAGACAAGCATTGAAAATATGTGCAGCTCGGGCTCCATGGTGTCAGGTTGTTCACTGGGTCTCCAGAGGTGGGTCCTTTGACTTCTGTGTTCTGTTTCCGCCGTGCTTTTGATGTCGTTGGTACCTTCCCGGAAAAGGTTGCGGATAGGCCTGTCATAACAGTGTGGGCAGTACATTGTCTCCTGTCTGGCTGTTGGCGGTTACTGCCATGGTGCTTGTTGATACCGCCGTGGTGGTCGGTGTGTTAAAGTGGCTGTCTGTCTGAGCGGTTTCCGCCGTGGTCATAATTCCATTTTTGTTACCACCGGTCTGTTGGTGGTATTACCGCCACTTTATCACCGACTGCCAGGGTTGTAATGAGGGCCTTAGGCACTTATAGCTGCAAATGCTGTAACCTTCTTTTGTCTTAGAGTTGATTAGAATACACTTTATAATACTTGTAAACTCTTAAAGTTTGTTTTACCTTGATTTCTTCGTTAAATGCTCTCAAACCATTATCAAATTACTAGAATTTGTTATATTTACTTCCTTCAAGTATTTATGATTATTTCTCCTTTTCCATTTACTTTCGGTTTCACTTCTGACTTTATGTGAATATCATGAACATTATAATGATCATTGGTATTGGTATATAATTATTGTTCATTATGACATTGGCTTAATGTTTTAAGTCTTGACAAAATTCACTTTCAGTTTCATTTCCTGTTTTAGGTGAATATCATTAAAAGTATTACAATCATCGGTAAATAAATATTGTTTGTTACTAAATTGATTTCACTGATTTAACACATAGCATAAGTTCACTTTTGATTTCTTTTCTCGCTTTATGAAAACATCATGAAATTACGACAATCACTGATATATCAATATTATTCATTACGACATTGATTTCACTAGTTTAACACTTGACAAAAGTTCACTTTCAATTTTTTTTCTAGCTTTATGAGAACATCATGAAATTACGACAGTCATTGTTATATCAATATTGTTTGTTACGACATTGATTTCACTGGTTTAACACTGGACAAAAGTTCAGAGGGGCAGTTTGGCCTGCAATCAAAACTCAAAAACCAAACCTTAAATACACTTGATGTAGGAGTGCCGTTCTTTTGATCCTATAAATAACCGTTGATCCCCTACCTGAAAAAGACTGAAAACATTTGGGGAATTCAGCTTTTTCAACACGCAATGACCTGCTGACTCTCTGGGGACTGGGAAAAAAAAGAGTGTCTTCAGGAAAACGAGCACGATCAGAGACAACACCAGACCTCTGTCTTTGCCTCGAGTTACCCGTATATGTGTGTGGGGTGGGGCTGCTTATAAAGCCTTAGAGACTGCCGTGGAAGCTACTTTGGAAACTGAGAAAGGACATGAGGGTTACTGCAAAGTTCAAAAAGCCTTTGGCAAATGCAACTGATTGCTGCAGTCCAACTGGGAAGGACACATTCAACATTGTAATGAATGTTAGCCCATGAACATGACCATGTCAAAACGAGCCTGTAATACAGCTAACACTCACTGCCTCTGTCCTGCAATGTATACTCCCACTGGAGTGCACCAGATTCAAATCACGGCTGTTAGCTTGCCTACAATCGAAGTGGATGAAATCCCTAATTAGCATAGAATGACGACATATTTATTGATGCATGATGTAGATGGTTGTAAGAGAATTTAGCTTCCCATAAAAGATATACCCCTCAACCTTGGGTCATGGAATGATAACATCGTAGATATTGTTTTAGTGTTTGGTTTACTCTCTCAGTCTGGCCGTCTGTTTCTGGGTGGAAACTAGTGGAAAGATTATTCTTAATTTGCAAAGAATCACACCATGCTCTCCATAATGTTGAGGTGAACTGGGAACCCCTATCAGATGTAATGGCTCGAGGTAGACCATGTAATCTCACTACATTTTGGAATAAGAGAGTCACCAAAGTTGCTGCAGTAGGGATTTCTTTGCAGACTACGAAATGAGCCATTTTGTGTAGATGGTCTACTAATACTAGGATAGTGTTATTTCCTTGAGCCTTTGGCAAGTCAGTTACAATAGCCATTGAAATGTCTTCCCAAAGGTGTGTTGGTGTAGGCAAGGGGTATAAAACACCTTTCTTTTTGGAATGATCAGACTTAGACCGCACACATATTTCACACTCTTGTATATATATATATAGCTACATCTTTTTTCCAACTAGGCCACTAGAAATTTCTTTGTACTAGTTTCAAGGTTTTTATATTTCGAGGATGTCCCGCCATTGGATGGTTATGACACCACCCAAAGACTTGTTTGTGTAATTGCTTAGTTAGAACATATAATAGATCTCCTTGGAAAGGAAGTTCAGCTAACATGGAACGTTTAACATCTCTTTGTTTCCAAACTATGATTTTTCGTAAGGGCATGAGTTTTCTGATCTTGTGTAGAAATTGGTCAGATATTGTTAGTGGTGGTTTTATCTCTTCTTTGTCTTTTATTGATTCTTCATATCTTAATAAGGAGTGAGCCTTGTTATTTGCACAAGCAGATATAAAAGTTATTACGAAGTCAAATTTGGCAAAAAAGAGAGTCCATCTCAGTTGTCTTGGTGTTAGTGCTAGAGCACATCGCAAACATTGTAAATTACGGTGGTCAGTATACACCGTGATGGGGAAGTTTGCTCCTAATAAGTAATGACACCACTCTTTGAACGCAAGACGGATGGCTAAAAACTCATTTTCAGCCACTGTATAGTTTTGTTCAGCAGGTAAGAATTTTTTTGATAAGTATGCCACAGGATGTAAGAGGCCAGACTTGGAGGCTCGTATGGCTTTGTCAGAGACGTCGGCCTCCACTATGAAAGGTTAAGTAACATCAGGATGTATAAGAACTGGAGCGAGTATGAATTCTTTTTTTTAATTCAAGAAGACGGAATTGGATTCTTCTGTAAATTTCATCCATTCTTTAGTAAATGTGTTAAAGGGGTTGCTTTGGTTGAGAAATGGCTGATAAAACGTTGGTAAAAATTCGCAAGCCCTAAAAATCGTTCAATGTCTTTCACTGATCTTGGTTCAGGCCAATCAATGATAGCTTGCACTTTCTGCATTGCCATTAGTATTCCTTGAGGAGAAATTATAAAGCCAGAAGGTGGGCCTCTTGAGGGTACTGCTCCTGAGAACCAAACAAACAAACCTTGACAGAATAACCCGTCCACGAATTAAGGTACTCCTGAGCAGTGCCACCAAGATATCTTCCTTGGATGATTTGGGTAAAATATAAGGAAGTAGGCATGAACATTAGTCCATGAACATGACAATGTCAAAATTAGCCTGTAGCACAGCGAACACTCACCGCCACTGGAGTGCACCAGAATCAAATCATGGCTGTTAGCTTGCCTACAATCGAAGTGGAAGAATCGTGACACCTGGTACCTGAAGCACATTGGGGCAGGTCTGTGGAAGCACTTTGAGGTAGAGAGGAGGGACACTGACATCCTTAGGGGATCCTCAGGGACTCACCTAATCTATTATGAAAGAGGTCCTACTCACAAGGTATGGTCTCACCCCTGAGCAGTACAAAGACAAGTTTAGGTCCTACAAAACGAAGGAATCCCAAAAATGGTCAGAATGTGTTGACACTTTTTGCAGGTCACTGGATGGTTGGGTGAAGGGCAGTAAGGTAACAACTTTTGATGTGCTGTACAATTTCAATGCTTGAAAGCATTTGTATAGTCTTTGTTTTCCAGAGCTACACCAGCAACCGACTGACAGCAAGCTGACTGACCCGAGGAAGCTTTCACAGGAAGCAGATCATTGGGAGAGCACCAGGTTCCACATGAGGTATGGGGGATACCACGCCAAGGGTGGGCAGGGTCCCTCTCAGAAGAATAAGGGGGAAAGGGTAAACAGGGGGAGTTCTCAAAAGGGGTCCAACCTAGTTCCGAGGGTAAGGAATCCCAGGCCCCAATTGAAAGGAAGCCCTGATTTTCTGAACGAGAAACCTGCACAGGGGGATTCCCACAAATGTTATGCATGTGACCAGGTGGGTTATGTGAGGGAGGACCCCAAATGTCCCAAGTGGACACAGGCACCCACTGGTGCTCAGTCACAGAGTATGTCCAGTGTAGCGCTTGTGGAGGAGTTGGTTCCAGGTGGGTGGGAGACAGTTGAGGGGACAGTGAGATGGTTAAGAGAACCCTTCTGCCTGGAAACACCAAGAAGTACAGGCAACGGTGACCATTAATGGACAGAGGGTGGAGGCTCTGAGAGACACAGGAACCAGTGTGACTACAGTGAGAAGTCACCTGTTGTCTGAAGAACAGATAGATCCCTATGTTCTTCACCAAGTAGTTGTGGTAGACAAATCAGAGAACGTTTGCACAGTTGCACAGGTTCCCTTTGAATGGGGGGGGGCTCAGGTGCCTTGAGAGTAGCTGTGAGTCCAGCCATGGCTGTAGATTGTTTGCTTGGCAATGACCTGGAGGATTCCCCTTGGAAGGAGGTGGAATGCAGGTCTCACTTGTAGATGTTGGGTCTGCCTGGGTGGGTGTGTGTCCCGCAGAGTGATCAGGAGCCCCTGGAGCCTGAAAGAGTGGCCCAGGTGTCTGCCAGAAGGAGGAAGGGCAAGGGGCACGGGAAACTGGCCCAAGAAGTTCCCACAGTCCAGGAGTAGGCTGAACTTGAGGGGGAGGCCCTGGAGCCTACAGAGGAACAGGTGGCTGAACTGGGCGAGGTCCCTGAGCTGTCAGCAGGAAGGAGGGCCCACCAGGGAAGCATTCTGTGAGGCACAGAAAACATGCTCTACTCTGGAGGGTTTGCTGCGGCAGGCTACAGATCAGGTGTCTGGCAAGGAGCCTGGATCACATTTGATAAACTGGGAGGATGGCCTCCAATATAGCGGGCCTAAGGTTCATGAGCCTGGGTCATCCGTGTGCTGGTGGTACCCCAGTGCTTCAGAGCCTTCCTACTGGGTATGGCTCATGATGTCCCTTTAGCTGGACATTTGGGGCAGACAAGACCTTTGAACAGCTTGTCATCCACTTTTACTGGCCCCTAATGCACACATGATTTGGCCAGTGTACTGCTTGGGGAGGAGTTGGTTCCAGGTGGGAGGGAGCCAGCTGAGATGACCCTTGTCTCACTAGCGACAGTGAGATGGTCCAGAGAACCCTTGTGCCTGAAAACACTAAGAAGTACAGGCAGCGGTGACCATTAATGGACAGTGGGTGGAGGCTCTGAGAGACACAGGAGCCAGTGTGACTACAATGAGAAGTCACCTGGTGTCCGAAGAGCGGATAGATCACTATGTACTTCACCAGGTAGTTGGGGTAGACAAATCAGAGCACGTGTGCAGAGTGGCGCAGGTTCCCTTTAAATGGGGGATCTCGGGTGCCTTGAAAATAGCTAGGAGTCCAACCATGCCATTAGATTGTTTTCTTGGCAATGACTTGGACGATTCTCCTTGAAAGGAGGTGGAATGCAGGTCTCACTTGGAGATGTTGGGTCTGCCTGGGTGGGTGTGTGTCCCGTCAGAGTGATCAGGAGCCCCTGGAGCCTGAAAGAGTGGCCCAGGTGTCTGCCAGAAGGAGGAAGGGCAAGGGGCACGGGAAACTGGCCCAAGAAGTTCCCACAGTCCAGGAGTAGGCTGAACTTGAGGGGGAGGCCCTGGAGCCTACAGAGGAACAGGTGGCTGAACTGGGCGAGGTCCCTGAGCTGTCAGCAGGAAGGAGGGCCCACCAGGGAAGCATTCTGTGAGGCACAGAAAACATGCTCTACTCTGGAGGGTTTGCTGCGGCAGGCTACAGATCAGGTGTCTGGCAAGGAGCCTGGATCACATTTGATAAACTGGGAGGATGGCCTCCAATATAGCGGGCCTAAGGTTCATGAGCCTGGGTCATCCGTGTGCTGGTGGTACCCCAGTGCTTCAGAGCCTTCCTACTGGGTATGGCTCATGATGTCCCTTTAGCTGGACATTTGGGGCAGACAAGACCTTTGAACAGCTTGTCATCCACTTTTACTGGCCCCTAATGCACACATGATTTGGCCAGTGTACTGCTTGGGGAGGAGTTGGTTCCAGGTGGGAGGGAGCCAGCTGAGATGACCCTTGTCTCACTAGCGACAGTGAGATGGTCCAGAGAACCCTTGTGCCTGAAAACACTAAGAAGTACAGGCAGCGGTGACCATTAATGGACAGTGGGTGGAGGCTCTGAGAGACACAGGAGCCAGTGTGACTACAATGAGAAGTCACCTGGTGTCCGAAGAGCGGATAGATCACTATGTACTTCACCAGGTAGTTGGGGTAGACAAATCAGAGCACGTGTGCAGAGTGGCGCAGGTTCCCTTTAAATGGGGGATCTCGGGTGCCTTGAAAATAGCTAGGAGTCCAACCATGCCATTAGATTGTTTTCTTGGCAATGACTTGGACGATTCTCCTTGAAAGGAGGTGGAATGCAGGTCTCACTTGGAGATGTTGGGTCTGCCTGGGTGGGTGTGTGTCCCGTCAGAGTGATCAGGAAAACCTGGAGCCTGAAAGAGTGGCCCAGGTGTCTGCCAGAAGGAGGAAGGGCAAGGGGTGTGGGAAACTGCCCCCAGAAGTTCCCACGGTCCAAGAGGAGACTGAACCTGAGGGGGAGGCCCTGGAGCCTACAGAGGAACAGGTGGCTCAACTGGGCAGGGTCCCTGAGCTGTCACAGTGACAGCAGGAAGAGAGGCCCACCAGGGAAGCATTCTGTGAGGCACAGAAAACATGCCCTACTCTGGAGAGTTTGCGGTGGCAGGCTACAGATCAGGTGCCTGGCAAGGAGCCTGGTTCACATTTGATAAACTGGGAGAATGGCCTCCTATGTAGCGAGCCTACGGTTCATGAGCCTGGGTCAGCCCGTGTGCCGATGGTACCCCAGTGCTTCAGAGCCTTCCCACTGGGACTGGCTCATGATGTCCCTGTAGGTGGACATTTGGGGCAGGACAAGACCTTTGAACAGCTTGTCGTCCACTTTTACTGGCCCCTAATGCGCACAGGATTTGACCAGTGTAGCGCATGGGGAGCAGTTGGTTCCAGGTGAGTGGGAGCCAGCTGAGATGACCCTTGTCTCATTAGGCACAGTGAGATATTCCAGAGAACCCTTGTGCCTGAAAACACTAAGTTCAGGCAGCAGGACCATTAATGGACAGAGGGTGTAGGCTCTGAGAGACACAGGGGCCAGTGTGACTATAGTGAGAAGTCACCTGGTGTCTGAAGAGCAGATAGATCCCAATGTTCTTCACCAAGTAGTTGTGGTAGACAAATCAGAGAACGTTTGCAGAGTTGCACAGGTTCCCTTTGAATGGGGGGGGGGCTCAGGTGCCTTGAGAGTAGCTGTGAGTCCAGCCATGGCTGTAGATTGTTTGCTTGGCAATGACCTGGAGGATTCCCCTTGGAAGGAGGTGGAATGCAGTTCTCACTTGGAGATGTTGGGTCTGCCTGGGTGGGTGTGTGTCCCGTCAGAGTGATCAGGAGCCCCTGGAGCCTGAAAGAGTGGCCCAGGTGTCTGCCAGAAGGAGGAAGGGCAAGGGGCATGGGAAACTGGCCCCAGAAGTTCCCACAGTCCAGGAGTAGGCTGAACTTGAGGGGGAGGCACTGGAGCCTAGAGAGGAACAGGTGGCTGAACTGGGCGAGGTCTCTGAGCTGTTAGCAGGAAGGAGGGCCCACCAGGGAAGCATTCTGTGAGGCACAGAAAACATGCTCTACTCTGGAGGGTTTGCTGCAGCAGGCTACAGATCAGGTGTCTGGCAAGGAGCCTGGATCACATTTGATAAACTGGGAGGATGGCCTCCAATATAGCGAGCCTAAGGTTCATGAGCCTGGGTCATCCGTGTGCTGGTGGTACCCCAGTGCTTCAGAGCCTTCCTACTGGGTACGGCTCATGATGTCCCTTTAGCTGGACATTTGGGGCAGACAAGACCTTTGAACAGCTTGTCATCCACTTTTACTGGCCCCTAATGCACACATGATTTGGCCAGTGTACTGCTTGGGGAGGAGTTGGTTCCAGGTGGGAGGGAGCCAGCTGAGATGACCCTTGTCTCACTAGCGACAGTGAGATGGTCCAGAGAACCCTTGTGCCTGAAAACACTAAGAAGTACAGGCAGCGGTGACCATTAATGGACAGGGGGTGGAGGCTCTGAGAGACACAGGAGCCAGTGTGACTACAATGAGAAGTCACCTGGTGTCCGAAGAGCGGATAGATCACTATGTACTTCACCAGGTAGTTGGGGTAGACAAATCAGAGCACGTGTGCAGAGTGGCGCAGGTTCACTTTAAATGGGGGTTCTCGGGTGCCTTGAAAATAGCTAGGAGTCCAACCATGCCGTTAGATTGTTTTCTTGGCAATGACTTGGACGATTCTCCTTGAAAGGAGGTGGAATGCAGGTCTCACTTGGAGATGTTGGGTCTGCCTGGGTGGGTGTGTGTCCCGTCAGAGTGATCAGGAGAACCTGGAGCCTGAAAGAGTGGCCCAGGTGTCTGCCAGAAGGAGGAAGGGCAAGGGGTGTGGGAAACTGCCCCCAGAAGTTCCCACGGTCCAAGAGGAGGCTGAACCTGAGGGGGAGGCCCTGGAGCCTACAGAGGAACAGGTGGCTCAACTGGGCAGGGTCCCTGAGCTGTCACAGTGACAGCAGGAAGGGAGGCCCACCAGGGAAGCATTCTGTGAGGCACAGAAAACATGCCCTACTCTGGAGAGTTTGCGGTGGCAGGCTACAGATCAGGTGCCTGGTAAGGAGCCTGGTTCACATTTGATAGACTGGGAGAATGGCCTCCTATGTAGCGAGCCTACGGTTTATGAGCCTGGGTCAGCCCGTGTGCCGGTGGTACCCCAGTGCTTCAGAGCCTTCCCTCTGGGACTGGCTCATGATGTCCCTGTAGGTGGACATTTGGGGCAGGACAAGACCTTTGAACAGCTTGTTGTCCACTTTTACTGGCCCCTAATGCGCACAGGATTTGACCAGTGTAGCGCATGGGGAGCAGTTGGTTCCAGGTGAGTGGGAGCCAGCTGAGATGACCCTTGTCTCATTAGGCACAGTGAGATGGTCCAGAGAACCCTTTGTGCTTGAAAACACTACGTTCAGGCAGCAGGTGACCATTAATGGACAGAGGGTGGAGGCTCTGAGAGACACAGGAGCCAGTGTGACTATAGTGAGAAGTCACCTGGTGTCTTAAGAGCAGATAGATCCCAATGTACTTCACCGGGTAGTTGCGGTAGACAACTCACAGGATGTGTGAAGAGTGGTGCAAGTTCCCTTTGAATGGTGGGGTCTCAGGTGCCTTGAGAGTAGCTGTGAGTTCAACCATGCCTGTAGATTGTTTGCTTGACAAGGACCTGGAGGGAGGTGGAACGCAGGTCTCACTTGGAGATGTTAGGTCTGCCTGGGTGAATGTGTGTGTCCCCCTGGTCAATGGCAACCTTTCAGCGTGATCAGGAGACCTTGGAGCCTCAAAGAGTGGCCCAAGTGATTGCCACAAGAAGGAAGGGCAAGGGGCACTGAAAACCTACTCCAGAGCTTCCCACGGTCCAGGAGGAGGCTGAACCTGAGGGGGATGCCCCGAGCCTACAAGGGAACAAGTGACAGAACTAGGGGAGGTCCCTGAGCTGACTCATTGGCAGAAGGAAGGGGGACCCACCAGGGAGGCATTCTGTGAGGCACAGAAGACATGCCCTACTCTAGAGGATATGCGGCAGCAGGCTGTAGACCAGGTGTCTGGCAAGGAGCCTGGATCACTCTTGATTTACTGGGAGGTTGGCCTCCTATATAGTGAGCCTTAGGTTGCTGAGCCTGGGTCAGCCCATGTGCTGGTAGTACCCCAGTGCTTCAGAGCCTTCCTACTGGATCTGGCTCATGATGTGCCTTTAGCTGGTCATTTGGTGCAGAACAAGAACTTTGAGCAGCTTGTCACCCACTATTACTGGCCCAAAATGTGCAGACATTCAGGTGCACACTGTAGATCTTGCCAAACTTGTCAGGCAAGTGGCAAGAGTGGGGGAAATGTAAGGCTCCCCTCCAACCTTATGCTGTTGTCAGCACCCCCCTTTGAGAGGGTTGGTATTGACATGCCACCAGATACCCAGAAGCCATTCCATTGAGGTCAATCACCTCCCCTTCATGGGGATTTTTATCGGCATGGGGTTCCCCAAGAAGGTGGTATCTGATAGGGGTACCAACTTCATTTCAACCTATATGAAGTCTCTGTGGCAGGAGTGTGGGGTGACATATAAGTTCACCACTCCTTACAATCCTCAAAGTAACGGCCTGATTGAGAGATTCAACCGCACCTTGAAAGGCGTGATAATGGGCCTCTCAGAGCCCTTAAGGTGTAAGTGGGATGTCCTCTTGTCATGCCTTCTTTTGCCTACAGGGAGGTGCCTCAAAACAGACTTGGATTTAGCCCTTTTGAGTTACTATATGGCAACCCTGTCAGGGGACATTTGGATATGGTTAGGGAAGGCTTGGAGAAGCCTCCAGTAAGCCCCCCGGAGTATTTAGTTACATGCTAGCTTTTAGAAACCATACAGCCCGCTTCAGGAAGCTTGCCCAAGAGAACCTGGAAGCAAGCCAGGAAGATATGAAGCGCTGGTAAGACCAGAACACCACTCTGGTTGAGTTTCAGCTTGGCCAAAAAGTTTGGTTGATGGCCCCAGTGGAACAAGTGGACTGGCCTTTTGAGGTGGTGGAGCGCAAGAGCAATGGCACCTATCTGGTGACCTTGTGGACTCTTAGGAGCCCTTTGAGGGTCCTACATGTGAACCAACTTACGCCTTATTTTGAGAGGACGAAGTGACTATGCTCTTGGCAACAGATGATGGGGTGAAGGAAGAGAGTGAGCCTCTTCCTGACCTCTTGCCTGCCAAAGAGAAAGATGGTACAGTGGAGGGTGTCATCCTCTCCCCCTCACTTACCGTAGAGCAACAGAGGGACTGTTGCCGGGTGTTGGCTCAGTATGCTTCTCTATTTTCCATGATCCCAGGGGTCACTCATCTGTGCACACATGATGTGGACACTGGGGACAGTCCACCTGTGAAACATAAAGTTTATAAAGTGACTGACACGGTCAGGGCCAACATTAAGGATGAGGTATCCAAAATGTTGGGCTTATTGAGTTCTCCAGTAGCCCTTGGGCCGGTTCTGTGTTCTTGGTCCCAAAAGCTGCTCCTTCTGGTGCAACTCCAGAACTCAGGTTCTGTATGGATTACCGGAGACTCAATGTGGTTACTAAGACTGATGCGCACCCATCCCCGAGCTCATGAGCTCATTGATTGGTTAGGGGCTGCCAAGTATCTAAGTACTTTTCACTTGACCTATGACTATTGGCAGATTGCTCTGACTGAGGGGGCTAAGGAGAGGTCTGCATTCTCCACCCCACATGGGCACTACCAGTTGAAGATGATGCCTTTTGGGATGAAGAATGCCCCTTCTACCTTGGACGATTTCAGTGCAGCCTACCTGGATGACATTGCTGTGTTCAGCTCCACTCTGGAGGGACACTTACAGCACCTCTGCAAAGTGTTGGAGGCCCTGCAAAAGGCCGTCCTCACTATTAAGGCTAGTAAGTGCCAAATAGGGTAGGATTCTATGGTGTACTTTGGACACCAGGTGGAGAGTGGCCAGGTGGCACCACTAGAGCCAACAATTGTCACCATTCTGGCTTGGGAGCCTCCCAAGAACCAGACTGAGGTGAGAGCCTTTTTAGGTCTCACCGGATTATATAGGAGGTTTGTCAGGGGGTATGGCACTATTGTTTCTCCCCTGACTGAGTTAACTGCTGAAAAGCAGCCCAGGACGGTGATCTGGACTGAGTCTTAATAGACAGCTTTTGATGACCTCAAGGCAGCCATGTGCATGACACCCCTGCTGAAGGCACCTGACTTCTCCAAAGAATGTGTCATGAAGATTGATGCTTCAGCTGCTGGTGTGGGAGCAGTTTTATCACAGGTAAATGAAGAGGGCCTAGACCTGTCTATAGCCTTCATTAGGAGGAGGTTAATTCCCTGGGAACGTGGTGTAGTGCTATTAAGTGAGAATCTTTTGTTGTCGTCTGGGAGCTGAAGAAGCTGAGACTCTACATGTCTGGGACTCACTTCCGGGTTCAGACCGACCACTGGCCCCTCAGATGGTTAATGCTGATGAGGGGTGAATATCCAAAACTGTTGAGGTGGTCCATTTCTCTACAGGGGATGGACTTTACGGTCGAACACCTCCCTGGAACAGAACATGCCAATGCTGATGGTCTGTTCCGATACTTCCACCTTAGTGATGAGAACTCCCATGAGGGTGGGTAGTTCTCCCCATTTTTAGCTGGGGGGGGACGCATGTTAGATCCAGCATTCTTGGCGTGCTCTCCCCTGTCTTTTTTTGCCTCCACTTCCCATGTTTTGACTGTGTGCTGGACACTGTTTTTGCTGTTTTTGTAACTCTGGGCACTTTACCACTGCTAATCAGTGCTAAAGTGCAAGTGCTCCTGTGTAAAGTGTATGTGTAATTGGCTTTTCCCTGATTGGCATATCTGTTTTACTAGTAGGTCCCAAGTAAAGTGCACTAGAGGTGCTTAGGGCCTGTAAATCAAATACTACTAGTGGTCCTTCAGCACTGATTGTGCCACCCACATGAGTAGCCCTGTAAACATGTCTCAGACCTGACACTGCAGTGTTGGCGTGTGCAGTTTTGCACTGCCAATTTGACCTGGCAAGTGTACCTACTTTCCAGGCCTAAACCTCCCATTTTCATACATGTAAGGCACTCAAAAGGTAGGCCCTCCATAGCCCCTGGGCAGGGTGCAGTGTATGTTAAAGGTGGTACATGTCCTGATGTGTTTTACATGTCCTAACACGAAAATAATGCCAAATTTGGTTTTCACTGTTGCAAGGCTTATTTCTCTCCTAGGTTAACATGGGGGCTGCCTTTAAACAATCCTGAAGTACAGTTTCTCTTTAAGAGCAGATAGAAATTTGAAGCTTGAGGTCTCTGAAGTCACAATTTAAAAGTACATCTGTTAATGAAGTTGTTTTTTTAGTTTGTTAGTTTGAAAATGCCACTTTTAGAAAGTAGGCATTTTCTTGCTTTAACCATCCTGTGACAGTTGGGCTGTTTGTGAATCTCCTCTGGACAGTTACACAAAGGGAGCTGGGGTGTAGCTTACATATCCTGATGAGATATCTGGGCTAGAGTGGAGGGAGGAGTGGTCACTTACACCTGAATGGGCTGTACCTGCCCTCACACAATGTAGTTTCCTACCCCCTGCTGTGTGTCTGGGGCCTGGGCTGGGCAAGGCAGGATCTTTTAAACAACTGAGACCTTTCTTTGAAGTTGGGCAACTTCAAGGCAGAAAGGGGTATACGTATTGGGCCCAAAACCCTAGACTTTTAGATCACTTCTGGAACCATGAGGAACTTCTGCCAAGGAGAAGAGCCGAAGAGCTGAGGATAATGCAGCCCCTGCCTGTGACTGTGGTTTGTTGGGCTATCCTGCAGTTGCTGCTTCTGCTTGCCAAAAGGGACAAAGACTTTGTTGTGCATTCCTGCTTGAGAAGAATCTCCAAGGGCTTGAACTGAGCTTGCCTCCTGTTTTGAAGTCTCAGGGCTATCAAAGACTTCCTCTGCCAGCAACTGGACTCTCTGCTGAGACTCCTGCCTTCCCAAGTCATGCCCTATCCAGTTCCTGGGCCCCTGAAAGGTGAAGTTGGCAGAACAAGGACTGAAATCCTCGCACAGAGCTCTGTGTGGAGGAGATTTTCTGATGCACCATCTGCAACGCGGCTGATAAACGACGCTCAACCCTGTTCACAGCTGAAATCGATGCTTCACCTGCATCGCAGCTGGGAAATCGATGCATCACAGCTGGAGAAACGACGCAACACCCGCTTGTGGCTGCTGATAATGACACAAACCCCATGCAGTGCTGTTTCCTAACACCATGTGACCAGATTTCTCACGGATCATTGCTGGGCGTCAAAGTCATAATGAACCTGCACGTATCCGAGGTGCCCTCTCATGAAATCAACACATCGGTCTCTTGCAGGGGAAAAAATAATGCATCGCCTACCCAACCGGGGAAGAAAACGACACATGGCCTCACTTGCAAGTAAGGAATTGACACATTGCTGACGTTTCCAACGCACATTTGCCCCTGTGTATTTTGGACGCAAACCAGGTACTTTGTGTAAAATCAACATTTCCATTGTTTTCTATGGAGAAAAACTCTTATACTTTTGAAAATTCATATCTTGACTTGTGTATGTTGGATTTTTTGTCGTTTTGGTCTTGTTTGATTTAGACAAATATTGCCTAGTTTTCTAAACTAGTGTGGTATCCATTTTGTGGTGTTCTACAGTATGATTCTGTGTGTTGGTACAGTTACTTTACATATTGCTTCTGGGATAAGCCTTCCTGCTTGTGCCAAGCTACCAAGGGGGTGAGTGGTGGTTAACCAGGTGTGTTTCTCCTTTGGCCTGACTAGAGTGAGGGTCCTTGATTGGACAGGAGGTAACCTGACTGCCAACCAAAGACCCCATTTCTGACACATGGTAAGTGTTGTTGTGGGCAGATTTAGGCCAATATTTATACTTTTTTAGCGCCACATTTGTGTCATTTTTTGACGCAAAAATGGCGCAAACTTGCAAAATACAATTGTATTTTGTAAGTTTGAGCCGTTTTTGTGTCAAAAAGGGGTGCAAACACGGCGCTAAAAAAGTATAAATATGGGCATTAGTGTCTGAAAGAAGAGTGGGTCAACCTTCATCAAGTGTGAGCAATAAAAGCAGCTTAAGTATTCTTCAATCATCTGATTAGTCCTTTCTGCTTGACGCTCATTTTAAAGATGGTAGTTAGGGAATAGTCCATGACGAAGGACTTACATAGAGCATTTCAAAATTTGGAAATGAACTGTGTTCTGATGACTGTGATCAATACTGATTGGAACCCATGAAGTCCCAGCTTAACGCTTGTGTACCTAAGTTATTATGGCCCACAGAGGTATGAACCTCTGCAATTATTTTCGTAGTTCCCATTCACAATGTTGAACTGGAACTGCTTCCAGTCTCATACATATAGCCAGAGCAAAGCTCCTCCCTTATTGTTGCTCAGAATGTTCAAGGAAACTGTAGAAAATGTATCCATTAACTTTATTCCTAAGTACAGAGCTAGGGCAGCCCGGTTGTCGTTCTATACTTGTTTCAGTACTTAAGGGAAGGCGTGCCTTGCATGCTGGTGTAAATGCATGCAAATGCACTTTCCCAGGTGTTACATTACTCGTGATTGCAGTTGGACCACCACACTCCTGGCAGTCCGACTTCCAGATTATGATCCTGGCAGTTGGACTACCAGGAGACTGCCGCCTCCACTAGGATAAGGGATTCTGATGGGTTGGCGGCGGTTGAAGTCTTGGTCAGCCACGATGGTGCTGAGTTCGGCCCTGCTGTGCTGATCACAATTTCACTTTCTGACAGCCTTTGCATGGCAGGGTCCCACCATGAAAAGGTTGGCAAAATGCTGGTGCATGGGGTACCAGGGGAGTCCCTGCACTGCCCACATGCATGTCATGGGCAGTGCAAGGGCCCCCTACCAGCACCTTCAGAATGTGCGCTGATTACTATTGGAGACAGTGCGCATTCTGAGAGTGTATGTGTGCAACGTGCAAACTGTTTTCACTGGGCTGACCAGCGTAAATGTCGTAATACAATGTTTCTGCCGGTCAGCCCAGTGGAAACATTGTAATACGACAGGGGCTGCCACCTTGATCCTATGTTTGGCTTGGAGTGTCATGTGCGAATAGAATGCTTCCAGCTGGTTTTGCTTGCAAACAATCCAGGAGGAAATATTGTAATAATTTATGGGCATCATTCCCAGGATAGCATTTATAGTTTGTGGGCTAATGGCTTGTTCCCATCCCGGAACTGCTGGTCCAGCTGTGAGAGCTGATCTAGAGTTTATGGTAAGCAGTACAAACTGTTCAAGTCTCCTATATAAGGCAACGGTATAATTCAAAATCCCTACAACATCAGCAAGTGCTAATGTGTCAGGATGAGGAAATGGTGATTAGCCAGTGAGTACTGGCCATGTAGCCCCATCATTTCTCAGGGGAACCAAGAGGGCATTCCTGTGCAGATGTGGTAACTGACCAGGAAACCAGTCATGCTGTTTCTGGTAAGTCATAGGGACTTCCAGATCTTGGTATGTGCCAAGATATGCAGGCAGTGGTACAGTTGTATGCTTCACCAATAGCACCAAACTCCACCCAAGAGGAAAACATCTCAAAGGTATACACTGCATGAGCAGCTATACCAAAAGTAACCCCCTGGAATCAGGGACACTTCAACTCTTGAGTTGCAGAGTAACTGCTTCACAGGAATTGGCTCCCATCAAAATAGAGTTAGCCATGTAAACAAACAGATTTAAGTGGAATGTATTCAAATTGAATGATTTAAAAGAATGAGAAAACCCACAGATAGGGAATAACCTTTTAAAAGTCAATCTTAGCAAACCTACAACAATAGGTGTTCCCTTATACCCTGTAGAGGAAAACCGTAATTACTATGGGTGTCTCTCTAATGATGTAATAATGGTTCACTTGTGTTTGTATATTAGAAGAAACTACTGAAGGTCTTTTCAAAGAATCCAGGCCTTATGTTGGGCACCAATGTTGCATAAACTATGACTCTGACTTAGTGTTGTAAGGTTTGCTTTCACACCTATGGGCAACTCAAGTGAACTTATTTGCTTCAAAAGACAGGTTTTTGGCAATCTGCAGAACCATACCCAAAACATAGTTGAAATGGCAAACATGGTTTTGAGTTATAAACAGTCTCTAAACAGGGATCCAGGGATGCTGTGAAATTTGAAAAACACATTTTGTTTTTCACAGCATCACACACACAAACTGCACTAAGAAAAATACACTTTAACTCAAAAATATAGTATTAACCTTGTCTTTAAATATTGTGATTCAATCATGTCAGGCCACATCAGTTTGCAAACTGTACACAATTTTGGTATGAGCATTCAACTAAACCTATTCTGAATTGGTGGATGTAACCAAGTTGTATAAAGGCTTGCAGTTTTCATAAAGTGTTAGAGGGATTGAAGGTTGCACTTTTCTTTAGGGATTATGGTCCCAGTTCCTTGCTCCTGCTTGATAGTGTATAGTCCAGAAGGTTTGCAGTTAGAAATGTAATTTCAGAGTTCATAAAAATTATTTTCCTGCTAAGATAATGAAAATTTTGTCTGCAATATTTACGTTATCTAGTACATTGCTGTTGTAAAATAAATATCATCAATAGATGATTTGACCTTGGGATCCTACAGTAGATATTCCATAATTGTAACTAAAACTAGCCCAGAGCTATATTTATACCCTTTTGATAAGTGGGAGTAGGTATAATGAATGGATACACATGTTAAAGATGTTGCAATTGGGGGTGCCATGTTAAGGCTAGAAAACCAAGTTGCCACATTCATAGCTGATTTGCCTTTTACTTTTTCTACAGTATGGGTGGGTATTACTGACATAATTCACTCTAGTATATTTACTCAAAATTACCACAAATGTACTCATGATTATGCATAATTGCATGAGATGCAGTCCAGCATTTAGCACTATTTTCTTGTATTCTTGTATTCTTGTATTCTATTGTAAAATGCACCTTCACATCCAAAATAGGCCAGAGGATGCATTTTGAGAGTAAATAATACTAATTACTACAGAAGAAGAACTGCAGAAGCCAGCAACTGCTGGCTCTCTCTTAAGTCATTGTTTCTGTGCTCCAGTGGTAAGAATGTTGCCTCAAATTACTCTAAACTACTAAAGCTGTCATAATCGCATAATTCTGTATCACAAGAGTAAAGCATAATTTCTGAAATTACTGCCGCATTAATACATTTTCATCCAAGCCTAATCCCAGCACTATGGACATTCTGCACAACAGGTTCGGTGTAAAAAACTGGATTGCTAGTTGTGGGTGGTGTGAGCACTTCTCAAGCAGCAGCCACAATCCTGGTCAGGATGAACCCGAAAATTCACTACAGTAACTTGTGCTTAGCCCTCTGGTAACCTGGCACAAAAGCAATCAGGCTTAATTTAGAGGCAAGTTGTAAAGTATTATCCATCTCACAAACATTAATAAGGTGAAAACAAAACAAAATAAAAATCTCAAACCAGTTTAGAAAAAAAGAGAAAAATTTAATAATTGTTTACACAACAAAATGATAAAAATTCAATCAGTTGAACTGAACATATACAATTTCAAAGATTTCAATATGTGTTGTGCGTAAAAGCAGTAGAAAGTCACAAGTTCAGACCAACTGCGATGGAGTGTGGGCTGAATACAGTGACCAGGTTAGTCCCATTGAAAAAGTTACCTTCTCAAAGTCTGGCCTGAATGGTCCAGTTCATGGGGGAGGAGGTTGCAAGGAAAAGGGAGAGCATCACGGATGATCATCACTGTGGCGAGAAGAGGACGGTTGTTGCTGTAGCATGAAGATCCTGCCAGGCGTTGTGAACAGTCATTGCTGGCGCTTCACATTGGCAGTCACTGTGGGCTGTTGATGTTGTAGGGTAATGTGCAGATCTTGCGCTGCTGATCATCGCTGGGGGTCTCTTTAGTATGGAGAGTTCGGTTCACAGGAGCTTCACATTGGTGGGCGGCAAGATCTTGGGGAAAACAGGCTAGTTCATAAAAAGGACAGAACTTAAGGATATCTCATTTTTTTCCAGGAGGAACTCCACTGGGGCCAAACCAAGGAGCCAGGACCTGGTAGACATCACTTTGGGTTCAGGAACTCGCTCCAGCAGAGGCCAGCAGGGCTCACAAGGTGCAGCATCAGGTACAGGCAGGTCCAGAACAGCAGGTCAACTGGACAGTTGCAGGGAGGCCTATGGAGCTTGTTATGTCCCTGTAGCTCTGAACAGGAGGTCAGTCAGGTGTCCCTTGGAGTCACTACAGGTAGCCTAAGATGAAGTCTGCCTTTTCAGACAGCAGGGCTCCAGCTGCAGGACAACCCTCTGGCAGCAGGGCACTCCTTCTTCTGAAGTATCCAAAGGTCCAGGAATGCCCTGAAGAGTAGGCCTGATGGCAAATATTTATATTTGCTGCAAGCTTTGAAGGGAGAGAAACATTTAGACTGCACCGCTCATCTGGCTCCTTCCTATCTGCCCTGGTTCTGGGATGTCTGGTGTCACAAAAGGCTAGTGTCAAGTTGTTTGTGTGTAGGGTGAGGCAGGTCCTTTGAAGTGCAAGTGTGGTAGGTGATAGCTCTTCCCCTCACATCAGCTAAGGATGGCCCATCCTGCCAACACTCAGTCCCCCATTGTGATACTGCCTGAGAAAGAATACAACAAGGCCAACTGCCAAATAAACTTAATCATGTGACGCAGGATACAGGCTGTAGGCACTAAGGAGGTCATTATGAGGAAGGCGGGAATCCCTGCCATGATCATGCTGGCGGTCTAAACACAGCCTGCCAGCCCGCTGGATACCCCGCTGGAGACCCCGCCGGCCGTATAAACAACATTCCGAGGGGCCAGCGTCATCGTCAATGCCGCAGTGTGGCGGGTGCAGCAGCACCCGTCGCACATATCACTGCCCGTAAATCAGGCAGTGACCTGCGTGACGGGGCTGTGCATGGGGCCCCTGCACTGCCCATGCCAATTGCATGGGCAGTGCAGGGTCCTGCAGGGGGGCACTGGAGCACCCCTTCCACCAGCCTTTCCTTTGCGAGGGAAACCGCCAGGGAAAGGCTGGAGGTACAAGGGTTCTCTATTCGGAGGGCGGCGCTGTTTGCAGCACTGGCCTTTCGGATAAAGAAATCTGCCATTGTCAGGCTGCCTGTCGGCGGAAGCCTGGAGGTGGCAGAGGGCCACCTGTGGCGGTCTTCCCTGGTTGATTATATGGTGGTCTGGGCCGTCATGTTCATAATGAGGCCCTAAATGTCATGACATAAAATTGCCAACTTTCTTAAACTGGGATTTTCAGAGATGTAACTTAAAAGCAGACTTTACCATAAAAGAGGGTTCTAAATTACAATTCATAAGAGACCAAACATAAAATTTCAACCTGTATTCTAGCAAACGTTACCACTTATTAAATGTAATAGGGCAAACCATTGGTATCTAATGGGAGAGGTAGGTCTTGCATTATTGAAAAATGAACGTAAGGGTTTTTCACTATCACAACATATAAATCTTAAACATACATGTCCTGCTTTTTAAATATAG
Source organism: Pleurodeles waltl (assembly GCF_031143425.1). Lineage (NCBI taxonomy): Eukaryota > Metazoa > Chordata > Amphibia > Caudata > Salamandridae > Pleurodeles > Pleurodeles waltl. Next base: position 923,843,769 of record NC_090444.1, read on the forward strand.
TGCGCCCTGCCCTATAGGCTCCTTTGGGCCTACCTTAGGGGTGAACTTTATGTGCTAAAAAGAATGTTTCAGGCCTGGTAAAAGGTCAATATTGCAGTTTAAAACTGCACACAGGCTGCAATGGCAGCCCTGAGACATGTTTAACAAGGCTACTTAAGCGGGTGACACAATTAGTGCTGCAGGTCCACTAGTAGCATTTAATTTATAGGCCTTGAGTACATGTAGTACCACTTATATATATACATTAAATGTGCCAATTGGGTGTTAGCCAATTTTTACCATGTTTAAAGGGGAGAGAACATGGACTTAGCACACTTCAGCAGTGGTAAGGTGCACAGACTCCTAAAAGGCAATAAAAACAGGTTCAACAAACATGAGGGGGGAAGGAAAAGTTTGAGGGTGACTTTACAAAGAGTGCAAAGCTCAACATGTGGGAGTTGAGATTTCTATAATGCATTACTAATCTCTATGATATATTGGGCTTAAATTCTGAGAAAAAGGTAATTCATAGTAGAATACAATTTTACTAACACTTCCTAGTGGTATAGCTTACTGAGAATGGGTCATATGCGATGTTTAGCTCTGACTTTAAAGCATATTAGGTCTGAAGCTCTGGTTTACTCCTGAAGAATTACATAAGGACGTGATTTCTTGTCCCACCCCATTTGATTTTTGTATAATGTGAGAGTTTGCTTCATGGGTCACTTTTGTGCATACTTGTCTCAAAGTGGAATTGGCACTAATGGTGAAAAGGCCTGAAATGTCATTTGTGAGGTCGAGCCTTCTGCAAGACATGTTGGAATGAGTAAAGGACTTTGCTCCCGTCTGCCGCTGCCTGCCGCCTACCATAGGTTGAAGGCAGTGTTGCTCTTGTTTTGATGCCTCCTAACTGGTTTGGCAGCCGATACATCACTTCCTGTTCTTGGCTGAGGAGCTCCAGCCAAGTACAATTTTAATAAGCCTGGATTGTTTTTCTGCTGTTTGGACGGACTATTTTTTTGTTTTCATCCTCTATGACTGCTGAGCGAGTTACAGCTGTAAAAAACTTGAAAGCACCATGAGCACGACTGAAAACAAAACAAACTATGACAAGTAACTGCCAGTTCCTTGTCATTGTTTGTTTTGCTTTTCAGTCATGCTCATGGCTCTTTCAAGTTTTTTACAGAGGGATTGCTGATCGAGTTACCTCTGTACAAAACTTGTTCTCCTTTCCTTTCTAGCCTGTGACCCTGTCACCTTTTCTTTCTGCCCATTCCCCTATCCCCACACATGGCAAGAAAAGTCCAGTTAGGAATTTACAACGCTAATAGTTCTAACATGAGCAAATGCGAGACCCATTGCATTGCAAATGATTGTTCTCTGTTGAGATACATCTCTCACAAAGGGCAAAGTTCAGTCATACTCTGCTTAGATGATGGTGCAGGACTTCAATAGATATAAGATGACTATTTTATTAGTGGGTAAAATGTTACTATTTTTGGATCTCTGTTTTATAAATTGCCAAAGGGTGATGTCCCTCATTGCCCAGCCATAAGATATTCCCAAATAACCCCCTTTAAGTTGCCTCAAAGCAAGCCAGTAAGGGTATTCCTCCCCTGCTGCTTTGCCCAAGTGCAGAGAGGGTCTTCAACCCCTTTACCTTACTTCAGCTTACTAAAGGACAAGGGTGGGAAAATGTCCCCATCACTCATATTGCCCAAGTGTGGGGAAGTCAACAGCACTCCCTTGGTTTGCTCAAGGGTGAAGGTGTGAGAAAATAGCCTCTTTCTAGCCTTGTTATCCCCACTTTTGGCCTGTTTGTGAGTATATGTCAGGGTGTTTTCACTGTATCACTGGGATCCTGCTAGCCAGGGCCCAGTGCTCATAGTGAAAACCCTATTTTGTCAGTATGTTTGTTATGTGTCACTGGGACCCTGCTAGCCAGGACCCCAGTGCTCATAAGTTTGTGACCTATATGTATGTGTTCCCTGTGCGATGCCTAACTGTCTCACTGAGGCTCTGCTAACCAGAACCCCAGTGGTTATGCTCTCTCTGCTTTCCAAATTTGTCACTAACAGGCTAGTGACTAAATTTACCAATTCACATTGGCATACTGGTACACCCATATAATTCCCTAGTATATGGTACTGAGGTACCCAGGGTATTGGGGTTCAAGGAGATCCCTATGGGCTGCAGCATTTCTTTTGCTACCCATAGGGAGCTCTGACAATTCTTACACAGGCCTGCCACTGCAGCCTGCGTGAAATAACGTCCACGTTATTTCACAGCCATTTACCACTGCACTTAAGTAACTTATAAGTCACCTATATGTCTAACCTTCACCTGGTGAAGGTTGGGTGCAAAGTTACTTAGGGCCAGATGTAGGTAGGTTTCCTTTTGCGAGTTGCAAATTGCGAGTCCCAGCGACTCGCAATTTGCAACTCGCAAAAGGAAATGCAGAAAGGTGTCTCAGACACCTTCTGCGACTCACTATGGGGTCGCAAAGACCCACCTCATAAATATTTATGAGGTGGGTCGCAGTTTGCGAGTCTAGGCACTCACGGGGATGGTGGCCTGCTGGAGACAGCAGACCACCATGTCCGTGACTGCTTTTAAATAAAGCAGTTTTTTTTTCTCTCTTTGCAGCCTGTTTTCCTTAAAGGAAAACGAGCTGCATATAGAAAAATTACCGAAACCTTTTTGTTTCGTTTTTTTTCAGAGTAGGCAGTGGTCCATAGGACCACTGCCTGCTCTGAAAAAATATTTTTGTGAGCATTCACAAAGGGGAAGGGGTCCCATGGGGACCCCTTCCCGTTTGCGAATGAGTTACCATCCACTTCCAGTGGATGGTAACTGCGAGTTGATTTGCGACTGCTTTCGCAGTCACAAATCAACTCTACATCGCGGTGCGAGTCGCAAATAGGAAGGGAACACCCTTAGGCGCAAAAGGCTACCTATATCTGGCCCTTAGTGTGTGGGCACCCTGGCACTAGCCAAGGTGCCCCCACATCGTTCAGGGCAAATTCCCCGGACTTTGTGAGTGCGGGGACACCATTACACGCGTGCACTGTACATAGGTCACTACCTATGTACAGCGTCACAATTGTAACTCCGAGCATGGCCATGTAACATGTCTAAGATCATGGAATTTTGTCCCCCCACTGCCATTCTGGCAGTGGGGGGACAATTCCATGATCCCCCGGGTCTCTAGCACAGAAACCGGGTATTGCCAAACTGCCTTTCCGGGGTCTCCACTGCAGCTGCTGCTGCTGCCAACCCCTCAGACAGGTTTCAGCCCTCCTGGGGTCCAGGCAGCCCTGGCCCAGGAAGGCAGAACAAAGGACTTCCTCAGAGAGAGGGTGTAACACCCTCTCTCTTTGGAAATAGGTGTGAAGGCTGGGGAGGAGTAGCCTCCCCCAGCCTCTGGAAATGCTTTGATGGGCACAGATGGTGCCGATCTCTGCATAAGCCAGTCTACACCGGTTCAGGGATCCCCCAGCCCTGCTCTGGCGCGAAACTGGACAAAGGAAAGGGGAGTGACCACTCCCCTGACCTGCACCTCCTAGGGGAGGTGCCCAGAGCTCCTCCAGTGTGTCCCAGACCTCTGCCATCTTGGAAACAGAGGTGTTTGTGGCACACTGGACTGCTCTGAGTGGCCAGTGCCAGCAGGTGATGTCAGAGGCTCCTTCTGATAGGCTCTTACCTCTCTTGGTAGACAAACCTCCTTTTCTGGCTATTTAGGGTCTCTGCTTTGGCGATCTCACCAGATAACGAATGCAAGATCTAACCAGAATTCCTCTGCATCTCCCTCTTCACCTTCTGCCAAAGGATCGACCGCTGACTGCTCAGGACGCCTGCAAAACCGCAACAAAGTAGCAAGACGACTACTAGCAACCTTGTATCACTTCATCCTGCCGGCTTTCTCGACTGTTTCCAGGTGGTGCATGCTCTGGGGGTAGCCTGCCTCCTCTCTGCACCAGGAGCTCTGAAGAAATCTCCCATGGGTCGACGGAATCTTCCCCCTGCAACAGCAGGCAACAAAAGACTGCACCACCGGTCCTCTGGGTCCCCTCCCAGCACGATGAGCATGGTCCCTGGAACTCAGAAACTCTGTCCAAGTGACTCCCACAGTCCAGTGACTCTTCCATCCAAGTTTGTTGGAGGTAAGTTCTTGCCCCCCCACGCTAGACTGCATTGCTGGGTACTGCGTGATTTGCAGCTGCTCAGGCTCCTGTGCACTCTTCCAGGATTTCCTTCGTGCACAGCCAAGCCTGGGTCCCCGACACTCTAACCTGCAGTGCACAACTTTCTGAGTTGTCCTCCGGCGTCGTGGGACTCACTTTTGTGACTTCGGGTGGACTCTGGTTCACTTTTCTTCTAAGTGCCTGTTCAGGTACTTCTGCGGGTGCTGCATGCTTCCGTGAGGGCTTCCTAGGTTGCTGGGCGCCCCCTCTGTCTCCTCATCCAAGTGGCGACATCCTGGTCCCTCCCTGGCCACAGCAGCATCCAAAAACCCTAACTGCGACCCTTTCAGCTAGCAAGGCTTGTTTGCGGTCTTTCTGAGTGGGAACACCTCTGCAAGCTTCTTCACGACGTGGGACATCCATCCTCCTAAGGGAAAGTTCCTAGTCCTCTTCGTTCTTGAAGAACACCAAGCTTCTTCCAACAGGTGGCAGCTTCCTTGCACCCTCAGCTGGCATTTCTTGGGCTCCTGCCCACTCTCGACACTGTCGCGACTCTTGGACTTGATCCCCTTGTCTTACAGGTACTCAGGTCCGGAAATCCACTGTTGTTGAATTGCTGGTGTTTGTTCTCCTTGCAGAATCCCCCTATCACGACTTCTGTGCTCTCTGGGGGTTGTAGGTGCACTTTACACCTACCTTTCAGGGTCTTGGGGTGGGCTATTTTTCTAACCCTCACTGTTTTTTTACAGTCCCAGCAACCCTCTACAAGCTCACATAGGTTTTGGGTCCATTCGTGGTTCGCATTCCACTTTTGGAGTATATGGTTTGTGTTGCCCCTATACCTATGTGCTCCTATTGCAATCTACTGTAACTTTACATTGCTTACATTACTTCCTTTTGCTATTATCTGCATAATTTTGGTTTGTCTACATATATCTTGTGTATATTTCTAATCCTCATACCGAGGGTACTCACTGAGATACTTCTGGCATATTGTCATAAAAATAAAGTACCTTTATTTTTAGTATATCTGTGTATTGTGTTTTCTTATGATATTGTGCATATGACACCAGTGGTATAGTAGGAGCTTTACATGTCTTCTAGTTCAGCCTAAGCTGCTTTGCCATAGCTACCTTCTATCAGCCTAAGCTGCCAGAAACACCTCTTCTACACTAATAAGGGATAACTGGACCTGGCACAAGGTGTAAGTACCTCCAGTACCCTCTACAAGCCAGGCCAGCCTCCTACAGAAGGTGATACAAAAGGGCCCTGGAGTAGCTGCTCTGGTGCTTTCTCAAACATTTGGAAGGCAGCATGGGAGAAGCTGTGTTCTGGCATTGTCCCACATCCAAAACTAATGCTGCAGGACAGGACACTAAGCCTGCACACTGCTGCTCTTCTAAAAAATGAAGCACCAAAGCAGCTGTGTATTATCCTTGTCATGCTTCTCTTGTATTATTGTGTCAGACATGGGGCCCTGGTCAGCATACTGATTGTCCAGGGCATTTTTCTAAATGTGAAGACTACATTAGCAACACTGTGCTGCTCCAGCATTTACATTTTTCATTTTGGGTTGCCCTCGCTCTTGCTCTAGGTGAGTGACAGTGAACATGACTCCTGCCTTTCGGTAAGACAGGGGTGGGTTATAATGTTTGTTTGAGAGCCTTGCTTTTGGGCGTGATGAGAGAGATGTGAGGGAAAGCATAAAATCCACGTCCTTCAATAGGGAAGGCCTGGGTAAGAAGTCTCCTTTGTTAATATGTCCCCATGTCTGCCTACAGCACAGCATATTCAGAAGAAAAATTCTAATTTTAGGTTTACATCGCCCTTTGGCAATTCAAATGTGAAAAGCAGGAGCACTGAAGGGAGGAGGGCAAACGTTTGCATGTTTCTTTGTTCTTTGATTAAGGTGATTGAGGAGAACATCATTTCACAGATGTCAAAAATGTTTTTTTGCCTCCATCCTTGGCAAGCTCAGAGGCTGAGGAGCTCACACCAGTACAATCTCTGGGCAAGGCAGCAGTGGGTTAGTTAGGCAGCCCAATGGGCTCCTTCTTAAAATGTCCAGATGTTCCCAGGATTGGTGTATATATTATAAAGAAAAAGAAACTTTTTAGGTATACATCTATTTGTTCTCCTCTTGTCTTGGCTGGATCTGTCATCCTCACTTTTGGGTAAAGCAAGGCTTGAGATTAACTTCCACTCTCTGCAAGGGAGTAGAGGGGAGTAATGGAGCCTCTGGGGCAGCATTTTTAAAATTGTACTGCTGTTCATGCACATCAGAATTTGTTAAAACATATAAAACCCCTGCTCTGGGTTAAGGGATGGTAGAAACAAACGTCTGCCAGCCTCTCTGGCCTAATCCTCTCCACCACAGCACAATAATCATGATGATCAATACCACCTTTAGCACCACCTCACCATTACTACCACCGCCTTCACCACTATTAACACCACCCTCATTACAACCCTCATTAACACCCCCTGCATTACCCTGACCACCACTGCATCACTGATATTGCCGCAACACTGATAACAAACATTTCCACTATAGTTTACAACTTCACCATCACCACCATCACCACCATCATAACCATTACCATCACCATCTTTATCTCAAACAATATTGTCACCACTATTACCACCAACATCATTACCACCACTACCAACATTAAACACATTAGCATTATCAGCACTGTCATTAACAGCACCAGCATTAACACCACCAACATGCCACTTACAATATGACAAAACACCAGTGGTCATGCATCACCACAGCTATAATCATGTGCCTAAAGACCAAGGGCCACATGTACGAATGTAAGTTTTTACGACTCGCAATTTGCGAGTCGCAAAACCTGATGTACAACAGTGTCAATGATAATGTTTGCGATTCCCAATGGGGTCGCAAAGGACCTACCTCATAAATATTCATGAGGTAGGTTGCAATTTGCGACCCCATTGGGAATGGCCGCCCTCACAGGGATGGTGGCCTGCTGGGGACAGCAGACCACCATGTCTGTGATTGCTTTTAAATAAAGCAATCTATTTGTTTTAAACACAGCCCTTCTTAAGGGAAAGGAAAACGGGCTGTGTTTAAACAGAAAAAAATGAAACATTTCAGTTTAATTTTTTTAATAGTAGACAGTAGTCCGTGGGACCACTGCCTGCTCTTAAAAAACATGTTTGCATGCATTCACAAAGGGGAGGGGGTCCCTAAGCAACCTCTTCCCTTTACGAATGGGTTAGCACCAATTTGAAACTGGTGCTAACTGCAATTTTTTTGTGACTGCATTCACAGTCACAAAACAATCATACATACCATTTACATTCAGTATTAGGAAGGGACGGCCTGAACATGCCCCTTTCTAATACCGAATCACAAAACCCAAATTCTGATTCGGTAACAAGTTACCGAATCCCAGTTTGAGGTTTGTACATCCCAAAAAGCATTTTTCGAGTTGCAAAGGGGCCGATCCTGCGAATCGCCCTGTTTGCGACTAGAAAAATGGTTTGTACATGTGGCCCCAAGTATCGTGCATTGTGCAATCACACAACAAACATCATATACCAACACAACAATCACTATGTTATGACACAGCCAATATCAGACAACAACACCCCGACCCTCATATACCAACAGGCCAGCCATCTTAAACCCTCCAATCAATAAAATATGACAACCAATCCACCATCATATGCCAGCATAACCAACATTATTTATCATTATATGCACCTTCATATGTCAAAACACCTACCATCCTTAACATACAGATATACCCTCAAATGTCTGCACAATCAGCCTCATACACCAGCAAATCCCAAATCATGCAGTCAACCAATGTCATGTATCAACACACCCACCACCATACTCCACACTCAGCTGCATACATGGATAGAATCAATATCATAAACCAGAACATCAACCATCATGTATCCAGAAAACATCATCATATGCACGCACTTCCACTGTAAGCTATTTGTCCTACAACAATCAATAGCCTCCTTGCCCTAGGCACTGAGCCAGACATTACCCTCAACAGTGTGTGTTACCTGGGGTAGAAAGAACGCCTTACAGCCTTCCACCCCCACAGACACCATCTCTTTGGCATAGCAACACACCCACATCTTCATATGTTCACACAACCAATATCAGAAGCCAATATACCAACTATCATATTATAACATACCCACAATAACGAGTCTACACAACAAACAGAACATGTATTATGTCCACATACTCAAAATCATATGCCAGCACAGCCACCATCACACACCAGCACACAACCATCATAACACAACACTCACCATCATACATCCACACAATCAGCTTCATACTCCACCATGACCACAATCATAACCAGTACATTCACCACCATATTGCTACACCACCAACATTATATACCAACTCACCCATCATCATACACCAACTCACCCATCAACATGTGTTCACGCAACCAACATCACCCCCCAACATGCCAACACATCCAACAACATAGATACAGTCAATTAATGTCATATTTCAATGAACTCAACAAAGTAAACCACCAAACCCTCCTCACATTATCCATACAACCAGACTCATACAGAAACACCCCTCAAAATCATACAGAATTACACCAACTGCCATACATCCACATAATTAGCATGATGTGACAACAAACCCACTATCCTATGTCAAAACACTCCCTATCATGGGTCTACACAAGTAACATCATTTGTCTACAAAAAATGCAATAAAATAAAAACCCTATGAAAATAACCTTCAAAAGGTGTTAAGCTTTACTAATATTTGAAGAGCGGCTTCAGCATAAACCACTAAAAAGATTTAAAATTCAAAAGTTAAGGTGTCATCTTCACCTTGTCTTACAACCTTGTTGCAATAAATCATTCTCCTACCTTAACATGAATTCTTCAAAACTACAAACACAGTATGATATTTCCCTTCATAAATATAATATTAACACATATCATCATATGCTGACACAAACATCATATTCCAACACCTCCAGTATGATATACCAACAAACCCACAATAATGCATGTACTCACCTGCCGTCATATACTAACAACTGCATCATCATAGAGCCACTCACCTAACAACATATGTCGCACATCTGCTATCATATGTATGCATGAACACAACTATACTTCCACACACACTGCTCATCAAACAAACCAATTCAAATACAATCCCATAATGCACACAAGATGCCTGCACAGCCACCAGTATACACCCATACCTCTACCAACATATGACCAAATAGGTACCATAATATGCCAACACATCCATCATAAAATCACACATCTACTATCACCCCAGCCATAATACACCCACAATGACCATTTAATCATGTTGCAAGGTGTTGTAAAGTGCTATCCAGCAACTTAGTCACACTATCATGCAATCTGTTACACATTTACAAAAACTGTCAAAATTTTCTCAAACGCATCTCATTTCAAACTTTCATAAGCCGTAAAGTGTGTGAGTTAAGGTTTAGTTTGTATAGCACACATGGTAGACACCATAAGGTAGCACCTTAACTTTTCAATTTCATGCCAGTTTAGTCTTTTTATGGCAAAATTGTTAACACATTAGTCAACCTTAACCCTCTTTACGCTTTTGTTTTTGGTAGTCTATATAAATATGTGTCATATAGACAGTACTTATTTTGTAAAAGAAAAACCACCAAAACCTAAAGTTTTGCCCAGAAGCCTGTTGCCGGCACTACTGCTTATACCAAAAAATAGTAAATTTACTCAAAATTGGAAACGAACGCAAAAGTGCAAGTTACCATTGTCCATCATGCCCAAAGTGTTTTATTAGTAATGCACATCGTTAACACTATTGAGATATGATAAACCAATTATCTTGAGTTACAAATGTGCTACAATTGGAACCGTGTTGTTTGTTGTTTGCTTAGAAAATATAAGCACCAATCATTTCTCCTATTTGGTGTTAATTTCGTGAATAAGAGAACTGTTTTTTCAATTATGATTTTTTAGAAATATGAGTTTTTCAGGGGAATAATATTTCTTATTGCTGTTTTTCAGCCATCATTTCGTGTTTTCTTTATTGGAACAGTCAATCGTAAAACATCACACATAATACAACATTACTATTCAAGAAAGAAGAAAAAGGCACTATTTATACACAGAAAAAAAGGTATCAATTGCAATCTCTATTACTTCTCTCCCCTTACTCTTTGGCAATTCATTTACATTAAGTTTCCATCATGACCACTCGTTGAGCCCATATTAAATCACACCGATCTTCATTTGCCCTGGAACTACTGCTTGTGTATCATTAAATGTATGATTGACCAAATCACTCATCATAACTAGGCTGGCGTGTTGCTTGACATTTACTCTCCACCCATTTCTCCAACAGTGCCCAAATCAGTGTTTCACATTTCCTGTCTCTCCTGCTTTCACAGTCAAACAGGTTTCTCTCAAGATTATACATTGACAGCAATTAAGACAGATATTGATGCACAGTTTGAGGTTCAGAGCTCAGCCAAGTTCCAGCTACACACATGCGAGCCACTGCTATGGCCACAAATATAAAATAGAGCTACCTGTTTGTATCCTTAATGTGTTCATCAATTCCAAATAATCCCAGTTGTGGGGTGAACTCAACCTGCACCTTGAGAGCAGCACTTATAAAAGTGCTGATTCCTTCTTTTAAAGATGTTAGTCCTGGGCATATACAAAACATGTGGACTATATCTGCTTGACCCCCACCCCCAACATCAATGAAAGATAGAGTTGGGTTTCTTTCCTCAGCTAAACAGTTTGGCAAGTGAATAACACAGACCACATATGGTCTTAAAGTGTTGACTGCTTAGCCCTGCTGATAATAAAACTTCCCTACCCACCTCAAGTGACAACTGCAAATTCAAGCTGGTAGTCTCCAGTCTTGTCTCCCATTTTGCTGCCTGAGCCTGTAGGCCATATGGGACTGAGTCTGCCAATAATTTATAAATTTGCCTAATTTGTGCTCTCCCACTTTTAGCATCTATAAATGGGATTTGGCTAACTGAAAATTGATCAAAGCATAGCTTCACTATAAAGTCCCTTATCTGTAAGTATTTAAAATATTTTTCCTAGCCAGACTGGAGAATAATTAATATATTTCATTAACCCTATTCATGCCTTCAGCTGCTTCCAAATTTTGAAGTCCTCTCTAACTGCCTTAAATTTAACTTTCTTCTAGTAGCTGTATTCTATATTCCACAGAACACGTTTTGGCCTCCGAGCCCAAGGTCAGCTCACATATGAATGGCAGCTCTAATGGTGTTGAGACCTTGTATTGCCTTCTTTAGGTTAGGATTCCCATTGCTGTAGCATTCATAACAAACAATAGGGCTTAAATTTAGGGATGTGCAGCGAGTTCTGCTCCGTTGGTGGAGCTAATGGAGTTTTTGGCACTCCACGCTCTGCTTGAAGCGTGGAGTTTGCCCCAAAACTCTGTTAGCCCCACCAATGGAGCAGAGCTCACTGCGTGCGCACTGCAGCCCAGTTATGGGCCACACAGGGCAGGTGCAGAAAGTCCACGCTTGCGTAGTACCCCAGAACTGGGCTGCAGTGTGCACTCTTGGCCAGATGTTGGTGCTGCAGCATGGAGCTCCTGCCGGCACTAACTCCAGGAACAGATCCTCCAGGTCCCCCTCTGCCAGCAGCCCAGGTCCAGGAGCAAGGGGCAGAGAGAAACAGAGCGACAGGCCGCTGGCAACGGGGACCCAGGAGAGTCCTTGTTTTTTAATATTTTTTTTCACTGTGCACAATTGTGCACAAGAGGCCTGAGTAGGCACCTTTCGCTGCCTACAGCCCTGGCTTGCATTCAGGAAAGGGCTGTGGGCAGTGAAAGAAAGCTGCAGTTTCAGGCCTCTTGCGCACTGCTGACGCGCCTGGTCCTTAATAAGTAAACTTACAAGGGGACGCGTATAGGCCGATGAACCTTTTGGATCACATGGAGTATCCTAGTCATGTAATGACCAGTGACATCAGTAATCAATGTAATCAATCAATAACCACTAAAAAAATCATCAGTCAATAGACAATTATAACCGACATTTCATGAATAACCACAACTGAATAAAGAGTTTAACAAATGTTATTTCCCTATTAATTACAATTCTAATGCATTTGGTTAACTCAAACTTTATTTAATCAGCTCAGAATTAGTTTATTAGCGACCACCAGTATCACAATCTAACCAGAGCTTGATCAAAAAGCCTTAGCGTAAACCAACAAAGATGAATATAACGACATTATTAGCAGAGTTCAGCAATCAATTTGTCAATCATTTGTCACTGTCAACGTCACCCAAGAAGAAAACGACCTAACCCAGATTAGCATCAGCATGTGGGATTTCATGCGAAAGCAATTTAGAAAATGTGGATTTGGAAAACATCTAGCTAAGAGAAAAAGTATAAAACAGCACGGTTGGTACCTAGAAGAAAAGGCACAAAGTTAATCAGTCACATTGTCATAGCTACCTATCCACGGAATGGATCAGCAACAGAGTCAGTCTTTGTCTTCAGGTCATAAATTGATCAGCAACGCATCAGACTCTCAAGAGCCTGAGCCCAGTGACAGAATCTCGAACCGCGTCTCTTGACGTCATCAGCATTCACACCTTGCATCTGAATATGCCCTCTCATCTCCTGCATCTCTTGTCCTAGCCCCTTGTCATGAGTTTTTATTAGAGTTTTTCAGTACGTCCCCCTAATTCCTAATTGGTCAGACAATCAGCAGATATGACTCTAACCTATAATATTAATTTCACAAATCTATGAGTTCTAATATTTCTTTTTTCTCAGTTCATGGATTGGTCCACTGTACAACGTCTTCATCATCCGGCTCTTCAGGTATTGAAAATGTTGCATGTTCCTCTTCAGTCAGTGCTCTCATTGTTCAAGTCCTGGGAAAGTACATTCAGCCTACTCTACACATAATTGTATCAATTTGACTTCATCATCTCCTGTCCGTCGGTACAGTGAAGACAATTCTAGCTAAGCAACTTTGACATGGGGTGGTTCAGGGTCAGGTCAGCATTGTCGCTTTCCTCCAGCATGTTCTACTAAAACAGCTTCTGTATGAGGCCTGGCAAGTAGGCCATGACTTCAGCTAAGTTAATTCTATAAATTAATGCAAAACACAGGTTATACATCTCAATATGACATATTACTACATTATTCTTATATATTTTCATTATTTCACGTATTTTTAGTTATTTTAGTACAATTTCTGTATAAGTGGCTGCCATTGTCCATGGGCACATTTTCAAACGTGTACATTATTTTCTCTACGATTAATTTCTCTACGAGCTTTTTGTTAATCAAAACACATTCACTCATTAATAACTTCTAATGAGCATATCTGCATAAATAGCACAATCCTGCCCCATGTGCAATGCACACAGATCAGGCCCATGCACAAGAGGCCGGAAATGGCAGATTTCACTGCCTACGGCCCTCTCCTGAATGTGCCCAATCTCAGAAGCACAAAGCAGGGTCAGGCGGGCTAACCAGGCTCGACCCTGCTTATCACTTCGGAGATTGGGCACATTCAGGAGAGGGTGCCACTCCACGGCTCATAGAACTTCACCTCCATGGATTTCCACAGAATTTTTAATCAACTCTGCGGAATCCCGCTGAGTGGAACTCCGTGAACTTCCCCCAGGCCTACTTAAAATTGAGTTCAGCCCAACCACCCTTGGTTCTAGGAGGCATCATGAATCTTACAGCTCTTCTTGTGCTTTAATACTGTCAAAAGGAAACTAGGACAAATGATGTCCAGCTTATAAAACCATTGTTTCTCAATCCCTAATGGCATGGCTCTAAACAAGTGCATAACTTTGAGGGGTGTTATTGTTTTAATTACATTACATCTACCCACAAGCATAAAATGCAAGTGATTGATTCTCCTCAAATCTTGCCTTGCCTTAGCCAGCATTGGGGAAAGGTTTAAGTCAGTTACTTGCTCCATTCTGGCCATATTCTTAACACCTAGATAGATTGCACTGTGTACTCTTAGTAGATACCTGAGGTCTATATCACTGGTGCAAAAGCATTTGAGTTTTTAAGTTACAGCCTTGAGCTCCCAGTCCAACTTCTCTTTCTCCTGAGGACAAAACCTCAGCTGGTTCTGGAGTGACAAGCGCTGTATCATCTGCATATGCCAGTATTTTCATATCAATTCCATTTATTTTCACTGGCCTAATTACATGGTTGCTGACCAATTGAATGATAAAAGTATATATAGTGCAAAGAGGAGTGGTGAGCTTGGGCAGCCTTCCCTTGTCTGTCAGGTAATTCGACTCCATCCTCATTATTTGGAGCCTAGCACTTGGGTTATGATATAACACCCCTAAAGCTTTATATTAAGCCAGGGCCCATTTGCCTCAGAATCTCCCAAAGGTAATTCCAAGAGAGTCAGTTGCAGGTGTTTTCTGCATCGAGCAGGATCATAGCTATTGGAATACCTGTTACTTCAGCTGCATCAAATGATGTGATTGCTCCTCCAATATGATTTATGGTTCCCTGACCAGGGATAAACCTGTATTGCCTGGGTGAGACCAACTTTAGTATGACCCTGCCCATATGTATCGCAAATGTTTTACAATAATTGTGTGCATCACTGCTGAGTAACAGGATTGGTCTATAGGATCCTGGGTTTAGTGGAGAATTCCCCTTCATCCTGAAAATGACTATGTTGTTGCTTCCCCAGGATATCCCTCTCACTGCATTCCATGGAAAGTGGCAACCATATTCCTGGGAAGGTCAGATTAGAATACTCAATAAAATTCTAAGGGTACATTGTTTGGCCCAATGACCTTACCAGAGGCTAGGAATTTTAGCGCTGACTTTATTTCCTCTTGGGTTCTCAGTGACTCCAAAGAAGCCTGCTCTTCTTTCTCTGAGCGCCCACCATCAGTTACATTTAGAAATACTTTACACCTACTCCAAAGGGGAAATATGTCACGAATTAGGTCACGCAGTTTGTGCTGATTTTCAGCACCGTGTGTTTGTACCGTGCAGAATAATTAGTGTGAATAGCACCATATGCAGCGAAGAGGGCGCTGCATCTTTTCTGCGGCTCAAGTCGATTTTCTACTCATGGGCCAACTTCCTCAAAACGAACGGAAGATTTCAACACGGGAGGTAGCAACCATCTGCGACCGCCTGCTTTAGGAAATCTTGCTGGGAGGTGGTGATTTTCCTCACTCGATCTTGCCAACTTAATATTGGTTTTTGGAACTCCGCATTTTAAGTGTAGCGCAGAGGTGGAAAAACTTTCCAAACTCCTCAAGCAGAGCGGAGTTCACCGCCCACCCCTATGAAATACTCTGACAATCATCTTTGGAGTACTGACCTGGCATCCTCTCAAAACCGACCTTTCCAGCCAAACCCACTGAGATTAGAAAGAAGTCCAATCATACATATTTATTGTGTGGGTAAGAGAAAAAAGTATACCCAGAGCCAAGAGATTTTAGGTTATCCCAAACATCGACCAGCCCATGATCTCTCATCATCTGATGACCCTCTTCATAAGCTAGTTGCTTTCTACCACTGCACTGCCCTGGCTGTGCCCCATTGGCAATAACCTTCATATGTAAGTTAAAGTTGCTGCACATCACTAAAGGGCTTGGCCACAGAAATAATTCCACATCTAACCATTCAATGACTGCAGCTTTATCTAAGTTAGATTCATGTATAGTGAATAATGTGAAGTTTGTCCCCTCAGCCAAATAGCACATTGTTACCCATATTTCTAGTTTATCAGTGACACTCTGTTTCACCATAGACCTGTCATGTCTAGCTAGGATTGGAAACCCACTTGTGGTGTACCCCTATGATGTACAGTCCAGGAGAGTACAACCCATGGTGTCTAACAAACCTCTTTTCCCATGTAATATGGCTTTCTTGTATACAAATAACATGAGCCCCAATGGCTCTGAATCCCGCCACAAACTTCCCCCTCTTGACCCTCTCGTTTAACTCTCAGACATTGGCTGAGCAGACACACAGACTCTTGTTTTGCATTATAGAATCTAGTTGTTTGGATACTACATTTGTTGCCAAGATGATTGTAGCCTATCCTCCCATATCCTGGGGGAATGTCTCTTGTTTTGTTGAACCAAATATATTTCCCAGTACTGAGAGAGTTCTTGCCTTCTGACATCAAAAAACCCTTCCTACATCTGACTTGTGTGCTTCTTTTTTTTCCCTGCCCTTAAACCCCCCTTCCTCCCGTCTGTCACAGACAGAAGGGAATGCCCTTTCCTAATTGCGACTTGCAAACGTATTTTGCGATTCGGTAAATAGATGACCGAATCGCAAAATAGGGCCAAAATGTTTTTTTTCCTGTCGCAAACAGCCGATTCTGTGAATCTGTCCATTTGTGACAAGAAAAATGGTACGTACATCTGGCCCTTAGTATTTTTTGTGCTGTGATTTTTTTTTCTTTTTTCTCTTTTGTTTTGAAGATTGCCCTTTTTTTCCGTTTGTCATGATGGAGACCCGTTGTTCAGATCTTAATTTGGCTTCAGAATTTTTGGTTGAAACGTCAACAATATACATCTGATTTCCTGTCTGATCTAACGGTTTAATCCTCCCATGTGGGGTGGGATAAGAATTACAGTGCTGTTTTTTCAGACAGTCTGTTAAGAAAAACATTCTGAAGCTGTTGAAGATTTCTTGTTTCCTTATCTTTTCACAAGAACTTTTTCTACCACTTTTTGTTTTCTCAATAAGGAGGAATTCATTGTATTATATCTATTGTATATAGATTGTGTATGTTTAATATAATGTTGATGTTTGTAAGATTTTGAATGTCTTGTTGCTTTTGGTTATGTCTTTCCCTGATTCTGTTTTTGCCTTTTTTTGTGATTGTTTGAAATTGTTTAATATTGTATAGGTTGATGTTTGGTTCAGGGGACCTCTTATTATATGTACCAATATTTACCCAGGTCCTTTGATCTGTTGGGCCTCTGCCCCCTTATTGTGAAAAGGTTTATTCAGTTGCCTCAGCCTCCAGCACCTCCAGTGCCTGTTGTCCGTGACATGACAAACGTCTGATCTCACAAAGAAAGAGCTCCCTTTGATAGAATGTTTGGAATCTGGGCATGCTCTCTCAAACACCACTTGTCTGAGGAGAAAGTTCCCGAAGAAAACTACAATAGTCCTTGCTTAGTCTGAGCTATGATTCAACTGCTTGATTGTTAACAGAAATCTATGTGTCTGCTGTATCTCCTGCTCCCAATTCCACCCTTCCAGCTCAGGGAAGGCACTCCTGAACAACTTCATGATAAATTACCTTGTATGGCTCCTCTCCGTCCCTTCCTCTATGCCCAGAACATGGAGGTTATTGTGATGCAGCCGGTTCTCAAAGTCTTCCAACTTTCATTGGGTTTCCATCATTTGTGTCTCATAGGCTGCTCTCTGATGCTTGTTGACCATTACATCAGCCTCAGTGTAGTCACCCTTCCTTCCAACGCTGTCAACCTATCCAAGAACTCTGAACATGTCTTGGCCATCTTATGAACTGTTCCCTGTAATTCCCTACTAGCGACCTGAGTTCTGGGGCTATCTCCCCAAGTCTCCTCCCTATGAGACATTACACCTTGATAAATTACTTCAAGCATTGGTGAATCAGCTGACATACACTATAATGGATGGCCTTGAATTTTCGTTGAGTTTTCCCCTACACAGTTCACAGTTGAGTAATCCCATTTGATATTGCCTCATTTAGCCAGTTTTCATACCTCCCTCAAGGATTTTCTTGATTGTTGACCATGTGTTGTTGTCAGAGGTTTCTCCTGAGAGGAATAGCTTTCTTCATTTTCTTCACTCACCATCCTCTCTTTAGAGTCACCTTTAGAGTCACCTCAAGGAGAATCCAAGTCATCCCTTGACCAGTCTGAGAGGTCAGACAGGGGGAAAAAAACCACTCCCCTACCTCCATACCTGGCTCATGTGTTTTGAAGGGAGTATCTTTCTTTTTAAGACTGTCCTGGTCCTCCTTTCTTGGTGAGCTGATCAATATTGAAAAGGGGTGCCTGTCTACAAGTCTTCCTCCCTTTGTCTTCCCCCCTCTTGGGTAGGGCTGCCCACGCATTGTCTTTGGTGCCGTCCCCATCTTCAGGGTTTGGAGGAATTTGGGCGCCCTTCGGAGCCACACAGACTCTCTCTTTGAGCCTTTGCTGACCTGTTTACCAGAGTTCTCGGTAGCATGAAGTCCGGTGGTTGTGAAGGTAAGTGGGCAACCACCAGTACCTTCAGGGGACCCCATGGACAGAGAACACAGCTGTACATTCTCCTGATCCTTAGTAATACTTGCCAGCAGGGAGACTCCAAAGGGTGTGACTCACTCTACTTCCAGCTGTCTATCTCTTGTAGTTCCTAGGGTCATTCTCCACAGGGGTGAAGGCTAACTCTTTGTCTCTGAGGCTATATGTCCTGGCTCACAAGCAGGCCATTTAAAGAGGTCCACAATAGTCAGCCTAGGGGTTGAAGAGACTTTGGTATCAGGCTTTTCCTCTTTGTCCTCCTTGGCTGCTCTATTATTGAGGGATGTGCCGCTTCGGGTGCTTCTGCCAAACTTTCTTCTCACAACATCTGCTCCAGCCCCTGAAGTTATCACCACCAGGCCTTTGAGAGATCCCAGTCTTTGGCCCCATTAATCCTGCTGCCTGTCTTCAATACTTGCTGCTCTTGTCACCGACCACAGGGCCCTCCACTGCTGCACAAAACACAAAGCAGATGTTTCCCTGGTCCTGGAGCCCCACTCAGCCTGATCAACCAGCTCTGCCTATTCATCTCCCAGAGCAACCTCACCACCAGCCACAAGCACCAGCTGACACACGCAACATTCACGCTCTCGGGACGGGTATCACCAACAGTCCATCGGCTCTGGCTAGGTGGAGAGCAGCACATACACAGCTGTCTTCAGATGGCCACCATCTTGCTTCCTCTTCCACTGACATCATTTTATGTTAACATAACATTTATTTAAATATATTTACTTCTTGAATTTTCTTTTGGTATGGAGATGCTTCATCTACTTCATAAATATTTATTTTAAAGAGGTTAAGCTAACTGTTGCTACAAATTTTACAAAAATATACAAAACAAATACTTAAAACAACATTTTTCAAACAACATTTTTTCAACCAATTTTTTTCCCTTGAAATGTCCATATCAATGCATGATATAACAAAGTCTAGCCTTAGCACAGAAATACGTTTTAATGGCCATATTTTTCAAAAATTCTGTTTCTTTGAAATAAGAGCTTAGATCTGCCTAAATCTCCCACCGTCTTTGTGCGAGCCAATCAATGGTGAAGCAAGGCTGCCATGAGTCCTAATGCAAGCAAGGAAGCAAACCTGTTTTGATAGTAAATAATATTCATAATTGTGGTTGCAGTGGGCTCCTCAGCCATTACAACTGCTTCACTACTACATTGCTGGACAGCCTGATGGCTCTTGAGGTTAAACCACGGTGCCTTGAATAGTAACAGGTTTGAAAATGAGCATACTGTAGGGCACTTTCTGCTGCTGATATAAATTGGTAGTGAACCAGAGCACACTGTGAAGAACACTTTTAGCACTAAGGGCTATATTTAAACATTTTGCCACAAATCTGAGCAAATGCAGCTTTGCCGCAAAAAGTATAGCGCCGGCTTGCACCATTCCACAGCGCCAGCTGGGCACTATCCTCCGGTGTCCCTCTGGTGGGGGTGGGGGTGTTCATGAGGCTTGGGGTGGGCACCTGTGGGCCCATTCCATGGCATTTAACCATGGGAATGGGTTCACATGTCCCCTAACGCCTGGTCTGACCCAGGCATTAAATAATGGTGCAAAGCAAGCTTTGCACTATCATTTAGCCCCTCCTCCCACCTGTGCATCATTTTAGCACGGGGATAAATAGGGGGTAAAGGGGATAGCACCATTTTTTAGATGGGAATGCCTACCTTGCAGCTCATTGACGCAAGGTAGGTTCACACATCCACAAAATGGAGCAAACTCCAATATTTTTACGCTAGACAAAATGATGCAAATTTGGCGCAAACAGAGTATAAATGTGCCCCTCAACCTTTCTCTCTCTCTTCTCTCACTATCCAACAGTGTTGCTCTATCTTTTGCTTACACTCTGTCTCTTCTTTTTCTCTTTTTTCTGGTCTATCCTTTCCACTCTCTCTCTCAACCTGCAACAAATACATGAGAAATCAGGCAGCTAAAGAGAGATAGCAAAGACTTTTCCTCTTGGTAGCCCGACGAGGCCTGCTCAGCTCTCTTAGTGTACTTCACCTCTCCAGCTAATACATAGCAGCAGCGGTTTCAAGATATCCCATGTCAGGTGTGAGTAGCTCACCCAGTTTTAATTTATTTTACTTGCATGTTCACAGGTGCATTTACAATGGGGAAAACAATTGTTCAAATAGCAGGATGCAAATGAGGGCCACATCTCGTCAAAGTCACACCTCATGTGGGTCAAATTAGAATTACTGTAGTGGCAGAGCAGGTTGGAGGAAGCCAATTCTGTTGTAGCCACCACTCTTTAGCAGGTCCCCTACTGCTCCCACATTCTCACGGCTTCTGAAACATTATGTAAAGTCTGTGAGGGGTTTGTTCTGAAGTGATAAATAACTTACTCCTTTAAAACATGTCGAGGTGGTGTACTTACCTCTTCTAGAGGTGTTCAAAATTGGTTCTGGAATGCTAGATCTGTGCTAGATTTTAGGATTATTCAAATATGCATTCACAGAGATCTAATTTAGCTCTCCTTCATAGTTAGTTGAGAATATGACCTGGATCTAGCCCTCCTAGAACTATGTTGTAATATTTTATGGGACATTAAAAAAAGACATCTTAACAGGTGTTTTCCCTACTTTTGAAACTTTGGGTGTGATTTTGAGCTTTGCAGATGTAGTAAGTGACAAATGTGATGGATAACCTGTCGATCCTATTACAAATGCATTAAATCCTAGAGTCCTTGTAACAAGACAGAGATGTCTGTAACAGTGTAACCCATCCACAAAATTCTAAATCAGACACTGTGCCCTTTTAAATTTCTACATCAATTGCAAAAACAACTCCTATAGAGAACTGTATTTGTGACCAAAAATATTTTGATCATTTTCACTGTGGTTGACCTCAATCTCTTGCAGTCCTGTCTTCACTACTTTGCCTCTGTCCCTCAAAAAGGAGGACATGTGTGAAATGTGAGTACAGTCACTGGCCTGTGAATGGTGGGCCTTTGAGAAAGAGCTTGAGAGGGTACAGGATTGACTGGTCACTTACTCTTTCCTGAATTTTGTTCCACATCATTCAGCACTGCATTATACCTGCACCACTAAAAGGACCAGATATATCCTGTACAGTTCCCCTTCCAGCCTAGTTCCTTGGTGCTCACAAAGTGAGATACCACTAGTTTCTCAGGGATGCCACAGACAGTACTGATAGAACTATTGCCTGCACTAGTAACCACAGGTCACAGCACTACTGGTTCAGTGTCACTTACAGACTGTTTGTCAGAGGTGGTGAGAGGTAAATTCTGAAATGATTGTCACAGATGATGCAAGTTTCCTTGGACATCTGTGAATATTAATTGTTGGTGGCATAAACATTTGGGGTGACTGTTAGGCATGAAGAAAGAAGCATTAAATATCTGTTGTGTTTGCGAAGGCAGTATTTGAGACTGTGAAGATATTCAGGGATGGTGTCAAATGCGAGTCGGACTTAACCCAATGACATGCCATAGCACTGAAGTCAAGAATGGTGCCAACTAGGTGCCGCTGAGACACTGATCTAGTGAGCAGTTCAATAAGGTCCTAATTTTCAAATGTAAGAGAAGGAGATATAAAGTTCATGCTGGTGCTTGAAACCAGACCTCTCACAATAGAGCTGCTAAAAGCCACAGTAATGACATACAGTCAGAACAACAAGAACTTTAACAGGAACATCTCAGAATTCTAGATGGTCATAGGGAATGATGTTTGGCACTAGAAGGAGTTATAATATTCCACTGCCTCTTCTGCTCAAATTGAGAATACAATACACAGAAAGAACAGGAAGTGATCACCCTGCTTGCAGCAGGAACAAAGTCCACTGCACTCCATTGAACTTTTATTGCTAGCACAAGTGGAGGAGGGGATAACAGTTCCTAATGACTCCCTTGAACCAATCAGAATCAGAACATTGGAATGTCGGGAGTTTCATTGAAAACAATGGAGTGCTCTGGGCTTCTAATGGCCCATAGAAGCTCAGAACTCTAATATTCCAATGCTGTTCACAGCTGTTGCTGTGAACAGAGGCCTCACAGAGCCTGAGGGGATTTTAACCCCCTTGAGCTCCGTGAAGCCTTCGTTTTAGTAATTAGAATATTCTGCCCTCTAGGGGCAGAATGTTCTAATAGCCTTAGAGCCCGCTGTAGCCGGCTATACTTGCAATTAAAGGCCTGCCTCCTTGTTCAAGACTCTCGCCTTCAGCTTGGGCCTTTAACTCTCGAGCGAGTCTTCAATGGCCGGTATAGCCCTCTACGGCAGACTCTAAGGCTAAAATGGAAAGTGTGGGTCCCTTGCATCAATATCAACCAGCCCAAATCCCTACACCAGAATGAATGAGTATAATGTACATGGGAGAATAGGAAACTTGATTGTGTGAATTTCCGTATGTGGAGAACCCCAATATAAGGTCTGTTTTTTAAATGGGAGTGGAGAGTTTTTATGCCTAACCCCATCTGTCTTGGTCTCTTTAAGCAGAGTTTGGTATCACAGAAGCATGCACCGTCATTCGAGGGATGACACATTAGCTAATACATTTCCTACGCTTTTACTATTAGGTCCAATTTGAAAGTATTGTGTAGTTCTGGTCTACGCACGTTCACTTCCATTCCTGGAATAAAAGCCATCATGACCTAATTCAGAGTTTGAACTGACAAAATGTGCATCAATTAAAGAGTTCTCAGTTATAATTGTAAACCATGAAATCCTGATCAAGTATTGTGCTCTTCGTAGCTCTTGCCCTGCCCTTACCATGGTGTATAGCCTCAGCTATTGCCATTCCTTATCTCTACTATTTCTCCAACAATGCTGCTCTCTGGTCTGGGCTCCTGCTTTGATTGTGCCTGCCCACCACTCATACAATACAAACATATAACATCATAAAATAAAATATGCAATATGATATAAACACATAAAACATGATATATTATAATGTTCACAAGTACTCCAAATTTGAAAATGAGAAGGGCCAAACAATGTAAACTTCAGCCCCTATGCTAGGGCTTCAGCCAAGACATGTTTCGTCCATACACGGAATTTTTCAAGGCTGATAAATCACAACAAAAAAAATCATATTAATAAAATCAATTTACACAATATATTCCAAACCTCTAAACCCTATACAATTTTCGAATTATCAATATGACCATATTTACATTAGCAAAAACCCACAGCAGATCATAGACATAAAAGAAGAAAGAACACCTGGTGTTCCCAACAGCATCATACCCGCATGACGCATATTAAAAACAATTAGGACCTAAAAATTCTTAGAACACCCTTGCAACCATACTGTAAATAAAGAGTGAACTTTAGGAAGCACAAAATGAACAAGATATAAGCCATCCATATTTCCAGATACAGAGAGCAAAACTTCCACAATGTAGTAGTCGAATCAACCCAGAGAGATAAAAGGTAATTGTGACACAAATCACATGAAAAATATATACCTTACTCGCAAATGTTATCCTTATTTCCCAAATTAAAAACTACAAGGAAGCAGAGACATTCTTTAGTTAAGATCAAACAAATGTTACTCAAACATGTAACCAATGAGCACTCTACGTACCAATCTTATAAAAATGTCCACTAATTATATAATGGAAGTATCCAAAATGGGCTAAAAGGGGCTGAACGGTCCTTTTAATCCAATCGTCCTAAATGCAATACGAAAGCTGGCATGTGATAAAGTCAGCATCAACCTCCCGGGCAGACACAGCGACAAGGGAACCCCTTCTCCATCTAGGAACAAATTTACTCAAAAAAATCTGTATTATCAAAGGTAACTTCTAATTCAAACTAGCAATAACTTTATCTATTCCTTAATTAGAATAACAAATCCGGGTAACATCAAAACTGAACAGTATATGTTCACTAGATTAGAACTGTTTGTTACACAATATCCACCCATTATATATTCAATACCTGTGTTGCGTAGTCCGCCTTTTGGATCCAAATTCACACGTGTTCGTACCCCTGTAAAACTCCGAATGACATAAGGCAGACTCATTCAAATAGAGCAGTGCTCTGTGAGCACATGATTAACTCATCCAATAATATAGTCTGATGTTGTAAGTTACGGAGAAAGGGGGTCATGTATAAGTTAGAAAGAGTAGGCAGTCAACCCTCACCTCAACCATTGAAAATACACCATTCGTCTTTAACACAGGTAGATATGGCGGCCACCTTAGCCGTACCCGATGACACATTCTTGTCAATCGCGACAACCCCATATCACACAACGCTTCACCCGCATCACATTGCAAACAATGACATCTCCGTTATAAAAGTTTAAATCACTCAAGAAACAAATGCCTTTATTAAAATGTCCAATACTAGGTTCCACCAAAACCAAGCAGTAAATGTGCATTGGTTTGAAACTACTTATTTAACAAAACCACCCATTATGTAATTGGTACCTGTGTTTCATAGTCTGACTTTAGAATCCAGATTCACGAATATTCATACCCCTATGCAGTTCTGGACGACATACGTCAAACTCATTTCAATGAAGGAGTGCTCTATTGCCACACAGTTAGCACCGTCCAATAGAGCAAACCGATGTTGTAGGTTGCGGAAACAAGGAGGCCATATTGAAATTCGAGAATACACCTCTAGTCTTGACAGAGGTAAACCGGGTGGCCATCTTAGCAGTACCAGAAATCATCATTTACGACCACCCCATATAACACAACGTTACTCCTGCATAACATTGCCAACCAACACATCTCTGTTATATAGATAAGCATCACTCAAAATACCGACAGTGAAACCTCAGATCAATCTTGTATCAGAGTTATTAGTTGATAGTTATTACATCACAAACTGTTAGTAAACATGTACAGGCAGTGATCATTGACGTTAGGTGACTATTACGTGTGGCAAACCAATGGAAAAGAAGCAGTTGGTAAAGTTATTAGACACATATTCTCTGTCCCACATAAATAGAAAGATATGTACAAACCCTCCCATTAGTTTGTATATAACACATATTCATATATCAAAAAATCCTGAATTTACAGAAAGTGGTGCATTTCATCATCTAAATTCATTCCAAATTCTATGGTTCTCAATCTGATTATCCATTTGGCTTAATTTCTCCTCAGTCCCAAAGTTCTGTTACCACCCCTGGGGTTAGCAGAAGTCTGACTAATACCCATGAACTTAATTACTGGGCACTCGGAGGTAGGGTGCATTTTCCCAATATATCGTACTACCGGAGACGTAGCATCATTATTTCTTAGTGAGCGCATATGCTCCTGAATATTCTCCTTAAGGGGCCTAATAGTACTACCTACATATATCTGAACACATTCACATATCAATATATATATACAATGCATTTGGTGTTACAATTGATAAAAGTTACACTGTTATATGTGTTACTCCCATTAAAGCTAAACTCAAGAGTTTTGTGTAGTGCTACACTGCACATATTGCAGTGACCGCATTTATAAAAACCCTTAATTTTTTCTAAAAGGCATGTCAATTTATTTTCCTTAATCGGGGGTAAAAAACTTCTACAGATGAAATTCCTAATGGTTTTACCCCTCCTATGAATCATTTTAGGTTTTATAGGTATTATCTCTGAAAGGTGCGGTCAGTATGCAAGATGTTCCAATGTTTACAGAAGGTTCAATATATGTTGTCACTATTTTGGCTATATGGAGTACAAAAGCACACAGTTTTATATGATGACTCGGCTTGAGATTTACTGTCTTTCCTAAGTAAAGATGCTCTAGATTAATCTTTTTTCTCGCTTACCCTACAGTGCGCTTCGAATAGCCTCTTTGTATGAATCTTTGTTCTAAAGAGTCTAATTCAGACTCACATATATCCAATTCACTACAATTTCTTTTTAATCTTGTCATCTCGCCAAAAGGAATGGCTGATATCTGGCTTCTGGGATGAGCACTGTCAGCATGTAATAATGCATTACATGCTGTAGGTTTGCAATACATTTTTGTATGAACTTGACTTCCTTTGGTAAATATTTCCAGGTCTAAGAAATGCACACTGGTCTGGCTACACTCACGAGCCATTTTTTATATTAAAATTATTAATGTTGATGTAGTTAAAGAATTCCAAAAATAGCTGTTCAGAACCCGTCCAAATCATTAGTACTTCATTAATGTACCTCCCCCCAAAAAAGATGAGTTCAGTCAGATGGGGGGGGGACCTTTTTGCCAAATATGTATTTCCTAAAAAAAAAACATATATAGATTTGCATAGGAGGCCGAAAAGGGTGAACCCATGGCCACCCCTTGGGCTTGCCGAAACCACTCCCCCTCATGTATGAATACATTGTTCTCCAATGTGAAAACAATCATTCGTAGTAGCATTTCTGTGTGTTCAAGATGAGATGCCGATCTACTGGAGAGAAAGTGACGTACCGCTACCAAACTTTTGTCTATGGGTATAAACGTACACAATGAAGAGACATCCATTGTGACTCAGGTCATTTCTGGTACCCATATTATGTCCTCCAATTTCATGAGGACATCTTTTGTATCTTGTAAATACAAGGGCATGTTCCTGACAATAGGTTGTAAATAGCTATCGATAAATTCCAAAAGTCTTTCAGTAGGCAGTAGTTCATAAAAAGAACACTAGCTGGGTGGGGGAGGCGTAGGGGAACAGGAGGTTGTGCATCAAAGGATAACACCTAAATAATGCCTCTAACCAGACTAGCATCATCCTTTGATGCACAACCCCCATGGACATGACTCCTGTCTTGGTAAAGACAGGAGTCATGCCCACTACCCCAACGGCATGCCCAGGGGATATATGTCCCCTGGGCATGGCCACTGGGCCCAGTGCCATCTAGGGGGGCCCTAGTTAGGCCCCCGCATGGCACTTCTAAATAAAAATAAATATACTTACCTAACTCACCAGAGGATGGGGTCTCCCCATTCTCTGGTGAACCTCTGGTGTGGGTGAGGGTGTCCCTGGGGCTAGGGAAGGGCAGCTGTGGGCCTCCTCCATGGTTCTTGACCATGGAAATAGGCCCACAGGTCCCCCAGTGCCTGCCCTGACCCAAGTGTTAAATAATAGTGCTAAGCAAGCTTAGTGCCATTATTTAAGGCCCACCTCCTTCCGTGCTTGATTTTAGCATGGGGGGATAGATATGGTGCTAAGGCCATATTGTCATTTTTTGCCCGGGAACGCCTACCTTGCATCTCATTGACGCAAGGTAGTTTCCCGCTAGCAAAAAATGACTTTAACTCCAAAACTTTGGCTCAATACGTGTCTAGCACCAAAGTATAAATTTGGAGTTAGGTTTGCGCCGAATTTACATTAAAAAATGACACAAATTCAGTGCAAATTGGAAATAAACATGCCCCTAAGTTCTCTCTGCCATCTACATGGCATTCACTCAGGACTGGGTCAAAAGGCACAGAGACCCTCAATTGGAAGGGAAATGGTAGGTACTTCATGGTTTGGGGAGGGTGGCAAGCCCTCTCCTACAGTGAAATAGACTTAAGCATAGAGTCATCCTAAAGCCAGCAGAAGTACTATGATGAGTCGATAGGGCAGGGTAGTGCCGGGCATAGTTAGAAATGGAGTCTCCCTCTCATTTACCTTCGAAGGTGCAGCAGTGTCAGGACCATGTGCCCAGAACAAATGGAAAGTTATTCTGGGAATGAGAGCCTTGCTATCTGCCATGTGTGCCAAAGCTGACACGAATCAGCCATTGGGAAGAAGGCCTCCTACTTGTGCCTTGTGTTTGGAAAAGATAGAGGTCCCCAATCTGGGTGTAATGTCAGGTAAAGAAGGGGCCTTCGAATGCAGTTACTCTGTTATTTGCCTTACCTCAATTTGGCATTCTTAGTGTGTGTCCTAGCAACCCCTGGTGGATGAGCCCCTTCCCAACAATTTGAGCTGTCCAAATGTTATCAAGAGGAAAGGAATCCTTGCACCTGGGTTTTTAAAATGTCAATTATTATATCCAGCATAGATCTGGAAGTCAAAGAATATACAAATAGGAACAGAATTTGCTTTGTTGTTTTGTTTAGTGATTGAGGCAAGGTGTGTTTCATTCCCTTGTGGGGCTCAGGCCTGGGCTTTCTCAAGGCCTATTGCAGCACATGTGGTAGGATTTTGAAATAGAGATGAAAAAGTAGGATTCGCATTATTCTGTCTTACCCAAACTTAGGTCTGTCAGAAGGTCTGTGCTTTCAAAAAAATCCGAGCTCCTGTTCACTGGCTTATGGTCTTCTGTAGTGTGGCCCTTGGAAAAGCTACTAGTGACTGCAGGTCCTTTATTCCAATGCAGTTTGGAAAGTTGTCAGATTAGAACTCAGATTGAACGTCATACCAAAAAATTGTTGTTATGTGAAAAAAAAAACTTATGTTCAACTAAAATTGCAACAGAAAAAAGTGATAGAGATGTTTGCAAAGGGAGAAGTGGCCTTTGTAGCAAGAGCTTCTGACTTGGAACAACGGGAGCCAGGTTTGACTCCTAGCCTTGGCTCAGCCTCCATGCCACTTAGGACCAGATGTACTTACATTAGGAATACGGATTTTCTAATTGTGATTAACTCTGAATCGCAGTTAGAAAATCTATATTCCTAATGTATGAAATTCTTTATTCACAACTAGCGATTCCTAGAAGGTCACAAATCGACCTAACTCATGCATATTAATGAGGTAGGTCGCATTTTGGTACCTATTAGGAATCGCAGTCATCACAGGGATGATGACCCACTGAGGTAATCATCCCTATATATATATATATATATATATATATATCTTAATGCAGGAATGTTTATGAAACTTTGAAGTTTATTTTTTTTTAAAGTAGACAGTGGTCTGTGGGACCACTGCCTTCGCTTAAAATATATATATTTTCAACATTCCCAAGGGGACCCATTCCCATTTGCGAATGGGTTACAACCACTTTTAAAATGGTGGTAAGGGATTGTTGTTTTGTGACCAGAATTCCGTTGGAAAAGAGTAAATCATAACATACTGATTCTGTATTTTGGAATGGATGTCCAAAGCACGCCCCTTTAAAATAACAAACTGCAATTGCAAATTGCGATTCAATAACAAGTTACCGAATTGCATTTTGCAAATTGTACATTAGAAAAAGCATTTTTTCGGTCGCAAACAGCTCGATTCTGCAAATCTGACTGTTTACGACCAGAAAAATGTTTTGCACATCTGACCCTAAATCTCGTCTCCAATAAAAAGGAAACAAATACTGTGTACCATAGTCTCGTTGTATTGTAAACCCTCCAATGCCCTTCGGCCAGTACGGAGAGAGGACATATTGTATTGCGCTGTATTACATTTTTTATCACACTTTCCATACTCTTTCTGAGGCATACAGCACTTTCTGGGTAGTCAGGTTGATAGCACTTCCTACAAGTGGTGGGGTTGTGCAATGCCCTGATTTGTCTTGAGTTCGGGGCATCCATCGGACTCCATAGTTAAAAAGGATTATGATTTCGAGGAGTTTTCCCTGTTTAGGATCTATTGGATGAGGGTAGTGAGCTTTGAACAATTGTGGAAGACCTGTGTACCAAATGATGCTGCCTGCAACCATGGGAGTAGTAGAGACTGTGAGAAACAAATGCCAATATACATGCAAGACTCGGCTTTATGGTGAACAGTATCTAGAGTAGAACTTGCCATTTATTTTAGCAGTTGCAAGTATAAGAAGTTCATTCAGTAGCATAAAAACGCATTGGAGGCACTGTAAAGTCACCAAAAGAAAGCTGTAGTGACTCTGTCCATAAGTGTTGCCTTATTTGCGCTGCGCCTCTGCACTTCCTCTTCAATGCCAGCTCCCCGCTCCCCACATAGCCAAACACAAAAGTCAGGCTCAGACAGATGCTGCTACAAACAAATATCAGAGAGGGCAGCTTTTTAAAGATACTTTCAAATGATGCAGGGCAGACTGTCATCCCCTCCTTTTGAGACCTTGATGCCAGCTGCACTACTGATAGTTACACTTATGGCAATAGACTATTTAAGGCAAGTGTGCTGTGTACTGCACATGTGCAAGCCCTGTGTTTTCACACTTTAGCTCTTGGGTATGGAGACATGGCAGGCATGGTGCTCTGTGTTCCTAGCACTGCCTGATGTTCTTCTGCAGCGTGCTATGCAGCAAGTTAAAAGCGACACCCAGACAGAGATTTGCTGAGTCCACTTGAATAACTCTGCTGCATTGTCCTGCACATGAAAAAACAATTCCTTCTCCCGCCAATCAAAACTATCAGCTGCACTTAGGTGAGAAGGTTGCGGTAAACTCTTCTTCAGGGCTGAACTTACTTTGCTGAGCTACCTATGAAAAAGAATAACCTCTATGTTCTGCACATGTCTAGCATATTGCCCTCGCCATGCACTTGGATACACCCTTCGTGGTGTGCCCAGCTAATCCCCTGCATCAGGTTTAGTTTTTGCTTCAAATCAATATTAACATGAGTGTGCCTATGTAAATACACTATTTTCTAAAAAAGGTAGTCTGTTTTATCTCTCAGGGGAGCACATTCCAAGTTGTACCGGCTACTGCACACCATATGCCATCTCTTCTTCTGCTCTCCTAACCCAAGATACCAAGAAACTATGCTGAATGTTGCTCTTCAGAAGCAAATTTATGATAACTTGGAGAACATTTTCCAAGATGGTAGTCCCATGAATGATGTTCTGTTGTCACCTAGGCCTGCCCCACCATCCTGCTCGCCCCAGGGAGATTCCAGGTGACCTTCCCGTTCTGCTGTGTGTAAGTGGTCCCAGCCATGACGTAAGGACATTGTTATTAAATATGTCTGTTTTCCCTCCTGCAGGTATACTAACAGAGAATCTGTGTCTAGTGTGCATCATTTCATGTGCCGGCCTTGCACAGCATTTGCCTGCTGGAGACCCCAGTTCCACAAATAACAACTGGTGATGAGCAAGAAGCCACCGCCATCGTCTAAAGTTTGTCCGCCATCTTCCATTTCATCAGACGTATGGTGTTTCACCCCATCCTCCCAACAATGCCCAACATGTGCGGCCAGCCTGCGCCCCTGCTTAGCCACCACCATGCTGCCAACAGGTGCCCACCTGCTCCCCTGGAGGCTGCGGCCCTCCATTTCACCTCAGTGTCGCAATGACTCCAACTGCTTCTGCTTCTCGCACTGGAGTTTCAGCTCATCCTGGCTGAGTGACCACGCCCTGGGTCCACACTCCACTCTGCTCTGCGATCCTGGCTGCACCGTTCAGGTCAAGCTCACCCCGGTCTCCTGAGGGACCCTGGTGGAAGAAGGTCAGTTTGTGACTGCTGCTCTGGGCAGTGTTTCTTTGATTCTATGTCTCAGTTTGTCATTCCTATACACCAAGTTCACCTGCATGGCAATCGTCACAGAAGCCCCAGGGAAAGTGAAAGTGGCCCACAAGCTCTCCGTCATCACAAAGACACAGATAAATACTGACTGTTGTACCATCTGACATTATTTTTAAAAAAAAATATAAAAAGTAAATGCAAGAGAGCTAACATACTGGTTTGAAATAGAAAATGTTTAGACACTATAAGAAAGCTGAGTAGATCAACAAAATAGCATCAATCCCCCAACTGGAGCCTTTCATATGGGAAGGACCCCCGTCCTCTCTTGCAGAAAAGTGAAAGGACTAGCTAGACTGCCTAGAGACATACTTCGCAGCCATGGCCATTGAAAATAACAGGTAGCACCCCATGCTTCCACACCTAGGGGGAACTGCCATACACAAAATTGGTAAGTACTTTACAGAAGCGGGACCATAGCATATGCTAAACATGCTAAAACAGGTACTCGCAACACACTTTGAACCCTTTGCAAACCCTGATTATGAGCGACTCCTGCTACATCAAGGTAGACAGCAAGAGGATGAGTCGGTTGATGCATTCTATGAACGGCTAAAAGAACTGGATAGCACGTGCACCCTACCAAACGCAGAAGACAAGATCAGGGCTCAGTTCATACAAGAGTGCTCCTCCAACAAGCTGAGAGAAAACACACTTCTAACGCCTGGGATATCAAAAAACTATCCAAAGTGTGAGCAGCGCACAGGGAGGCTGCCTTCTAGCTACTAATCAAAAGAGAACCAGTTCACGCCATCACCAGCACTCATCCAGAGAAAAAGCAAGCACACCCCAAATCAACTATGATTCAAAAGACCTGCCACTGGTGTGGAGGCCCCTACCCTCACCCAGACACCTGCCCGGCACAAGGAAAGAGGTGCTCTGTGTGCAACAAACTCAATCACTTTGTCAAAGTCTGTAAGTCCACAACTAACAAGCTATCGCAGAGGGTCAAAGTCGTGCATGTCAGAGAATGCCATACAGCGAAGGTGACATGGATGACAATGGCACGAAGGCACAGTGCATGTCATCCATGCCCTGCGACCACAGGATAGGAAGAGACGCCGCACACCCAAGTGCACGGTCACAGTCAAGGAACATCCCATTTCTGTGCTCAAAGACACCGGTGTCTAAAAAAACATAATGATGCAGCAAGTACTCCATATTTTTCCATGTTGACCAATGCTTCGGCCCACAAAGACCCAAGTCTATGTATTTGGCTCATCAGCGCCACTGGCCCTAGCCGGGTTCTTCGCAGCTGTCATCACTCATGATGGTCAAACTACCAAGGTGAAAACATGCATTACTCAAGGAGGGTCAGGAGTGCCTCTAAGCTGCAGAACAGCAAAACACTTCCAGCTTGTCACTTTTGCCTATAGTGTACATTTATCGGCCATAGACACATTGGTGTAAGAATTCTAAGAACTGTTCTAAGGCAAAGGATGCTTGAAAGACTTAGGCCCTCATTACAACCTTGACGGTAAAAGCTGTGTACCACCGTGCAGAAGACCGCCAACACACCGCCGCGGCCGCGGAAAACCGCCATAGCTATTATGACCCACAGCACGGAATCCGCCAAAATTCAGACACCCACACAAGTCCGCCACACCAAAGGTCAGTGATAAACTGGCGATAACAAAACCTCCACCGTCACGGCAAAAGAAATACGCCCACACTATCACGACACACAAATCCACGCAGCGGTCTTTCAACCACTGTATTCCATTGGCGGTACACACCGCCACGCTCAAAATACACACACTCCTACAAAACACATCCACATTGGACAATTCGAAATACACACACCTGATTCACATACACACACCACTCCCACCCACCCAATACTATATAAAACACACACCCACATCACCGCACACTACACACCACTACATATCAGCACACTTATCACCCCACACACCACCCCACACATCACTTACACCACCCATGGCACGGCAACAACACCCCAGGTTCTCGGAGGAGGAGCTCAGGGTCATGGTGGAGGAAATCGTCCGGGTAGAGCCACAGCTACTCGGATCACAGGTGCAGCAGACCTCAATTGCAACGAAGATGGAGCTATGGCAAAGAATAGTGGACAGGGTCAACGCAGTGGGACAGCACCCAAGAAATCGGGAGGACATCATGAAGAGGTGGAACGACCTACGGGGGAAGGTGCGTTCCGTGGTCTCAAGACACCACCTGGCGGTTCAGCGGACTGGCGGCGGACCCCCACCTCCTCCCCCACAACTAACAACATGGGAGGAGCAGATCTTGGCGATTCTGCATCCTGAGGGCCTCGCAGGAGTAGGTGGAGGAATGGACTCTGGTAAGTCAAATCTTAACTATTACATCCCCTACCTGCATGCCAGCACATACCCCCACCCTCACCCCCATCACTCTAACTCCTCACAAATGTCCCAACATCACAAACCACACATCCTAACACCAAGCCCTGCATGCAACAACAAAGCATGGACACCCATCACTAAAGCATGCCTACTGCACATACCCATACACCCCCCTAAACCATCATCACACAAGGTCCCACACAGGAATGCAAGCACTGGGGTACACGGTCACCCACCCATTGCACACCATGCCACACACAGATGTAATAAACATCCTTTTATACCCCTGCAGGACCCCTACCCAACGTCACCGGACAGGAGGGTCCACACATGTCCACTCCACCAACCGAAGAGGCCCGCAGTGATGACAGCACCTCTGTCCAACTGGATCTAGATGACCAGCCCGGCCCAACGGGGACCTCGGGACAGTCGGTTCCCCACACCCAGTCACAGGCCACCACAGAGCTTCCCCCCTCTCGAAACACCAGCACAGCACCCACCCAGCGGGCCCATACCTCCGTCCCCAGGACACGTCAATCAGCAGTGTGTCCACCACTACAGGCAACCCAGGCTAACCCACCACCCCAACAACAACAGGGACCTGGGGGCAGTGGTAGTGGGAATATGGTCCAGGGGACGGAGGCCCAGGAACACAGGGGAACTGGGAGGGCTGCTGTGCGAGAGGGGGCGGACAGGCCCAGGGAACCCACTCTCCATGAGGCCCTCTCCTCCATCATGGGAGCCTACCACCACTCCCAGGAGACGATGGCAACGGTACTGGCCAAGTTTCAGGAGACCCAGCGCCTGCAGGAGGAACAGTATTTGGGCTTCAGGGAGGAACTCAGAACCATCAATTCCACCCTGGGCACCATCGTAGGGGTGCTGAAGGAAGTACTCAACACCAGGAGGGACACTGTGGCACTACAAGGGGCCCCTGACACTAGCCTGGACGATGAACTGCCCACCACCTGCGCGGGCGCTAGTGGACAGGAGGCACCACCACAGGACCACCACACCAGCACCCCACCCCCTGCAGAGGGAGAACCACCTCGCATACGGTCCCTGAGATCCAGGAACAAGACAGAGAACGATGCCAAGACCCCCGCCAAGAAATGAGACCACCCTGATTGTCATCCTACTGTCCCACTTTGTCACCCTGTCCATCCTTAAACTGCCCCAGCTCCATTTCTAATGCCCATTTGGGCAATGCACCTGTGAGACTAATAGACTGGACTCTGCCATGGACATTCCTCCACCATTACCCCTCACCATTTTACAACCCCCTCCAATATTGAGCACTTAAATAAACACCCTTAAAGAACAAAACAATCTGGAGTCAGTCTGTGATTTCCGAATACTGTATTAGCAATAACTGTGGCAAAAAGCTCTTTCATTTGTATTGTCAACATACCTATGTCACACAGTTCTAGTCCATGAGGAATCAAAGCAGATGTCACACTGTGGGACCCAGATCTGCGAAATCGTAAGGGAAAGTGACAACTCAGTAACCATACACTGGGCGAAAACGACAGACAGTAGAGAGGCAGTAAGTACATGTAGTAGGCAGGTCTGTATTCTTACCTTTGTTTCACTGGAAATATTGCTGGATCACTGAGTCCCTGTTGTCCATGTCTTCTTCCTCTGCTTCCTCATCTTCACTGTCCACAGGCTCCACAGCTGGAACAACACCACCATCTGGACCATCCTCCTGCAGAAAAGGCACCTGTTGTTGCAAAGCAAAGTTGTGAAGCATACAGCAGGCCACGATGATCTGGCACACCTTCTTTGGTGAGTAGAATAGGGATCCACCTGTCATATGGAGGCACCGGAACCTGGCCTTCAGGAGGCCGAAGGTCCGCTCGATCACCCTCCTAGTTCGCCCATGGGCCTCATTGTAGCGTTCCTCTGCCCTTGTCCTAGGATTCCTCACTGGGGTCAGTAGCCATGACAGGTTGGGGTAACCAGAGTCACCTGCAAATGGCGAGGGACAACTGTTAGACACACACTAACCTGGAGGGATATCCCCAGACCCAGACAACCATTCCCACTGACTAGCTTCCAGGTGCTCACCTAATAGCCACACACAGTGCCTCTGGAGTTGACCCATCACATAAGGGATGCTGCTATTCTGCAGGATGTAGGCATCATGCACTGAGCCAGGGAACATGGCATTCACATGGGAGATGTACTGGTCTGCCAAACATACCATCTGTACATTCATGGAATGATAACACTTCCGATTTCTGTACACCTGTTCACTCCTGTGGTGGGGTACCAAAGCCACATGTGTCCCATCAATGGCACCTATGATGTTGGGGATATGTCCCAGGGCATAGAAATCACCTTTCACTGTAGGCAAATCCTCCACCTGAGGGAAAACGATGTAGCTCCGCATGTGTTTCAGCAGGGCAGACAACACGTTGGAAAACATAGGCTGGGACATCACTGATGCTATGGCCACTGTTGTTTGGAATGACCCACTTGCAAGGAAATGGAGCACTGACAGCACCTGCACTTGAGGGGGGAGTCCTGTGGGATGGCGGATAGCTGACATCAGGTCTGGCTCCAACTGGGTACACAGTTCCTGGATTGTGGAACGGTCAAGCCTGTATGTGATTATCACATGTCTTTCCTCCATTGTCGACAAGTCCACCAACGGTCGGTACACCGGAGGATGCCGCCATCTCTTCACATGTCCCAGCAGACGGTGCCTATGAAGGACAACAGCAAGCACAGAGTAAAACAACTCAGAGGTACGTACCCACAGCTTACACAGAACACCATTCATAATCTAAAAAGTGGCCTGTATGTGTGTTGAGTCTAGGCCTAGGTATGTTTGACGCAGTTGAAAATGAAGCCATGTGGCCCCTGAAATGGCGGCTGCCTGACCTGTAAAGTGGGATAATGGGATGTGAGGTAACTGCGCTGGCGTTGTACACCGTCGCGGTAGGCGGTCGAAGACCGCGGCGCAATGCTGCATTGGTTAACATTGGACCCTATGGGTCCCAGGAGCCAATGATGATGTACGCCGGCAGTGATGGTACGCACCGCCGCGGACGTGACCATCATTTTCTATCTGTTCAATCACTCGATACCTGATCTTCGACAGGAGAGGACCTACACTGCAAGTGCTGCTGTGACCTCGGTCTGGACGAGACAATGGCTCGAGTGTCTGGGAAAAGGGCCCCTGCCTTCACATCGGAGGAGTTGGAGAAACACGTGGATGGGGTCCTCCCCCAGTACACGCTACTCTACGGTCCTCCAGACAAACAGGTAAGTACACTGGGAGCATGCTGTATGGGATATGCCTGTGTGGAGATTGGTGGATGTAAGAAGGAAGGGGGGAGAGTGCGCCATGCATGAAACAACAGTGAGTGCATGTGCCACATGGCAAGGGTAGAGATGGGGGCCAATCACTTTGACAGTGCAGTTGGTAATAACTTTCTCTTCCCCCTGTACAAATCATGTAGGTCAGCGCCCACCAGAAAAAATATATTTGGCGTGCCATCGCCAAGGATGTCCGGACCCTGGGGGTCTACCACAGACGGAGCACCCGCTGTCGGAAAAGATGGGAGGACATTCGCCGCTGGAGCAAGAAGACGGTGGAGGCTCAGCTGGGGATGGCCTCCCAACGTGGGAGGGGTGCCTGTCGCACCATGACCCCCCTGATGTTCAGGATCCTGGCAGTGGCGTACCCGGAGTTTTAATGGGTGCTTGAGGGCATCGCAGCAGCCACAAGGGGGTGAGTACACTCGCATTCTGCTGTTTTTGCGCACATTGGAGGGGTCTGGGTAGGGGAGGTGGGCTGTGGGTTTCCCTAGGCCAGGGCGAGTTTCGTAGGCAAGGTCCCTCCGTAAGGCAGGCCATGTGGCACCCCACCGCACCTCTGTAGAGTGCCAAGTACCCCTAGTCATGCCCCTGTGTCATCCATGTGTGCAGATGTCGACCATAGCCTAGTAGGCCATTTCCCAGGAATTGAACAGTGGAGCCCAAGAGCGCGGCGTAGTGCAGGGGGCTTCTGTGTCTGTCGTGTCCGCCAACAGTAGAGGTAATGCATGCACTCAACATGTCTTTCTTCTGTCGCCCCCCCCCCTTTTTGTGGTCTCCCTGTTCTTGTGTGCATTAGCATTACCAGGCGGAGGAGCAGTGGCACCGGAGCACGAGGGGGCTGCATCCCACATGGCCATGGAGGGCCACACTACGGAATCGGACTTCACCAGTGGGACGGAGGGCGAGGGGAGCTCCACGGCGGGGACAGGAGCTGAGACCAGTGACACGGACTCATCCTCTGATGGGAGCTCCCTTGTGGTGGTGGCAACATCTGTGCCCCCCCCATCTACAGGTACAGCTACCACGCCCCCTTCCAGCACCCCCCTCCCAGCAGCCCCTCGGCCTTCGCCCCGTGCCCGCTCACCCAGGAGGGTGGGCATCACCATCACCCCAGGCACCTCAGGCCTTGCCCCAGTCACCCCTGCTGCCCTCAGTGAGGAGGCCAATGACCTCCTCAGGTCTCTCACTGTTGGGCAGTCTACCATTTTGAATGCCATCCAGGGTGTAGAAAGGCATTTGCAACAAACAAATGCATTCCTGGAGGGCATTCATTCTGGTCAGGCGGCCCTTCAGCGATCTTTTCAGACTCTGGCCTCAGCACTGATGGCAGCCATTGTCCCTGTGTCTAGCCTCCCCCCTCCACCTTCCTCCACCCAGACCCAATCCCCTGTACCCCAGCCTATCAGAAGCACCTACAGGCCAGCATGCACACACGTCAACACACAAGGGAAGCTCAGGCAAACATAAGCACCACACATCCCACAGGCACTCAGGCAAGCATCACACACATGCAGACACACCAACATCCATTGCCTCCACTGTGTCCCCCTCCTCCTCGTCTCCCTCCTCCCTCCCAGTCTCGTCTACACTCACACCTGCATGCACTACCTCTACAGCCACTACTACCATGACCAGCACACACACCACCACACCCCGCTCACGTGCAGTCACCACCCCCACTACCATTCACACGTCACCTCTGTCCTCTCCCAGTGTGTCTGTGATGCCCCCTCCCAAGAAACACAAATGCAGGCACACACCCACCCAACAGCCATCCACCTCACGACAGCCTCCAGCGCATGCACCTTCACCCAAAGTCAGCAACAAACACCTCCTACAACCACAACCTCTTCCTCCACTCCCAAACTCCCTAGAGCTACCCGTCCCAGTTTCTCCCAAAAACTTTTCCTGTCCAACCTTGACCTCTTTCCCACACCTCCCCCACCCCGTCCATCTCCCAGGGCCCAAACTAGTACCTCAGCCACAACAACTCCGGGACCAGTGGTGCCTGTAGTCACCAGAATCTGGAGTGCACCGGCCACCAGGGCAGCCAGTGTGGCACGGAGCCACAGCACAGACAGTCCCCCACCTGTGAAGCATCAGAAGTTGGCCAGTGCCCGGCGTGAGAGGGGGAAGACTCCAGCCACCAAAGCCACGCCTAGGGGCACAGGTGGGAGTGTGGAGTCAGCTGTGACACCTTCCAAGGTGGGGAAGGGGCACAAGAAAGTCAGCAAGTCTGGGAAGAGCAGCACGGCGGAGAAGACCGCCATCATCCCCGCTGCCCAGGAGGCCACCGCCACCAGCCCAGCTGGCCACCACCAGCACCAGGCCAGCTGCCCAGGAGGCCGCCGCCAGCACCAGCCCAGCTGCCCAGGAGGCCACCGCCAGCACAAGCCCCGCTGGGACAGAGAGGACCGCCAGCACAAGCCCCGCTGGGCCATGAAGGACCGCCAGGAAAAGCCCCGCTGGGCCATGAAGGACCGCCAGCACAAGCCCCGCTGGGACAGAGAGGACCGCCAGCACAAGCCCTGCTGGGCCATGAAGGACTGCCAGTACAAGCCCCGCTGGGCCATGAAGGACCGCTAGCAAAAGCCCCGCTGGGCCATGAAGGACCGCCAGCAGCTGAGTGACTGCAAAGGAGACCGCCGCTCCAAGCACCGCTGAACAGGGCACTGCCACCTCAAGCACCGCTGAACAGGGCACCGCCGTCTCAAGCACCGCTGAACAGGGCACCGCCATATCAAGCACAGCTGAACAGGGCACCACCGTCTCAAGCACCGCTGAACAGGGCACCGCCGTCACAAGCACCGCTGAACAGGGCACCTCCGCCTCAAGCACCGCTGAACAGGGCACCGCCGTCTCAAGCAACGCTGGCCCATGAGCGCCAAGGGCAATGACGCTACTGAGTCCGTCACGAGCAGAATAAAGCACTCTGGGCACCATGGCCCCTCCAGAAGCGGTGGAGAGATCCATCCACTACCTCTGTCCTTAGCAGGATGAAGCACTTTGGGCACCATGCCCCCTCCAGAACCAGTGGAGACTGTCATCCACTACCTCTGTCCTTAGCAGGATGAAGCACTCTGGGCACCAACCCCCCTCCAGAACCAGTGGAGAGATCCATCAATTACCTCTGTCCTTAGCAGGATGAAGCACTCTGGGCACCATGCCCCCTCCAGAACCAGTGGAGACTGTTATCCACTTGAGAGACTGTGGCTTTGCACTCCCCAGGATGGAACAGTGGACAACCCACTCACTGTAGAGACTTGAGAGACTGTGGCTTTGCACTCCCCAGGATGGAACAGTGGGCAACCCGCCCACTGTAGAGACTTGAGAGACTGTGGCTTTGCACTCCTCGGGATTGAACAGTGGGCATGTGGCCCTCTCGTGGACTTGGCGTCATGCACTCAACCGGCTGAGGTGCCCCGCCTTTCCCTCACCCTGAGGTGCCTGTTTTGTTGCTCTCTGATGCCCCTGCAGTGTTCTCTCCGTCATGGTCGGGGATCTTGTGTGGGCCTCGCCCATACCGTGTGGGCCCAGTGTTCCACGGATTTAATTGGAGCACTACCTGGACTACTATGCTTGGTAGATATTTTGTACAATGTGTATACATATATTTTTGCCTACTTGATTTTAATATATTACAATGGTTACACTCATTTTCTATTGTCTTTGCATTCTTCCGGGGGGGGTTGAGGGGTGTAACTGTGATGTATCATGCTGTATTAGTGTGTGTGTTGTAGTGGGTGAGGATGGGGGTGGGGGTGTTGCGTGTGTGTGTCCCTGATTTTTCCCTCCCCCCTCCACTGTGTCATAGGTGCAGAACTCACCGTGGTCTTCGCCCTGGTAGAGGAGCAGGAAGACAATTGCAGGGGGAATTTGGAGTTCTGGGTCCATGGTATCCTCGTTCCTCGTGGGGTGTGTAGAGGTGAGCGTTTTCCCTTCGAAATCCTGTTTCTGCCGTGTTTTCATCAGCGGTGAATCCGCCCCGGAAAAGGTGGCGGATTGGCCTGTTGTGATACTGTGGGCGGTACTTTGTCCTCCGCCTGTCTGTTGGCCGTGACCGCTGCGCTGTTTGTTTGTACCGCTGCGGCGGTCGGAGTGTTAAAGTGGCTGTCTTTGTTAGCGGTTTTCGCCACAGTCGTAATTGCAAAATGTTTACTGCCGGCCTGTTGACGGTCTTACCGCCGCTTTAACACCGACCGCCAGGGCTGTAATGACCACCTTAATGGTGCATCTCCATATTGACAAATCAATGCAACTTGTCACTGTTTTGAATGGTTTTCAAAAGTAGACCTACGAGTGGGGCTCCACCAATTGATGTTGACACCAGAAACAAGATCTATTACCACCTTCTCCAATCACATAAACCTCAGTAGGTATAAGCGACTCAGCTTTGGGATATGAAGTGCAGCGGAGGTGTTTCAAAGCACCATCCGGGGAGTACTGACCGGACTTCATGGAGTGCTCAATGTCATTTGATACACGCACTGACTCTGGAAGAACATCTAGAAAGAGTGAGAGCCACGTTTCAAATGCTTCTGGATCATGGGCTTACCTTGCACGCAGAGAAATGAGCATTCCTCCAGAAGGAAGTCAGCTTTTTTGGATATAAGTTCTTCGAACATGGAATCATGCCTCATCCAGCCAAGCTCCAAGATATCTTCTCCTCACCAGCACCTACCAATGTCACCGGAGTCCGGAGTCTCTTGGGAATAGTCACTTATTGTGGCCGGTTCATCCACACCCTCATGTTGCTTACCGCCCCTCTTCGGGAGGGGACAAAGTCCATCACCATGTGGGAATGGGGCCAGTCCATGAACAGGCATTTCAGGTCACAAAATATGGCCTGTCCGAAGGCACCACTTTAGCCTACTTTGACCCAGGCTAGAATCAGAGCTGTCAGTGGATGCCAGCCTCGTGGGACTTGGAACTGTAATCTTGCAGAAACAATCCACTGGAAACTGGGCCCCAATGTCATATGCCTTTTGCAACCTCACTGACACAGAGCAACGATACTCCAACATTGAAAAGGAGGCTATCACCATCCACTGGGGGTGTCAACACTTCCACATCCACCTGTATGGACACCCTTTTATTATCCACATGGACCAAAAGCCATTCATTCCACTCTTTTCAGGATCGTCATCCAAGCCACCACCGGGAATGGAGAAGTGGATACTGCAGCTCCAGGAGTACTGTTTCTCAGCGGTTTTCCGCCTCGGATCAGTCAACCTGGCTGAATACCTTTCTAGACATGCTTGACCCATCAGGTAGGAAACCGAAGCGGAGGAAGTCGATGAGTATGTGAAACTAGTTTTTGAAAGGTCCAGGCCATTCCCCATCCCACTGGATGACATTGTGGCTGAAACAAAAAAGGACAATTGTCTCCAGCTAGTGATGGCTGCCATAACCTCTGGCAAGTGGGACAAAATGAGGCGTACCTTGTCCCGTTGCACAACGGATGCTGAACAAACCCTCACGTCACTCCGACATGTCAGAGACGAGGTAGTGATATCCCCCAAAGTATGTCTACCAAGGGAGCCCGCATTGCAATTCCACATGCCCTTCAACAAAGAGCTGTCGATCTGGCCTACTCCAGACATCAGGGAATTGTAAAGTCCAAAGCCAGACTGTGAAGCAAAGTGTGGTTTTCTCTCTCTTGACAATATGGTGGAGTGGACAATCATCCAGTGCTCAAAGTGCCAAGCAGCCAACCCAACCGAACCCCTGGCACCATCATTATGACTTCCATCCTGGAAATTCCATGGCACCATGCTAGGGTGGTTTTTGGCATTCTCTTAGATGGACTCCACATGCTGGTGATAGTGGATGACTTTTCCAAGCACCTTGAGATAAAGATTGTGGATACCACTTCAGCCAACCAGACTATTCCTCGAAATAAAAAGATAATCGGCACCCATGTGGTCATCCACGAGTTCTGCACCAATAACTGACCTCCTTTCACAAGCCAAGATTTTATTGAATATCTTAAATCACAGAACATCCATCATCAAAAAATCACACCCCGTTGGCCTCGGGCAAATGGAGAGGTGGGGCGCCAATGAGAACTTTGAACAAGACGATTTGCGTTGCTGTGACAGACGGGAGAAACATTGACTGTGTGTTGTACATGTTTCTCCAAGAGTACTGCCTAACTTCTCCAATGATTTATGCCTCAATTGGCCAGTGTTAGAAATGGGGTCTTTGGTTGGCAGGCAGGTTACCCCCTGTCCAAGCAAGGACCCTCACTCTAGTCAGGGTAAAAGAGAATC
Organism: Pleurodeles waltl; assembly: GCF_031143425.1. Taxonomy (NCBI): domain Eukaryota; kingdom Metazoa; phylum Chordata; class Amphibia; order Caudata; family Salamandridae; genus Pleurodeles; species Pleurodeles waltl. The sequence continues at coordinate 923,887,495 of NC_090444.1, forward strand.
ACCCACAGAGAACCCCTGCTTATCCCCTTGGTTGCTTGGCACGAGCAGTATGCTTAACTCCAGAGAGCTAGGTGTCAAGTATTTGTACCAACACACAGTAACTTAATGAAAACACTATAAAATGACACAACAGAGGTTTAGAAAAATAGAAAATATTTATCTAAATAACACAAGACCAAAACGACAAAAATCCACAATACACAAGTCATTACTAAAATTGCAAAAAGAGTCTTCATGTAATTTTAAACACACACTAACGCTGTTAGAATGAAAATGTACCTTGGGTGCGTCAAAAATAACCCCTCAGGGGCGAGGGTGCATCAAAAGGGGCTTGCAATGCGTCGATTTCACTCTCGAGTGAGACCTCGGGCCATATTTATACTTTTTGATGCAAAACTGCGCTAACGCAGTTTTGCGCCAAAAAAATTAGCGCCGGCTAACGCCATTCTGAAGCGCCATGCGGGTGCCGCATTTATTCAATGACGTTAGCCGGCGTTAGCTGTCGGCGTTAGCCGCCGGCGTTGTCTGGTGTGCGTTAAAAAAAACAACGTACACCAGGCAGCGCCGGCGTAGGGGGAAAATGGCGTATGGGCGTCCACAAATGGTGCAAGTCAGGCTGAGGCAAAAAAATCGCCTCAACCCGGTTTGCTCCATTTTTTTACGACGCCCAACCCCCATTGAAATGACTCCTGTCTTAGAAAAGACAGGAGTCATGTCCCCTTGCCCAATGGCCATGCCCAGGGGACTTCTGTCCCCTGGGCATGGTCATTGGGCATAGTGGCATGTAGGGGGGCACAAATCAGGCCCCCCTATGCCACAAAAAAAAAAAAAAAAATACTTACCTGAACTTACCTTAATGTCCCTGGGGTGGGTCCCTCCATCCTTGGGTGTCCTCCTGGGGTGGGCAAGGGTGGCAGGGGGTGTCCCTGGGGGCAGGGGAGGGCACCTCTGGGCTCATTCTGAGCCCACAGGTCCCTTAACGCCTGCCCTGACCCAGGCGCTAAAATCTGGCGCTAATGCGGGTTTTTTAGACCCGCCCACTCCCAGGCGTCATTTTTGCTCGGGAGTATAAATACGACGCATATGCATCGGAGTCATTTTTTAAGATGGGGACGCCTACCTTGCATATAATTAACGCAAGGAAGGTGTTCACGCAAAAAAATGACGCTAACTCCATGAACTTTGGCGCTAGACGCGTCTAACGCCAAAGTATAAATATGGAGTTAGTTTTGCGTCGAATTTGTGTAAAAAAAAACGACGCAAATTCGGCGCAAACGGAGTATAAATATGCCCCCTCGTGTCATTTCTCCTTTAGTCGGGTCGGCATGCGTCGTTTCTTTTCTCCACAGGAGAGTGATGCGTCGATCCGGTCAGCACTCTCGGGTCCGGGCAGGCCTTGCATTTCATGCCCAGCAGTGTTTGAGTCAGAAATTTTGCCGCACGTTGGTCTGAAAACCACGCAGTGCGGGTTGCGATCTCACCAGCCTCCGTCAGCGATGCTGTGTGTCATTTCTCCAGCCGCAGGCGTCGATCTTCTGGTAGCGTTGCACGCGAGCATTGATTTTCAGCTGTGAAGCCGGCATTCTGTGCGTGGATTTCTCACTCTTGGGCTGCCTGCTTCTCTTCTCAGGGTCCCAGGAACTGGATGGGCACCACTTGGCAGAGTAGGAGTCTCTCCAGAAGCTCCAGGTGCTGGCAGAGAGACGTTTTTGCTGTCCCTGGGACTTCAAACAACAGGAGGCAAGGTCTAAATAAATCCCTTGGAGAGTTCTTCACAAGAAGGAAGGCAACACAAAGTCCAGTCTTTGTCCTCTAGCACAGGCAGAAGCAGCAACTGCAGGATCGCTCCACAAAGCACAGTCACAGGCAGGGCAGCTCTTCTTCCTCAGCTCTCCAGCTCTTCTCCAGGCAGAGGTTCCTCTTGGTTTCCAGAAGTGTTCTAAAGTCTGTGGATTGGGTGCCCTTCTTATATCCATTTTGCCCATTGAAGTAGGCTTACTTCAAAGGAAAGTCTCTCTTGGTTGTGAAATCCTGCCTTGCCCAGGCCAGGCCCCAGACACACACCAGGGGGTCGGAGACTGCATTGTGTGAGGGCAGGCTCCTAGCACAGATGGCTCATCAGGATATGCAGGCTACACCCCAGCTCCCTTTGTGTCACTGTCTAGTGAGAGGTACAACCAGCCCAACTGTCAAACTGACCCAGACAGGGAATCCACAAACAGGCAGAAATGGTTTAAGAAAGAAAATGCTCACTTTCTAAAAGTGGCATTTTCAACACACAATCTTAAAATCAACTTTACTAAAAGATGTATTTTTAAATTGTGAGCTCAGAGACCCCAAACTCCAAATATCTATCCGCTCCCAAAGGGAATCTACACTTTAATCATATTTAAAGGTACCCCCCATGTTAACCTATGAGAGGGACAGGCCTTGCACAGTGAAAAAACTAATTTTGCAATTTTTCACTGTCAGGACGTATAAAACACATTGCTATATGTCCTACCTTAACCATACACTGCACCCTGTCTGCCCTTAGGGATCTCTAAGGCCTACCTTAGGGGTGCCTTACATGTAAGAAAAGGGAAGGTTTAGGCCCGGCAAGTGGGCACACTTACCAAGTCGAATTTACAGTTTAAAACTACACACAGACACTGCAGTGGCAGGTCTGAGAACTGATTACAGAGCTACTTATGTGGGTGGCACAACTAGTGCTGCAGGCCCACTAGTAGCATTTGATTTACTGGCCCTGGGCAACTCTAGTTCACTGTACTAGGGACCTACTAGTAAATCAAATATGCCAGTCACGGATGAACCAACTACATACAGATTTTTTACCGAAACACTTGCACTTTAGCACTTTTTAACAGTGGTATAGTGCCCAGAGTAACAAAAACAGCAAAAACAGAGTCCAGCACACATCAACAACTTGGGAAACAAAGGCAAACAGTTGAGGGAGACTTCGCCAAGGATGAAAAGTCTAAAAGCCAGTATGTGAAACATTCCCTCATATTGAGCTCGCGTCCGCCATCAGATGCCTTGGTGTGACGGAAAGCTATCAATGACAAGATGTTTTCCAGAAGGAAGTTTCGACATTGGTATCTGCGGAGAGGAGATTTGGTGATCGTAAGAGAGAGGCACCCAGGGAGCAACTTTCAACAACGCTTCAAGCACCAGTCCAAGGAAGGTGGTGCAGGTCAAAGGGACCATGGTCACCGCTAAGAGAGGTACTGAAGCAGACAGGAGGAACGTGGCACTGTTAAAACTCTACAGGCCCGGGAGGGATCCCACCGCTGAGGAACTAACTCTGGCCAGTAAGCGAGATAACGTGGATGACAGAGACAGTCTTTTTGATCTTGCAACCTCTGAAAGCTCAGGCCCGGAAGGCGAGACTTGGTGCAACCACCCATGATCGCACTTCACAGTCAGAGAAGTCGAGTCAAGTGAAGTTTGATATTGTCATTTGCTTTGATCTGTCTCTATCTTTCTCTCTCTTTCTCTCTCCATTTTCCCTGATGTTTTCCTTGTCTCTCTTTGTGGTTGTTGGGAGGGATGTTATTTTGTCACCTCGGCCTACCCCTCAATCCTACTTGCCCCAGGGGGATTTCTGGTGTCCTCCCTGCCCTGCTGTGTCTAAGTAGTCCCAGTCATGACATCAGGACATCGTTAATAAATACTCCTGTTCTTCCACCCGCTGGCAGACTAACAGAGAACTTGTGTCTAGTGTGCCTCATTTCATGGGCCAGTTTTGCACAGCATTCGCCAGCTGGAGGCCCCAAACCCACATATAGCGAATAGTACTGATCTGAAGTAATATCATGTTTGCATTGTACTAAACTGTGCTAATGTGTATTTGTGAGAAAACAGAGCTGATTGCAGAGGCCCCCTGACTTTTTGCCCCATTTTTCACTTTTTGCTGGTGTTTTCCTGACTCCGATGGTGGCCTGGGTACTGCTAACCAGTCCCAGGGCCTGTGCTCTGTTTAAAATCAGTATGCAAATTAGGCTATCAATAATTGGCTAAGTCCACCTACCTATAAGTCTCTAGTATATGGTAGGGCATGTAGGTTTAGGTACCCCAGTATAGGTAGTGCACCCATAGGTGCACTGCTGCGGTGTCCAGTGTCATTTTAAAGGCAGTCCTGCCTTGCTGGCTGCTTTTAAATTAAACTACCATGCAAATTCGACTTTGGAATTAAAAGTAGTTCCAAAGCCTTAAACTACCTTATTTTTACAAATACGTCACCCCTAAGGTGTGCACTATGTGCCCCTAGGGCTGGGTGCCAGGTAACTATAAGAAGGGACCTTATAAAAATAGTTTTATAAGCCCTGGTGAGGTAAAACAGCCAAATTTGTTTTCCCCTCATTGTAGTGAAATGCCTCCATAGGCTAGAATGGGGAAACTTTATTTTAATTTTAAAAATCCTCTTAAGTAACAGATACTACAAGTTTGGTTTCAAATTAACACTTCCAGTTGTTGGATTTAATATAACTTGTTCAGGTAAAGAGTTTTATACTTTACCTGAAAAGTTGCCAACTTCAGCCCTGCAGTTTTTTTGCTGCTTTGCTCTGATTGGTAAGCCTCTGGCAGCCTTGATGAGGTGTGAAGTGGCTTGGCTCCACACAAAGAGGTGTGCCTGGGGGAGGAGATCTCCCCTCAGCAGATGGGTAAGGAGGAAGGGAGAGGGCTGCCAAACTGGTCTTTAAAGGCAGGAAAGGACATTTGGAGCAACCCAGCAACACCCTCACATCCTGCAAACCCAGACAATTAGGTGCCCCCTTGATTAGATTAGGAGAGGGCAGGAGAGAGGTGTGTTTAGGATTTTTAACTACACCAGTGGGTGGGCTCAGCCAGATGTAGCCTCCAAAAATCACTTTCAGCCATGATGGATTTTTGAGGAATGTTGCTCCCTGGGATTAATTTTTACCACACTTTCCAGGAAGTGGTAATCACAGGGGGAAGGACCCTGCCCCTGACTGGAGAACCAGGATCCCCCTGTTTTTCACCCAGGAGCAAAGATAAAACTGGCAGACCTGCACCCACACTGGAGTTCCCTACCAGATCCCTACCAGGAAGAACTACGAAAGAAGAAGGACTGCCCCGCTGGACCCCTGACCTGCACCTGGACACTGCACTCTGAAGGACTGCACCAGCTGCACAATTGGGCTTCACCACAAGAAGGACTTTGCCTGACTTCAACTGGTTCAAGGAGGGACTCCCTGTTTGCTACAGGTGAAAAATTGCTTACCAGAGTCCCCTGCACCAACTCCTGAAGAAACCAATCAGCTGACCACTGTCCAGTGGCCAAAAAGAAGTGTGTTCCAGGTGCATTCTGGGAGTTGTAGTCCACACCCTCAAGGAGCATCTCAGAGCTTCTGGAACCTTTCGGTGAGCTGTGGACCTCAAAAGAACCCTAAAAGAACATCTGGAAGAAGATCCAGAAGTTTGGAGAAATTTGGAGAACTTTTGGAAAAAAGCTATGTAGAGGGACCGACCCGCCGCGGCAACTCTAGCCGGCTTGCCTCAACCGTGACCCGGCCTGACTTGCAGGTTCGTCCCGGTGAAGAAAATCTCCAAAAAAGTGACTAAGTCCAAACGTAGGAAGTTTACCGGGACCTCCCAGGCAGTGTATACGAAGAGGGCTCCAGGGATGTCGCGTCAAGATTCAGGTTTGCCCCGGTCGAAGGATTTTCACCTCGAAAAAACAACTAAGTGCGAAGGTAAAAATCACCACCAAGGGCTCCCGTGAAGCGTATCTGAGGAAGAGTTCCAGGAGGTCGGATTGGGCTTGCAGGTTCGCCCTGCTGAAGAAAATCTCCAGAAAAATGACTAAGTCCTAAGGTAAACTTTTGACCGAGGCCTCCCGCGGGCTGTAGCTGGGCCGGGCTCCATTGCGGTCGGCCTTAAACTTTGACTTTGCCCCGGTCAAGGTGCAACCAGATGACCAGATTGGCGCTTTTTGTTTCTATGCACTAGAAAGCATTAATTATTTAAAAATTCATACCTCCGGTTCCCCTTGTCTGATTTTATTTGTTTTGGTGTCAATTTAAAGCTAAAAATAGTTCCTATTTTTATAAATTGATTTTGGATTTTTAAACTGTTTCCTGTGTTTTATTTAATTACTGTTTTGTGATATTTGAATGCTTTAAGCTTTGTCTCCTAAATTAAACCTTGTCGCTCGTTGCCAACCTACCAAGGGTTGAGCTAGGTTTAATTTACTGAGACCTAACTGGACCTAAGTGGATGTTAGTGGCCTATTGCTAAGTGTAGGTACTTACCTGCCCTTACCAATAACCCATTTTCCAACAGCCTTGGATAATGTATGCACAACACATAAACCAGATTAAATGAAGGAGGTAATCTAGTATCCGTGTGCACCCTAACAGACAGATATTCGTGTGTATGCAATTGTGCCACCATGGAACTGAACATGTGATTGGAGTGGTGGCTCATTATCTATATCTTTTATAAATATTTTGAAATGCTTGATGTAATTTTTCGTTACAGTGACACTGGGTAGACATTTATGACCACAAGTGGGGCTAATGAATAATGGGGAAATAACATTGACAAAATAGGCAGGAGGAGTATATGAAAGATCATATCAGGTAAAGCAGTAAATCCATGCTATGTTGAATGAAGCAGTCACACATGGAAGGTGCTGCAAAAAGATGTCAGCAAAATGTAGTTCAGAGTTGAGTAGAGTCAAGGTCATACAGACTTGTGGTAAGAAGAATCTGTTTCTCCAATGTTTGTCAACTGCAAATGTACATGAAAGTACTCATACAGTCTCAATCTTTCCAACTTCCATAAGATGATGTGCAAATCTAAAATTGTGTCCAATCTGTATTCAGTTGGTTCTGAACACAACCGGCACACATACAATCTATCTGCATGCCATTCTTAGATAAAAGCGCAAGGTTGTGGCCAGAGCTTACACAGAAAGTACATGAAAGTGACAGTACACATTCATGGTTCGCAATATTCTGCTCCTGCTCCTATAATTCTCTGTCCTATCTGTTTTACTGTAAGTCAAGATCCAATAAATTCAAATCTAATTATCTGAACATTGCCGGATCATCCTAAGCTTGTAAAATAGCCTAATTCAATAACACTCTCACTGCTACTTAATTATGAGTTATTTATGAACTTTTGATTTTAAGCCCCCTCACAAAAAGCTGTTAATCCTGAAATAAATGAGCGTTGTAAAAAGAGGATTTCATCCAAAAATGATCAATCCTATATCAGTGGCCAAAGAGTTCAACCCACCTTACCATCAGTTACCTTCTTGACAAATCTCATGCTTGTAGAGGAACACCATTTTCACTATCACTTCTTTCAAGACACCACAACTGTTCTGACAGAAATGGCGGGAGCCTAGTGCAAGTGTTCATGGACCAGTGTGGATCAATTATAAAGAATCCAACATTATGCATTACATTTAGGCTCAATAATGGATTTACCACTACAAAGCATGGCATTGTCAATCAGTCAGTCAAATATTCTTTATTTGGTTACTTAAAACCATAAAAGAAACAGACAATCAACATTCAATGAGTAATCCACATAAAATCAGACATTCCTCTTGACAGCTTGCATAAGACATATCTTAAAAACACACAGATAAATAACAATGATAAAATGTCCTGTTATAGTCACCACAAAGAACATTGGGGGTCATTCTAACCCTGGCGGTCCAAGACCGCCAGGGCTAAAATGACGGGGGCACCGCCAACAGGCTGGCGGTGCCCCGCTGGGCATTCTGACCGCGGCGGTTTGACCGCGGTCAGAAGTTGAAAACCGGCGGTCTCCCGCCGGTTTTCTGCTGCCCGTTTGAATCCTCCATGGCGGCGCAGCTCGCTGCGCCGCCATGGGGATTCTGACAGCCCATACCGCCATCCTGTTCCTGGCGGTTCGCCCGCCAGGAACAGGATGGCGGTATGGGTTGTCGTGGGGCCCCCGTAAGAGGGCCCCACAAAGAATTTCACTGTCTGCATTGCAGACAGTGAAATTCGCGACGGGTGCCACTGCACCCGTCGCACCTTCCCACTCCGCCGGCTCCATTCGGAGCCGGCGTCCTCGTGGGAAGGTAGTTTTGCACTGGGCTGGCGGGCGGCCTTTTGGCGGTCGCCCGCCAGCCCAGTGCAAAACCCAGAATACCCTCAGCGGTCTTCCAACCGCGGAGCGGTATCTTGGAGGGGGAAGTCTGGCGGGCAGCCTCCGCCACCCGCCAGACTTAGAATCACCCCCATTATGTACAGTCTTTGAACCTTTAGATGTGTTGGCTATAAATCTAATTTTTGTCTAAGTTCCACGGATTCTGGAACTGGCCACATTAAAATACAAAAATTCATTAGACAACATCTGCATAACTTGTTTCTCTCAGTAAAGGCAAAATATACTATTGTCTCAAAGAACTATAGTTTTCGTAAAACAGTACAAAATGCATGGTGTCTTGTTCTGAGAAGGAATCACAACTGCAAGTACCTAAACTCACAACTTTGTTCCACCCCTACAGTTTGGGCAAGAGCCCATGCAGTGAACTATGCCTGAAGTGGGGATTTGTGCCCACCGTGACATAGGGTTCAATAAGCATAATTGGTTTAGTGTAAAATAGGTTTGTACTGAGGATTTGCACATCTCCCTCCCTTCTCTCTCTGCATGGGCTGCAGATATTAAGGCCCTCATTCCAACCCTGGCGGTCTGTGACCGCCAGGGTGGATGTCCACGGAAGCACTGCCAACAGGCTTCCTGCCGGATTAGCCCCGGCTGGGAGAATCCTCATGCAGCGCCGCCATGGGGATTCTGACCCCCTTCCCGCCAGCCTGTTTCTGGCGGCTTTGACCATTCGGAGCCGGCTTCGATGTTGCAGGGCCTTTCCCGCTGGGCCGGCGGGCGCTCCTTTGGTGGGCGCCCGCCGGCCCAGGGTGAAAGCCAGAATGGCCTCTGGGGTCTTTTGACCGCGGAGCGGCCAAATGGCGGTGACCGCATGGCGGATGACCGCTTATGTGTCTTTTGACCCAAATACTCATATACAATCCTTTCTGAAGTCATGTATAGATTGAGTCTTCCCAGTTTGCACATGAGGCTTTGATATAACTGAGCCAAGGAACACTACCAACCCTCTCAAGAGACTTGTAATCTTTCAATATTGTCTGGTTTAATTCCAAGTCTGCATATAGCCATATTGCGATCCATCTTAGTAAAGGTCAGATTGCTAACAGATCTGAAATATAGCCCAGTCCTAATTCTTCATAGCCAATATAAGAGGCCATATTTTGGGAGACTTATAATAGGCCTGTTACCAGGTTCATGATGAATCTTTGAAATTGTGATCCCCTATGGTTTGACCTCTCTTTTAAGGGAGTCCCATGTCTGTTTCCTTAAACCATACCTAGATTTCTCCAAACCTTTTCACCTTTGGCTGGGGGCCCAAATTAGAAACAAGAGGATCCACCTCCAAGCCTAATTTTTCCTCTACATTCTGTATTTCGTCATTTAAAGCTCCTACTGCAGAAGTGAGAAAGGAAATGGTAGACAGGCAGTTCCGGGGACCCTTTTGGTTAGCTGGGCCAATTGAACATGAAGATAGTCACTCATTATGACCTTGTAGATGAGAGGTGGCCCAGTCCAGCCTCCTCCAGGCACAGAAAGGCAAAGATGGTCCTTGGCCCATTCTTATCTATGTCAGGCCCGGACATATTCCACGTGTGTCCATGCTATGGGGAAGTGATGCTGGTTAAATAGCTCCCACCTGCATGCTCAGGCTGTCCCTGCCTTTCAGGAGTAGGACGCTCTGAGGCTTCGAGTCCTGCCCCACTGTGCCACTGAGCCGCTGGCCTCCAAGATGCATTCTGTGGCATGGGTAAGTGATGCAGGTTAAATACCACACACCAGCATACTTAGGTTGGTCCCGCCTTTCAGGAGGAGGGCGTTCTGGTAATTTGAGTTCTGCCCCTCTGTGCTGTTGACCTGCTGGCCTCCAAGCTGCATTCTTTGGGTCCAATGACCTTTGACATTCAAGGGCATTGGGTTCAATTACCTTTATGCCTCACTGGCTAATAATTGCTTTGAAGGCGTCCCCCTGCCTCCTACTCCAGAAATCTCTCAATGTGTGAGAACAGCAACACCCTGAATCAATGTGCACGTGCTGACCACAGAAGTCATTACGATGCTTGGGTAATTTACAGTGCAGTTAAGTTGTATGTGTTTATTAATAGTTTTAATGTGTTTTGAATACTTTGTGACAGTGTTTATTTATGTATTTATGTAGGATGTATTATTTAAACAAATAGCTAATTATTAGTTATTTGAAAGTAGGGATAGGTTTGCTGTTTTAACCCCTCATAAGCTTAAAGAAGAGAATTCATTATTGGTTATTTATGCATAGGGTTGGGATTAAGTGTGCTTATGTCCTGATAAGCTTAAAAAAGGAAATGGAAAATTGGTTTTAATTAAATTTAGGGGAGAGGGTTGGGGAGTAGCCCCCCCCTCCATAAGCTTACAAAAGGAATTCATGATTTTGTTTATGTATATTTAGGGCTAGTGCTAGGACGTTTACTCGCTATAGGCTTAGAACATCTGTTGGAAAATGGGTTATTGGTAGGGCAGGTAGGTACCTACACCTAGCAACAAGCCACTAACCTCCACATAGGTACAGTTAGATCTCAGTAAATTAATCCCAGCTCAACCCTTGGTAGCTTGGCAACGAGCGTCAAGGCTTAACTTAGGAGACAAAGTGTAAAGCATTCAAATATCACAAAACAGTAATTAAATAAAACACAGGAAACAGTTTAAAAATCCAAAACCAATTTATAAAAATAGTTTATATTTTTATCTTTAAAATGACACAAAAACGATTAAAATTGGTTCAGGGGAACCGGAGATATGAATTTTTAAAGAATTATTACTTTTCTAGCGCTTAGAAACAAAAAGCGCCAATCGGGTCATCTGGTTGCACCTCGACCGGGGCAAAGTCAAACTTTCAGGCCGACCGCATTGGAGCCCTGCTCGGCTACAGGTCGCGGGAGGCCTCGGTTAAAAAGTTACCTTCTGACTTAGTCTTTATTTTGAAGTTTTTCTTCACCGGGACGAACTTGCCAGTTGAATCCGACCTCCTGGAGCCCTTGTCCGGATACGCGATGTGGGTTTCCTCGGTGGAGACTTTTACCTTCGGACTTAGTCGTTTTTTCGAGATGAAAATCCTTCGACCGGGGTAAACCTGGATCTTGATCCGACGTCCATGGAGCCCTTCTCGGATACGATGGCTGGGAGGTCCCGGTCAACTTTTTACGTTCGGACTTAGGGCCTGATTCTAACTTTGGAGGATGGTGTTAAACCGTCCCAAAAGTGGCGGATATACCACCTACCGTATTACGAGTCCATTATATCCTATGGAACTCGTAATACGGTAGGTGGTATATCCGCCACTTTTGGGACGGTTTAACACCGTCCTCCAGAGTTAGAATCAGGCCCTCAGTCTCTTTTTTGGATGTTTTTCTTTACCGGGACGAACCACGAAGTCAGGCCGGGTCGCGGTTGAGGCAAGCCGGCTAGAATTTCCGCGGCGGGTCAGTCCCTCTCTGGAGCTTTTTTCCAAAAATTCTCAAATCTTTTCCAAACTTCTGGGGCTTCACCCAGATGTTCTTTTAAGGTTCTTTTGGGGTCCACAGCTCACCCCAAGGGTCCAGAAGTTCTGTGATGGTCCTTGGGGGGTGCGGACTTCAACTCCCAGAATGCACGTGGCGCAAACTCCTTTTTGGCCACTGGACAGTGGTCAGCTGGTCGCTTTCTTCAGGAGTTGGTGCAGGTGACTCTGGTTTAGCAATTTTTCACCTGTAGCAAACAGGGAGTCCCTCCTTGAACCAGTTGAAGCCAGGCAAAGTCCTTCTTGTGGTGAAGCCCAAGTGTGCAGCTGGTGCAGTCCTTCTGAGTGCAGGGTCCAGGTGCAGGCCAGGGGTCCAGCAGGGCAGTCCTTCTTCTTCTTTAGTTCCTTTCTTGTTGAATTCTGGAGGGGATCTGAGGTGTGGGTGCAGGTTTGCCAGTTTTATCCTTGCTCCTGGGTGAAAAGCAGGGGGGCCCTGGTTCTCCAATCAGGGACAGGGTTGTCCCCCTGTGATGACCACTTCCTGGGAAGTGTGGCAAAAATCCATCCCAGAAGGCAACAGTTTCTAAAAATCCAACATGGATGAATCTGATTTTTGGAGGTTACATCTGGCTGAGCCCACCCACTGGTGTGGCTAAAAATCATAAACACACCCCTCTCCTGCCCTCTCCTAATCTAATCAAGGGGGCACCTAGCTGTCTGGGGTTGCAGGATGTGGGGGTGTTGCTGGGTGCTGCAAATGTCCTTCTCTGCCTTTGAAGACCAGTTTGGCAGCCCTCCCCCTTCCTGCCTCACCATCTGTTGAGGGGAGATTCTCTCCCCCAAGCACATTCCTTTGTGTGAAGCCCGGCCACTTCACACCTCATCAAGGCAGCCTGGCAGAAGCTGCTGCAGGCTGGCCAATCAGAGCACAGCAGCAAAAACAATGCAGAGCTGAAATTGGCAACTTTTTAGGTAAAGTCTAAACTTTTTACCTGGACAAGTTATATTAAATCCAACAACTGGAAGTTGTGGGATTTATTACAACAATCAATTTGATACCAAATTCTTGGTATGTAACATTTAAGGAGACTTTAAAATTTAAAATAAAGTCTGCCCATTCTAGCCTATGAAGGCCATTTACTTCAATGAGGGAAAAACGAATTTGGCTGTTTTTACCTCACCAGGGCTTATAAATCTATTTTTATAAAGTCCCTGCTTATAGTTACATGGCACCCAGCCCTAGGGGCACATAGGGCACACCTTAGGGGTGACTAATATGTAAAAATAAGGTAGGTTAAGACTTTGGAAGTACCTTTAATTCCAAAGTCGAATTTGCATATAACTTTAATTTAAAAGCAGCCAGCAAGGCAGGCTTGCTTTTAAAATGACACTGGGCACCTCAGCAGTGCACCTAGGTGTGCACCACCTATGCTGTGGTCCCTAAACCTACATGCCCTACCATATACTAGGGACTTATAGGTAGGTTAACTTAGCCAATTATAATTAGCCTAATTTGCATATCCATTTTACACAGAGCACAGGCCCTGGGACTGGTTAGCAGTACCCAGGGCACCATCAAAGTCAGGAAAACACCAGCAAAAAGAGGAAAATGGGGGCAAAAAGTTATGGGGCCTCTGCAATCAGCCCTGTTTTCTCACACAACCCCCCCCCAGCCCACACGCCCAGGAGACTCAGCCCAACCCTGGGAGAGTCTTCCTGGCTTGTTAGGCGAGGAAGAAAGTGAAGAAAACTGGCTGTCCCTTTGCAGGGCCTACTCTGCCTTATATCCTCCTGTCAGGGTCACTCCCTATGGGTAGTGAAGCCATCCCAACAGTAAAAGGACCCAACTCAAACTGAAACTTTCCTCTAGGGGGGTCTTCCTCCTTTCTCTCTGCCAACTTGGGTAGTGAGGTGCCCACCTCCCCTACTCCAAACTTTGCTAGGGCAACACCTAGCTTACCCAAAGAGGTCACCCAACACTTGAGCAACCCCACCATGACCAATAGGGTCAGGGGGCCTACTTTGCTATTGGCCCTGGGGTCTGCCTCCCAGGCCAAGTACAGTGCTGCCAGGAAGGCTAGCACCCAGCAGAGGCTACTGACAGCTGTCAGTACCCAGAACCACACCCTAAGCTCTCCACTGACAGGTGGCTGAGCTGCTTTAGGGGCAACTTTGGGGTCCTGGCACCCCTCTTGCTGTCTAGAGTGGGGGGCTACCACCTCCTGTGGCAGACACCCTCCTTCCACTCTCCCTTCTGTCAGTGCAGGGGCAACACCTTGCATCTGGACAGCTGCCTGACTACTCAGGACTTCCTTGGGGTCAGGTGAGGCCTCACCAGTGCCAACTCTGGGCTCCCCCCTTACTGGGGCAGAAGGCCCTTGGCTCCCTGGAACTCTCTTTAAGAGTGGCCTACCCTTCCTTTTCTTCTTTCCTTTTCTTGGGGACCCCTGTCTCCTAACTGTAGGGACTGACTCCCCAGGACTTTGGGTTGGGGGGACACCCTGGGCGACCACCCCATCTGTGACCAGACTCACCTCTGGGAGGTCATTGCCCAGGATACAATCTAGGGGAAGGTCAGCACTGACTACCACCCTAATCCAGTCAAGGATACCCTCCCTCTCTAGGGGCACTATGGCTACAGGTTTGGAGGTGACCTCCCCTGTGGCTATCCTGACTTTCTTTGTCTTTCCTGGGACATACATGTCTGGGGTCACTAACCGGTCACTCACTATAGTGTGACTGGCACAGGTGTCTCTCAGGCCAGTGGTAGGGATCCCATTCACTTGAATGTGGTGGAAGTGCCTACTCCCACCCTCAGGGATCACCAGCTTACCATCTGGTCTTTTCTCCCAGCTCAATGCTAGGAGGACTTCATCATCTGAGGAACCCTCCTCTATGGCTACACTGGACAGCCCAGTGCTAACCACCTTCTTTGGACAGGCTGCATCTCCTCTGAAGTGACCTGTCTGCTGACAGTCAAAGCAAGCCCTACTGTCCAAGAGCTTTTTTAACCCTGGGTCTAACTGTCTCTGCTGGTCAGAGTGGGATTTACTCTCCTCCTTCTTAGGGTTCTGGGGTACAGAGGGAGTCTCTGTGGTGGGCTTACCACCTCCCTCCTTAGGTTTTTGGGGACCTGTCCCCCCCTTCTTGGAGTCTCCCCCCTGGGACTTGACAACCACCCTGGTTCTCAACCACTCATCAGCTGCCTCCCCTAGCTCTCTAGGGTTGGTCTGCTTAGAGTCCACTAGATGCTGGCGTAACCTTTCTTGGGTACAATTGGTCAAGATGTGCTCTCTCATGATCAGATTGTATAACCCCTCATAAGTATCTACTTTGTTACCAATAATCCAGCCCTCTAGTGCCTTTAGTGAAATGTCCACAAAGTCAACCCAAGACTGGGTACTGACCTTCTGGGTGTCCCTGAACTTCATTCTATATTGCTCTGGGGTCAGACCAAACTTCTTGGCTAAGCACCTCTTCATACTAGGGTATGAATCTGCCTCCTCCCCCCTTAAGGTCAGAAGCCTATCCCTCCCTGAGTTGGGGACCAACTCCCACAAAAGGGAACCCCAGTATTGAGGCCTAACCCTTCTCATTTGGAGTGCCCTCTCAAAGGCCCCCAGCCACTTATCTATGTCATCCCCCTCTACACAAGCAGGAACTACCCCCTTGGGTAATCTGGGGCAAATTCCCCCACCCATGGACACCTCAGCTTCTTTATCGCTGCTTCCATCTCTTTTCTCTTTGTATGCCCACTTTTTCTTTTCTAGGGCCAGCTTCTCTGCTTCCAAAGCTATGTATGCTAGCTGGGCCTCCAGCTCTCTTTCTCTGATGGATGGGTTCTCTCCTCATGAAAGGACCCCCTTCCCACCACTAGCTTTGGATCTGCCCCTAGTGACTGTATTTACTGAGGACCGTTCTTCCTCGTCCTCACTTAGGGTCAGATGCCTTCCCTCCCCTGAGTGGTTAGAGCTTGCATCCTCCCTTCTTTCTCCCTCCTCTGGAGCTTCTTCTGACTCTACCTCTTGGGCCTCAGCCCATGCTGTCAGGGATGTGATCAGGATTTGCTTCCTGAGATCAGTGGTTGCAGGCAACCCTCTTTCAATACACAACCCCCTAAGCTGGACTACTGTCAGTGTGGGTAGGCTAGCCAGATCAAGCTCCATGGTTCCCTAGTTTTGTGTCAACAAAAACTTTTTGCAAAAATTGGAAACAAGAATTTAGAAAAATTACAAAAATTCAATAATTGAAATTAATCCAAATTAAAAATTAAAAACAATTTTTGCACTAGGACAATTTAAAGGATTTTTAATTTGTTTTACCTAAAACTGTAACGTGATATTGAACACAAGTACAGGATCCCGTCGCTGTTTCCAATTATGTTGGAAAATGGGTTATTGGTAGGGCAGGTAGGTACCTACACCTAGCAACAAGCCACTAACCTCCACATAGGTACAGTTAGGTCTCAGTAAATTAATCCCAGCTCAACCCTTGGTAGCTTGGCAACGAGCGTCAAGGCTTAACTTAGGAGACAAAGTGTAAAGCATTGAAATATCACAAAACAGTAATTAAATAAAACACAGGAAACAGTTTAAAAATCCAAAACCAATTTATAAAAATAGTTTATATTTTTATCTTTAAAATGACACAAAAATGATTAAAATCGGTTCAGGGGAACCGGAGATATGAATTTTTAAAGAATTATTACTTTTCTAGCGCTTAGAAACAAAAAGCGCCAATTGGGTCATCTGGTTGCACCTCGACCGGGGCAAAGTCAAACTTTCAGGCCGACCGCGATGGAGCCCTGCTCGGCTACAGGTCGCGGGAGGCCTCGGTTAAAAAGTTACCTTCTGACAGTCTTTATTTTGAAGTTTTTCTTCACCGGGACGAACTTGCCAGTTGAATCCGACCTCCTGGAGCCCTTGTCCGGATACGCGATGTGGGTTTCCTCGGTGGAGACTTTTACCTTCGGACTTAGTCGTTTTTTCGAGATGAAAATCCTTCGACCGGGGTAAACCTGGATCTTGATCCGACGTCCATGGAGCCCTTCTCGGATACGATGGCTGGGAGGTCCCGGTCAACTTTTTACCTTCGGACTTAGTCTCTTTTTTGGATGTTTTTCTTTACCGGGACGAACCACGAAGTCAGGCCGGGTCGCGGTTGAGGCAAGCCGGCTAGAATTTCCGCGGCGGGTCGGTCCCTCTCTGGAGCTTTTTTCCAAAAATTCTCAAATCTTTTCCAAACTTCTGGGGCTTCACCCAGATGTTCTTTTAAGGTTCTTTTGGGGTCCACAGCTCACCCCAAGGGTCCAGAAGTTCTGTGATGGTCCTTGGGGGGTGCGGACTTCAACTCCCAGAATGCACCTGGCGCAAACTCCTTTTTGGCCACTGGACAGTGGTCAGCTGGTCGCTTTCTTCAGGAGTTGGTGCAGGGGACTCTGGTTTAGCAATTTTTCACCTGTAGCAAACAGGGAGTCCCTCCTTGAACCAGTTGAAGCCAGGCAAAGTCCTTCTTGTGGTGAAGCCCAAGTGTGCAGCTGGTGCAGTCCTTCTGAGTGCAGGGTCCAGGTGCAGGCCAGGCGTCCAGCAGGGCAGTCCTTCTTCTTCTTTAGTTCCTTTCTTGTTGAATTCTGGAGGGGATCTGAGGTGTGGGTGCAGGTTTGCCAGTTTTATCCTTGCTCCTGGGTGAAAAGCAGGGGGGCCCTGGTTCTCCAATCAGGGACAGGGTCGTCCCCCTGTGATGACCACTTCCTGGGAAGTGTGGCAAAAATCCATCCCAGAAGGCAACAGTTTCTAAAAATCCAACATGGATGAATCTGATTTTTGGAGGTTACATCTGGCTGAGCCCACCCACTGGTGTGGCTAAAAATCATAAACACACCCCTCTCCTGCCCTCTCCTAATCTAATCAAGGGGGCACCTAGCTGTCTGGGGTTGCAGGATGTGGGGGTGTTGCTGGGTGCTGCAAATGTCCTTCTCTGCCTTTGAAGACCAGTTTGGCAGCCCTCCCCCTTCCTGCCTCACCATCTGTTGAGGGGAGATTCTCTCCCCCAAGCACATTCCTTTGTGTGAAGCCCGGCCACTTCACACCTCATCAAGGCAGCCTGGCAGAAGCTGCTGCAGGCTGGCCAATCAGAGCACAGCAGCAAAAACAATGCAGAGCTGAAATTGGCAACTTTTTAGGTAAAGTCTAAACTTTTTACCTGGACAAGTTATATTAAATCCAACAACTGGAAGTTGTGGGATTTATTACAACAATCAATTTGATACCAAAGTCTTGGTATGTAACATTTAAGGAGACTTTAAAATGTAAAATAAAGTCTGCCCATTCTAGCCTATGAAGGCCATTTACTTCAATGAGGGAAAAACGAATTTGGCTGTTTTTACCTCACCAGGGCTTATAAATCTATTTTTATAAAGTCCCTGCTTATAGTTACATGGCACCCAGCCCTAGGGGCACATAGGGCACACCTTAGGGGTGACTTATATGTAAAAATAAGGTAGGTTAAGACTTTGGAAGTACCTTTAATTCCAAAGTCGAATTTGCATATAACTTTAATTTAAAAGCAGCCAGCAAGGCAGGCTTGCTTTTAAAATGACACTGGGCACCTCAGCAGTTCACCTAGGTGTGCACCACCTATGCTGTGGTCCCTAAACCTACATGCCCTACCATATACTAGGGACTTATAGGTAGGTTAACTTAGCCAATTATAATTAGCCTAATTTGCATATCCATTTTACACAGAGCACAGGCCCTGGGACTGGTTAGCAGTACCCAGGGCACCATCAAAGTCAGGAAAACACCAGCAAAAAGAGGAAAATGGGGGCAAAAAGTTATGGGGCCTCTGCAATCAGCCCTGTTTTCTCACACAACCCCCCCCCAGCCCACACGCCCAGGAGACTCAGCCCAACCCTGGGAGAGTCTTCCTGGCTTGTTAGGCGAGGAAGAAAGTGAAGAAAACTGGCTGTCCCTTTGCAGGGCCTACTCTGCCTTATATCCTCCTGTCAGGGTCACTCCCTATGGGTAGTGAAGCCATCCCAACTGTAAAAGGACCCAACTCAAACTGAAACTTTCCTCTAGGGGGGTCTTCCTCCTTTCTCTCTGCCAACTTGGGTAGTGAGGTGCCCACCTCCCCTACTCCAAACTTTGCTAGGGCAACACCTAGCTTACCCAAAGAGGTCACCCAACACTTGAGCAACCCCACCATGACCAATAGGGTCAGGGGGCCTACTTTGCTATTGGCCCTGGGGTCTGCCTCCCAGGCCAAGTACAGTGCTGCCAGGAAGGCTAGCACCCAGCAGAGGCTACTGACAGCTGTCAGTACCCAGAACCACACCCTAAGCTCTCCACTGACAGGTGGCTGAGCTGCTTTAGGGGCAACTTTGGGGTCCTGGCACCCCTCTTGCTGTCTAGAGTGGGGGGCTACCACCTCCTGTGGCAGACACCCTCCTTCCACTCTCCCTTCTGTCAGTGCAGGGGCAACACCTTGCATCTGGACAGCTGCCTGACTACTCAGGACTTCCTTGGGGTCAGGTGAGGCCTCACCAGTGCCAACTCTGGGCTCCCCCCTTACTGGGGCAGAAGGCCCTTGGCTCCCTGGAACTCTCTTTAAGAGTGGCCTACCCTTCCTTTTCTTCTTTCCTTTTCTTGGGGACCCCTGTCTCCTAACTGTAGGGACTGACTCCCCAGGACTTTGGGTTGGGGGGGCACCCTGGGCGACCACCCCATCTGTGACCAGACTCACCTCTGGGAGGTCATTGCCCAGGATACAATCTAGGGGAAGGTCAGCACTGACTACCACCCTAATCCAGTCAAGGATACCCTCCCTCTCTAGGGGCACTATGGCTACAGGTTTGGAGGTGACCTCCCCTGTGGCTATCCTGACTTTCTTTGTCTTTCCTGGGACATACATGTCTGGGGTCACTAACCGGTCACTCACTATAGTGTGACTGGCACAGGTGTCTCTCAGGCCAGTGGTAGGGATCCCATTCACTTGAATGTGGTGGAAGTGCCTACTCCCACCCTCAGGGATCACCAGCTTACCATCTGGTCCTGTCTCCCAGCTCAATGCTAGGAGGACTTCATCATCTGAGGAATCCTCCTCTATGGCTACACTGGACAGCCCAGTGCTAACCACCTTCTTTGGACAGGCTGCATCTCCTCTGAAGTGACCTGTCTGCTGACAGTCAAAGCAAGCCCTACTGTCCAAGAGCTTTTTTAACCCTGGGTCTAACTGTCTCTGCTGGTCAGAGTGGGATTTACTCTCCTCCTTCTTAGGGTTCTGGGGTACAGAGGGAGTCTCTGTGGTGGGCTTACCACCTCCCTCCTTAGGTTTTTGGGGACCTGTCCCCCCCTTCTTGGAGTCTCCCCCCTGGGACTTGACAACCACCCTGGTTCTCAACCACTCATCAGCTGCCTCCCCTAGCTCTCTAGGGTTGGTCTGCTTAGAGTCCACTAGATGCTGGCGTAACCTTTCTTGGGTACAATTGGTCAAGATGTGCTCTCTCATGATCAGATTGTATAACCCCTCATAAGTATCTACTTTGTTACCAATAATCCAGCCCTCTAGTGCCTTTAGTGAAATGTCCACAAAGTCAACCCAAGACTGGGTACTGACCTTCTGGGTGTCCCTGAACTTCATTCTATATTGCTCTGGGGTCAGACCAAACTTCTTGGCTAAGCACCTCTTCATACTAGGGTATGAATCTGCCTCCTCCCCCCTTAAGGTCAGAAGCCTATCCCTCCCTGAGTTGGGGACCAACTCCCACAAAAGGGAACCCCAGTATTGAGGCCTAACCCTTCTCATTTGGAGTGCCCTCTCAAAGGCCCCCAGCCACTTATCTATGTCATCCCCCTCTACACAAGCAGGAACTACCCCCTTGGGTAATCTGGGGCAAACTCCCCCACCCATGGACACCTCAGCTTCTTTATCGCTGCTTCCATCTCTTTTCTCTTTGTATGCCCACTTTTTCTTTTCTAGGGCCAGCTTCTCTGCTTCCAAAGCTATGTATGCTAGCTGGGCCTCCAGCTCTCTTTCTCTGATGGATGGGTTCTCTCCTCATGAAAGGACCCCCTTCCCACCACTAGCTTTGGATCTGCCCCTAGTGACTGTATTTACTGAGGACCGTTCTTCCTCGTCCTCACTTAGGGTCAGATGCCTTCCCTCCCCTGAGTGGTTAGAGCTTGCATCCTCCCTTCTTTCTCCCTCCTCTGGAGCTTCTTCTGACTCTACCTCTTGGGCCTCAGCCCATGCTGTCAGGGATGTGATCAGGATTTGCTTCCTGAGATCAGTGGTTGCAGGCAACCCTCTTTCAATACACAACCCCCTAAGCTGGACTACTGTCAGTGTGGGTAGGCTAGCCAGATCAAGCTCCATGGTTCCCTAGTTTTGTGTCAACAAAAACTTTTTGCAAAAATTGGAAACAAGAATTTAGAAAAATTACAAAAATTCAATAATTGAAATTAATCCAAATTAAAAATTAAAAACAATTTTTGCACTAGGACAATTTAAAGGATTTTTAATTTGTTTTACCTAAAACTGTAACGTGATATTGAACACAAGTACAGGATCCCGTCGCTGTTTCCAATTATGTTGGAAAATGGGTTATTGGTAGGGCAGGTAGGTACCTACACCTAGCAACAAGCCACTAACCTCCACATAGGTACAGTTAGGTCTCAGTAAATTAATCCCAGCTCAACCCTTGGTAGCTTGGCAACAAGCGTCAAGGCTTAACTTAGGAGACAAAGTGTAAAGCATTCAAATATCACAAAACAGTAATTAAATAAAACACAGGAAACAGTTTAAAAATCCAAAACCAATTTATAAAAATAGTTTATATTTTTATCTTTAAAATGACACAAAAATGATTAAAATCGGTTCAGGGGAACCGGAGATATGAATTTTTAAAGAATTATTACTTTTCTAGCGCTTAGAAACAAAAAGCGCCAATTGGGTCATCTGGTTGCACCTCGACCGGGGCAAAGTCAAACTTTCAGGCCGACCGCGATGGAGCCCTGCTCGGCTACAGGTCGCGGGAGGCCTCGGTTAAAAAGTTACCTTCTGACTTAGGCCCTCATTCTGACCTTGGCGGGCGGCGGAGGCCGCCCGCCAAAGTCCCGCCGTCAGGTTACCGTTCCGCGGTCGAAAGACCGCGGCGGTAATTCTGACTTTCCCGCTGGGCTGGCGGGCGGTCGCCTTCAGACCGCCAGCCAGCCCAGCGGGAAAGAGGCTTCCACGATGAAGCCGGCTCGGAATCGAGCCGGCGGAGTGGAAGCTGTGCGACGGGTGCAGTTGCACCCGTCGCGTATTTCACTGTCTGCACAGCAGACAGTGAAATACATGTAGGGCCCTTCTTACGGGGGCCCCTGCAATGCCCATGCCAGTGGCATGGGCACTGCAGGGGCCCCCAGGGGCCCCGCGACCCCCCCTACCGCCATCCGGATCTCGGCGGTCCGACCGCCGGGATCTGGATGGCGGTAGGGGGGGTCGGAATCCCCGCGGCGGTGCAGCAAGCTGCGCCGCCGCGGAGGATTCAATGGGGCCGCGGTACACTGGCGGGACCCCGCCAGTGGTGCCGGTCCGACCGCGGCTTTACCGCCGCGGTCGGAATCCCCATTGGAGCACCGCCGGCCTGTCGGCGGTGCTCCCGCGGTCCTCCGCCCTGGCGGTCAAAGACCGCCAGGGTCAGAATGACCACCTTAGTCTTTATTTTGAAGTTTTTCTTCACCGGGACGAACTTGCCAGTTGAATCCGACCTCCTGGAGCCCTTGTCCGGATACGCGATGTGGGTTTCCTCGGTGGAGACTTTTACCTTCGGACTTAGTCGTTTTTTCGAGATGAAAATCCTTCGACCGGGGTAAACCTGGATCTTGATCCGACGTCCATGGAGCCCTTCTCGGATACCATGGCTGGGAGGTCCCGGTCAACTTTTTACCTTCGGACTTAGTCTCTTTTTTGGATGTTTTTCTTTACCGGGACGAACCACGAAGTCAGGCCGGGTCGCGGTTGAGGCAAGCCGGCTAGAATTTCCGCGGCGGGTCGGTCCCTCTCTGGAGCTTTTTTCCAAAAATTCTCAAATCTTTTCCAAACTTCTGGGGCTTCACCCAGATGTTCTTTTAAGGTTCTTTTGGGGTCCACAGCTCACCCCAAGGGTCCAGAAGTTCTGTGATGGTCCTTGGGGGGTGCGGACTTCAACTCCCAGAATGCACCTGGCGCAAACTCCTTTTTGGCCACTGGACAGTGGTCAGCTGGTCGCTTTCTTCAGGAGTTGGTGCAGGGGACTCTGGTTTAGCAATTTTTCACCTGTAGCAAACAGGGAGTCCCTCCTTGAACCAGTTGAAGCCAGGCAAAGTCCTTCTTGTGGTGAAGCCCAAGTGTGCAGCTGGTGCAGTCCTTCTGAGTGCAGGGTCCAGGTGCAGGCCAGGGGTCCAGCAGGGCAGTCCTTCTTCTTCTTTAGTTCCTTTCTTGTTGAATTCTGGAGGGGTTCTGAGGTGTGGGTGCAGGTTTGCCAGTTTTATCCTTGCTCCTGGGTGAAAAGCAGGGGGGCCCTGGTTCTCCAATCAGGGACAGGGTCGTCCCCCTGTGATGACCACTTCCTGGGAAGTGTGGCAACAATCCATCCCAGAAGGCAACAGTTTCTAAAAATCCAACATGGATGAATCTGATTTTTGGAGGTTACATCTGGCTGAGCCCACCCACTTGTGTGGCTAAAAATCATAAACACACCCCTCTCCTGCCCTCTCCTAATCTAATCAAGGGGGCACCTAGCTGTCTGGGGTTGCAGGATGTGGGGGTGTTGCTGGGTGCTGCAAATGTCCTTCTCTGCCTTTGAAGACCAGTTTGGCAGCCCTCCCCCTTCCTGCCTCACCATCTGTTGAGGGGAGATTCTCTCCCCCAAGCACATTCCTTTGTGTGAAGCCCGGCCACTTCACACCTCATCAAGGCAGCCTGGCAGAAGCTGCTGCAGGCTGGCCAATCAGAGCACAGCAGCAAAAACAATGCAGAGCTGAAATTGGCAACTTTTTAGGTAAAGTCTAAACTTTTTACCTGGACAAGTTATATTAAATCCAACAACTGGAAGTTGTGGGATTTATTACAACAATCAATTTGATACCAAATTCTTGGTATGTAACATTTAAGGAGACTTTAAAATTTAAAATAAAGTCTGCCCATTCTAGCCTATGAAGGCCATTTACTTCAATGAGGGAAAAACGAATTTGGCTGTTTTTACCTCACCAGGGCTTATAAATCTATTTTTATAAAGTCCCTGCTTATAGTTACATGGCACCCAGCCCTAGGGGCACATAGGGCACACCTTAGGGGTGACTTATATGTAAAAATAAGGTAGGTTAAGACTTTGGAAGTACCTTTAATTCCAAAGTCGAATTTGCATATAACTTTAATTTAAAAGCAGCCAGCAAGGCAGGCTTGCTTTTAAAATGACACTGGGCACCTCAGCAGTGCACCTAGGTGTGCACCACCTATGCTGTGGTCCCTAAACCTACATGCCCTACCATATACTAGGGACTTATAGGTAGGTTAACTAAGCCAATTATAATTAGCCTAATTTGCATATCCATTTTACACAGAGCACAGGCCCTGGGACTGGTTAGCAGTACCCAGGGCACCATCAAAGTCAGGAAAACACCAGCAAAAAGAGGAAAATGGGGGCAAAAAGTTATGGGGCCTCTGCAATCAGCCCTGTTTTCTCACACAACCCCCCCCCAGCCCACACGCCCAGGAGACTCAGCCCAACCCTGGGAGAGTCTTCCTGGCTTGTTAGGCGAGGAAGAAAGTGAAGAAAACTGGCTGTCCCTTTGCAGGGCCTACTCTGCCTTATATCCTCCTGTCAGGGTCACTCCCTATGGGTAGTGAAGCCATCCCAACTGTAAAAGGACCCAACTCAAACTGAAACTTTCCTCTAGGGGGGTCTTCCTCCTTTCTCTCTGCCAACTTGGGTAGTGAGGTGCCCACCTCCCCTACTCCAAACTTTGCTAGGGCAACACCTAGCTTACCCAAAGAGGTCACCCAACACTTGAGCAACCCCACCATGACCAATAGGGTCAGGGGGCCTACTTTGCTATTGGCCCTGGGGTCTGCCTCCCAGGCCAAGTACAGTGCTGCCAGGAAGGCTAGCACCCAGCAGAGGCTACTGACAGCTGTCAGTACCCAGAACCACACCCTAAGCTCTCCACTGACAGGTGGCTGAGCTGCTTTAGGGGCAACTTTGGGGTCCTGGCACCCCTCTTGCTGTCTAGAGTGGGGGGCTACCACCTCCTGTGGCAGACACCCTCCTTCCACTCTCCCTTCTGTCAGTGCAGGGGCAACACCTTGCATCTGGACAGCTGCCTGACTACTCAGGACTTCCTTGGGGTCAGGTGAGGCCTCACCAGTGCCAACTCTGGGCTCCCCCCTTACTGGGGCAGAAGGCCCTTGGCTCCCTGGAACTCTCTTTAAGAGTGGCCTACCCTTCCTTTTCTTCTTTCCTTTTCTTGGGGACCCCTGTCTCCTAACTGTAGGGACTGACTCCCCAGGACTTTGGGTTGGGGGGGCACCCTGGGCGACCACCCCATCTGTGACCAGACTCACCTCTGGGAGGTCATTGCCCAGGATACAATCTAGGGGAAGGTCAGCACTGACTACCACCCTAATCCAGTCAAGGATACCCTCCCTCTCTAGGGGCACTATGGCTACAGGTTTGGAGGTGACCTCCCCTGTGGCTATCCTGACTTTCTTTGTCTTTCCTGGGACATACATGTCTGGGGTCACTAACCGGTCACTCACTATACTGTGACTGGCACAGGTGTCTCTCAGGCCAGTGGTAGGGATCCCATTCACTTGAATGTGGTGGAAGTGCCTACTCCCACCCTCAGGGATCACCAGCTTACCATCTGGTCCTGTCTCCCAGCTCAATGCTAGGAGGACTTCATCATCTGAGGAATCCTCCTCTATGGCTACACTGGACAGCCCAGTGCTAACCACCTTCTTTGGACAGGCTGCATCTCCTCTGAAGTGACCTGTCTGCTGACAGTCAAAGCAAGCCCTACTGTCCAAGAGCTTTTTTAACCCTGGGTCTAACTGTCTCTGCTGGTCAGAGTGGGATTTACTCTCCTCCTTCTTAGGGTTCTGGGGTACAGAGGGAGTCTCTGTGGTGGGCTTACCACCTCCCTCCTTAGGTTTTTGGGGACCTGTCCCCCCCTTCTTGGAGTCTCCCACCTGGGACTTGACAACCACCCTGGTTCTCAACCACTCATCAGCTGCCTCCCCTAGCTCTCTAGGGTTGGTCTGCTTAGAGTCCACTAGATGCTGGCGTAACCTTTCTTGGGTACAATTGGTCAAGATGTGCTCTCTCATGATCAGATTGTATAACCCCTCATAAGTATCTACTTTGTTACCAATAATCCAGCCCTCTAGTGCCTTTAGTGAAATGTCCACAAAGTCAACCCAAGACTGGGTACTGACCTTCTGGGTGTCCCTGAACTTCATTCTATATTGCTCTGGGGTCAGACCAAACTTCTTGGCTAAGCACCTCTTCATACTAGGTATGAATCTGCCTCCTCCCCCCTTAAGGTCAGAAGCCTATCCCTCCCTGAGTTGGGGACCAACTCCCACAAAAGGGAACCCCTGTATTGAGGCCTAACCCTTCTCATTTGGAGTGCCCTCTCAAAGGCCCCCAGCCACTTATCTATGTCATCCCCCTCTACACAAGCAGGAACTACCCCCTTGGGTAATCTGGGGCAAACTCCCCCACCCATGGACACCTCAGCTTCTTTATCGCTGCTTCCATCTCTTTTCTCTTTGTATGCCCACTTTTTCTTTTCTAGGGCCAGCTTCTCTGCTTCCAAAGCTATGTATGCTAGCTGGGCCTCCAGCTCTCTTTCTCTGATGGATGGGTTCTCTCCTCATGAAAGGACCCCCTTCCCACCACTAGCTTTGGATCTGCCCCTAGTGACTGTATTTACTGAGGACCGTTCTTCCTCGTCCTCACTTAGGGTCAGATGCCTTCCCTCCCCTGAGTGGTTAGAGCTTGCATCCTCCCTTCTTTCTCCCTCCTCTGGAGCTTCTTCTGACTCTACCTCTTGGGCCTCAGCCCATGCTGTCAGGGATGTGATCAGGATTTGCTTCCTGAGATCAGTGGTTGCAGGCAACCCTCTTTCAATACACAACCCCCTAAGCTGGACTACTGTCAGTGTGGGTAGGCTAGCCAGATCAAGCTCCATGGTTCCCTAGTTTTGTGTCAACAAAAACTTTTTGCAAAAATTGGAAACAAGAATTTAGAAAAATTACAAAAATTCAATAATTGAAATTAATCCAAATTAAAAATTAAAAACAATTTTTGCACTAGGACAATTTAAAGGATTTTTAATTTGTTTTACCTAAAACTGTAACGTGATATTGAACACAAGTACAGGATCCCGTCGCTGTTTCCAATTATGTTGGAAAATGGGTTATTGGTAGGGCAGGTAGGTACCTACACCTAGCAACAAGCCACTAACCTCCACATAGGTACAGTTAGGTCTCAGTAAATTAATCCCAGCTCAACCCTTGGTAGCTTGGCAACGAGCGTCAAGGCTTAACTTAGGAGACAAAGTGTAAAGCATTCAAATATCACAAAACAGTAATTAAATAAAACACAGGAAACAGTTTAAAAATCCAAAACCAATTTATAAAAATAGTTTATATTTTTATCTTTAAAATGACACAAAAATGATTAAAATCGGTTCAGGGGAACCGGAGATATGAATTTTTAAAGAATTATTACTTTTCTAGCGCTTAGAAACAAAAAGCGCCAATTGGGTCATCTGGTTGCACCTCGACCGGGGCAAAGTCAAACTTTCAGGCCGACCGCGATGGAGCCCTGCTCGGCTACAGGTCGCGGGAGGCCTCGGTTAAAAAGTTACCTTCTGACTTAGTCTTTATTTTGAAGTTTTTCTTCACCGGGACGAACTTGCCAGTTGAATCCGACCTCCTGGAGCCCTTGTCCGGATACGCGATGTGGGTTTCCTCGGTGGAGACTTTTACCTTCGGACTTAGTCGTTTTTTCGAGATGAAAATCCTTCGACCGGGGTAAACCTGGATCTTGATCCGACGTCCATGGAGCCCTTCTCGGATACGATGGCTGGGAGGTCCCGGTCAACTTTTTACCTTCGGACTTAGTCTCTTTTTTGGATGTTTTTCTTTACCGGGACGAACCACGAAGTCAGGCCGGGTCGCGGTTGAGGCAAGCCGGCTAGAATTTCCGCGGCGGGTCGGTCCCTCTCTGGAGCTTTTTTCCAAAAATTCTCAAATCTTTTCCAAACTTCTGGGGCTTCACCCAGATGTTCTTTTAAGGTTCTTTTGGGGTCCACAGCTCACCCCAAGGGTCCAGAAGTTCTGTGATGGTCCTTGGGGGGTGCGGACTTCAACTCCCAGAATGCACCTGGCGCAAACTCCTTTTTGGCCACTGGACAGTGGTCAGCTGGTCGCTTTCTTCAGGAGTTGGTGCAGGGGACTCTGGTTTAGCAATTTTTCACCTGTAGCAAACAGGGAGTCCCTCCTTGAACCAGTTGAAGCCAGGCAAAGTCCTTCTTGTGGTGAAGCCCAAGTGTGCAGCTGGTGCAGTCCTTCTGAGTGCAGGGTCCAGGTGCAGGCCAGGGGTCCAGCAGGGCAGTCCTTCTTCTTCTTTAGTTCCTTTCTTGTTGAATTCTGGAGGGGATCTGAGGTGTGGGTGCAGGTTTGCCAGTTTTATCCTTGCTCCTGGGTGAAAAGCAGGGGGGCCCTGGTTCTCCAATCAGGGACAGGGTCGTCCCCCTGTGATGACCACTTCCTGGGAAGTGTGGCAAAAATCCATCCCAGAAGGCAACAGTTTCTAAAAATCCAACATGGATGAATCTGATTTTTGGAGGTTACATCTGGCTGAGCCCACCCACTGGTGTGGCTAAAAATCATAAACACACCCCTCTCCTGCCCTCTCCTAATCTAATCAAGGGGGCACCTAGCTGTCTGGGGTTGCAGGATGTGGGGGTGTTGCTGGGTGCTGCAAATGTCCTTCTCTGCCTTTGAAGACCAGTTTGGCAGCCCTCCCCCTTCCTGCCTCACCATCTGTTGAGGGGAGATTCTCTCCCCCAAGCACATTCCTTTGTGTGAAGCCCGGCCACTTCACACCTCATCAAGGCAGCCTGGCAGAAGCTGCTGCAGGCTGGCCAATCAGAGCACAGCAGCAAAAACAATGCAGAGCTGAAATTGGCAACTTTTTAGGTAAAGTCTAAACTTTTTACCTGGACAAGTTATATTAAATCCAACAACTGGAAGTTGTGGGATTTATTACAACAATCAATTTGATACCAAATTCTTGGTATGTAACATTTAAGGAGACTTTAAAATTTAAAATAAAGTCTGCCCATTCTAGCCTATGAAGGCCATTTACTTCAATGAGGGAAAAACGAATTTGGCTGTTTTTACCTCACCAGGGCTTTTAAATCTATTTTTATAAAGTCCCTGCTTATAGTTACATGGCACCCAGCCCTAGGGGCACATAGGGCACACCTTAGGGGTGACTTATATGTAAAAATAAGGTAGGTTAAGACTTTGGAAGTACCTTTAATTCCAAAGTCGAATTTGCATATAACTTTAATTTAAAAGCAGCCAGCAAGGCAGGCTTGCTTTTAAAATGACACTGGGCACCTCAGCAGTGCACCTAGGTGTGCACCACCTATGCTGTGGTCCCTAAACCTACATGCCCTACCATATACTAGGGACTTATAGGTAGGTTAACTTAGCCAATTATAATTAGCCTAATTTGCATATCCATTTTACACAGAGCACAGGCCCTGGGACTGGTTAGCAGTACCCAGGGCACCATCAAAGTCAGGAAAACACCAGCAAAAAGAGGAAAATGGGGGCAAAAAGTTATGGGGCCTCTGCAATCAGCCCTGTTTTCTCACACAACCCCCCCCCAGCCCACACGCCCAGGAGACTCAGCCCAACCCTGGGAGAGTCTTCCTGGCTTGTTAGGCGAGGAAGAAAGTGAAGAAAACTGGCTGTCCCTTTGCAGGGCCTACTCTGCCTTATATCCTCCTGTCAGGGTCACTCCCTATGGGTAGTGAAGCCATCCCAACAGTAAAAGGACCCAACTCAAACTGAAACTTTCCTCTAGGGGGGTCTTCCTCCTTTCTCTCTGCCAACTTGGGTAGTGAGGTGCCCACCTCCCCTACTCCAAACTTTGCTAGGGCAACACCTAGCTTACCCAAAGAGGTCACCCAACACTTGAGCAACCCCACCATGACCAATAGGGTCAGGGGGCCTACTTTGCTATTGGCCCTGGGGTCTGCCTCCCAGGCCAAGTACAGTGCTGCCAGGAAGGCTAGCACCCAGCAGAGGCTACTGACAGCTGTCAGTACCCAGAACCACACCCTAAGCTCTCCACTGACAGGTGGCTGAGCTGCTTTAGGGGCAACTTTGGGGTCCTGGCACCCCTCTTGCTGTCTAGAGTGGGGGGCTACCTCCTCCTGTGGCAGACACCCTCCTTCCACTCTCCCTTCTGTCAGTGCAGGGGCAACACCTTGCATCTGGACAGCTGCCTGACTACTCATGACTTCCTTGGGGTCAGGTGAGGCCTCACCAGTGCCAACTCTGGGCTCCCCCCTTACTGGGGCAGAAGGCCCTTGGCTCCCTGGAACTCTCTTTAAGAGTGGCCTACCCTTCCTTTTCTTCTTTCCTTTTCTTGGGGACCCCTGTCTCCTAACTGTAGGGACTGACTCCCCAGGACTTTGGGTTGGGGGGGCACCCTGGGCGACCACCCCATCTGTGACCAGACTCACCTCTGGGAGGTCATTGCCCAGGATACAATCTAGGGGAAGGTCAGCACTGACTACCACCCTAATCCAGTCAAGGATACCCTCCCTCTCTAGGGGCTTTATGGCTACAGGTTTGGAGGTGACCTCCCCTGTGGCTATCCTGACTTTCTTTGTCTTTCCTGGGACATACATGTCTGGGGTCACTAACCGGTCACTCACTATACTGTGACTGGCACAGGTGTCTCTCAGGCCAGTGGTAGGGATCCCATTCACTTGAATGTGGTGGAAGTGCCTACTCCCACCCTCAGGGATCACCAGCTTACCATCTGGTCCTGTCTCCCAGCTCAATGCTAGGAGGACTTCATCATCTGAGGAATCCTCCTCTATGGCTACACTGGACAGCCCAGTGCTAACCACCTTCTTTGGACAGGCTGCATCTCCTCTGAAGTGACCTGTCTGCTGACAGTCAAAGCAAGCCCTACTGTCCAAGAGCTTTTTTAACCCTGGGTCTAACTGTCTCTGCTGGTCAGAGTGGGATTTACTCTCCTCCTTCTTAGGGTTCTGGGGTACAGAGGGAGTCTCTGTGGTGGGCTTACCACCTCCCTCCTTAGGTTTTTGGGGACCTGTCCCCCCCTTCTTGGAGTCTCCCCCCTGGGACTTGACAACCACCCTGGTTCTCAACCACTCATCAGCTGCCTCCCCTAGCTCTCTAGGTTTGGTCTGCTTAGAGTCCACTAGATGCTGGCGTAACCTTTCTTGGGTACAATTGGTCAAGATGTGCTCTCTCATGATCAGATTGTATAACCCCTCATAAGTATCTACTTTGTTACCAATAATCCAGCCCTCTAGTGCCTTTAGTGAAATGTCCACAAAGTCAACCCAAGACTGGGTACTGACCTTCTGGGTGTCCCTGAACTTCATTCTATATTGCTCTGGGGTCAGACCAAACTTCTTGGCTAAGCACCTCTTCATACTAGGGTATGAATCTGCCTCCTCCCCCCTTAAGGTCAGAAGCCTATCCCTCCCTGAGTTGGGGACCAACTCCCACAAAAGGGAACCCCAGTATTGAGGCCTAACCCTTCTCATTTGGAGTGCCCTCTCAAAGGCCCCCAGCCACTTATCTATGTCATCCCCCTCTACACAAGCAGGAACTACCCCCTTGGGTAATCTGGGGCAAACTCCCCCACCCATGGACACCTCAGCTTCTTTATCGCTGCTTCCATCTCTTTTCTCTTTGTATGCCCACTTTTTCTCTTCTAGGGCCAGCTTCTCTGCTTCCAAAGCTATGTATGCTAGCTGGGCCTCCAGCTCTCTTTCTCTGATGGATGGGTTCTCTCCTCATGAAAGGACCCCCTTCCCACCACTAGCTTTGGATCTGCCCCTAGTGACTGTATTTACTGAGGACCGTTCTTCCTCGTCCTCACTTAGGGTCAGATGCCTTCCCTCCCCTGAGTGGTTAGAGCTTGCATCCTCCCTTCTTTCTCCCTCCTCTGGAGCTTCTTCTGACTCTACCTCTTGGGCCTCAGCCCATGCTCTCAGGGAAGTGATGAGGATTTGCTTCCTGAGATCAGTGGTTGCAGGCAACCCTCTTTCAATACACAACCCCCTAAGCTGGACTACTGTCAGTGTGGGTAGGCTAGCCAGATCAAGCTCCATGGTTCCCTAGTTTTGTGTCAACAAAAACTTTTTGCAAAAATTGGAAACAAGAATTTAGAAAAATTACAAAAATTCAATAATTGAAATTAATCCAAATTAAAAATTAAAAACAATTTTTGCACTAGGACAATTTAAAGGATTTTTAATTTGTTTTACCTAAAACTGTAACGTGATATTGAACACAAGTACAGGATCCCGTCGCTGCTTCCAATTATGTTGGAAAATGGGTTATTGGTAGGGCAGGTAGGTACCTACACCTAGCAACAAGCCACTAACCTCCACATAGGTACAGTTAGGTCTCAGTAAATTAATCCCAGCTCAACCCTTGGTAGCTTGGCAACGAGCGTCAAGGCTTAACTTAGGAGACAAAGTGTAAAGCATTCAAATATCACAAAACAGTAATTAAATAAAACACAGGAAACAGTTTAAAAATCCAAAACCAATTTATAAAAATAGTTTATATTTTTATCTTTAAAATGACACAAAAATGATTAAAATCGGTTCAGGGGAACCGGAGATATGAATTTTTAAAGAATTATTACTTTTCTAGCGCTTAGAAACAAAAAGCGCCAATTGGGTCATCTGGTTGCACCTCGACCGGGGCAAAGTCAAACTTTCAGGCCGACCGCGATGGAGCCCTGCTCGGCTACAGGTCGCGGGAGGCCTCGGTTAAAAAGTTACCTTCTGACTTAGTCTTTATTTTGAAGTTTTTCTTCACCGGGACGAACCTGCCAGTTGAATCCGACCTCCTGGAGCCCTTGTCCGGATACGCGATGTGGGTTTCCTCGGTGGAGACTTTTACCTTCGGACTTAGTCGTTTTTTCGAGATGAAAATCCTTCGACCGGGGTAAACCTGGATCTTGATCCGACGTCCATGGAGCCCTTCTCGGATACGATGGCTGGGAGGTCCCGGTCAACTTTTTACGTTCGGACTTAGTCTCTTTTTTGGATGTTTTTCTTTACCGGGACGAACCACGAAATCAGGCCGGGTCGCGGTTGAGGCAAGCCGGCTAGAATTTCTGCGGCGGGTCGGTCCCTCTCTGGAGCTTTTTTCCAAAAATTCTCAAATCTTTTCCAAACTTCTGGGGCTTCACCCAGATGTTCTTTTAAGGTTCTTTTGGGGTCCACAGCTCACCCCAAGGGTCCAGAAGTTCTGTGATGGTCCTTGGGGGGTGCAGACTTCAACTCCCAGAATGCACCTGGCGCAAACTCCTTTTTGGCCACTGGATAGTGGTCAGCTGGTCGCTTTCTTCAGGAGCAGGGGACTCTGGTTTAGCAATTTTTCACCTGTAGCAAACAGGGAGTCCCTCCTTGAACCAGTTGAAGCCAGGCAAAGTCCTTCTTGTGGTGAAGCCCAAGTGTGCAGCTGGTGCAGTCCTTCTGAGTGCAGGGTCCAGGTGCAGGCCAGGGGTCCAGCAGGGCAGTCCTTCTTCTTCTTTAGTTCCTTTCTTGTTGAATTCTGGAGGGGATCTGAGGTGTGGGTGCAGGTTTGCCAGTTTTATCCTTGCTCCTGGGTGAAAAGCAGGGGGACCCTGGTTCTCCAATCAGGGACAGGGTCGTCCCCCTGTAATGACCACTTCCTGGGAAGTGTGGCAAAAATCCATCCCAGAAGGCAACAGTCTCTAAAAATCCAACATGGATGAATCTGATTTTTGGAGGTTACATCTGGCTGAGCCCACCCACTGGTGTGGCTAAAAATCATAAACAGACCCCTCTCCTGCCCTCTCCTAATCTAATCAAGGGGGCACCTAGCTGTCTGGGGTTGCAGGATGTGGGGGTGTTGCTGGGTGCTGCAAATGTCCTTCTCTGCCTTTGAAGACCAGTTTGGCAGCCCTCCCCCTTCCTGCCTCACCATCTGTTGAGGGGAGATTCTCTCCCCCAAGCACATTCCTTTGTGTGAAGCCCGGCCACTTCACACCTCATCAAGGCAGCCTGGCAGAAGCTGCTGCAGGCTGGCCAATCAGAGCACAGCAGCAAAAACAATGCAGAGCTGAAATTGGCAACTTTTTAGGTAAAGTCTAAACTTTTTACCTGGACAAGTTATATTAAATCCAACAACTGGAAGTTGTGGGATTTATTACAACAATCAATTTGATACCAAATTCTTGGTATGTAACATTTAAGGAGACTTTAAAATTTAAAATAAAGTCTGCCCATTCTAGCCTATGAAGGCCATTTACTTCAATGAGGGAAAAACGAATTTGGCTGTTTTTACCTCACCAGGGCTTATAAATCTATTTTTATAAAGTCCCTGCTTATAGTTACATGGCACCCAGCCCTAGGGGCACATAGGGCACACCTTAGGGGTGACTTATATGTAAAAATAAGGTAGTTTAAGACTTTGGAAGTACCTTTAATTCCAAAGTCGAATTTGCATATAACTTTAATTTAAAAGCAGCCAGCAAGGCAGGCTTGCTTTTACAATGACACTGGGCACCTCAGCAGTGCACCTAGGTGTGCACCACCTATGCTGTGGTCCCTAAACCTACATGCCCTACCATATACTAGGGACTTATAGGTAGGTTAACTTAGCCAATTATAATTAGCCTAATTTGCATATCCATTTTACACAGAGCACAGGCCCTGGGACTGGTTAGCAGTACCCAGGGCACCATCAAAGTCAGGAAAACACCAGCAAAAAGAGGAAAATGGGGGCAAAAAGTTATGGGGCCTCTGCAATCAGCCCTGTTTTCTCACAACATCATTATCAGTTGCGATTATATTTTGGGAAGGGATTTGGAGGGTATTGCCCACATAAACATAAAAAGGGAATTAGTTGTTGCTTTTAATTATATTGTGAGCTGGGGTTTTAGACGTTTACTCCTTCATGAGAGTAAAAAAGGAATTCATTATTGCTTTTACCTATTTATATGGAACTAGGTTGGGGGTTTACCCCATCCCATAAGCATAAAAAATAAATGTATTATTGAATTATTATAATTAGGGATTCGGTGGTGTGTTTTTTTAACTTACATTTTAATTTCAAATCAGAAATTAGAAAACATAGAGACAAATATTTAGTTGTAAACATGTCTTTATTAACCCCTTCCCCGCCATGGACGTAATGGTTACGTCCATGGCAGTGCCCGTTTGGTTCCATGGACGTAACCATTACGTCCTTCTACCGGCCCTCGGGGGAAGCGCTAGCGCTCCCCCCAAGTGCCGCCCCTCCACCCCCCCCAGGCCAGGGCTGAAAGGGGAATCCCTTCCCCTTCAACCCCCGACCACCCCACCCCCCTGTGACGTCAGCACTCGCGCGAGCGCGCGCTGACAATCACAGAGCCTCCCCCATCGCGCTGGGATCGAAAGAGAAATGCTGAGCATTTCTCTTTCGATCACGTGGGGGAGGCAAATAGAGGCTTCAAAGGGAAGGAAATGTATTTCCTTCCCTTTGAAGTCTCTCCCAGGGTTTCAAAAGCCGGATTGCTTGCAATCCAGCTTTTGAAACCCCACTAGACACCAGGGATGTTTTTTTTTTTTTTTAAAGTGACATAAGGGAGCGACCCCTTGGGCAAGGGTCGCTCCCAGGGGGGCATTTTTTTTAAAGCCTTTTATGGATACTTTTTTTTTTGTTTTGTTTTGTGTTTTAGGTGTGGGGAGCGACCCCTTAGGCAAGGGTCACTCCCATAGGGGGCAAATTATATTTAGGCCATTTATGCCCCCCTTGGGGGCAGATTGGCCTATTTTTATGAGGCCAATCTGCCCCAAGGAGGGTAGAAACCACTAGACACCAGGGAGTTTTTTTTCTTTTTTTGTTTTTTTTTCACGTAAGGGGAGCGACCCCTTAGGCAAGGATCGTTCCCCTGGGGGGGGCAAATTTATTTTAGGCCATTTCTGCCCCCCATCTGGGAAGATCAGCCTATTGTAATTAGGCCGATCTGCCCCCAAGGGGGGTAGAAACCACTAGGCACCGGGGATTTTTGTTGTTGTTGTTGTTTTACAGATGGGGAGCGTCCCCTTAGGCAAGGGTCGCTCCCCTGGAGGGGCAAATTGTATTTAGGCCATTTCTGCCCGCTTTGGGGGCAGATCGGCCGATTATAGTTCCATCTGCCCCCAGGGGGGGCAGAAACCACTAGGCACCAGGGATCTTTTTTTTGCGCTGTCACGCAAGGGGAGCGACCTTGTAGGCAAGGGTCGCTCTCCGGTGGGGGTGGGGGTGCAAATTTATTTTAGGCCATTTCTGCCCCCACTGGGGGGGCAGAAACCTCTAGGCGCCAGGGCAATTTTTTTTTGTGTGGTTTTTTTTGTTTGTTTGTTTTTTTAGAGATGGGGAGCGACCCATTAGGCAAGGGTCGCTCCCCTGTTGGGCAAATTGTATTTAGACCATTTCTGCCCCCCTTGGGGGCAGATTGGCCGATTTTAGGTCAATCTGCCTCCAAGGGGGCAGAAACCACTAGGCACCGGGGATTTTTTTTTGGGCACCAATGTCACGCAGGGGGAGCGACCCCGTAGGCAAGGGTCGCTCCCGGGCGGGGGTTGGGGGGCCAAATTTATTTTAGGCCATTTCTGCCCCCCCCTGGGGGCAGATCGGCCTATTGTTATTAGGCCGATCTGCCCCCGGGGGGCAGAAACCTCTAGGCGCCAGGGCAAATTTTATTTTGTGTTTTTTTTTAGTTTTTTTGTTTTTTTAGAGATGGGGAGCGACCCATTAGGCAAGAGTCGCTCCCCTGGGGGGCAAATTGTATTTAGACCATTTCTGCCCCCCTTGGGGGCAGATTGGCCGATTTTAGGTCAATCTGCCTCCAAGGGGGCAGAAACCACTAGGCACCGGGGATTTTTTTTTTGGCGCCAATGTCATGCAGGGGGAGCGACCCCGTAGGCAAGGGTGGCTCCCGGGCGGGGGTTGGTGGGGTGGGGGGCCAAATTTATTTTAGGCCATTTCTGCCACCCCCGGGGGCAGATCGGCCTATTGTTATTAGGGCGATTTGCCCCCAGGGGGGGCAGAAACCTCTAGGCGCCAGGGCAAATTTGATTTTGTGTTTTTTTATGTTTGTTTGTTTTTTTAGAGATGGGGAGCGACCCATTAGGCAAGGGTCGCTCCCCTGGGGGGCAAATTAGGGGAGCGACCCCGTAGGCAAGGGTCGCTCCCGGGCAGGGGTTGGGGAGGGGCACATTTATTTTAGGCCATTTCTGCCCCCCTGGGGGCAGATCGGCCTATTGTTATTAGGCCGTTCTGCCCCCAAGGGGGGCAGAAACCTCTAGGCGCCAGGGCAAATTTTATTTTGTGTTTTTTTTTTTTTATTTTTTTTTTAGAGATGGGGAGCAACCCATTAGGCAAGGGTCGCTCCCCTGCGGGGCAAATTGTATTTAGACCATTTTTGCCCCCCTTGGGGGCAGATTGGCCGATTTTAGGTCAATCTGCCCCCAAGGGGGCACAAACCACTAGGCAACGGGGTTTTTTTTTTTGGCGCCAATGTCACGCAGGGGGAGCGACCCCGTAGGCAAGGGTCGCTCCGGGGAGGGTGGGGGGACAAATTTATTTCTGCCCCCCCTGGGGCCGGCTGAGCTAGAGGCCAAAATCCACAGGTAGGCACTGTTTTCTATGAAAAAAATGTGATGTGTCCACGTTGTGTTTTGGGCCATTTCCTGTTGCGGGCGCTAAGCCTACCCACACAAGTGAGGTATCATTTTTATCGGGGGACTTGGGGGAACGCGGGTGGAAGGAAATTTGTGGCTCCGCTCAGATTCCAGAACTTTCTGTCACCGAAATGTGAGGAAAACGTGTTTTTTTAGCCAAATTTTGAGGTTTGCAAAGGATTCTGGGTAACAGAACCTGGTCAGAGCCCCACAAGTCACCCCATCTTGGATTCCCCTGGGTTTCTAGTTTTCAAAAATGCACTGGTTTGCTAGGTTTCCCCAGATGCCGGCTGAGCTAGAGGCCAAAATCCACAGGTAGGCACTGTTTTCTATGAATTTTTTTTATGTGTCTACGTTGTGTTTTGGGCCATTTCCTGTTGCGGGCGCTAGTCCTACCCACACAAGTGAGGTATAATTTTTATCGGGAGACTTGGGGGAAACCTGGGTGGGAGGAAATTTGTGGCTCCTCTCAGATTCCAGAACTTTCTGTCACCGAAATGTGAGGAAAATGTGTTTTTTTAGCCAAATTTTGAGGTTTGCAAACGTTTCTGGGTAACAGAACCTGGTCAGAGCCACACAAGTCACCCCATCTTGGATTCCCCTAGGTCTCTAGTTTTCAAAAATGCACAGGTTTGGTAGGTTTCCCTAGGTGCACACAAGTGAGGTATCATTTGTATCGGGAGACTTGGAGGAACATAGATTAGCAAAACAAGTGTTATTGCCCCTTGTCTTTCTCTACATTTTTTCCTTCCAAATATAAGAGAGTGTGTAAAAAAGACATCTATTTGAGAAACGCCCTGTAATTCACATGCTAGTATGGTCACCCCCGAATTCAGAGATGTGCAAATAACCACTGCTCCTCAACACCTTATCTTGTGCCCTTTTTGGAAATACAAAGGTTTTCTTGATAGCTATTTTTCACTCTTTATATTTCAGCAAATGAATTGCTGTATACCCAGAATAGAATGAAAACGCACTGCAGGGTGCAGCTCATTTATTGGCTCTGGGTACCTAGGGTTCTTGATGAACCTACAAGCCCTATATGACCCCGCAACCAGAAGAGTCCAGCAGACGTAACGGTATATAGCTTTAAAAAATCTGACATTGCAGGAAAAAGTTACAGAGTAAAACGTAGAGAAAAATTGCAGATTTGTTCACCTCAATTTCAATATTTTGTTTTTTCAGTTGTTATTTTCTGTAGGAAACCCTTGTAGGATCTACACAAATTACCCCTTGCTGAATTCAGAATTTTGTCTTTTTTTCGGAAATGTTTCGGTTTCTGGGGTCCAGCATTGGTTTCATGCCCATTTCTGTCACTCACTGGAAGGAGGCTGAAAGCACAAAAAATCGTAAAAATGGGGTATGTCCCAGTAAAATGCCAAAAGTTTGTTGAAAAATTGGGTTTTCTGATTCAAGCATGCCGTTTCCTGAAAGCTAGGAAGCTGGTGATTTTAGCACCACAAGCCCTTTGTTGATGCCATTTTCAGGGAAAAAACCACAAGCCTTCTTCTGCAGCCCCTTTTTCCCATTTTTTTGAAAAAAAAAAAAATTTCACTGTATTTTGGCTACTTTCTTGGCCTTCTTCTATGGAACCCACAAAGTCTGGGTACCTCTAGAATCCCTAGGATGTTGGAAAAAAAGGACGCAAATTTGGCGTGGGTAGCTTATGTGAACAAAAAGTTATGAGGGCCTAAGCGTGAACTGCCCCAAATAGTCAAAAAAAGGCTTGGCACCTGAGGGGGAAAAGGCCTGGCAGCGAAGGGGTTAAAAATGCAGCAATTGTTATTGATACAAAATAAAAGATTATTTCATTAGCAATCTTGTATAAAGAAAATGTGAATGCATATATAATTATTTCTGCTATTGTTTCTCCAATTTATTTTATTCTAGATGGTGAAAACAAGAGTGTCATTAATATTTTGTTTAAACATATTTTGAAAGACTTGCAAGAGGTAAACATTATATAATATTAGCTTTTTCATTGGTTTCTTTTAGATCTGCGAAAAATAGTAGTTAAAGTTTTTTTTTTAATGTTGTTTTTTGTTTTAAACTTATCTTTTTAATTTTGTTCATTGCTGAAAGAATAATAAAATGAATGTTTAGTACAATCTATTGTAATTTAATAGTAATTTATAATTTTTTATCTCTATTCCCATTTGTTAATTTTACATGTTTGGGTTGGGTGAAATGAACAGTATTATGATATTGCAATTCATTGTATATATTTTTACAGTCTAAATTTACATTTTTTCTGTTGGGGGAGGCAGTTAGAGACGCATTTAGGCCCATATTTATGGACAGTTAGCGTTGCCTTAGCATCATCTACTTTGACGCTAAAGCAGAGCTAACTTAACTCCATATTTATATTTTGACGCTAGACTCGTCTAGCATAAAAATATTGGAGTTAGCACAATTTCTAGGAAGCGCCAACCCACCATGCATCAATGAGATGCAAGGTAGGTGTTCCCTTCCTAAAAATGATACAAGCCCTCAGCGCCATATTTAACACCAGACACAGAAACGACACGCAACTAGGAGACTGGCCTAAACAATGGCACTAAGCATTAATGTCCTGGTAGGCCCATTTCCATGGGGAAACACTATGGAATGGGCACAAGATGCCCACCCCAAGCCTCAGCATCAACATCACCCACACCACAGGGACACTACAGGAGGTGGGAGCCCATCCCAGGTAAGCTGCAGGTAAGTGTATGTGTGTGGTGTACCTCTGGATAGCAGTGGATATGTTGAGCTTGCCCTGGGGACACTGGTCCCTTGTGGTGGGAATTTGGGTAGTGGTAATGACTCCTGACGATACTTGGACAGGAGTCATTTTTTGGCTTCTTGTGCTTAAAAAAATTATGCTGGGCTGACTAGCAGGATATATTTTGCTGCTAATCAGCCTAACGTCCATTAGTGCCATTTCCCCATAATGTCTTTTTTTCAGAGGCTAGCCATTCTTTAGCGCCATCTTGCATCATTTTATAAATAGGGCACACAAATGGCGTTAGCTCGCGTTAAGAAAAATAACGCAAAACTGTGTTAGTGCAGTTGTGTGGCATTTTTCATAAAGCCTACGTTTGGAATGTATATTTATTTTACTTATTGTATAATGAATTCATTTGCTGGAAATCAAGGAAAGGTAGGTTCTTTAATACAGATGCAATATGAAATAAATTTATCTAGAAATGGTTAAAAATGTTAACAATTTAATGCACATTAATTAACTTTTTTAACATGTTAAGCACACTTTGCAAATTAGTATTTTTAATGAGGTGAAGTAGTCTCTGCTTCATGTCTGCTAAGCTGACATTTTGTTCCAGTTATGTTGTGATGAAAAGCATTTCTTGGTATTCAGCCTGTCGTATGTTGCAGTGGTCACTGCGACTCAGGAAATGGCTACTTACCTTGTTATGGATGGAGTCGCAGTGTACTAGTTCATCCTTTGATGACAATGGCAAAATTTCAGTTTTATCGCCATTGAATTTGAGGGAATTGGAATTCATCCAGTTGACGATGTTGTTCATATAGTTATGAAAGGCATTAACCACTGTCTAATGGTTTCAATCCAATGTCAAAATCAGCTAAGTATTATCAACATAATTGACCAGTCTGAGATTTTGAGCTTTAATAAGGGTCACTAATGGCCTTATATATTAAACTGGACTGGACTGAGTGTTGACCCCTAAGGAACTTCATGTTTGACTTCCCTGAGATCAGAGTGATTGAAGGGGAGAGAAACAGCCTGACAGCGCTCCGATAAATAGGAATGCATCCAGCTCAATACAGTTCCACTAACACCAGCCGAGGTGAGTCTGTCGAGGAGTATTTTGTGGTTAACTGTGTCAAAAGAGGCTGATAGATCAAGTAAAATCATGAGTGCAGACTGGCCAATATCTTCCAGCACCCTAAGTTTGTCCATGGCTACAAGAAGGACTGACTGAGTTTAATGCCTCAGTCTGAATCCCATTTGCTACTTTTCTAGCAGAGTGGGACATTCCAGATGATAGGACAGTTTTTTTGCTGACTTAATGTGCCAGTATTTCTACCAGAAAAGGCAGTATGAAAGTGGCCTATAATTACCAAAGACCAACAGGTCCAAAGAGGAGTTTTTCAGAATAGGGTAGACAACAGATTTTTTCAGACTTGTGGTTCCTTGCCAGAGTCCAAAGATTTGTTGGTGGGTCCAGGTATTAACTGACGTAGACCTAAGGTTTCACAGGAGCCTCATAATTCTTTATATGAGAGTGAGGGGAACCCTTCGGTCCACCTTTTGAAATCACCCTTAATGAAGAAGTTGGAATGAGTAAGGGCCATATTGGAGAGAACCTCTATCAGGGGTTGCAAGTGCGAGACTGGGAGGACAGAGGGGCGATAG
Source organism: Pleurodeles waltl (assembly GCF_031143425.1). Taxonomy (NCBI): domain Eukaryota; kingdom Metazoa; phylum Chordata; class Amphibia; order Caudata; family Salamandridae; genus Pleurodeles; species Pleurodeles waltl. Next base: position 923,929,463 of record NC_090444.1, read on the forward strand.
CATAAAAATTCCATATGCAGCCTTTTTCTGACTTCAGGGAGAAGCCCATCAATTCGGGGCTAGCTAATTCATATTAAGTGAGAAACACAAAATTCCATCTACCATTAAAAGTAACTCCTACTCCCCTGCTCCTCTTAGAAGTGCACAGGTTATGGAGGATTTTGTACACAGGGGGACAAGCCAGATTAAGATCACTGGCTGAGTTGGGAGTAGCCCAGGTTTCAGTGATGAATGGTGCATTCCAATTTCCAGTCCCTAGCATCAGATTAATTTCTGTTGAGTGCTTAACTAAGGACCTTGCATTACGTAGGGCAACATTTCAGAGTGCCAGGCATGTCGTATTAGGGGCATCAGGTATATTTGTCTCCACGTTGGTGTGCTCTGGAGTCAGAGCGTAGTTATTAGCCTGCTTATCTAAATACAGTACTTAGGGCCTGATTCTAACTTTGGAGGACGGTGTTAAACCGTCCCAAAAGTGGCGGATATACCACCTACCGTATTACGAGTCCATTATATCCTATGGAACTCGTAATACGGTAGGTGGTATATCCGCCACTTTTGGGACGGTTTAACACCGTCCTCCAAAGTTAGAATCAGGCCCTTAGTCTCTAGTGTAACTCAAACTACCATTGAAGGGTACCCACTGCTTTTGATTGCAACTGGAAGCATGGCAGGTGCTGTGCGTGACTGGTTGACAGAGGGGCGCAGATGGGCTTGCCTTTGGCACACCATTCATGCAGTCACGCTTGCATCCCAGTTATATAGTCTCCTCTGTGTAGAGGGGGAAGGCTAGACCATCAACCAAAATGGCAGCCTCTAAAAATCCCTCTTTTACAGATGGGCATAAAGTGCCAACAATAGAAATACACCATATACAACTAAAAGAAGGTGCAGAGAATCGTCTCCCCAATAGTTAAAATTATTAAGATCCCCTCTGCAAAGAAGCATAAAGTGCAATCACAAATATAGCAGCTGAACCTAGTAAAGGCAGCGCAGTCAGGCCTGCAGGTGGGTTAAATAGTCCCCTCCTGGTGGAAGAGGAAGACTAGACCATCAACCAAAATGATGGCTGCTCAAAATCACGCTCTTACAGATGGTATGAAGTGCCAATAATAAAACTACTGTGAGAAAGTAGCCTCTTTCTAGCCTTGTTACCCCCACTTTTGGCCTGTTTGTGAGTGTATGTCAGGGCGTTTTCACTGTCTCACTGGGATCTTGCTAGCCAGGGCCCAGTGCTCATAGTGAAAACCCTATGTTTTCAGTATGTTTGTTATGTGTCACTGGGACCCTGCTAGTCAGGACCCCAGTGCTCATAAGTTTGTGACCTATAGGTATGTGTTCCCTGTGTGATGCCTAACTGTCTCACTGAGGCTCTGCTAACCAGAACCTCAGTGGTTATGCTCTCTCTTTACAAATTGTCACTTACAGGCTAGTGACCAATTTTACCAATTTACATTGGCATACTGGAACACCCTTATAATTCCCTAGTATATGGTACTAAGGTACCCAGGGTATTGGGGTTCCAGGAGATCCCTATGGGCTGCAGCATTTCTTTTGCCACCCATAGGGAGCTCTGACAATTCTTACACAGGCCTGCCACTGCAGCCTGAGTGAAATAACGTCCACGTTATTTCACAGCCATTTTACACTGCACTTAAGTAACTTATAAGTCACCTATATGTCTAACCTTTACCTGGTAAAGGTTGGGTGCTAAGTTACTTAGTGTGTGGGCACCCTGGCACTAGCCAAGGTGCCCCCACATTGTTCAGGGCCAATTCCCCGGACTTTGTGAGTGCGGGGACACCATTACACGCGTGCACTACATATAGGTCACTACCTATGTGTAGCATCACAATGGTAACTCCGAATATGGCCATGTAACATGTCTATGATCATGGAATTGCCCCCTCTATGCCATCCTGGCATTGTTGGCACAATCCCATGATCCCACGGGTCTGTAGCACAGACCTGGGTACTGCCAAACTGCCTTTTCAGGGGTTTCACTGCAGCTGCTGCCAACCCCTCAGACAGGTTTCTGCCCTCCAGGGGTCCAGCCAGGCTTGACCCAGGAAGGCAGAACAAAGGACTTCCTCAGAGAGAGGGTGTTACACCCTCTCCCTTTGGAAAATGGTGTGAAGGCAGGGGAGGAGTAGCCTCCCCCAGCCTCTGGAAATGCTTTCATGGGCACACATGGTGCCCATTTCTGCATAAGCCAGTCTACACCGGTTCAGGGACCCCTCAGCCCTGCTCTGGCGCGAAACTGGACAAAGGAAAGGGGAGTGACCACTCCCCTGACCTGCACCTCCCCTGGGAGGTGCCCAGAGCTCCTCCAGTGTGCTCCAGACCTCTGCCATCTTGGAAACAGAGGTGCTGCTGGCACACTGGACTGCTCTGAGTGGCCAGTGCCAGCAGGTGACGTCAGAGACTCCTTCTGATAGGCTCCTTCAGGTGTTGCTAGCCTATCCTTTCTCCTAGGTAGCCAAACCCTCTTTTCTGGCTATTTAGGGTCTCTGCTTTGGGGAATTCCTTAGATAACGAATGCAAGAGCTCATCAGCGTTCCTCTGCATCTCTGTCTTCACCTTCTGCCAAGGAATCGACTGCTGACCGCGCTGGAAGCCTGCAAAACTGCAACAAAGTAGCGAAGATGACTACTGCAACTCTGTAACGCTGATCCTGCCGCCTTCTCAACTGTTTTCCTGGTGGTGCATGCTGTGGGGGTAGTCTGCCTCCTCTCTGCACTAGAAGCTCCGAAGAAATCTCCCGAGGGTCAACGGAATCGTCCCCCTGCAACCGCAGGCACCAAAGAACTGCATCACCTGTCCCCTGGGTCTCCTCTCAGCACGACGAGTGAGGTCCCTTGAATCCAGCAACTCTGTCCAAGTGACTCCCACAGTCCAGTGACTCTTCAGTCCAGGTTTGGTGGATGTAAGTCCTTGCCTCCCCACGCCAGACTGCATTGCTGGGAACCGCGACTTTTACAGCTACTCCGGCCTCTGTGCACTTCCGGCGGAAATCCTTTGTGCACAGCCAAGCCTGAGTCCACTGCACTCTAACCTGCATTGCACGACCTCCTGAGTTGTCCTCCGGCGACGTGGTACTCCTTTGTGTAACTTTGGGTGAGCACCGCTTCACTCCTCTTTGTAGTGCCTGTTCTGGCACTTCTGCGGGTGCTGCCTGCTTCTGAGAGGGCTCCTTGTCTTGCTGGACGCCCCCTCTGTCCCCTGACGCAATTGGCGACATCCTGGTCCCTCCTGGGCCACAGCAGCATCCAAAAACCCTAACTGCACAACTTGCAGCTAGCAAGGCTTGTTTGTAGTCTTTCTTCAGGAAAACACTTTTGCACGACTCTCCACGGCGTGGGGCATCCATCCTCCAAAGGGAAAGTTTCTAGCCCTTGTCGTTCCTGCAGAATCTTCAGCTTCTACTGTCCAGTAGCAGCTTCTTTGCACCCACAGCTAGCATTTCCTGGGCATCTGCTCATCTCCGACTTGCTTGTGACTTTTGGACTTGGTCCCCTTGTTCCACAGGTACCCTCGTTTGGAAATCCATCGTTGTTGCATTGCTGATTTGTGTCTTTCCTGCAGAATTCCCCTATCACGACTTCTGTGCTCTCTGGGAACTTTAGTGCACTTTGCACTCACTTTTCAGGGTCTTGGGGTGGGCTATTTTTCTAACCCTCACTGTTTTCTTACAGTTCCAGCGACCCTCTACAAGGTCACATAGGTTTGGGGTCCATTCGTGGTTCGCATTCCACTTTTGGAGTATATGGTTTGTGTTGCCCCTATCCCTAAGTGTCCTCATTGCATCCTATTGTAACTATACATTGTTTGCACTGTTTCCTAATACTATACTGCATATTTTTGGTATTGTGTACATATATCTTGTGAATATGTGCTATCCTCATACTGAGGGTACTCACTGAGATACTTTTGGCATATTGTCATAAAAATAAAGTACCTTTATTTTTAGTATATCTGTGTATTGTGTTTTCTTATGATATTGTGCATATGACACTAGTGGTACTGTAGGAGCTTCACTCGTCTCCTAGTTCAGCCTAAGCTGCTCTGCTAAGCTACCATTATCTATCAGCCTAAGCTGCTAGACACCCTATACACTAATAAGGGATAACTGGGCCTGGTGCAAGGTGTAAGTACCCCTTGGTACTCACTACAAGCCAGTCCAGCCTCCTACAACTGCACTTCATACAACTAAAATAAGGTGCAGATAATTTTCTGTCTAATAGTTTAAAATAGTTTAAAATCATTAAGATCACCTGTGCTAAGACGTATAGAGTGCAATTGAAAATATGGCAGCTGAACCCGGTAAAGCAAACAATAAAACAACCGATATTCTGCATCATTGTGCGCCTTTAATGTCGATTTTAACAGTGATTCCTTTGCATTTTGTGGTGCATTTCTTACAGAGGATCAATTTCAAAATAGAAATAATACTCAGTTATGCTAATTAGTCTGCTAAAATGTACAAAGCATAATTAAACCTGCATAAAGATACGGTTGTGCATGAAAATGTAGTGTAGATTGACAAGTGGGTTCTGATTGCAGAAATAATTATTGCCATGGGTGTTAGTTAAATAAGAGACAATTGTCTTCTTGGGTAAAAAGTATTGTATTAACATTAATCCATTTTGATGGTAGTTCCAACCTCCCCACCAATGTTCAAAACCTTATTTAATAGCCGTGAAGTGTGGCAGTCCATTATGTATATATTATTGTAGGTATCTGAAAATATCATAACAAAGTGCCCGTAGCCGTACAAGTCCTGTAATAACAAAGGAAACACACGCACTTTGGAAGGATGGGTCAGATCTGCTTGCATGAGGGAATTAGGATAGCACTGCTAACCTTGAACATCAAATGAGACATAAATGTCCCTGGTGTCTGAAATTGTGAAATTATTGCATCACAATATAAGTGTAATTTTTGCAAACAAATTGTGAAACTATGCATATTAAATGAAATACACCAAGCTGGTACCTTGTGTGAAAACTGAACAAAACTGCATATCAATCATGCAAAACAGAGGCAAGATACAGATTTTTCATGCAGAAAATGTTACATGGCTGTGCCATACATAAGTTACATGCTTCCCGAAAGACATTTTCCACTCAAACTGGGAATTATGCCATATTCCTCTGGTATTTTTCACTAACATTTTCCTATTTTTACCCTAATGTAGGAAAACGTCTCATAATAAAACATTTGTAGAAACCCAACTGATCAAGAAGCCAGATGTGCCTTCATTAACTCATGCAATTCCTCTGAATGGACTCAGGTTTTGCACCTGGTCACTTGATAAAATTTACAGCATACAGTTTCTCCTTCAAGTAGAAATTCCATAATTATTAAACTAGAACATCCACAGTTCTCAGTTGAATGTAGACCCTTTAACAGGGGCTCTAGTTATGCCCCATAGAGTGAAGAGATAACAATTACAATTTGTTGCATCCATTTTTAGCTTTTGTCTGCACAGCACTTGTGTTATGCTTGCGAAATCTCCTGTAATAAAAAAAATCTTTAAAAGGGGCCTGGAGCCTGACCAATACTTATATGAACTTGCCATTGGGTCATTCCAACATTTCTCAAATTTAAATGCTTTTTATTGGTCAGCACATTGTCACTTCATCACTTCCTGCTCTGCTTGCCTGTCCATGCCATCATGTGGAGCTTGGCTCAAGTACAGCTTTCAGTCACTGGCCACTGGCTAGTGGCCAGTGTCCTGCCATTGCCTACACTCCCTGAAGGTACATTTCTTTTGTTTGCTTTCATGCACTCCATGTGAGTGCTTCTGTAGGCCATCATTTTCCTCCCCAGCACTCTTCCCACATTGTTCCTGCTATAAGTCTTATTTACTGTAACCTGTTCTTCACCCTGCACCCTTACCTCGTGTTACCCTTTGTCTTCCCACCCTTCTCCCATGTCAGTTGTTTTCTCACCCTACTCCCTACTATTCTCTCCATATTCAGTTTCTCAGCCTCCCCACACCCCTCCTCCAACAGTCAATTTATCACCCCCAACCCCTCTTCTCCTGCTGTCTCTTTTTGCCTAATGCCTGGGAGTTTGTGATTGCAGTGCTTAGAGAACTGGCTTCATGCATTTTTTATTTAAAGTTATTGCTGTGTTTGCATTTTTGTTTCTTACGGGTGCCTTACAAGCAGATGTCTGCCTACTTCCCTTTATCCCCTATTCTGGCATCCTGTAACTACCAGCTCTATCACCTAGGCAGTGCACCCACATAAACATAATAGGGTGGAGGAGGGGGCCGTACCCCTCTTCCTAACAAGCTGTTTAAGTGTCAGTATAGTCTGCGGCGTTGGGTGATAATGTTGGGTCTCTTAACTGGAAAGGAATTACAAATTTCCCATAAGAGTTTCTCAAACTTTTTGTTTTTAAATATTTTGTGCCATTGTTACCTACTTTTTTTAAAATAGCCGGTGGATTCTATTAAATCTAAAGGAAAAAACAAAATTACCTCCTTAATTAATTTCTGGGTTTCACAACATTCTACATTCAAGAAAGTATTTATGCCAGTGCAGCACCATCATGTGTCAGGCAGCCCACCCGCCTCTCCTCCGGCCTTCATAGGTGTCTGATGATGAAACTGGAAATGGAGAGTGGGACTCCTCAATTTTAGATTGAGGAAAACCTGTTGCCAGTTTGTAAACTTTGAAGTTCAACTCATTGGCTACGTAAGTCGGCATCACAGAATTCCTCCAGTAGTAGTTTTTAGGTGTCCAAGACATTAAGGCGCTAATTTAGATTTTGTCTGTCTTTGGCAAGACCATCGTAAAAGCGGGTGCCAACAGACTGCCAGTGTTGGCGGTTTAAAGACAGCCATATTACATGTCACCTATGGATTTCCACCCATAAACAGGTGGAAATCCGACACCGTCGGGCTGACTAATGGCAGGTGAGAGGCAGTTCCACAGCCAGCACTGCCACACCAGAAAGACTCCGCCCGCCATATTATGAGCAGTAATATGGCATGGCGGTCCTTGCACTTTGGTGCAGCATTGGCGGTGGAACCCCTGACATCCACCCCCTCCTGGATGACCACCTTGACGTGGGCTGCTGTGCGGTCCAGACAGGTAGGTGGACCGAGTGCAAGGGGGATGTGGTAGGTGCATGTGTGTGGTGTGTGCGTGAATGTGTACGAGCATGTATGTGTGTCGGAATGGGTGTGTGCATGTGTGTGTGACTGTATGCATGCGTGGTGGTGTGAGTGTGAATGTATGCAGAGGGTGTGTGTGTGTGTGAATGCGTACGCAGTGGTGTGTGTTTGAATGTATGTGGAGGGGTGTGTGTGTGAACATATGTGGAGGGTTGGTGTGTGTGTGCATTAATGCAGAGGGTGTGTATCTGTGAATGTATGAGGAGGGTGTGTGTGTGTTGATGCATGCGGAAGACAGGGGTGTGTGTGTATGAATGTGGAGTGGGTGCGTATGCATGCGAGCAAGTGGGGGTGCGTGTCTGTTTGTGTGCAGGCAAGTGGGGGTGCATGTCTGTTTTTGGTCAGGGAGGCGCGTGTCTGTGGTTGGTTGGGTGGGAGTGCGTGTCTGTGTTTGGTTGGGTGGGGGTGTCTGTATGTATGCATAACATTGAGTAGGCATGTCTGTAGGTATGTGTGCAGTTGTGTGGGGTGTTTGGATGTATGCGTGCGGTTGAGTGGAGATGTCTGTATGTATGCATGTGGTTGGGTGAGGGTGTTTGTATGTATGTGTGTGGTTGGGTGGGGATGTTTGGATGTATGCGTGCGGTCGGGTGAGAATGTGTGTCAGGAAGTGTGTGGGTGAGTGGGGGTGTGTCTGCAAGTGTGGGTGTGTGTGTCTGCAAGTGTGTGAACTTGTGGGGATGTGTGTGACGGTGATAGGAATGGAGATTCCTATTGAAGGGTGCTTTACCACAAGGGTTTTTGTGGCTGGGCGACAGCCCGAAAAGCCTGGCAGTTTGTTGCCTCGTAACATGCCCGGCCGTCTTAGGCATGCTGCTGGCCTGGAGGAGGGCACCGGCGGGACTGGCAGCGTTAAGGCGGTTTGGCTTCAGCCAAACCGCCAAACTCATAATACGCCAGTCTTTACCACCGGGACTGTGACAGTATGACCACCACCATGATTGTGCCGGTCTTAAGACCATCACACTCGTAATGAGGGCCTTAGTCTCCACTTCGGGCCTGTGACCTTCCTTATACGCTAATCAACACAAAACTTAAGTGCAAACACTTCCAGAAAAATAACATATTAAGAATATTTAGCAGAAATTATCAATATTGGTAATGTCTGGCTTGCTCGCATTATCACATTAGCATCATTTTGATTTTAATCTGCACTGATTATTAAAAATATTAGACTCTGGGCATCAGAAGAGAATACTAATGCTCCACAGATAGAATTTAAAAATATATATATATTTTCTTGTTGTTTTTCGATAATTTGTCCCAGGATGGATATTTAATTAAAACATACCTATAATACCTGTTAGAAGAACATCCCTGATATAATAGTTTATAACACAGGGCTGACTTTGTTTCCTGTAATTAGTTCTTGCAAAATATCCATTTCAAATATTTTTAGAATTTTTCTCGAGAAGTCAGAAGAACTGTGTCCACATTCCCAAAGTGTGATGGCTTGAGACGGAATTTCTAATAACATATAAATATTGGTACTGTTGCTTACACAATTGTGCTCATGAATAGAGACTGAGGGTTTCAGTCCGGATTTCTAATAACATATAAATATTGACACTGTTGGTAACACAATTGTGTTCTTGAATGGAGACTATAATTGTTTAATGAAGTTATGTGTGAAAATGGGCGTATATTTATAATTGGTATAGCATTGTTAAGCCTTCTTGAAGGTCACAACTCTGGAGACAAGATTCAGAATCTGCGACCTTGTTTGAATTTAGAATATATATATCCATCAAGTGCATGAGTTAAAAGCAGGTGGTTTGGGGTTTTGGATTTGTAGACAATTTCTGTTTTTTTATGATTTTTGGAGATAGTGGCATAATTTGTTACATGCTGCCTCTCTGGTCAAGAAACAGATCTTTCTCATTTAACCATATCTTCTAGTTTTTTTAGAGCTGTGCCTTATTTTTAGGTTTCGTTGCGCTTACTAAATCTCTTGCATTAAAAAAAATGAAAAAGCCAATGCATTTTGCATAGGCAAAAATTATTGGATGTGCTAATGCTTGTTATCTAATGCTGCTGTGCGTTTTGAATGGCAGTCTTGTGATCTTTTATGGTTTCTTGACAATACCCATGCTTGATATTACCCATTAACATACAAAAGCCTTATGATCTTTTTACTTCTTTCTTTCATAGGTTTTGAGGCTTTTTCAATGCTCGAATTCTGACAAAACTGTTGAGGTGTTAACAGCTAGCTCATTGGTAGAAGACTCGTTGAATCACATAAGTGCTCTTCAGAGCAATTTTATTCCCTGTTATTCCATTTTGTAAGAAACATTTTTGTAAAAGTGGTGCGTACTTCACAAAGACTCAGAATTTCAAGTTTCATGGCCATGCATTACACTATTTTTAAAACCCCGAAATAGTTTTAAAAAAAACAGAAGCTGTGATTTCTTCTAAAGCACCATAATACCTTCAATGATTTTGTTAAACCAAAAATTGTTGACAATCTGGGATGCTTGAGCTGCTTTTATTTTACCATCCGCATACTTCTTGTACAACTATCACAAGCAAGCATGCACTTGAAAAACCTGCTCGAGTGTGTCATCATGTATTTTTGCTTATTCATTGAACTATTCCACAATTGAATGCAAGGAAGTCTTGCACAGCATACTTGTATACAATAAAGCGCCGAAACTCCCAGGGAAGGCTATCTTCTATTATATGCAAACTCTGCCGTGGGCATTAATTTGGCCCATTTAAATTTGCGACTACAAAATGCAGTCTTGTGTGATATCAATACCAACATGTGTGATGGTGTGATACAGTTGAAAAATGAAAGTGTATATAAAACAAACTAATCAAAGTTCTTTAAAAAGTTAATGTCACTTGAATCTTACACATTCTCACTACAAAAGCAACTGTAATCATCATGATAACCTAGGCAAAGCAGCAAACATGATCGAAGCTTGTCAAGTTTGATTATAAACTAACAACCACTAAAAGCCAACATTTGGTGCTGTATGTGAATGATAAAGGTAAAATCTACATTGTAAGGCCAAACATTGTTTTCCAAAATTCATTAATGTATTTCACTCAAATAATCGGCAAATTGCTGATTGTTAAATCATTGATAACTTTAGCCAACATGTGTTTCATATATTTCTTTTACTTCTTAAAGGCTAAGACTCATAAACAAAATCCGATCTGAGTTATGGATTATGTGCCCTACTAAGTATCTGCTTAAAAGATCAACTTCTCTGATATGCAAATTCATTGTTCGAAAATTTCATATGAATCCTCCATGAGTACAGTGTTAGCTAGCATGACTACGAAGACACCAGAAATACTTGAGCAATACTATTTTAAGTGCAACCAGTCCTAATCTTTCCTTTTGAAGACACTGTTATGGGTACACGCTCTCAATGTGTTATCCTATATTAATTGTAAATTGATATCAAGACCAATATTCACCGCTTTTGCGAACAAATTACAAAGTAAAATGACCAATTACTTGAAATTGCTTATGACATATCTAATACTGATGTAATAACTATGACAAATCATCTTAGCTTTCAACAATTATTTTAAGACACACCTATTTCCGATGACTAATAATTAGCCTCTCATCTCTGTAGTTGTGAGGGATCCTATCTTAGGTTGGGGATAGGACATTCTGTATGTCAAGTGTTTGAGCGCTCTACAAACATGTTAGGTAAATAAGTAAGTACATAAATAAACACATGTATGAATACATAAATAAATAAATAAATAAATAAATACAAATATACATGTAACTCTAGCACATGCAATCTTCATCTGCTGTAAGCTTCAGGCCCGCAATAAAGCAACATCTCACCAGATGTGCCCTTTCCTCATTCAAATATTTTATCAGGTATGTAAGGTACAGGTTTCACTGAACATAGCAAATAGTTTTATCTGAAATTATTTCAATTAAGGAACAGTGCTGTGATAGATATTGTCCTTCTATAATGTGTGTGAGCAACTTTCTATTTATTATACAACTGTAATATTCCGGAACTCAAATGGTATTTTCCCCCATGTGTATAATGGAACTATGTTAAAACCATTATTCTAGAACAAAATGACATTCAGCCTCTTAATTGGAACTTTGTAGCTTCAATCAGTAATCTGAAAAATATTACCATTCAGCCTCTAATCTCATCTGCAACGTGCTGTGCTTGTGTTCCGAAACAAAACCTGGGTATAACGCAAGATGATGCTTAAATATATCTCTGTGCAGGCCAAGTTCATATTTTCAATTGCCTTGAACGAGAAGACTCTTTTTCCAATTTAGCAATTTCACTGATGTCTTTAAAGTAACCTTTATGTTTTAAATTGTTAAGCCTCAACTGGCACCCATTACGCATTTTGTTACTCATACTGTAGGTTGAACTCTTTCTATACTTATTTATTAGTATGTTCCTATTTGACTGGTCAGCCTTAGCGTGGTCTTCCCCCAAACCTTTTGCCTTCTCCACCGTGATCCAGCCTGGCAGTGTTGGTACCCAAAGCACGTCAGTGGATGCCACCCCGATCTCAGGTTCTGTGTGGACTACAGGGGATTCAAGTCAGCCACAAAGAATGATGCTCACCCCATCCCGAGGGATGATAAGCTCATCGACAGACTGGGCACTGTCACGTTCCTTTGATCTCACGTCAGTGTACTGAGAGATTGCCCTGATTGAGGGGGCAAAAGTGAGGTCCACATTCCGACCCCAGAAGGCCACTATCATTTTAGGGTGGTGTCTTTTGGATTCAAGAATATCTTGCCACCTTCCAGAGGTTAGTGAACAGGGTCCTGGGTGGGAAGGAGGCATTCTGTGCCGCCAGCCTCGATGACATAGCTATCTACATATCCAGCTGGTAACAACACCTGTACCACCTCCAGGAGGTACTTCAGGCCCTGCAACAGGCAGGCTTATCAAGGACAGCAGTGGCAAATACAGCAGGGAAATGTAGTGTATATGGGACACCATGTGGGCAGGGACAAGGTGCAGACCCTCTGGGCCAAAACTGAGTATATCCTGTCCTGTGAGCCCCACAAAATTCAGACAGACATGAGGGCCATCCTGTGCCTCAGTGCATATTACATGAGGTTTGTTAAGGGCTATGGCACCATTGTGGCTCCTTTAACTGTGTTGACGTCTGTGAAGAAGCCTAATTGAGGCCTGTCAAAAAGCCTTGGACACCTTCAAAAAGGCCATGTGTACAGCATCTGTACTCAAGGCCTATGACTTTTTCAAGAAATTTATAGTACTGACTGATGCTTCAGGTCATGTCATAGGGGCTGTATTATCACAGATGAATGAGGAGGGGCTAGACTAACCTGTAGCCTTCTATAGTGGAAGGTTACTTGCCAGAGAACTGAAGTGGGATGCTATTGAGAAAAAAGCATTTGCTGTGGTATGGGCACTGAAGAAGCTGAGACTATGGTGGTCATTCTGACCTCGGCGGTAAAAGGCGCCTACCGCCGGTCAGAAATCCTCCATAATCCCGCCGCGGTCGCGGAAACCCGCCACGGTCATTCTGACCCGCAGAAGGCAAACCTCCGAAAATCCGACCGCCACAACAGACCGCCAGACCAGCGGTCGGCGGAAAGGTGGAGGTGACCAAACCTCCACCGCCACGCCAACAGAAATACGCCCATCCCATTACGACCCACGAATCCACGCGGCGGTCATTCAAACGCGGTATTCCATTGGCGGGACACACCGGCGCGGTCAGAATACACACCAACGAACAAAACTCACCCACATTGGACGATTTGAATCCCACACACCTGATACACATACACACACCACTCCCACACACACAATACAATATAAAACACCCACCCACATCACCCACAAACCCCTACGCTTACAAAATCGTAAAGAAGGCAAGAGCGAGACACCAGCATCCAAAACATAACAGCCACAGCCACTCAACACCATCACCCACACACTATCCACACACAAAACAACACACACCACCACACTCAACTCACTTAAATACACATACTCCACCCCACACATCATACACACCACCCCATGGCACCCCAAAGACAACCCCGCTTCACAGACGAAGAACTCAGGGTTATGGTGGAGGAAATCGTTCGTGTAGAGCCCCAGCTGTTCGGCACACAGATACAATACACCAGCATTGCCCGGAGGACGGAGCTATGGCAGAGGATTGTCGACAGGGTGAACGCAGTGGGACAGCACCCCAGAAATCGGGAAGACATCAGGAAGCGATGGAACGACCTACGGGGGAAGGTGCGTTCCATGGTATCCAGGCACAACGTCGCCGTGCAGAAGACTGGCGGAGGACCCCCACCTCAACCCCCACAATTCACATCATGGGAGGAGGAAGTCTTGAACATCCTGCATCCTGACGGCCTCGCAGGAGTCGGCGGAGGAATGGATACTGGTAAGTTGAAGCTTCAATACTGCTTCCCCCCCACCTGCATGCCAAATCAGACCCCAACCCTCACCCCCATCCTCGAACCCCATCCTCGAACCCCATCCTCACCCCCACCCTCACCCCCACCACCATCCTCACCCCCACCACCATCCTCACCCCCAACACCATCCTCACCCCCACCCCCACCACACCTATTCCCCGCCAATGTCTCACCATCACAACCCACTCATCCCAAAACCTAGGCCTGCATGCGTCCACTAAGCATGGACACCCATCACCAAAGCATGCCCAATGCATATACACATCCCCCCCACAAGCCACCCTCACCAAAGCCCCCACACACGAATGCCAGCACTTGGGGACACGAGAACCCACAGATACACCCATATGCGACACATTGAAACTATAACCATACCTCTATACCCCTGCAGGACCCGACCGTCAACACACCGCGGCGGAGGGGCCAGAATTATCCACACCCCCCACCCAAGAGGCCGTCAGCGATGACAGCAGCTCTGTCGATCTGGACACCGATGACCAGCCCGGACCATCGGGGACCTCTGGACAGTCGGTTCCCCTCACACAGGCACAGGCCACTATAGACCCTAACCCCTCTGGGAACACCAGCACAGCTCCCACCCAGCGGGCCCATGCCTCTGTCTCCAGGGCGCGTCAATCTGCGGTGTGTCTACCACTACAGGGCACCCAGGATAACCCACCACCCCAACAACAACAGGGACCTGGGGGCAGTGGTAGTGGGCACACCGGCCAGGGGGCAGAGGCCCAGGGAAACAGGGGAACTCGGCGGGCAGCTGTGCGACAGGGGGGGGAGGAGAGGCCCAGGGAACCCACTCTCCACGAGGTCCTCACCACCATCATGGGAGCATACAACCGCTCCCAGGAGACGATGGCGACGGTACTGGCCCGGTTCCAGGAGATCCAGGTGCTGCAGGAGGAACACTATCGGGGGTACAGGGAGGACATCCGAGCCATCAACACCACCCTGGTTACCATGGTAGGGCTGCTGCAGGACCTCGTAAACAGCAGGGCGGACACTGAACAACACCCAAGGGCCCCTGCCACTAGCCGGGACCAAGAACAGCCATCCACCTCCGCCGGCGCTAGTGGACAGGAGGCCCCCGCACAGCAGCAGCCCACCAGACCCCCACCTCCTGCAGGAGAAGAACCACCCCGCAAGAGGGCCCTGAGATCTCGCAAGACAGAGTAGGATGTCAAGACCCCCGCCAGCAATGGATACCACCTGATGTCATCCCACTGTCCCACATTGTCACCCTGTCCATCCTCGAACTGCCCATGCTCCATCTCTCCACAGGCCTCTGGACAATGCACCTGTGTGACTGTTACTCTGGACTCTGCCATGGACATTCCTTCACCATAGCCCCCACCCACTTGAAACCACCCATCCCATTTTGAGCACTTCAATAAACACCTATTTTGCACCAAAATATCAGGAGTCTGGCTGTGATTTCAATAGATTGTAATTAACATGACAGTGCAAATATGTCCTTGTACATGGTGAAGTCAACAAACAGCTGCCACAAAGCTGTAGTCCATGGGGAAACGAAGCACAGGACTCGTAGTGGGGACCCCAGATCTGAAATAGGGAGGGAAAAGCCAAAACTCAGTCATCATACACTGGGGCAAATAGACAGGCAGCAGAGATGCTGCAGAGTAGTTAACATTTACTAAATTATCTTTGAAATGTTACCTGTGTCCTATTGGAAGTACTGTTCAATGATTCTGTCCCTGTTGTCTGTTTCAGCCCCGTCGTCTTCCTCCTTGTCACTCTCCTCAGGTTCCACCGCTGCCACAACACCACCGTCTCGACCATCCTCCTGCAGGAAAGGCACCTGGCGGCGCAAAGCCAGGTTGTGAAGCATGCAGCAGGCCACGATGATGTGACACACCTTCTTAGGTGAGTACATTAGGGATCCACCAGTCATATGCAGGCAGCGAAACCTGGCCTTTAGGAGGCCAAAGGTGCGTTCGATCACCCTCCTAGTACGCCCATGGGCCTCATTGTACCGTTCCTCTGCCCTGGTCCGGGGATTCCTTACTGGGGTCAGTAGCCACGACAGGTTGGGGTACCCAGAGTCACCCACTAGCCATACACGGTGTCTCTGTAGCTGTTCCATCACGTAAGGGATGCTGCTATTCCTGAGGATGTAGGCGTCATGCACTGACCCTGGGAATTTGGCATTTACATGCGAGATGTACTGGTCAGCCAAACACACCACCTGGATGTTCATTGAATGGTAACTTTTTCTGTTCCTGTACACCTGCTCCCTGTCTCTTGGGGGAACCAAAGCCACATGGGTCCCATCAATGGCACCAATTACGTTGGGAATATGTCCAAGGGCGTAGAAATCACCCTTCACTGTAGCCAGTTCGCCCACCTCAGGGAAAATGATGTAGTTCCTCACGGATTTCATCAGGGCAGACAACACTCTGGATAACACCTTTGAAAACATGGGCTGAGACATCCCAGAAGCAATTCCCACGGTTGTCTGAAATGACCCACTTGCCAAGAAATGGAGTACTGACATGACCTGCACCAGAGGGGGAATCCCTGTGGGTTGGCGGATGGGGGACATCAGGTCGGGCTCCAGCCGGGCACACAGTTCATGGATAGTGGCACGGTTAAGACGGTAGGTCAGGATAATGTGGCGTTCTTCCATTGTCGCCAGGTCCACCAGCGGTCGGTACACGGGAGGATTCATCCGTCTCCTCGCCCAACCCAGCGGACGGTGCCTAGGAAGGACAACATGGAGCACACAGTCAGGCAACCCACAGGTACGTACTCACAGCTAGCACAGTATACGACTCTCTATGCATCGAATGGCGTGTCTGAGTGGCTATGCAAGGCCTAGGCCTGTGTGACGCAGTTGAAATTGAGCCATGTGGGCCCTGGAAATGGCGGCTGCCTGACCTGTGAAGTGTGACAATGGGATGTGAGGTCAATGCGCTGGCGTGGCACACCGCGGCGGGCGGCGGGCGAAGACCGCGGCGCGAAGCCGCATTGGTTAACATTGAAGCCTATGGGTTTCAGGAGCCAATGGCGAAGGGCGCCGGCGGTGGCGGGACACACCGCTGCGGTACGCACCGCCGCGGACGTGACCGCCATTTTCTATCTACTTATCCACTTGCGACTTGAACTTTCACAGGAGAGGACCTATACTGCAAGTGTTGCTGTGACCTCGGTCTGGAAGGGACAATGGCTGCTGCGACTGGGGAAAGGGCCCCTGCCTTCACTGGAGAGGAGTTGGAGAAAATTGTGGATGGGGTCCTCCCCCAGTATGCGCTACTCTACGGTCCTCCAGACCAACAAGTGAGTTTAATTCTATCTGGATTTGGGGCCACTGGCTGGCTTGGGGGCCTGGCGGGGATGGGGGGCATGTTGGGCCTGGCGGGGGGCCTGGCGGGGATGGGGGGCATGTTGGGCATGGCGGGGGGCCTGGCGGGGGGCCTGGCGGGGATGGGGGGCATGTTGGGCCTGGCGGGGGGCCTGGCGGGGATGGGGGGCATGTTGGGCCTGGCGGGGGGCCTGGCGGGGATGGGGGGCATGTTGGGCATGGCGGGGGGCCTGGCGGGGGGCCTGGCGGGGATGGGGGCCATGTTGGGCCTGGCGGGGGGCCTGGCGGGGATGGGGGGCATGTTGGGCCTGGCGGGGGGCCTGGCGGGGATGGGGGGCATGTTGGGCATGGCGGGGGGCCTGGCGGGGGGCCTGGCGGGGATGGGGGCCATGTTGGGCCTGGCGGGGGGCCTGGCGGGGATGGGGGGCATGTTGGGCATGGCGGGGGGCCTGGCGGGGATGGGGGGCATGTTGGGCATGGCGGGGGGCCTGGCGGGGGGCCTGGCGGGGATGGGGGGCATGTTGGGCCTGGCGGGGGGCCTGGCGGGGATGGGGGGCATGTTGGGCATGGCGGGGGGCCTGGCGGGGATGGGGGGCATGTTGGGCATGGCGGGGGGCCTGGCGGGGGGCCTGGCGGGGATGGGGGGCATGTTGGGCCTGGCGGGGGGCCTGGCGGGGATGGGGGGCGTTGGGCCACTGGAAAGGAAAATGCTGAGTAACTTGAACGTGGTATTTCTCCCTCCCTGTACGTGTCACATAGGTCCGCGCCCATGAGAAGATCGGGATTTGGCGTGCCATCGCCAAGGAAGTCCGGGCCCTGGGGGTCCACCATCGACGGGGCACCCACTGCCGCAAGAGGTGGGAGGACATCCGCCGCGGGACCAAGAAGACCGCCGAGTCTCTGCTGGGGATGGCCTCCCAACGTAGGCGGGGTGCCTGCCGTCAACTGAGCCCCCTGATGTTCCGGATCCTGGCGGTGGCCTACCCTGATTTGGATGGGCGCGTGAGGGCAGCACAGCAGACACAAGGGGGTGAGTCCAAGCATTATCTACTCTGTTGTTGCGCAGTGGAGGTGTCTGGGTGGGGGAGGAGGGCTGTGGGTCCCCCTAGGCCAGGGCGATATCTGTAGGCTGGGCACCCCCGTAAGCCCCTGTGTCCCCAGCCACCACCCTCAGTAGTGTGTCAGTACAGCCATCCCTGGGCCGTGTCATCCATGGGTGCAGTTGACAACTCTAGGCGTGTAGGGCATGTTCCACGGAATGCGTAGCGGACCCCAAGTGCGCAACTTAGTGCAGGGGGCATCTGTGTCTGTCATGTCCGCTAACTGTACCGGAGATCCATGTAATCAATATCCCTTTATTTCTCTCTCCCCCCCCCCTTTTTGTTTGTCTTTCTGTGCTTGTGTGCATCAGCATCATCAGGCGGAGGAGAAGTGGCATCGGGGCAGGAGGGAGCTGCATCTCACATGGCCCAGGAGGGCCATGCCACAGAGTCAGACTGGACCAGTGAGACGGAGGGCGAGGGGAGCTCCACGACGGGGACGACTGGAGCCTGCAGCGACACGGACACGTCCTCGGAAGGGGGCTCCCTTGCGGGGGTGGCACCATCCGTGCCCCCCGCCATTACAGGTACAGCCGCCACCCAGCGCACCATCTCCGCCCTCCCAGCAGCCCCTCCGCGTTCGCCCCGTGCCCGCTCTGCCAGGAAGCCGGGCATCTCCTTCGCCCCAGGCACCTCAGGCCCTGCCCCTGTTACCCCCGCTGCCCTCAGTGAGGAGGTCATTGACCTCCTCCGAACGCTCATTGTTGGGCAGACTACCCTTTTGAATGCCATCCAGGGGGTGGAGAGGGAGGTTCATCGCAGCAATGCGTACCTGGAGGGCATTCATTCGGGTCAGGCTGCCCATCAGCGATCGTTCCAGGCTCTGGCCTCAGCACTGACGGCAGCCATTGTCCCTGTCTCCTGCCTGCCTCTACTAACTCCCTCCTCCCAGTCTCCTGTTCCTCTGCCTGTCCCACCCACACCATCAGACCAGCCTGCACACACCTCAACACCCAAGAGAAGCTCATCCAAACATAAGCACCACAGATCACGCAGACATTCACACACGCAACATTCCGATGCAGACATGCCAACAGTCACTACCACCTCTGTGACCCCCACCTCCTCGTCTCCCTCCTCCCTCCCTGTGACGTCTACACTCACACCTCCATTCACCTCACCATCAGCCAGTGTTTCCATCACCAGCACACCCTCCACTCCAGTCCGCACACGTGCAGTCACCACCCCCACTGCCATTTACACGTCCCCTGTGTCCTCTCCCACTGTGTCTGTCACCCCCTCTTCCACACCACACAAACGCAGCCACCCACCCACCCAACAGCCATCCACCTCACGACAGCCTATCCCTCCTGCACCTGCACCCAAAGACAGCAAACGTGACTCACCTACAACCACATCCTCTCCCTCCACTCCCATTCCCACTGTACCTACCACTCTCCATTGTCCCAAGAAGCTCTTCCTCGCCACTACTAACTTCTTTCCTGACCCTGAGCCCCCCCCTCCTTCTCGTCGGGGTAAGAAGAGCACCTCAGCCACCACCAGCCCTGCAGCCCCCTTGACAAGGGTGCAGGGGTATTGGAGCCCGCCAGCCCGCATGTCTGGATCTTCGCCCAGCAGCAAGGGGACAGCCAGCCCACCCCCTGGGAAGAGGAGCAGAAGGCGGAAGGGGCGCCGCAGGAGCCCGCCTTCTACATCCCCCCCGGACACCACCCAGAGACAGTCACCAGCCACAGCTCCAAAGGGAGGAAAGGGCCACAGGCCGACGACTAAGGAGGGCAAGGGCAGCAAGTTGGAGAGGTCAGGCAGCAGGCCTGCTGCCCAGGAGGAGCCCACAACCCCCATAGCCGCTGCCCCGGGAGGAACCGGCACAGCTGCCCCGGGAGAGCCCACCAGCTCCATAGCCGCTGCCCAGGGAGGACCCAGCCCAGCTGGCCAGGAGGGCCCCACCACCCACAGCCCAGGTGGGCAGTGAAGGAGCACCATCCCCGCTGCCCAGGAGGGCACCACCAGGCATTTAGCAGTTGGCCATAGACCGTCCGCCGTCTCAAGAACCGCTGAACTGGGCCCTTCAAGGCAAGAACCGCTGAACTGGGCCCTTCAAGGCAAGAACCGCTGAACTGGGCCCCGCCGTCTCAAGAACCGCTGAACTGGGCCCTTCAAGGCAAGAACCGCTGAACTGGGCCCTTCAAGGCAAGAACCGCTGAACTGGGCCCCGCCGTCTCAAGAACCGCTGAACTGGGCCCTTCAAGGCAAGAACCGCTGAACTGGGCCCCGCCGTCTCAAGAACCGCTGAACTGGGCCCTTCAAGGCAAGAACCGCTGAACTGGGCCCTTCAAGGCAAGAACCGCTGAACTGGGCCCGCCGTCTCAAGAACCGCTGAACTGGGCCCTTCAAGGCAAGAACCGCTGAACTGGGCCCCGCCGTCTCAAGAACCGCTGAACTGGGCCCTTCAAGGCAAGAACCGCTGAACTGGGCCCTTCAAGGCAAGAACCGCTGAACTGGGCCCCGCCGTCTCAAGAACCGCTGAACTGGGCCCTTCAAGGCAAGAACCGCTGAACTGGGCCCTTCAAGGCAAGAACCGCTGAACTGGGCCCCGCCGTCTCAAGAACCGCTGAACTGGGCCCTTCAAGGCAAGAACCGCTGAACTGGGCCCTTCAAGGCAAGAACCGCTGAACTGGGCCCCGCCGTCTCAAGAACCGCTGAACTGGGCCCTTCAAGGCAAGAACCGCTGAACTGGGCCCTTCAAGGCAAGAACCGCTGAACTGGGCCCCGCCGTCTCAAGAACCGCTGAACTGGGCCCTTCAAGGCAAGAACCGCTGAACTGGGCCCTTCAAGGCAAGAACCGCTGAACTGGGTCCCGCCGTCTCAAGAACCGCTGAACTGGGCCCTTCAAGGCAAGAACCGCTGAACTGGGCCCTTCAAGGCAAGAACCGCTGAACTGGGCCCCGCCGTCTCAAGAACCGCTGAACTGGGCCCCGCCGTCTCAGGAACCGCTGAACTGGGCCCTTCAAGGCAAGAACCGCTGGCCCTTTGGCAGACGTGGCAGGGCAGGATCTATCTCGGGCAGGGCTGCAGGATGTCCTCTGGCCAACTTGCCTCCTCCAGTGGCAGTGGGGTCTGTTATGGACTGTTTGGACTGTGGCTTTGCTCTCCCCAGGATGGCCCAGTGGGCAGGCCACCCACTGTATGGACTGTTTGGACTGTGGCTTTGCTCTCCCCAGGATGGCCCAGTGGGCAGGCCACCCACTGTATGGACTGTATGGACTGTGGCTTTGCTCTCCCCAGGATGGCCCAGTGGGCAGGCCACCCACTGTATGGACTGTTTGGACTGTGGCTTTGCTCTCCCCAGGATGGCCCAGTGGGCAGGCCACCCACTGTATGGACTGTGGCTTTGCTCTCCCCAGGATGGCCCAGTGGGCAGGCCACCCACTGTATGGACTGTATGGACTGTGGCTTTGCTCTCCCCAGGATGGCCCAGTGGGCAGGCCACCCACTGTATGGACTGTTTGGACTGTGGCTTTGCTCTCCCCAGGATGGCCCAGTGGGCAGGCCACCCACTGTATGGACTGTTTGGACTGTGGCTTTGCTCTCCCCAGGATGGCCCAGTGGGCAGGCCACCCACTGTATGGATTGTATGGACTGTGGCTTTGCTCTCCCCAGGATGGCCCAGTGGGCAGGCCACCCACTGTATGGACTGTATGGACTGTGGCTTTGCTCTCCCCAGGATGGCCCAGTGGGCAGGCCACCCACTGTATGGACTGTTTGGACTGTGGCTTTGCTCTCCCCAGGATGGGCCAGTGGTCATGGAGTCCCCTCGTGGATCTGGCGTCGTGTACTCAAGTGGCTGAGGTGCCCCCCCTTCCCTTCCCCCTGAGGTGCCTGTCCTATTTTCTTTCTGATGCCCCTGCAGTGTTCTCTCCGTGGAGTTCTTGTCGTGGGACTGGGCCTTGCCCCTTTGCACAGGACCCCTGTGATCCACGGACAGTGGTTGGACTACATTTAGTAGCTGTATATATTTTGTACATAGTTTATTTATTTTTTGGGATTAATGGCGTACATATTTCAATATATCTGCCCGTTTATGATCTCTTCTTTTGGTCTTTGCATTATTTCGGAGGGGGGTGGTTTGTGGGTTGTGACAGTGATCTGTGGGAATGCATTGATGTGTGTGTTGTAGTGGGTGTGGGTGGGTGGGTGTGTGCCGGTAATCTTTTCCCTCCCCTGTGTCGTAGGTGCAGTACTCACCGATGTCTTCCGCGCCGCCGGGCGTGCTCCTGGTATATGAGGAGGAATAGGAGTGCGGGGATGACCTGTAACTCTGGCTCCATACTGCCGGAATCTCGCGTGGAGTGCGTAGAGGTGAGCGTTTTCCCGTTCGTAGTCTGTTTCCGCCGTGTTCTTATCGGCGGTGCTCCCGCCCCGGAAAAGGTGGCAGATTGGTGGGTCGTAATAGGGTGGGCGGTACTTTGTCTGCCGCCGGGCTGTTGGCGGGAACCGCCGCGCTGTTTGTTTGTACCGCTGTGGCGGTCGGAGTGTTAAGTTGGCGGGCTGTGTTGGCGGTTCCCGCCAGGGTCAGAATGCCATTTTTAATACCGCCGGTCTGTTCGCGGTCCGACCGCCGCCTCTCCGCCGACCGCCAAGGTCAGAATGAGGGCCTATATCTATTTGGGGCTCACCTCTGAGTTCAGACAGACCACAGACAACTCAGATAGCTCATGCAAATAATGGGTGAAAATTCCAAACTGTTGAGGTGGTCCATTTCCATACAGGGAATGGACTTTAAGGTGGACCACTCCAGTGCAGATGGTTTGTCCAGGTTCTTACACCTTAATGATGAGACCTCCCAGGAGGTTGGGTAATTCTCCCTTCATTCTGCTGGGGGGCACACGTTAGACCTGTCAGCCTAATGGTAGTCTTCCCTTAAACGTTTTGCCTTCTCTCCTCCTGGGTTGCTGAATTCATTATTTTACAGATCTTTTTATCAGAAACTTGGCAGGTATAAGGAAAGCAGGGGAGACATACACCATCAGGGAATGATCCAGTATTGATAGGAGTCTCACAATATTAATCAACATATATGCGTAACATATCATAACATCCGGGCTGGATTGGCTAGAACGTAACATATTAGACAAGTTGGGAATTAGGGGGTTACAAGGATCTACTCTGTAATCATTCCACCCCTATATTTTCATTCATTTTTTAGTACAACCCCAACTTTTATATGAAACTGTGTCTGCTAACATGCACCACTCCATGTCTCATTTCAAGTCTTTCATTTGCGGTGCTTCTGTCACTCCCCACAGCCTCGCTATGTTGTGTTTGGCTACTGCCAGTCCCAGGTTCATCCAGATTTTCTCCATTCGATTTATGTCCATTGCATCCCATAGGTTCAGCAAACACCATTTTGCTGAGGCCTCCATTCCACTCCCACATACTTCATTCATGGAAGCAACCACTAAGTCTAAGAATTGTTGCGCTGTCGGGCAATCCCATATTATGTGCAAGAATGGCCCATTTTAGCCGCGTGTCTAAAGCAGCCTGCATCGGCTACTCTACCCATTTTCACCTTGGTGGTGCATGCAAAATAGAACCTGTAGAGTATCTTGAGTTGCACTAGGTGGAACCCAGACTGAATGGACACTTCACTCAGGGATGCTAGAGCTTCAAGCCATTCATCATCTTTAATATCCCCCAAGTCACGCTCCCTAGAGTGCCCTCAAATGATTGAAAGTATCTGATGAATTATTGATTAATTTCTGATATGTAAGGGATGTCGTACTCTGGGACATGTGTTCCTCTGCCATTCTATTCTCTAGGGGTGAGTATTCAGGGTGTTCAGCCCCTTTGGTCTGTCCTTTCTGGAGTGCATGTCAAACATGGAGATAGAAGTAGCATTAGGTGGGTCCAAGTTGATATTCCCATTGCAATTCAGTGAAAGAAAGGACCTTCTCTTATGACCAGTGATCCCCCAACCTGGAAAGGTCAATAATGTCCCTCTTGGAGATTCCAGGCAGTGTCCCCAGTATGCCCAATTTCTCCGAGCCCTAGAGGGGAATAGATTGTGTTCACGCTTTGAAATAGGTCACTGGGATAAGGTAAGGCGTGTTATTAAAGCATAAAGGAAGAAGGGCAGGACCATCATTTTGAAAAGCGCTGCTCGGTGTAGTAATGACAGCAGCAAGGATCTCCAATGTAGGACATCACTTTTCAACTGTGCTAACAATGGGAGCAAGTTACTGGGATAGAATTGGGTGAGGTCAGTGGTGACATGGATTCTAAGGTATCAAAATCCATCTTTGCATATCTATGCTTCACATCCCAAGGCAAATGTGGTTTCTGTCCTTTAAGGATAGAGATCATGGATTTCGTCCAGTTTATGGTATAGCCCGAGAATTGTCCAAGCTGGGTCAGTATATGCAATATTGTGTAAATAGGGGAAAAGCCAAGTCAGCACCTATATGGCTGCTCGACCTTGAATCTGTGGCAGAGCAGGCACAATCTTCGCCCATTACTGGATCCCCAGCAACATGTGTGCTGTACCTGGTGAGGGGCTGAGATTAATGGGGCTGCCTGTGAGTGACTGCACTGGACTGCGGAGCTTGCCCTGGCATTGAAACCATCTGGTGGTCAGGCCTGCCTTGGAGGGCCCCGTAGTGAGAGGGGCCATGGGTGAGCCTGAGGCCTCAGGCCACCTGGTCTCGCTGGGCTGCTGCCTGGCTGGGAGTTGTGCGTGTGGGCCAGTGAGGCCTATGGATAGACACATGAGGGGGCCCGCCACATGATTGCAGCTGCGGTCATGCCAGCTGCCACTGGTGGTGCCGCAGCACCTCGCTGCTACTGGTGGTGCCACGGCATGTCGCTGCCACACCGGCCTAGACCCTCCAGACAGTAAGGTGACTCCTCCCTCACCAGGCCTTGTGGTGCCATTGCTTGAGCCACTGACTGTACAGTGGGACATGCCTACATAATTGGACATTCCACTTTTAGCCTGCACTGCATTCTTCTGCTTAAGTTCTTGCTGTCTGGCCCCTTTTGCTGTCTTTACTGTGCCAGCTGCATGTGGCCTCCAACTGTAGGTCAGGCCTTCCTTCTTGCTACTTGCCCCTACCAAGCATTGCCACCTGACCTTCACTGGCACTTGATGCCTCTGTGAACTGCTCCTCATCTGGCCACCCTGCAGGCTGCTGCACCCAGAGGAGTCTCCAACCTCATTCATTTGCTACCATGGTCCGTGGGGACAATCGCCAATACATGCTCCCATTCACAAACACCAAAACCATGGAGATGAAGCCCTCACCACCCGGGATGGAGCTGGGATCTGCTGCGGAGGTCACCTCAATCAATGGAACAGATGCCATCATGGAAGAGCTGTGTGTGGGGTTTTGCACTATTGATAGCAGATTTGATACCCTAGTTGGCTGTGCATATCTAGTGCTGAGGATGGTTCCTCATCAGCGGCTAAAACAATAGATAAGCTTGAAATATTTCTCTAAACAGTGGCTAACAAAGATGAGGCCTTGGAGGCTTGTGGGCGACTCAATAACATCTGCATAATGGGGGTGTTAGAATCCACAGACACGGGACACCTCGACATCTTTGTGGAACACTTACGTCAAGACTACTTTGACCGCCAGTCTTTCACCTCCACATTTGTGGTTGTACGGACGCCCCGATCCTTGGGTCCCTGCCCCGCACAGGGATCCACGCTGAGACTGATCAAAGCCAGACTGTTGAATTACTGCAATCTGGACACTGTACTTCTCCTGGGACTGGAGCATGGTCCGCTACAGTGCCACCATCTCGATCTACCCAGACTTCACCATGGCTGTACAGGAGGCCCGCCACAAGTTCATTGAGGCCAAGGTGACTCTGCCGGTACTATTTATTGTTATATGTTATATCAAGCATGCCCAAGGGTTGGCGACCATGGATAAACGGGCTTCTTTGATGTGCCGGCTGATGCCCTCAGTTTCTGCAAGCACCACATTGAGCCTGCTTCCTCGCTGCAAAGGACATCCCTGGATCCCCTTTCACAGGATTCTGAGCCCACTTCCAGTGCAGAACTTTTTACATCAGACTAAGATATGGCCTGACTTCTTGCTCTGACCCCACGTCCCGATCATTAACTAGCTGCCTCGCACCTATGGTGCACTATTTACTCTTCTCTGCTAGTGATCACCCACACATTTGCTCATATTGGTCCAGTTATGCACCCTCATATCATACACCTGGGACCATCACGCCGTGGCATTGGTGCTTCCAGATGGTGCTCACACCCTCTTGTGTAGTTCAGTACTAATGTTTTGTTGGGGGCCATGTTTGATGGGAGCTGCTGGGCTGCTTTTTGCTCAGTTTGGGTGGTGGGTTGGGGGTCTGGAGATTTAGACGTTACACAGTCCAAGTTAATTCTCATCTGCTGTCAAATGTACTAGTTTTCTTGGTGCACATTGCTCAATCCATAACTTCGTACCACTCCAACCATGTTTGTGCAACATGACCATAGTAACCCATTTCTAGACATCACATTGCTATCTTGGAACATATGCAGCCTTAATCAAGTGTAGGTACGTACTTTACTATCTCACCAGACACAATGTGAGTGTGGCATTCCTCCAAGAGACCCATCTATCCCCGGGTAAATTTCACCCTTTCGTATCCACCTCAGGGCTTCACTTATACTTTTTCTGTGATAGATCTTACTCTAGGGTGGGTCAACATCATTAAACGTAAAAGTCTTCCATTTCATTCGCTGTCAACCTCCATAGATGATGGCGGCCTTTATGTCCTGCTATCTGGGACCCTGAATGGCCACCCGATTCTCAAAGCTAACATTCATGCTCCCAATGTGTACACCCAAGACTTCTTTAGCTCCTTCATGGCCCATTTTGAGCGCGTGGACTACAATTACAATATCCTAGGGGGGGGATTGTATCCTTCTGATGGACCCCTATTTGGACTTCCTCTCCAAGGATCTGGTGAACAAGCCCAAGTCAGTGCAAATAGTCTGCAACATCTGCCCGACATTTATACTCTGAGATCCTTGGCGACTACATTACTCCACCACCCCAGCCTACACACACCACTTAGCACCGCATGACTCCTGGTCTGGCTTGACTATTGGTTCTTATCCTCTACACTCACCCCATTCCTGAAAGACTTTGCCCACTTAGCGTGTACGCTCTTGGATCATGCACCAGTGTCCTTCTCACTTGATTACCATAAGCCAGAGGCATCAAACATCAATTGTGGTTTCCCGCCATGTCCCTGCAGGATGACTTTTTCCACTCCAAGCTTCGATTGGCGATAACCGATTACTTTGCACTAAACACTAATTCCTTTCCCACCCAAGCTACCTTGTGGGAAGCATTAGGGCATATATTCACGGTATATGCATCTCTAAGAGGACAGGCATCTTGTGTGACCTTTGATCCCACCTGTAGCTAGTTGAGGCACAATTGATAACCATTAAATAAACACTCCACATCCCTCCCTTTTTCCAGGGAAATAAACAAAAGCCCACTGTTAAGGTCAGGACGAGCGACCTGGGTGCACACTAGCCAGACTCCCACAATTCTGCAGGGGCTCCCCATGTATTCCTGAGTTACTATAGCCTGAAGTAGCTCATGGCATGAACTGTGAGGACATCCCGGCTCATCTTCTACGATACTACACTCACTTATATACCATTAGACTCTCTGGCGATAAGAACTATTTGACCTCATACCTTGAGGAGGGGGCCATGGCGTGGATGACCAGGGCCCATCAACAGTTCCTAGCTGAGCCTATCACCTGTGATGAAATTATTCAAGCCATTGACTCTCTAGACGGCACTAAGGCCCACAGGATAGTTTGTTTTACTGGCATCTTCTAAAAACAATTTAAGCATCTCCTTGCACCCCATCTCCTGGTCATGTACAGTGGCGCACTGCAGGTGAGCACTCTGCCCACATTGCTATGCGAAGCAGTCATTACCCTAGTCCTTAAACCCTGAAAGGACCCTCACACCAGCAGCTCACATCGACCCCTATCACTCCTAAGTTTAGAAAATAAAATTCTTGCTAAAGTTCTCGCCATATCAGTTCTCCCTACTTATGGACCAACGTATCTCACCAGTGTAATCTGGCTTTGTCCCGCACTGCTCGACCTCCTTGAACCTGTGTGCCATCTTCTCTGTCCTCAATCGTGTTTCACCTGACACTCATGCTGCAGTGGCATTAATGGATGCCGAGAAGGTGTTTGAACTTTGGAATGGCCTTTCCTGCATGCCATGCTGGCCAAGTTAGGTATACTGTCTTACTTCACCTCCATGATTAAATTGTATATTCTTAACCCACAGCCCACATCCGCGTTAATGGCTCACCATCTGAACCCAACACGAGGGGCACCAGGCAGGATCGCCCGCTCTCTCTGCATTGGATCCACTGGTCGGCCATCTCCTGGAAAATCATAGACACAGAGGGATTCAGTTCTGCAATGGCCCACTTCTGTCATTGTATGGTGACGATGTTATGCTTTTCATCAGGCAACTCGCTGATAGTTTCCCATCACTGCTGCATGAAATCACTCGATTCGGAACCCTTTCCGGCCTATGCATCAACTGGTCTAAGCTGGAGCTATTTCTGCTCACTGATTCCACTGTAGAGTTACATTGTGAATTTCCGTTGTCTTGATGTGTAGGCCTAGATCTCGGTATTATGCTACATAGAGACAAGGAACAGGTGATCAGACTTAATTATGGCCCCTCCATCAACAAACTGACATCCCAAATTGACCACTGGCTGCAGCCTCCTCTTTTAAAGGCTGGGCACATTGCTATAATAAAAATTGTTATACTCCCACAATTTCTACACTCGTTTCTTAATATTCCCACCCGCCTCACTTTGTTTTTTGCCAAACTGTGCAGTGGGTTGGGATGCACTGGTGCAAACCCTTGAGCTTGGAGGGTTCAGAGTAATGCATGTGCAACTTTATTATCTGGCGGCCTAGAGCCAAAACTCCTATCATTGGTTTCACCCCAATGCACAGATTCCTTTCACGATACCTGAAACTGAATTAGTGTTCCAACCCCACTTGCATCCCTGTTCCCTGCTGGACATCCACTGGATTTCGCGGATATCCAACCTCTGTCCACCACCAGCTGGGCCTGGAAAAAGCTTCTCAGTTTGCTTAAGGCCCCTCTCTTATACTACCCACGGCTACCTCTCTCCTCCAACCCTGAGTTTCTCTCATTGACCTAAATAATTGCTGCTGAAAGCGAAAGTCGACTTGCTTCCAAACTACTCCCCTCCTGTGATGCTAAACTCTGACAGGCTTCAGACTTGAGTCACACACTCAGCAATAAAATATGGGCGGCCTGCTGCTCACAGAACCACCTTTTCTTCTCTAATAATCACCAAATGCTTATGCACTTTAAATTAATTTGTAGGATGTATGTTACATCCAGTTTCCTTGTGCACCTGGACCCCAGGTGATCCCCCTTATCCACGATGCTCCAACTCCATTGCTGACTCCACCCATCTCAACTGGACTTGTCCGACAGTGGCGACCTGCTGGCAGTCAATATATACCATACTGGCCCAGATGGTAGAACTACTTATGACTCCTAATCCCCTCATGGCACTTCTGGGTTACGTACATGATATCCCCAAACCGGTGCGCTAGTTCACAGCCATCACACTCCTGTTGGTGAGGCATGAAGTGGCTCTTCACTGGTGTGCTTGACACCCCCAGCCCCAAATTATGGCTCAATAGCCGGGCTTATTGTGACACAACAAGTGAAGTGCACACCACACTACGACGCCCTACCTCCTATCCAAAAAACATATGGCAGTCACTGTAATTATCTGATACTCACAGGACGTCCAGTCTCTCCCCCTAAGCTTCCTGCAAAACCCCAGTAATTGAGGGCAACCCTCCTAAGCACCCCCTCAGTGGCCAGCTCACTAAGTGCCACCCCCACCTCCCACTCTGGCACCAACTCAACTGGTGAATACTTGCACACGATCTTTGTATACGTCTAGCTATTCTTCATACAATTATGATGTCTGATCCATTGTCATGTTAGCACCATATCTTTATAATGCTTATGACCAAGACTAGCAAAACTGTATACATGATTTTATTCTCTTTTCTGTTTTGTTTGTTATCTGGAAAATCATAAATAAAGCATAAAAAAATATTCTGTCAAGAGTATTGGGTGGATCTGCAACATAGAGCAAAATATTGTCAGCATAGAGTGATGATTTATCTTTCCAGTGCTCAGTCTATCACAGACCTTTGACCAGCGGATCCATTCTGATCTAGGCCAGAAGGGATTCTAGCAGGAGAGCAAAAAAGTATGGGAGATACTGGGCAAAATTTTTGGGTACTGCCCTGGAAGCCCAACACTCTGGACATCTATCCATAACCATCACTTGCTCCAAATGATAGGCATAGAGGAGCTGTATCCATTCTACATATTCAAGTCCAAAACCCAGTCTAGTCAGCACTTCAAACATGTAGGGCCAGCCACACTGGCATCGATAGAGAGGACAAGGGTAAACACTTGTAAAATACCAGCCTGGCCCGGCACTCCAAATAGGCGGTGCAGATTAAGTGCCAGGCTTTGTCCTGGCATAAAACCGGATTGGTCCAGGTGGACCAGTGTACTAATGACTTGAATTATTCGGGAGGCTAACACTTTGGATAGAATTTTAATTTTTAGTGACGCCAGCACATCCTCCCTGGTGCGGGTCACGACCAGTGGCCGATGCCAGGGAGGATTTTATTTTTATTTTTACCCGGGAGATGCGGAACAACTTCCGCGTTTCCCCCGCCCCACACCCGCGAGGTGCGCTGACGTCACTTTTTTTCCCACTGGAGGAGCAGGTGAGCGTCCTCTCCCCACTCAGGTGGGGAAAAAAAGGCCAAAATGGCCTCCCCAGATCCAGGGAGGCATCAATGGAAAGGGGAGAGTCTCCACTTTCCATCAACAAACTTCCTGGCACCGTTTCCTGACTAGGGATCGTAGCCATGGTGTAAGTGGGGATTTGGGGGTTCTTCAGGGAATTTTTTAGAGTGACCCTTGGACTGAACCCCTGTGAAGGCTTTTTTTTGTATACATGTGAGCTTTGCCATGGGGTCACGATCGGCCCCAGGGAAAGCACACATGTATAAATAAACAGAAGTGATGTAGAGAGTCAGTCACTCTCTCTCTCTCTAAATATATATATATATATATATATATATATATATATATATATATATATATATATATATCAAGAGACAAATCTCTCTATAGATATGTATATCTATGTATATACATATATATGTCTTTTGTCTAGTGGAAGATATGATGCCATAATGCCAAAAAGTAGCGCAGATGGTTTATATGCCTGCTGCAAAGGATACAGATGTATTTAGCTGAGTGGATTAGTAAAGCCAGGCATTACCTGCACTTTAAAACAAATTAAATGTATGTGGAGGGGGCTATGGAGATATGAGGGGAACTTTTGCGGGGTGGTACTGAGGCAATTAGGAGAGGAGATCATGGGAGGCAGAGCACCAAAAATGACTGTCACACTGGGAGCCACCAGCGCTAAAGGCTGTGATGATGGTTATGTGGTAAGGTGAAGTAATAGTGTGTATTTTGTTTTTTTCAGTGTGTTCAGAGAATCTGCTGAATCAGAGAAGAAGCAAAGGTGATGACATTTACTATTGGACACATCACACACCCACAATTAATTTCTGGACTCTATCTGTCTTCTACGTAGGACAGTTTAGTCAGTAGCAGAGATGGCCTCTTGTTGGATGACTGCTGCTCAAGCCCTAACTCAAGTTATGGAGGATAGCTCTGAGGCAGGAGCAGAGACTGAGACAGCATCTGAGGGAGAGGACAATGGGGCAGAATCTGGGAGTGATTTTTCAGTCAGCGGAGTCTGAGGGAGACGATGACGACAGTTGTGCTGTCCCATCGCAGCGGGACAACAGCAGGTCCCACGGCACAACAGCGGGTCATCCCAACCCAGAGAGCAGGTGCGTGTAGCGGCAAGCACAGAGAGAGTGCTTTCTTGGCAGCCCCCCGATTTAGTTCAGCCCCAAATTACACTATTTACTGGTGATTCTAGATGTAAAATCGATACGGCCAACTGTTTGCCAGTTGAAAACATCCTTCTATTTTTGGATGTTGACTTCCTTCAGGAAATTGTGCAGAAAACAAATTTGCCTGCAGACCAATTTCAGATGGAGCATGGAGGCACTCTAGGGCCCCGTTCTAGGGCGTACCAGTGGACTCCCACTTCGATGGCAGAGTTGAAGCTATTTTTGGGCCTTGCGCTCAAAATGGGGTTAGTGCAGAAACCCACCTTGCAGTCCTAATGGATGACTCGCAGGGTTTGGGTAACCCCCATCTTCGCACCATACATAAGCATAGATAATTATTTTACTACTGCAGCGCATGCGGCATTTCAGTGACAAATCTGTTGCTTTGTCCTGGGACCATCCAGACCATGACAGGTTGTTCAAAATTCGGCCTGCCGTGGAACATTTGTCTGCCAAGTTTCCAGAGATATATACTCATGGAAAGAATATAGCAGTCGATGAGTCCTTGATCCTGTACAAAGGACGCTGCTGTTCATACAGTACATTGTGAGCAAAAGAGCTCGCTATGGCATAAAGCTGTACATGTTGTGTGAGAGCTCTTCTGGCTATGTGTACAGCTTGAGAGTGTATACAGGGAAGGACTGTACCCGAAACCCTGTAGGTTGCCCTCCAGAGTTAGTGTCACAGGAACGGTTGTATGGGAACTTGTCCAGCCACTCTTTTATGAAGGTTATAACCTTTATTTGGACAATTTCTATACATGAGTATAGCTGGTCAGTGAGCTCTACAAAGCTGGTACTGTGGCCTGCAGTACCTTTTGTTGTAACTGCAAAGGATTCCCACAGGAGCGTGTTTGCAAGAAGCTCCAGAAATCCCAGAGTACTGTGTTGCGTTCCAATGAACTGCTCGCAGTCAAGTTCTTGGATAGGCGTAATGTGTATGTGCTCACTACAATTCATTCATGATGAGAGCACTTCCCCCATCACTGTTTGGAGTCAGATGGTTGAAGTCCACAAGTCCAGCTGTATACTTGATTACAATAAGTACATGGGCGGAGTGGACAAGAACGACCAGGTTCTTCAGCCATACAATGCATGTCATAAAACTTGTACTTGGTACAAGATCCTGTTTACCCACCTGATCCAGATGGTAACATACAATGTGTTTGTTGTTTATTGTCAGACAACCACAGAAAGACTCATGACTTTCCTTGACTTCCAGTTGTCTTCAATTGAAAGCCTCACTGCTATTACTGAAGCAGCAGCATCCTCCACCTCATTTGTTCTGGAGGATGTGGCAAGGCTTCAGGAGTGACACTTTGCTGATCACATCCCTAAAACACCCAGAAAAGGTCATCAATGCCGTTGCTGTAAAGTGTGCTCAAAGCATGGAATGTGGCAGAAGAGTCAATATTACTGTCCGTAGTGCCCATATCAACCAGGCCTCTGTGTCCTTACTTGCTTTATGTTGTATCATACTAAAGCAATGTTCTGGGAAATCGACTGAGGTGGAGCTGCCGTTGTGTATTCCTTTCAGGGGTTGTGCATGGATACCGAACGTCCATGGGCCACTACTTCATTAGGCAAGCAGCCACAGAATTTTACTTCATCTACTTCAGAAAATCATGGACTTCCTTATGGCCTGCTTGACACCTATATCCACCGTCAGAACATGGTAGGTGTTGTGTTCAATTAACGTGCATTATTGTCCCCATACTGCATATACCAGTGGGCAGAACATTTGCCACATTGTCACGGAGTGCCCTGTGAGGCAAAATGTTAAAGGCATGACTGAATTTTGAAGTGCTTGTTGGGGAACTTATGTATGCTACACAAGGACCACCATGATTGCCAACGAGAACAAGAGTAAGTGTAATAAGTCGAACAAATGTCCTGCCGGACATTTTCACCAACATTTCTACTTGTTTGAAAGTGTGCAAACTCAATTTGTAGCTTCACTTTCAAAGCAAAAGTAGAAGAGTTGGCGAATGAGTCCCACAGGATATTTGTTTGACTTTTTACTTTATAGACCTTAGGATTTCTTCACCAACATGTCTGCCTCAGTTTCAACAGTAGATATGATCACTCAGTTCGAGGAATAGGCCTCCCAAGGCATACTCGGACACCCCCAACTTGCATCCACAAATTAGTATAGGTTCACTTGGCAATTATACAGGATTAGTCAGGACTCTGATGAGGGCAGAGGCATGAATGGGTAAGGAAAGCTTATGGTAGGTGTGCCTTCACAGGGATATTGCACAGGTAGACGGCAGATGGTAAAGGTAGTAAAGATGTACATCATCTACATATATGAATTCAAACCCATTGGTGTCACCCTAGCACTGAAGGACACGTATCTGTCAGTGTTTGATCTGCTTTTCATGTTCATCCTCCTTCAGAACTTCGTAGATGTTCAATTTGATGTATGATAAGCGCATTACAGTCACAGCACTGCACATAATGTTGGCTGGGACATATGCTACGTTTTCACGGACTACCCTCTGTGCCAAACACTACCCTTTTTCATAGCCTATGACCTTCTCTTCAGGTAACATCGTGAGAATTCCCCAGCATGTCTGCCTTAGTTTCAAAGGTAGATATGCTAGCTCATTTCGAGGAATCTCTTTGCACGGCATACTTGTACCCCAACTTGCATCCACAAAATGGATGGAGTTGGATTTAGCACAGTGAGTGCGCTATAGGCGCATGAAAAACATGTCTTCCTGAGCCTCCGGTGGCTGTCATGGGAGTCATCACTAAAGGTTTGTTACGCATGTCTTCGGTAATGTTCAGGAAGAAGGAGGTGGTTACTTGACAGGTGGTAAAATGTAGTCAACCGTATTCCGCCCTCTGGCGTATGAATGTGATGGGCCCTTGTCTGGTAGCGGTAAGTCGATGTGAGTGCAGTGATTTGTTGGATTGGGCCTGTGGCAATGAAAGGGTTGTTTGTTGTGCGTGAATGGCATGTGAATGGACCATAAAGAGGTTGGTGCCTGGACGTGGCTTTATGGTCCACCTTCAGAAGGCTTTGTTTCAGTATTCAGATACTTTGATAAGTATTCATGCTTTGAAACCATAATTTTTGAAAGTGCTAAAACCAACCAGTGTGAGTGGTGGATTTACTTTAACATACTAGTACCAGGGGAGTCCAAGGGCGCAGGACTTGTGTGGCTCTCACCAGTTTTCCTCCACCCAGAATACCCTTAAAATCACACTATTTGCTTAAAAAACACTTGTGCCTTGCATTTCAGCCAGGGGAAGTCCTGGAATCTGCAGGCAGCCACAAATGTTCTACCACCCAGCATTCCACTAAGTCTCCAGAGAAAAACATTGCCTCACTTTAGTGGGTGGGTAAGAGACTGCAACAGGGAAGTTCCCAAAACGGATTGCGGAGACTTCAAAATTACCTACAATCAAAAAAGCCTGGGTTTGTAAGACAGTCACCTGAGTATTTGGTCCTCGGCTCGGTGGCCATATAGGGAAACCTACTAAACCCAGACATTTCTGAAAAACAGACACCCAGGGCAGTCCACGGAAGTGTGGCATGTTTGGATTTCACAAAGTTTTCTTACCTAGAATACCCTGCAAAAGTGAAACGTTGATTAAAACACAATTTTCCTTTCTTTTTCATCACAGAAACTAAAGGAATGTGCAGGGACCCATAAAATCCCTACCACCCAGTGTTTCTCCACTTGTTCTGATAAAAACACAACCCCCATTGTGTGCCTGTGCCTAGTACCTGTGTCAGGAATGGAGCACTCCAGGGTTAACAGTAGCCCTCATGGAAAGTCTTCCATTGACCCTTGTGTGATCCATTCGTGTCACAGGGAACTAGCCTACCTACACAAGTGAGGTACCATTTTTATCAGGAGACTTGGGGAAATGCTGGGTGGAAAGAAGTCTGTGGTTCCCCTCAGATTCCAGAACTTTCCATCACCGAAATGTCAAGAAAAAGTGTTTATTTTGCTTTATTTTGAGGTTTGCAAAGGATTCTGGGTAACAGAACCTGGTGTGAGCCCACCAAGTCCCCCATCTTGGGTTTCCCTAGTTGTCTAGTTTTGAAAACGGTGTGGGTTTGGTAGGTTTCCTCAAGTCCCTGATGAGATGAAGGGCAAAATCCACAGCTAGGCACTTTCCCAAAAACACATCAGTTTTCAATGTGGAAATGTGATGTGTCCATGTTGTGTTTAAGGGTGTTTCCTGTCGTATGCACTAGGGCTACCCACACAAGTGAGGCACCATTTTTATCGGGAGACCCAGGGGAATGCTGGGTCGAAGGAAGTTTGTAGCTCCCCTCAGATTCCAGAACTTTCCATCACCGAAATGTGAGGAAAAGGTGTTTATTTTGCTATATTTTGAGGTTTGCATAGGATTCTGGGCATCAGAACCTAGTGAGAGCCCCACTGACACCCCATCTTGGATTTCCCTAGGTGTCTAGTTTTAAAAAATGTGTCAGTTTGGTAGGTTTCCCTATGTGCCGGCTGAGGTAGAGGCCAAAATCTACAGCTAGGCACTTTGCAAAAAAGAGGTCAGTTTTCTTTGGCAAAATGTGATATGTCCATGTTGTGTTTTGGGGCATTTCCTGTTGTGGGCATTAGGCCTCCCCTCACTAGTGAGGTCCCATTTTTATTTGGAGACTTGGGGGAATGATGGGTGGAAGGAAATTTGTGGCTTCTCTCAGATTCCTGAACTTTCTATCACCAAAATGTGAGGGAAAAGTGTTTTTGTTTCTGCCAAATTTTGAGGTTTACAAAGTATTCTGGGTAACAGAACCTGGTGAGAGCCCCACAAATCACCACATTCTGAATTTCCCTAGGTGTCTAGTTTAAAAAAAGTATAGGTTTGCTAGGTTTCCCTGGGTTGTGTTTTGGGGCATTTCCTGTCATGGGCACTAGGCCTACCCTCACAAGTGAGGTACAGTTTTTATTGGGAGACTTAGGGGAATACAGGGTGGATGGAAATTTGTGGCTCCTCTCAGATTCCTGAACTTTCTATCACAGAAATGTGAGGAAAAAGTGTTTTTTTGACACATTTTGAGATTTGCAAAGGATTCTGGGTAACAGAACCTGCTGAGAGCCCCATAAGTCACCCCATTCTCAATTCTCCTAGGTGTTTACTTAAAGAAAATGTATAGGTTTACTAGGTTTGTCAAAGTGCCAGCTGAGCTTGAGGCCAAACAAATGTTACTACCCATTGTCTTTCTCTATATTTTCATTCTAAATGTAAGATAGTGTGTAGTAAAGAAGTGTATTTGAGAAATGCCCTGTAATTCACATGCTAGTATGGGGACCCCAGAATTCATAGATGTGCAAATAACCACTGCACTTGCTTATATTATACCCATTTTGGAAATTCAAAAGTTTCCTTGATAAATATTTGTGACTCCTTATATTTCGCAAAATAAATTGCTGTATACCCGGTATACAATAAAAACCTATTGCAAGGTGCAGCTCATTTATTGTCTCTGACTACCTAGGGTTCTTCATGAACAACCTCATACATCCCCTCAACCAGAGGAGTCCAGCAGACATAATGGTATATTACTTTCAGAAATCTGCCATAGCTGGAAAAAGTTATGGACAGAAATGGTTCTTTTTTCACCTCAAGTTGTTACTTTCTGTTGAAAATCCATAAAGGATCTACACAAATGACCCCTTGCTGAATTCAGAATGTTGTCTACTTTTTAGAAATGTCTAGCTGTTCGGGATCAAGTATTGGTTTTATACCCATTTCTGTCCCTAACTGGAAGAAGGCTAAATGCACAAAAATTAGTAAACATGGGGTATGTCGCAGTAAAATGCCATAATTCTCTTGAAAAATGTGATTTTCTGATTCAAGTCTGCCTGTTCCTGAAAGCTGGGAAGATGGTGATTTTAGCACCGCAAACCCTTTGATGATGACATTTTGAGGGAAAAATGCACATGCTTTCTTCTACTACCTTTTTTCCCCATTTTTCTGAAACAAATGAAATTATAGCTGTATTTTGGCTAATTTCTTGCTGTCCCCCAGGGGAACTCAAAAACTCGGGATACCTTTAGAATTCCTAGGATATTGGAAAAAAAGGATTCAAATGTAGCATGGATAGGTCATGTAGAAAAAGTTACAAAAGCCTAAGCGCAAACTACCCCAAATAGCCAAAAAAGGGCTCAGCATTTGGAGAGGAAGGCTCAGCAGCCAAGGGGTTATGGAGGGAAAAGGGCCTATATGAAGCACAGTTCTCAGCCTATTTGCGCACCTTACATATGACCACAATGGAGGCCAGTCTTTGGTCTCTCGGGAGTGATCCTACCTTCCGGATCTCTTTGTACATGTCTCACCCAGGCAGCATCAGACGCCATGTCTCAGTACTCTCTTTGCTTGAGATCTACGACATGTTTAGTGTCAGATTCCAGGAATTAAGTGTTATTTCCTTGATGATCCTGCATACCTCCAATGCCATTGACCTCCCGTAGTGGGGAGTGAGCAGTGATAGCTCTGGCCAAATGGCAGATCTCTCGTTTCTGGATGCAGTTTGTGGGCCAGAGTAAGGCTCTAGTCGATACATGAGAGGCTGCCACGGGCCCCCCGATGGAATGTGAAGTGTTGTGCAGTAGGATTTAGGGAGCACCACAAATCAATGAGATCAAGGGCAGCAAGGAATTTGCTGAGAGGACAGCTGGAAGAACTCATCTGCCTGAGGGGGATGATTGTCAGATGTGTCACAAAGTGCCATATTAAAGTCCCCGTCCAATAATAGCTCCCCATCCAATAGACTAAGCAAACGTTTAGTTAAGTCAGGGAGCATGATATCCTGATGTATATGGCGAGTACATTTATGGTTACCCCTTTGCAGATTTCTATTGGGCTACATATCATCCAATTGATGGTGTTGTAGGACTCCCATTATAGTAACAAGACTGCTGGATTTGGGGCGGCAGCACCACTGAGCCATGAGGGACTGAGTCTGATCTTACACAGTGTGACAGCGGTTGGCCTAACCCTTCTGGCTAGCTATAAGCACCTATCAGTATGATAGGTAAAGTGATTTGTGGCATCCTATGGCATGACACACTAGGACTCCTCAGAGAAGTCGGGGTGGAACAGACCGTACCCCTTTCTCTCAGTTATACAAGTCTCATACATGGAAGGACAAACAGAAACAGGATTTGATTCAATAGGTTTTATTAAAGCAACTGCGTTCTATGTAAAAAAGCATGAATTAAGATTATGAGGCTAATGAAACACAACTCTATTAAAGCAGTGACCAGGAAAGTGAAACATAGGAAGAGTTCCACCATATTGTCACAACATTGTATTTAACATCCTTACCTACACAACTAAGGCCCTTATTTTGATGAAGGCGGCATACTCCTCCGTCAACCACGCTGACGGTCAACAGAAGATCGCCAGTGAGGCAAAGCTCCTGCCAGCCCTATAATGATGTTTCTGCTGGGCTGTCAGACTGAAACAGTGCTTCTGCCCGCCGGCCTAATGGGAGACAGGGCCTTTGCATTGACGCCGGCTCCAAATTGATTAGGCGCCAATGTGGCAGTGCGATGGGTGCAGCAGCACCTGTTGCACATTTCACTGCCCATAATTCGGGCGATGAAATGCGTGCCCTGCCCCTGCCAAGTGCATGGGCAGTGCAGGTGCACCCATTCCGCCAGCCTTTCGATGGTGGTGTTAACCGCCATGAAAAGGCTGGCGGAATGGGACTCACAATCCCCAGGGCAGCGCTGCTTACAGCGCTGCCCTCTCAGATTTGAAACGCTGGTGGCAGTCTGGCGGTGGCAGCATTTCCACTGTGGCGTTTCTGCCACAGTCATAATAGGGTGGGCGGACCGCCACTACTGCGGCGGTCCTCCTGCCTCGGTGAGTCTGGCTGTCCAAGGACCGCCAGATTCATAATGAGGGTCTAAGTTTCTATATGAGAGCAAATAGCAGTGGTAGTCCTAATCTACCCATCTAGGCCTGGGAAGGAAGCCCAATCCCCATACCAGTGTTCAGAGGTAAAGTAGAGGTATAGAGGTCTGTTAGTCTTGCAGGAGTTCTCCCAGGCAGACAAAGGGGAAGTGCAGAGTTTCAGCACAAACTGCAAAATAGTACAGCAAGTGAGGGCAGGCTGGCTGCCATGTCCCCTCTATGTTGGCGGGGGGTCAACCTGTTGTTTTATAATATAAGATCTTGTTCTGAGAACTTCCCTGACTTGACAACACATACTTTCTGTGTTGTGTAGACATTGTACAATTGTGCACAGCCATGGAGTGAGCACAGGATTAAATGTCATGCAAAGAAATGAATAACAAATTCTGCACGCAAGAGCAACTGATAAAAATAATAACAAATTGCCACTAAAATTAAACATTGCTAAAATAAAAAGAGGAATAAAATGAAATGTGACTAGGTGAGAGGGCACAGGCCTTAGACCCAAGATAAAACAAAAGTGCCTATAAAAGCACTAAAATAACCTCACGACAAAAAGAACAAGTGATCTGGATAGTTAGTGGCAACAACTTTTTAATCAGGATCCCTACTCCTCTGGACGTGGAGATATAGCTTGCAAGGACAATCATTTTATCTCCCTACATGTCTAATACCCAACAAGCGTTGCCCATAAGGTGGGTCTCTTGTAGGAGAACATCTGGAGAAAGTCCCTTTTTATATTGAATGACTACTCCCCTTAACTGTGCCTCCCAAGCCATTAACATTCCAGGATAGTAATCAAATATGTACTCTATCTATCTGAGTGGGTACATATAGGGGTCTGCAGCAAGTAGATCCAGTGTTTACCTTTTATTGGTCCATTTGAGAAGTCAGGTTGAATGCCAACATGTCAATATCATGTGTCCCTTTTGTTATAGTGTGATAACTAGAGCCTCCCATAACCAAAACCTTTACAAGAAGCTAACAATATCCCCAAACAAATAAAAAAATCCACCCTACCTCCCTGCACAGCAGACTCTGAACTGCCCCAAACTCCAAACTCACATTTAACCTATAAGTGACTGTGGCAACTGCAGAGTGGACCCCCCATCTTAAAGGTCACCTGTTAATACTCCGAGGTTCCGCGTCCCACAGTGTCCTGGGCCAAGAGCTGAGTAGGAAAGTTGGGGCTCAGAACCACTGTCTATGTGGGAGATTAAGATTCACAGAGTCAATGACCTCCCTCCACTATCTCAAACCAGTCTTTGTGCAGGTCCTGGTGTGTTGTTTGGTGCTCCTGGCTTTGTGGTGAGGACTATTGCTGGTGCGGCTAATCAGTTCCCTGCTGCCATTATAGGGTGCATTTTCCCATCGGTGTCGCCTGGATCGGTCCCAGCAATTCATCCCCCCAACCTGCCTCCAGCTGTCCAACCAGTCTCAGGTTGCCTCCGGAGTCCTGAAGAAGTGGGTCTTCCCATTTACCACTACTCTCAATTGCGCTGAATATCATGGAATATTTGATCTCTCATTCCTTGAGGGCATTCTTGGCTTCGAGAAAGCTGCGGTGCAGTTTCTGTACTCAGAGTACAAAATCTAGGAAGAAAGCAATGGTAGCGTTGTCAAATTGAGCTGTGGGGTACTAAGTGCTGTTTGAAGGATCACATCCCTGTCACAGTAGTTAAATATGCAAGTGATAATCGGGCAAGGGGACGCTACGAGCCTAGGAGGATCACCCGGGACACGATGTGCTCTCTCCACAGAAAAAATAGTTTGAGAGTCCTTTTGGCTGCAACGGTTTCAGGATAAGGTCCTCCACAAAGAGATCAACTACCAGTCTTTCTGATTTCTCAGGCACTCCTATTAATCAAACATTGTTTCTTCGTGAGTGGTCTTCGAAGTCTTTGAGTTTCTCCCCCAACACTCGGTGTGACCCACAGCTCCTTGAATTGCATCTTCAAGTCCAACGTTTCTTCTTCAAGGGTGGTTTGGGAACTTTCTGCTCCTTGCACCCGGGCTCCTAGGTTGTGAAAATCCACCCTCATCAGTGTAACTTCAGAGGAAACTGTATCAATTTTGGTTGCTGGGAGGCGCTGACGCTCTGTATGGACGCCATGATGAACTAAGGGGTGAGGTTGTCGCCATCTGGTAGAACTTGATTCATTGGGGGCTATACCTCTCCTGTCTCTGTGGCCCGAGTCAAGTCTTTGGGCAGAGTGTAATTATACAGTTTGTTTGGTGTCCACTATGTGTGCTTTTTTCACCAGTCATTGTTCAAAGGGGCAGTAAGCAGTGTTCTCTATAGTGGGAAATACCGGGAAGAAAAAAGGAGAGGGTATTGCAGGTGGTAGTTGTCACAGTCTGCTGGGTTGTTAGACTGCAACCACAGCTCCCCCTGCAGCCCTTCGGGTTTCATACCATGTGCCCCCTAGAACTTCTAAGTCCCTCTTGCAGCTAGTTACCGGCTGAGGACTGCAAGGAGCTCTGTGAAGTATTAAGGCTATCCTTACAATTTGCTGTCCTGCTTCAATAACCCCAGATCTCTGTTCTTATCATGCCGATAAGCGCTACCCAAAGAGATTTTCAGTGAGTGTTTCATGAAAGGCGGATATCACGCCATCCCATCACTGGTCAAGGGCGTTCAGCTGGTGTTGGTCAGGGGATGAAAGGGGACTCAAGACCAGTGAAGCGTTATCATCAATGTACCCACAGGGCAAGCTTGCAGCCTCCATCTCGTCGCACGAAAGAAGGCAGGCCTCTACCCAGCACTACTGCAGCATCGTGCGGATCCCTTGCTGATGTTTTCTGGAGTGGTCATCCCCACCTCTCAACTGGAGCCCCAGTTTTCACTCATCTTCAGCTCCTCCTGGTGCTTGTCGCTCTCAGGGGCCAATGTCAAAGAAGAAACTTCACCCCGCTCCACACAGTGCTGGTAGAAGCGGAAGAGAAGCAGAAGTTTTAATTGTGCTCTTACAGGGTTCCAAAGCCACTACCCTGGCCTGTGGGGCATTCTCCAGTCTGCGGCCTCTCACTGGGTCAGGGATCCCTCATGCCTAACTGCTCGACCAAGCTACCACTAAAATAGAGCATTAAGTTGTCTACTTATTACCTCTGGATACCAAGATAGGGTTGCTTGGACTCTCTGCACAGTGCACATCATTACACTATAGAAAGAGCCATCCTCCTACACTGGGAGATTAGGCCAGCAGGCCACAGGAGCTTTTTCAGGCAGCGACCATCTTGACCAGCAGTTGACCCTGCTGAATTCATTTTTGTTTGCCTTAGGACTCTGTGAATTTTACCACTGCTAATCTGTGCTAAAGTGCTTGTGGTCACTCACTAAAACATGGTAAAAATATCTTACACCTGACTGGCATATTTAATTATGGTATAAGTCCCTTGTTTCGTGGTATTCTATGTAACTGGGGTTGGTAAATTAAATACAGCTAGTGGGCCTGAAACTCTTATTTTACCGCACACTTTAGTAGCCCCTCAAAACATGTTGCAGGCCTGTTATTGCAGCCTGTATGCAGTCTTAAGCTGTCAATACAACTTGATAAAATAAATTATTTTATAGGGCTAAAACTCACTGTTTACTACTAATAAGTAGCCCCTAAGGAAGGCCCTAAACAGCCCATCGGGCAGGGTGTATGGTATTTAAAAGTTGGACATGTACTTTTAACGTTGGGTTACTTTGTTACATTTAAGGAGTTATAATGTTTGTTTGGGAGCAGGTGGAAATATCATGTTTGGTGTCTAAGGAATTCTAATTTGAAATCCTCTGCAATAGTAAAGTCCGATTTTAGGTCACAATTCTGAAAATGCCACTTTGTGAAATTTGGCATTTTCTTGTCCGAACCAAAGAGTGCTTGCAGCCTGGTTCATAGTCACATGACTGGGTGTAATTGGTAGTTGGCCTTTGTGTAGTCTTTCCAGGCAGCCACACAATAGTCAGAATGACTGTTGGCAGGATGGGCCATCCAAGCAGTATTGGGCCCTACTTGTGCTTAAAAGATCCTGCTTCAGCTCACACACAAAGAACTTCACACTAGTCTTTTGTGCCCCCAGTCAGAATGGGACCTGGGCAGGGAGGCAGAAAAATCCAGCCACTCCTCTGGGGGAAAACTCCAGAAGCTTTTTCACATTTAAAGCCGGTATCAGGTATAAAAATAGGATCCTTAGGCCCACTCCTTAGTACACTCATGGACCTGTAGATATTACAGAACAAAAAATGGCCTGCTGCCAGAGGACAGTCCTCCTGCCTGTGATCTGCCCTGCTGTCTGAGAAGGACCACTGGACCTGCTCCTTTCCTCCGTGGCTACCCGAGTGACTACAACAGTCAGTTGACTGACCACCTGTTCTGAGATACAGAGCTCCAGAGGCCTCTTTGTAACTGCTGAGCTGACCTATAACACTGGACCTGCCCAGATCCATAACTGGACACACCTAAGCCCTGCTGGCATCTGCTGGAGTGATTTTATGATCCCCTAGTGGTGTCTCCCCCGGACCTGGTCCCTTGGCTGTCATCAGAGAGAGCTATTCCTGGCCTATCTGAAGGATCCAGCAAATCCAGTGTGAAGTGACACAAAACCCCACAAAGCCTTGTCACATAGCTGCAAGCTTTCTTGGAACTCAGATTGAGAGGGGCAAATCCCTGCAAATCTTTGCTGTACAGCTGGCAGCAACATCAGGATCAATGCAAAATGGCCCAATGCCCCACAGAGCCTCACTGCACAGCTGCCAGCTTCATCAGAACTGATGCTGATCAACTAAAAGCACCACAAACCTTCACTGCACAGCTCATCAGAACTGATGCCGGAATTTGCGAAGTCTAACCAAGCAATGCTACGCAGACCATGCACCTAGGAATTAAGGTACAAATCTTAGTGGGCCAAACTTGGTCCTTTTCCTGGCTTGTGCTCTATAGTTGTCAGCCTGAACTGGTCCAGCG
Organism: Pleurodeles waltl; assembly: GCF_031143425.1. Classification (NCBI taxonomy): domain Eukaryota; kingdom Metazoa; phylum Chordata; class Amphibia; order Caudata; family Salamandridae; genus Pleurodeles; species Pleurodeles waltl. The sequence continues at coordinate 923,974,400 of NC_090444.1, forward strand.
CTACCAGATACCCTCAGTTGGCGCTTTTTGCCTTTTGGCACCACTTTTACCTAAAGCTCTAAATTGGCATATCTCCATTTCTACTTATTGGATTTTAGTTGTTTTGGTCTCAAATAATTTATTGAAGTTTGCTATAGTTTTCTAAACTGGTGTTGGATTTGATTTTTTGTGTTGTGTTTTCACTTTATTACTGTGTAAGTGGTGCATTAATGCTATATACATTGCCTATAAATTAAGCCTGACTGCTTTTGTGCAAAGCTAGTAGGAGGCTATGAAGAGGTTAATTTAGAGACATTTTTGGTTCACCCTGACAAGGATTGTGGCTGTTGCTTGAGTGGAGGTTCACAGCCCTCAACCAACAACCCATTTTTTCACAGTTACAAAATTAATTCCTACTCAATAAAATACTGAAGTTGGTATTGAACTAGACATTTACACGTTAATTGCCATCAGTAACTATTTTGGAAATAATTTTCTGGATTTATAGTCTGCTATCAAATAAGTATTATTGTGAATAACAATGTTTATATTATGATATTACTTGGTTCCAGAAAGTGTCTGTCTCCCTGAAAATAAGCTCAAAATTTCCACCACTACTATCTTTCCGAACATGGTAAATACCAAACTTATTCATCTTATTTATTTCCTGCAGAGATAGCACTATTTAAACTGATAAACAAATGGATATTTTTGTCTTTGTTTTTATGGCGTAGGGGTGTTGTTTCCACCTAAATGTCGTCATCCTCTTTTCTCAGAACCAATATACTGTTGTCTCAAATCTCAACTACATTCAATCATATATATGCACAATGTCGAATTACAGTTTATCGTGTATTCGATAATGACTGTTTTTCATAAAATTGCTGAAGATAACTAGTTTGTCATGAAAATAAGAGCAGCATATGCAGGAAACGTCCTTAGCCACGTTTTGTAAACAACGCAGATGTTTACCACGCAAGCATAACCATGCTTGCGGGAATACTGACTGCCTTTTTCTGTGCCTTGCATGTGCCAAACTACGCATTTGCGTGGTTAAGGCACAGAAAGAGGAAGAGAGCAGGAGAAGGTGTGGTGAGGTAAGTGGGGCTGGGGCAAGCTTGGGTAGTTTTATAGGGGCCGGAGTGGGGGTGTTTGGGAAGTTTAGTTTAAGGGCTTACGATGGGTAGGGGGACTGAGTAGTTTATTTTTTAGGGGCGGGGTGGGAGGTCAAAGTAGGATTTTATTTAGGGCTTAGGGTGGGTGGTAGATAATTTATTTTTTAGGGGCGGGGTGAGGGTTGGGGTAGTTTTATTTTTTAGGGCTTAGGGTGGGTGGGGGTCGGGGTAGTTAAGCTATTAGGGGTGGGGGGTTATTTTTAGGGCTGAGGACGGGTGGGGGAGTCGGGTAGTTTTTTTTTTTAGGGGTTGAGGTGGTGAGGGTTGTTTAGTTATTAGGGGTGAGGGAAGGTTTTAGAGCTCAGGGTGGGTGGGGGTGCCGGGGTAGTTCAGTTTTTAGGGGTTGGGGTAGTTTTTTTTTACTGACAATCTTATCAATGGTTTTTGCTCAGTTATAAGTAATCAGTGCTCTGTTACCATGTTTTCTCAAATCACTATCAGTTTGCCAATGTCTCTTCAGGAATATGAAAATCAGATTGAATGAGGGCGTTGTCAAGCCAGCAAGCATGATGGCCACATATTTAGAGGTTCTGCTTATTGGATCTGGGCTTTTCCATCATCCACATGTTTCCCTTGACTTGGCACTGCAATTAGGGGAAACTGTTCTCCTGGGCACCCTGGAGGGGGAAATGCTCTCTTCCTTATTGTGACTCTGGCGGCTTACAGGGGCATCAGAGTGTGGCCAGGATCTTGGTTGTCCAGGAGGGCATATCTGAGGGCACCCTATCTGTCTGCAAAGAGCTGGCTGCTCACTCCCTTGTCCTGATCTGTCTCTGATGCTGGTGTGAGCTGTGCCCGGTGGTCTTCATTCGTTGGTGTGACAGGTGTATGTGATGCACCAGGTCATTGCTGGGTTCCTAGGGTGATGGCTTCCTCTTTGGTTGGCATTGTCTCTCCACGTCCTCCAGTTTATTTTGCTACGTCACACCTTGAGATGAATCATGGTGATTATTTCTCAGGCCTTTCCTAGGCCTCCCATATCCCTGAGCCTTCTTTCCTGTAGCCATGCCCTGCATGCCGGTGGGATGCCACTGAAGAATGGTGTTTGCTCCATGATGGACCACTAATAATAATAATTATTGCACTGGAATATGATTGGAGGAGCCATGGAGGTCAGGTGGCTGCAGTCTTGCATCGGGACAGACATGGAGTATGGTGGCCTGTTGTCCTGGCCCCTCCCTGGTGTCTTTCATACAGACCTCCAGCAACACAAACAGGATTCAAATGCTTTTCCTTTGGCTCTTCAGGGCGGTGAATTGTGTTGCTGTTACTTGGCAGGGCAGAACTATGCTTTTGAATGACTAACCGTATACTATTGTTTTACTCTTTTATGGCTTCCACATTTGGCTCTGCTGCTGCTGCTCAAGGCTACATACAACAAGAGATCCTTCCTAGACTGGACAAAGTTTACCTATTAACCTAGATGACCTGCTCACACTCCCTCAAATTAGGCTGGTGATAACCAACTCAGAGCCTGGCAAGATACCAGGCTGCGCCAGTCTGCCTTTAGAGTTAAATGGGGCCTACTGCATTATCCTAGCACCTTGCTTGTTGCAGCTCTATTTTGCTGCACATAGCTCTGGAGTACTTCCTCCCATTACTACGGAGGATCTCATCTCCTGCCACCCTCTATTCAAACTGACTCTGGATAACGCAAAATTCTCTCTAACAGATTGCAACCACTCTTGCCACATCTGATAAACACTGATCACAATGCTCGTTTATCAACACAACACTGCTACTAATTTGCATAGACTATTTCTAGTCTTGCACTCAATACCGGTACATGAGAAGCATGTGGCTGTGAAATCCTTGGACATGCAAAAAGGCTTTGACTCGCTGGATTGGAATCATCTTTTTGGGGTTCTGCATTGTATCAGGAAAGAGGACTCATTCATTTCCTCATCCAAATGGGGGTTTAATATATCATCAGATCAAGATAGAGTACAGGGATGTCCTTTGTCCCCATTATTATTCTCTCTACTGATACAGCCCTTTGCCTGTTATTTCCTACAGATGCATGATCAAGTTGGTTTGAACACATCCATGTCCTCTCTCTTTACGCCAATGATGTCTTGTGTATTTGACATCTGCGTGCCGTCATCTCAAAGGCACTTGATGTGCTCCAAGTTTTCACCAGCCTAAAGATGAATTGATCCAAATCATATGTTTTACCATTGACTGACCCTGGGTCTGCTGAGCTGACCGGGATGAACACCTGTGGCCTGCAGTTATTGTTGAATGTGATAAGATATATTGAGGTGAATATGTGCCAACATCAGACCGATGTGATTTCTTGTAACATGACTAGTGTATTGTCTTCAGCTCGAGCATCTGTGAGTTTCTAGTACAGGCTTCATCTCTCTACCGTGGGCCAGAATCCAATTTCTAAAATAATACTCCTGCACCATCATAGTATTACTTTACAACCACATTAATGATACTCAGGAATGGCTTCCTTCACAATCTTGACATATTACTGGGAAATCTGATCTGGGACACTGGAAGACACAGGGTTGTTATTTCTAAATAGCACCTCTCCATTGAGGGTGGTGGCTGAAGAGCACCAGAGTCTGAAATGTAGTTTAGTGCCATGCAGTTACAGTGGGTGATACCCTGGTTCTTCCCCCGCTCTCTCCAGAAACATTTTACCTTGCTCACTCTATTGGGGATGCTTCAATTGTGAAGTTTTTTTTTTGGTGATTGCCCCTGTCCTGGAAGATTGTCATGCCTCTTGTTGATGGCACAATATTGTTCGCACAGGTATCTCCAGGAATCTAAGTTGCACCGTCCTTATGTCCCATTGCTCCCAATTTTATCGTTCATTTGATTTCATAATTTTTGCTGCACCATCAATATTGATGTGTAGTCATGAGCTGATTTCACTTAGGGTGGCCAGTTGTGTGACTGGTCATCTCATTACTTTTAGTGAGTTGCAGTGAGAGACATTGCTTTCCTAGGCTAGTTTCTCACACATGTTGCATTACTGTACCCTTAAGAATGTCTGATGACCAACTAATTAGAAACCTTACACAGGTCACACTTTGCAGATGTTCTTGGCATGGGGAAGGGACTTACCGTAAGGTAACTCATCCTTGTCAGTCTCTTCTCGCTGCTTTTTTGTTCATCTCTTTGACTTGAGGTCCAGAAGGGAAACTGATTTTGGTGTATGTCTCACTGGCAAAGTGGGCAAAGACACTTGGTTATGTCGAAGGGATTTCCAGGAATGTGCTTTGGAAATATCTACAGTTTAATTATTTGCATTGCACTTACCTGACCCCAGCTAGATTGCGTAAGATTTTCCCCACTGTTTCAGAAGCATGCCTTAGATGCACCAGGCCAGATGTGCCAGCCCAGATGCTACATTACTACACATGGTGTGGTCCTATCCAGTTATTCCGTCCTTCTGGGCAAAGGCAATAGATCTTCTCTCGGAATGGACAAATGAACATTAGATGTTGACTCTTAGGATTTACCTCTTGCGTTGCATGACACACTCCAAATGCAATAAAATGATATCCACAGGCACCTGCAACTTACAGGCGGAGACTGGATTTGAATAAATGTGCACAGGCTGAGGGCACTTTGATTCACATCATCCACTTCTCCCAGCGGTACTTGCTGCTTCGGATACCATTATGCTACCCCCAAGTCAGGCAACAAACCACTCTGAGTCTCTGACTTTCCTGAGGAACCTAGCTGACCTGGTCAGTGAACTGCTGTACCTCAGCATAGCTTCACCAGTAAGTGGATGCCCGTCCTGACTCGAACTCTGACCTCTGTCAGAATTTCAAGGCCCTCCTCCATCCGCAGGCTTCTGCCTGCACCTCATCCCTGGTGCCTAGTGGGAGAACTCTGCTCTTCTGTGAAGCTGCCCTCTGCATCTTTTCTCTTTTCTCCTCCTTTTTATTCAGTGTGCTGTTTTTGTGCCTTTCGCTTTGGCACTTACTTCCTCCTCTGTCTCTGTGCCTTTTTCGCTTTCTGTGCTTCTTCTCCTCGTTTTTCTCCTCACTCCTCCCATTCTCTCTCTCTCCTCTCTCGAATTCTCCCCGCTGCCCCTGAAGCCCCACCCCCTCCTTTCTCACATTCTCCCTGCCTCTGCTGCCCCTGCCCCCCTCCTCTCTCGCATTCTCCCTGCTGCTGGTGCCCCCTTGGCCTCATCCCCCTTTTTCATGCCGTTCCTGCTCCCACCTCCCAGCTGTCCTCTCCTCCCCCCCTCCCTATTTAATGACAGCTGCTATGCGGCTACAATGCTGGCATGCCGAAGGCTCGCCTAAGGCAAGCCCGTCTACGCCCGTCCGCGACCCGACCCCTAGACCGCTCACCCACCACTGCTAAACGCCAGCAGCACTCGTCGAACTCAACCCAGGACATGACAACAACTGCAAGCAGGCATCTTCAAGCAACACAAACGGACCCTTCACCTGTCGCCACTGCAAATTCACCAGCCTCCATCTCTCAAGCCCACACCGAGGACCCACAAAGCAGAACAATGCCTCAGATGTCTCCTGATCAACACTCGCTCCATCCACAGGCATGCCATCGAACTCTGGAACCTCATCGACACCACAGCCCCGGACATCGCCTTCCTCACAGAAACATAGCTTAACCCCTCCTCGGCTCCACACATCGCCATCGTCATCCCAGATGGCTACACGATCATCTGCCAAGACCACACGATCTGCCCCGGGGGAGGCATCACCATAGTCCACAAAGAGTCTCCACGCCTATCCACCAGCACTGAAGAGTACACAACCAACATGTAACTCCTCACTTCCAGATTGGAACCAACCCTAACACCACTCTGTGGGACACCTTCATCTACAGGCTGCCGGGCCCCCGCCCCCACTCTCTTACATCCAAGGACTACATCCCACTGGGGGACATCAACTTCCTCCTGGAAACCGAAACAACAACAACTCCACCACCCTGATCGAAAACCTCACCAACCTCAGACTCAAGCAACTCGTCACCATCCCCACTCACTCAGCCGGTCATACACTGGATCCCATTTTCTCTCCCAGCAACCATGTGTCTGTCAGCGACACCACTGAACTCCAATGGACCGACCACCGCTGCATTCACTTCACCTTCAACAAACCCAACGATCGCCACCATGCTCTCCAACTTCCCCGCAGAAATTGGAGCAAGGTCACTGAAGCCCAGCTCACCTCCAGCCTCAATGCAACACCCCCCCCCAAGCCGACGATGACAACAACACTGCCGCACACAACCTCCAGGAATGGATCACCGACGGTGCCAACACCCTCGCCTCTCTCAAGACACCCCACTACAGAAGCACAGCCAAGAAAGCAAACTGGTTCACCCCCACACTCAAAGAATTGAAGCAGGTCTACAGACGTCTAGAGAGACAATGGCACACCAACAAGACCCCCGCAAATCACAAAACCTTCAAAAACACTGTCAAACATCACCACTAGGACCACCAAAACACTCGCCCTGCAACAATGCATCAATAAAAATGCCCACAACAGCAAGGATCTTTTCACTGTCATTAAAGAGTTCACCAACCCCAACTCCAACTCCAACTCCACTGACATCCCCCATTGCAAGAACTCTGAGAAAACCTTGCCAACTACTTCCAACGCAAGATCTCAGACATTTACGACAGCTTCACCACCCAGGGCCCCCCATGACTCTCACCACCAGCCCGTCGACCGAAGCATCACAACAAACCCCCACCCTCCTCCGCTGGAACAACATCACTGGCACAGAGATCCGCAACATCCTGGCAACCATCCACTCAGGAGCTCCCGCCGATCCCCGCCGATCCCTGCCCTTACCATATCTTCAACAAAGCCGGCGACATCATCGCACCCAAACTCCGGCATACCATCAACAGCTCCTTTGAAACTGCCACCTTCCAGGGAGTTGGAAACACGCCAAGATCAAACCTCTACTGAAGAAATCCACTGCCGACCCGACAGACCTCAAGAACTACTGGCCCATCCCCTGCTCCCCTTTCTGGTCAAAGTCATTGAGAAGGCAGTCAACAAACAACTCACCGCCTTCCTGGAAGCCAACAACATTCTGGACCCCTCTTAGTCAGGATTTAGAAGCAACCATAACACATGACCCCAATAGCCGCCATCGTCAGAAGCCACGCACTCAACATCATCTCCTACGCCGACAACACCAAACTGATAGTCTCCGTCACCAACAACCCGACCACCATCATAAAACAATTTCCACGAAGGAATGAAAGCAGTTGCCGTCTGGATGAAAGATAGTTGCCTCAAACTGCACTCAGACAAAACAGAAGTCCTCATCCTCTGCTCCACACCCTCTGCCTGGAATGAGTCCTGGTGATTCACTGCCCTCGGAAACGCCCCTACCCCCACCGGCCATTCCCGCAACCACTGCGTCATCTTAGACTCACCACTCTCAATGGACCGACAGGTGAGCGCAGTCTCATTGGATTGCTTCCACACCCTGTGCTTGCTTCAAAATATCTACAAGTGGATCCCCACCGAAGCCAGAAGGACAGTCACCCAGGCCCTTGTCAGCAGCCGCCTCAACTTCAGCAATGCACCACCGCCAAGACCTGGAAAAGACTACAATGCATCCAGAACGCCTCCTCCCGTCTCATCAAGAATACCCCACAACACAGCCACACCTCTGCACTTTTAAGAGACCTACACTGGCTGCCTATCAACAAGAGAATCATCTTTAAGCTCCTGACCCACGCCTACAAGGCCCTACACGACCCCAGACCAGCCTACCTCAACCACAGACATTCCTTCTGCACTCCCGCTAAACAACTACGCTCCGCCGACCTGGCCCTCGACAACATCTCCTATATCCGGAAAACCACAGCCGGAGGAAGTTCCTTATTCCACATCAACGCCAAGACCTGGAACACACTCCCCATCCACCTCAGGCACTCTCCCACCCTGTCTCGGTTCAGAAAGGACCTCAAGACCTGGCTCTTCAACTGATCCTCAGCACCCTCCCAACTTCCCCCAGCGCCTGGGGACACTCACGGGTGAGTAGCTGCGTTTTACAAATCCCTAACTGACTGATTGATTGATTGACTCTATATCCTGTGTTCCCTGGTGTGTAGTCATGAGGAAATTTGATATCTAGTTGTGCTTTCTTCTGATTGTTCCCATTACTGTATTTCAAACTTGTCCTCTAATTCTTCCACTGCCATTAATGTGCTTGATAAAATGTTCTTTATACACTCACTGACAGTTATGACTGATTTATATTTTGCTTCACTCAATGCCTCAACATCTATATATCAACTCTACATACCATACAATAGGTAAGCTGGCTTTGTTGTGTATTTGAAAAAAAAAAAAAAAACATTTTTTTTAAATCACATTAATCCTGATACTATGATCACTTTGACTTTTGTTTGGTTCGCCTTTGTTATTTAATGGCTGAACTCTGTTCATCGTAGATGCCCTACATGTACCTCTGCTCTGTTTCTCTGTCTCATATTTCTGTTCACCTGACCCCATATTCTGAAAGAGAAATGTAATTCGATACTCTTTGGCATCACAAGGTTTGAATGAGGTGAAAATAACTAATTAATTCAAAGTTGTTACATACAGGGGGCCCAAATGATGTCTCTCTCAGGGCTCCTGTGATTTTAAAGATTGCACAGGAACATTTTTTGATAAAGGATAATCACAGCTTAGCACAGCAGAGATCATAGGGGACTAGTTGAGAACAGTACATTCAATATGGTGGTAGCATCCGTGCATTAAAGGCCTACTTCAGATGGCCAGAACCGACCTACAAGAGGGTAAATAGAGTTGCCATAAAATGTTTGTTGTTGCCTTCATTTATTTTCAGTTGGTGGCCTCTTATCTTCTCGTGTACCTGTCCTAGGTGTGACTGTCAACCATACGCGGCTCTCCCGCTAAGGCGAAGGAGCATCAACCACCCCACCCCCACCAGCAGCAGCAGCAAACCTTTCACTACAAAACAATAATAAACTATGTTTATTATTGTTTTGTAGTAAAAGGGGTGGGGCCATGGGCTGTGACGAGCACTGAGGGGAAGTGCATAGCACTCCCTCTCATTGCACATGTATGTCTGGCCAGCTGTCTTGGGCTGGCCAAACACACATGCGCACTGTGCTCTTTCCAGCCCAGCACTGTGTTGCAGGGCTTGAGAGAGCAGGCACAAGCTGCCAGTCTGCATGGAAGCGCCCTGGCTGGGTGCTTCCAGCCAATCCAAACGCTGCTCTGAGCAGCATCAGGATTGGCCGCAGGGCAGGGTGGGAGTCTGTGCCTGCAACCTGCAGCAGAGAAGCGGCGCAGTGGTGGTGGCAGCGGCGGAGACGATGTAGGTATGTTTTTTTTTTATTAATTCCTCCCCCGTGTGCCTCCCCGCCCCATGCCTACTAAGCACCACAAGCCGCTCCTGGAGTCAACAACATTAATATTAAGGTAAGTTACTTATTCAATGACAAATATATCAGAACACAATCTAGAGGAGTGGATGTGTTTGGCTGGATGCCAAACATGAATGTTAGGTAAGCAATGCGATAATGCAGACACGTGAAGTATTCCACAGTGAAAAGGCTGAGACTCAAAGGCATGACGATATATCAATTGTGAACTGGTAAAAAGAAAGGACCACTAATAGGTAACTGTTGTGTCAAGCGCAAACACTGCGCTCGTGTCGCTCTCGTACTTTCTTGTGTTGATATGAATTGTTTGGACCTAGTGCGCGTGCAGGACATCATGTCTGGCATGCTCGTGCATTGGTCCAACATCATATTGTATGTTTACATTTGATTTATAAAATGACAGAGAGCATGAGGAAAAATGTTGGCAGAGGGGGATGTAAACGGGTGACGGATGCCCAACGGGATTCATTATACCATCTTGCTTGTAGGGATTCCTCTCTGAAACTACATTAACAGCTTCTATGAAACTGCTGCTTCTGTGATAACTGTGAGGCTGCTGCCGCTAACTTTGGGTATTTTCACTACAGTAAGAACCAGGTCGGTCACCGTGATCGCACTATCATGGTCCAGCAGGAAGATAGGGTCAACAATAATGAATGCTGAGACGTTTTAAAGAATCTGGGTGCTGACACTGCCAGAATCCACCTCGGTTCTGAGATTTTCTAAGGCTCAAAAAAAACTGCTCTGATCTGGAGGAAAGCTCTCTCAACGAGGGTCTTACCAGCTACGTATATGTCACCAATTTGTCTGGCTCCAAAGTCCTCCAGGACTTTAGGGACTACTAAAATGTGGGATATGGGCTAATAGTTAGAATGGTCATAGGTACATGCACGTTTTTTTAAGATGGGAAAGACTTGTACTTTCGTTTATTAAAATGATCTTGGACAATTCACTGATCTAGGACAATTCTTAGAGCTCTAGAATGAATAAATTATTAATTAATGATCTAGGACAATTTTAGAGAAGAGTAAGAAAAGGCTTTAGAAGGCTCCAAATAACTGAAGGCAATGTACAGAGCTGTAGGAAACAATTTAATGAATAAACACATACACATTACCTGTAAATTTCAAGAAATTGAATGCACATGAAGGTGGAATCAACTGTAAACTGCAAATAAACATAATTTACTCTTAATCTACATTGCTTGTCAGTTTCTTTACTTTGGTGAGTATATTCACATTGAGCAAAGAAATACTACAAATAATAATTTCACTGCAGGAACCTAAAACAAGTATGGCAGAGAGACGATACCTATGCTAAAGAATAAACTTAAGAAGAACATTGCCTGTTTTAGTGTTTACAATTTTATCGTATTTAGGAAGGAAGTAGAAATTTACCATGAAAAAATACTCTCAAATTATTAGCACTGAAATGTTTTGCACGTCATACATCTGCCATCAAAAATGTCTGCTATTTGCAATTAAACCACACGTGAGGCATCCCAAAAACGTAGGGGCATATTTATACTCCGTTTGCGCCGAATTTGCGTCATTTTTTTCGACGCAAATTCGGTGCAAAACTAACGCCATATTTATATTTTGGCGTTAGACGCGTCTAGCGCCAAAGTATGAGGAATGAGCGTCATTTTTTTGCCTGAACGCCTTCCTTGCGTTAATGAGATGCAAGGTAGGCGTTCCCGTCTAAAAAAATGAATGCGACGCAAATGCGTCGTATTTATACTCCCGGGCAAAAATCATGCCCGGGAGTGGGGGGGGCAAAAAACCCCGCATTTGCGCCTCTTTTTAACGCCTGGGTCAGGGCAGGCGTTAAGGGACCTGTGGGCTCAAAATGAGCCCACAGCTGCCCTCCCATGCCCCCAGGGACCCCCCCTGCCACCCTTGCCCACCCCAGGAGGACACCCAAGGATGGAGGGACCCATCCCAGGGGCATTCAGGTAAGTTCAGGTAAGTATAATTTTTTTTTATATTTTTTTTTTTGGCATAGGGGGGCCTGATTTGTGCCCCCCTACATGCCACAATGCCCAATGACCATGCCCAGGGGACATAAGTCCCCTGGGCATGGCCATTGGGCAAGGGGGCATGACTCCTGTCTTTACTAAGACAGGAGTCATGTAAATGGCGTCTGGGCGTCGTTAAAAATGGCGCAAATCGGGTGGAGGCGATTTTTTTGCCTCAACCTGACTTGCCCCATTTTAAGACGCCCTAACGCCATTTTCCCCAACGGCGGCGCTGCCTGGTGTACGTGGTTTTTTTCCACGCACACCAGGCAGCGCCGGTCTGCTAGCGCCGGTTAACGCCATTCAATAAATACGGCGCCCGCATGGCGCTTCAGAATGGCGTAAGCCGGCGCTAATCTTTTTGGCGCAAAACTGCGATAGCGCAGTTTTGCGTCGAAAAGTATAAATATGGCCCGTAGTGCTTCTGATGCAGAAAGGCTTGACTGAGAGAGGGTTAAAAACGCTTAGAGGGCGTGGAATGTACAAGCTTCTTTAAAGCTCAAAATAGCTCTGCTCCCCCTCCGAGCAAAGTCATTTTGGGTATGTGAAAGTGACCTTATAAGGAACATCAATAACAAATTGTGTGTGGTTCAGTTAGGGCAGTGGAAGTGGAACAGGGAAATCTCAAACCAGAAAATGCCTTTGATTACGTTTATGTGACTGACAATCTATTGAGCCAGCAGAAGATGGAATTCTGAAATGATCATTATGTAAGGAGCAGAGAGGCGCCTGGGCGGGACTTCTGTTTGATAAGAAAGCTAATGCTGCTCTAATCCCAGCTGTGGCATGTCACTGTCAATCCCCGAGAGGTTGCTAATTTCACCGCTTAGTTTTTTTTTCCTAATCTGATGCCATATCAGGTATCAGTTTGGCAGTGCGTACATAGTAGAGATACTGTGGGCCTAATGCAAAAAGGGAAAATAGTGCCCTCTACCCGCCTGCCAGTGTGGCAGTAAAAGACGGGCCATACATGAGGGCAGTGGGCAATTGACTTCCCTGGGCCCCGTTTTGCTCAGGTTGCATTACACACAAATCCGCCACCGTAGAGCACACACGTACATAAAAAACTGGCCATTTGTAACTCGGAACCAAGGAAGTTAATGAAATAGAAAAGTTTTTATTGTAGCATTTAAAAAAGCTTTATAACGCTTTTGTGGAACGCCGAACCGCATTTTTGGAAGAGTAGCAGGCTACAGACTGGGGGAGTGCATGATAGATTAAAAAATGCAGCAACAAAACCACATGGTCAAATCATACGAATATAGTAGAGATGAACCAGGAACCTATGGAAGTGTAACACTGCTTTATAAATATGCAGGAGCAGTCACTAGAACACGACCACCTGGCAAGTAATCAGCTCCAACTGCCGGTCTCCTTCCCCAGCCTGTTCTCAGATTCACATTTTAAACATTGTTGCATTGAATCAACCCAACACGCCTTCCCCCTTACAATTTATTGAACATAGAAAAAAAGAAAAGAAAAAAGCAAACATGAATAAAAGTTAATAATGCTAATACAGAATCATTAATAGTACATTGCATGAAAGATACACATAGTTCTGGAATTTTGTAGGAGGCCTTCTCTCCTCAGATGACCTTAACACGTGTATTATCAGCACATACAACACCACCCCCACCAGTCCTCACTTGCTTATCACAACCATACTGAGGTGATAACCTCTCTTTAACCCACCACTTTCTATCCTCCAACTTGGCCACACATCCATTAACTTCAATTACTTTCTTAGGTTGGGAACATTTGGATAGTCCTTTAATCCCAAAACCAGGAAGCCGAACGCTGACCACATCTCCTGGTTTCATAGATGAGGTGTGAGCCCTTTCCTGCTTTATCACACTTGCATACTTCTTCTGTGATAACTGACGCTTCGCTTTTGCAGGTGCAAGATCTCTCTCCTTCACAGAACCACCCGTACATGAACTAGCCGTTTTGGCCGTTGGCTCACGCCCCTTGAGAAGGTTTAAGGGAAATACCCCAGTGACAGTGTTGGGAGTAGTGTGCATTGCCAATAGTAAATCCTTTATATCTTTGCTCCAATTCAATCCATTAGCAATAGAACATTGCCGTGATTCTTTGATGAGCCTGTGTCAGGAAAGCAACTAGTTCCTCAGGAGCAGTTCCCCCAAGAAGCCCACCTTCCAGCAGCCCTGACTCTGACTTTTAGCTAGCAGAGGTTTGGAGTGGCCAAATGAGGGGAATGGAATTAGGGAGGGTACTGCGGGGAGGAAGATCTGGAACAGAGGGTTGCAATTCTCCTCACATAACCAATGTTTTATAATGTAGAAAAAACAATTACCTGTAGGAAGAAGAGGAGTCTTTATAATTCAGACATCAATGTGTGGAACCAACTTGACAAGGACTCTTTTACTTCACTGAGTCCTTAGGTTAAATCAGATAATACATCTTTATCCTTGAGGTAAGAATTATTTGGGCATACATTTAACCTTGGAGTATTTTCGCAGATTCAGTCAACAAAATAATTCTCATTTCAATAAAGTCTCCTGTACCCATATATCTCAGTTCTACAATGGGTTTAAGCAGGCTTGCATTTGAAACTTGATTAGTTATTTTTCCTGGGTTCTCTCCTAATGTTCGCTCTTATGCCAGAACTGGCTAAACACAATAGTGCTGCTTATCTTGTTAATACAACTTCAAAGAACTGAGGATCTGTCCTGAATAAACAGTTTTTAGTTCACAAGCAAGTTCGAGTCTAGTGAGCGTTAATATTCACGACCGAGACTCACGTGTATCTGTTCTTTATCAAGTCTTTGTTCACAGTAGCTCCGAGTTGCATAAATTCACCCTCGCAACTCACAGATCCCAGTTCCCTCAACAATGGTAAATATGAGGCTCCTTACCTGTCGGAACAATGCAGACCAGTGCAGCTTACTGATCATTGGATGGCTTCTCTGGGCACAGATAAAGCAACTCCCTGGCATAGGAAATGAATAGTCCACACTCAGCAGTTGGGCATGGCGCATTTTATAGCATCAGTGACGAAACTTGTGCAGGGCACTAAAACTAAACAAGCATTTGCAATGCAATAGGTCTCGCATTTGCGAGAGTAAGAGCTATTTGCATTGCAAATTACAATGTATTTAATCCGTGTGTTTTGATTTGGAGTGTTCCAGCCTAATACGTTACCGTGACGTAACCCGAGTATACAAAATGTTTTACATTACTATGGATTTTACATCTCACCACAGCGAAGAAAAGCTTACAGCCAAATGTAAAATATCTGGGATATTACTGCTGTTCGTTGCTATTGTTTCTTCAGAGCTGGTACTCCTACAACCACAATTAACCATATGGATTTAGACAACCTGCACAGAATACAGCTGACACCACTGCCAGCTCTATCAATAGAAAGTTAACTATTTTCCTGGCGCATTATCCAATCCTTTGCTGCTGTGTGAGCCAGCGTTTCCAAAACTTGGATGGTTGCCTGCCAGCTGAAGCTACAATTTTACGGCTCTGCACAGATTTCGAAAAAAGTCAACAAGGATCAAAGCAGAGTCAGCTTCAGGCTACTGGTTTACTTACAAATTAACGGCACGGATTGGTTTTAACGTGTACACAAATTCCTAGAGAATCACCCTTCCCACAGATTTGCACAGAATCACAACTGTAACTTTCATAGGTGACCACTGCTGTGTGCGCTTTGCAGAGAGACCAAAGACTGTAAGAGGCGAGCATGTATTTTGAACATCGTTAGACCCACAGAGAGAAACTCACATTGCATTCAGCACCATCTCCGTTATGGCCCGTTATAAACAGGAATGACAAAGGTTTACCTCAACATTTTTACACTTACCTGGACGCGGTTCCTCCCTGTTGTTTTAACACAGCCACAAGCAAGCAAGGCAGAGAGGAAGCTTCCCATGAAGCAAACCAGCGACACTGGGGAAACACGTTCGTAGACCTTGTGCAAAAACCCTCCCGGCTCTCTAAAATCCTACACTGTCAAGACGATTCCTGTTGGCGATAATCTGGCGATAATTCCTGTTGGCGATACTTTTGTTTGTAAGCGACTACGTCTTTCTTACAACAAGTCGCAACTGTTGTCCCAACCTTACTGGCTCACTAGCAGCACCTCACCAGAAACACAATAGTAAAAGGTGATTTATGGCAGCCGTTACGCATGGACTCGAGAATAAGATATTTCAAGGAGTGTCGTGGTTAAACAGAAATTACCCTTTTCTCACAGATATATCATGTCTCATACAAACACAGGCAATGCCACAGATGCAGTAGAGTTACAATAGTTTTTATTTAACATAACTGCAATTTGCGATAAGTTGCATGGGCTGCAACGATTAGGATAATGAATAATGCAAGAAACAGAATTGTGAAGACGAGAGTCATTATTACAAAGACCCCCACCATCTTGCAATACGTAGAAAAGATGTATGAGATGTAATATGCCCTAATACCCTAATGTGAAAGGACTAAACTCCTACCTAAAGGAGAGCTGGGTTTGTTAAACCTAATCTGCCAATGCCATGTCCATGAGAGGAGCCCCCAACCCTCGTTACCTTGGAATGAGGTCTCTATCTCAGACTCCGCAGGGACACGAAGACTCAGTCAGCGTCAAGACGACTGCAGCATCGGTATCAGAGATGGTGGCGATGCCCTCTGGTCGGATTCCCTCTGATTATCCGTCTAAAGTGTGATGTATTTATACAGATCTACAAGGTCCCCTGACGTAGGTGTGTTCCTAAACAACAGATAACAGACATGCTTGGGACGCCAATTAATATCAACAATCCCTCAAAAGTATAGAGAGGGAAAATCCCTAAGTGTGAACACCTACTGTTTGTTTGTCTTTGGTGCTTGATCTTGACTCCTTGGCGCGGTGACACTGATAATGTTACCCATAACAAGTGGCCTAACTATAAACAAGGCAGGCATCTTAGAAGAAATAAATAATTTAATGGGCTAAGACAGAGCAAGCTAAGTAGGTTAAAAGTCACTAGGTGACGGGGGCACGAGTCTACAAGCCAGGGGCTAAGCTAACTCCTGTTATCCCATTAAAACAAACTAGGATTCACTACAAACATTTGGGAATAAAGTGAGAATAGAATTCAGTCAAACTTTTTTTTTAAATATAGTTTTATTTTGAATTTTAAACAGTTTAGTGATCTGGAACATACAGCAATTCCTTCAACAATACATTCCGAGACCAGTACATACTGACAATGTGAACAATCCACTGTGGATACCATAAGACAGCACGATTTTAAACTTTTACTACATTATCTCAGCTACTTTTTCAGGTGTTCCCCATGACTAAGTTTGCTTTGCATCCTCACATTCTATTCTGTTTCTCGACTTTTATCCTCTAGCCCAACCATGAGGCAATAGCGCCCTTTCTGGGCCCCCAAATCCTGCTGAACTTTTTTTGGGCAGCCCCTTGCCTTATATGTCACTTTCTCAGTCATCATATATAACTCCCTGCCTACCCTCTATTCCCCAATGGTTGGCAGTTCAGGGGGCCCCCAGTGCTTGGCCACATCTCTCTTGGAATTCAATCAAACTTGATATTTGTTGGTGGGAGTGTAAAATTCAAATATTGCCCTCACTAAACTCTCTTATGGTTCTACAACTTTCTATGAAATTTTATGGCCCATATACCTCACACACTCAATTTCAAATTTGCATTTGTCTGCTATTAATGTCTTACCTTTGTCCCTTAAGCCAGGCAGGACCCTTACTAATGTCTTGTTGTGAAAGGGCACTTCCTGATCAAAAATAAGGATGCCATCTTGAAAGCATCGAACATTGGATATGCCTTTACACAGCAAATCCACCATTCTCTGAAAAACAGAGTAGGCCGAAGCCAAACCTAATGGCATTTGTTCAAATCTAAATGTGCCTTCTGGCATGAAAAACAAATTGACTCAACTAATGTTTTAATTAAATCTGGTGGTAGACAGCAGACATGTCTATAGTTGAAAAAACCTTTGCACTTTTAAGGAAGCCAACATCTCCGTTATGTTGGATTCCTGTTTACCCAATTCCTCTCATTGAGATCCCTTAAGTCTTTGCACATTCTCAGTGACCCATTAGCTTTCCTTGATAGAACAATAGGGGACAGTCACTCTGAACTTTTGATGGTTTCAATAATGCCCTCATCACACAAATAGTGGAGCTCCTTTATAAGCTCCTACCTCATGGTTAACTGAACACATCATACCTTATGCACCACAAATGAACTCGCTGATTTTAATAGAATCTGATGGGAAAAACCTTTGAGCTTCCCCAGTTTCTCTTGAAAAATGTCTGGGAATGCTTTCACTCATGGACACTCATTCATAGCTGCCTCATTTACAGCTGCCCCACATTCTTCCTTCAAAAACACCTGCTCAGCACTGTTGGAGTCAAGGACTATCCCCAATTTTCTTTACTTTAGCCACTCTAATAGGTTTGACCCATTCTTAGCCAATGCAGAGTAGCCTGAATCTTTTTATCTTTGGAGTCCAGCATTGTATCGAATCCCACCACTATTTCTACAGCTTTTTCTCCATACACTATTGGTTTCACACAAGAGTTCCTCAAAACAATGTCTCTAAATTGTTTGCATTCCTTCTCACCCATCAAAGTAAAAATTGTCTTGATTCAGCCCTCATATTAAGAGGAAAATCCACAACCTTCACCCAGCAAAATGATCTTTTCACACTCTTGGACCCAATTTGCATTACATCATCTACAAGATTTCCTTCAACCTCAACATCTTCTACATCAGAACTGTTTCCCTTGTTGTTTGTGCTTTCAATCACATTAATCAATTTTGTCATTGCCCCGTTTGCATACCTTGGCGAGATGTCCTTTCTTTTCCCACTTCAGACACTTTTTTATCAATAGTGGGACAATTAGGCGAATTTCTCAAATGATTCCTATTTCCACACTTATAACACTCTGTGGCCCTTTTTTTGTTACTAACTTTGTTTTATTTTGTTTCTTAGTGTCTCCTCCCTGAAGTGCATGTACATGAGTACTCAATTACATTTGTTCCATGTGAATGGTAGTTGCCTCAATACAGCTGACAGTGTCAATAGCTTTGTTCAGGGTTAGGGCATCAGTGTTAAACAACTTTCCCTGAATCTTTTTGTTGTCAGTTTTTTCTACAGTCTCGTTCCTGATCATTTCCTCCTCACATGTTCCATAACTTCACGTGACGGCCAAAACTCTCAATGCTCCAAAATAAGATTCAATGGATTCCCCTGGTAGCTGTTGCCTAGCAGAATACCTATGCCTTTCAATTATATTTTTTTCCCTTAAATTAACCAACTAAAGCTTTGATGGTCATTGCGTATTCATCTACCTGGCCGTCCTCCCCATCATGTTAACACGAAGATGATGTTTTTGCTCTTTCCTACTTTCATAACCTAGGGAATGTCTTAAAATGGCATACTTTGTATATTGCATAAGTAACTCTCCTTCTGTAGCTTCCAAATAGGCCTCAAAACCTTCCTTCCATTGTTCCCATTTCCCACTCAATTTGGGGAGACCCTGGAGTTGACAAAAAGGCAGGGTGAGGTACAATATTCTGCTGTATATCCCCACAATTCATCTGATCGCCTTACATAAACTGCAAGAAAAATAAAAGCTGACGATCCCCTCCTTTTTAAAAAAAAGTTGTGCAACTCACCAAGATTTCAGTACAGGCACAAAGATTTTATGGTGTGCGCATCACAGTGATGCAGCTAATTGGAATTAATAATTTGCTGACAGGCTCTAGAAGGTGTGCAGATCACCGCAATCCACCATATATCATACACTTTGTGGTTAAATATCAAGCAAAAATTTGTCACACTATATTTTGAATGGTCAACGAATCACTGTTATCTGCCGCTTCTGTACTTTCAGCCTTTTTTCTTTAAGGTGAGTGAATCACCATGATCCACCCAGTGAGAGGTGTCAGAACATACTGAAAGGTGAGCGAATCACTGCGATCCGCACTAATGATAATTCCTTGACCACAGAAGCTGCAGCACCAGAAACGCTGCCTAGAAACACGGTGAAGCTTGACGTGAGATTACTCGAAGAAAGCCTGAGTTTGTCGAGGAAACATAGCATCCTTTTTAGTCATGAAACCCAGCCATGATGTACGGATCAGGTGACATGTGTGCTGGGAGGAAGTGCGTACACTTGTCAAGTTTGAGGACAGGCTCCCACTCGGGCTGAGTTGAAGAGGCAATGGCCACTGCCGGCGCAGGCAACAAGACTCACCATGCAGTGTTGACTTCTCACAGCAGAATACTTCACTCAGACTAGCTGATAACAGCTACCTGATGATGCAGACTGTAGGGCCAAAAATACAGCGCTCTGGTCAGTAGTGAATAAAGCTCCCACTCGTTGCCACTATAGAAATGACCAAAGAACGCAGATAATCTTAACACCACTTTATTAATAAGCAGGACCAGTCACTAGAATACAACTGGCCATGCAAGGAACCAGCTCCAAATGCTGGTCTCCTTCCCCAGCCCGTTCTCAGAATAGCATTCTAAGAATTCTCATATTGATTCTGATACCAGAATCAACCCAACACATATATTGACAAAATAAAGTTTAAAAGCCATAATTATGGGACCAATTTTGAAATTAAGTACATTGCCAATATAGGGGGTTATTACAACTTTGGAGGAGGTGTTAATCCGTCCCAAATGTGACGGATATACCACCAGCCGTATTACGAGTTCCATAGGATATAATGGACTCGTAATACGGCTGGTGGTATATCCGTCACTTTACTGTCACTTTTGGGACGGATTAACACCTCCTCCAAAGTTGTAATAACCCCCATAGTGCATTTAGGTATGTACTTTTGTTTCAGGTGGAAGATTATAACTCAGTGGATTGAGTGCTACCTGTAGACATCCTAGTGTAATCTACAAGCCATTATCTTAAATACCGATGGGGATGACTCAGCCTTTCATCCTCCAAAGCTCGATAAAATAAAAACCAATATGTTGCCTTAGAATGACACTTATAATAACAGCATAGACACGGACTTCAGTTGCGTTGTGGTGCGTACTACCAACCTATTCAATTTTATTTGAATTGTGCTTGTGTTGCAAAGTTTATTTTATCCATGTGGGACACGATACATTATGTAACAGAATTTCAAAAGTTACAACCACTACCGAAAATCCTATAAATTTCGCAAGTGGTTTTTGTCAGTTTCAATATTTTTTTATCAATTAGGTATGCTATGTTATTTGCATTTATATCATTCGCACAATCCCGAAGTGGTTTCAGATACAGGCAGGATGGTGGAGTTCATATGTTCAGAGGTTATCAGCCGGCAGAAATCCAGCTTCCTGTCATGATCTGGCAAAGAAAACACATTATGGCCCTGATTCTCAGTTTGCCTGAAACCGGAAGCTTTTTATCGCGCCGGATAAATAAAGATTTTCTGGAGTATGTTATTTATCTGGGCAATAAATAGGAGTTTCTATGGAATAACGTAGATGACGGTGACTACCTTACTAAAATCCACATAGTATGGTAAATACCATACACTCTTCACCTGTTAAGCTTCGGCAGGTTACATTCCAGAAATGTAAGGAAGGTGTGGTATCTCGTTACGTGGTAGCCATGTAAATGTGTTGGGTTCTGGAATGCTGGGGGGGGGGGGCGCTGGGGCTGGGAGACGCAGTTGAAGGAGGATTTGAGCTCTACAGATGTGCTATTATCTGCAGCCTTAGACTGTGTGAATTCCTACGGAAGAGTCAGATAAGTACCACGCACAGTAACTACTGGATTCAGTAATTGCCATGGAACTTGTAATTCTGACCCCTGCACAGACATTGGTAAGACTCATACCCAGTGCCTATGTATGATCAAAATGCACCATGTGCATTTTCATAAACATTGCTGAGGGTAGAATGGGCACATCCAGGATGCACAAGAAAATCATCAAAAGTGTGCTCTGCACCCGGTCAAATCAGCAACTTGATATTGCGAAAGAAGTCAGAAAGCCTGCTCCAAGGAAATACATTGTCAACAATTTTAAAGCTCTACTGTGTAATGATTGAATTAGCGACTGAAAGTCTGGGATTCAAAAAACGCTTGGTGCAACTCTGAACTGGTTTGGACACTCTCATCGACAAATTATGGTGAGCATGGGTCCTTTTGTGAATGTTTGGATCAATGGGACCCTGTGATGGAAGGGTCCAGTCACCCTCTTTTTTCAATGACTGTTGGGACAGATACAGTTACGTCATGAATGCTAATGAACTGGGAATAACATAATCTATTTTCATTATTAGGCCTGGGTGGAGTTCATGTAGCCACGATACGCGGAACTCCGCAAAGTTGCAAAAAAACTCTGTCGAGCTACGCTGAGTTCCACCAGCGGTTGGAATTTCTTGCCGCAACGGTTTGCGTGACATTTAACATCACTGGTAATGTGAAGCACGTCTTTGTGTTGGAATTCTCACATGAACGGCACTACGCGGTTAGCATCAGCAAGGCTGTCTTGTTTTTTTGTGTGCTTTTTATGGTGCTGGGGCCTAGTTATATCCTCTCTATATCTCTCCCATCTACCCCAGTTTTAAAACCTATTTTCACTAGTTTCTTTTTATTATATTACCTTTTATCTTTCTTTTTTCTTTTTTTCTCCACTTTTTGTGTGTTTTTTGAGACTTTTTAACGTTTTCATTGTTTTGATTTACTCTTTTTTCCCCTTCCATCTTCCTAATCCTTCCTTATCTCTTCCTCCCCAAGCCCTCAGTGCCACGGCAAAACAGGGGAGTGGCAGCACCTGGCCCCCAACTGCAAACGCCAGCTGCCTTGCTTGCGGGCGGCGGCGGTGTGGAGGGTTGCAGCCCCACCCCATATTTTCAGAGGTGGAGGGGGCTGTCTTGGTGTTCTATGTGCAGTGCTACCTCCCAACCACCTTGGCAGCAGGCGGCAGGCGGGGTCTGGGTATGGCCTCTGGGAGTGCCAGCAATGCTGGGAGAGGGTGTGCCAGGCTGTCTGCCGCAGCTCTGGGGACTGGGGAACCCAGCAACAGCTTACACACCGGTGGGCCAATATTCTGGACCGGGAAATGGACCTGCTCGACATGCTAGGCATCGAGGTTGTGCAGCTCAGTGAGTAATTCATTATTAGTTGTGTTCTGTCATGATAATGGCTTCTTTCCAAATAGCAAGCATGATGCTCACACGCAAGTAAGTTAACTTTATGTTACAAATGTAACATTATGTGATCATCATTGGGACAGGAGCTCGGTACTACCTAATTGTATTTGTTTTGGGTGCATGCTTTGGCTGATTAAGAAGCAATTCAGAGACTGCTCCTGTGCCCTGTCTAAGATAGTCATCGTTAATATTAATATTAGTGAGTTTGCATGGTCCCTCCCTTTTCTGTGCCTTTATTTTTTTATTTGTAGCTCGTACAGTGCCAACTCCAAAGCAATTTCCCAGTGATGTGTGGTAGTTTTGCATACATCCAATCTATGCATGAGAGATTCAGAATGAGATGAGAACTGTATAAATCATTCATCGCAATTTATTAGTAGTTCCAAAATGTAGTTTAGGAAATTTGGAATAGGGTTAGGAAATCTGGAATAGGATGGTCTAGATTACTAGTATTATTATTAATGTACAGGTGCTCTGAATCTCTGATGTAGAAATGTTACTGTGTTTGCCTTTTCCTTTAATAAAATTAATATTCTTGGAGAGATTATTTATTAACAGTACCACTAATCTTTTACACTTTTTTCTTATATCATACAGGATCCAGTGGTAGGAGGAGGGCTGGTGGTGACGAGGTGGGTGAGGCAGCTGAAGTTGGTTCCTCCACAGGAGCCAGGGCAGATGGCTCTGCAGGGCCCAGTAAGTCCTCCTTTTGTTGTAAATAGTAATATTTATTTCCCTAAATTTTACTGCGACACACTTCGAATTATTTTCCACCTTTTACTGTGCCTGTCTTCTATTTTTTTTCCAGCTCCACTTTGATTTATCTGTTTCTGTAAAATTGTCTTATCCCTGCATTTTCCTATTTACTAATTTTCTATATTTCAAGTTTCTTTACTTCAAAATGTTTGGCAGTACTAGTCTGTCTGTAGCTCCCTGTCTTCTGCTTTCTCAGTGAGCTTTCCCTCTCCCATTATGTATCTTATCTTGTGGAGTGGTGGTAAGGCTTAGAGAACACATGTACTGAAGATTGAATGCTCATGTAAGGTATTCTACACATGGTTCGTGAGAAGGCTTTCTTTTTCTTGCTGCAGCTCAATCATTAAAAAAAGGAAAAAAATGTGTTTTTGAACATGGTCATGTAATTGTACCCTCCATTCTTGTGTATGTATTATTAGTATACTAGCAGTTGATGACCGTGCACCATAGCTGGAAGTATGAGGAGGATGGCCCCATTGCATTAGCTAACCAAGACCACATGTCCTTCATTGACCAATTCTTGCACCCTTTTATTTTTCTTGAAAAGCTCAGATTCATCAATAGCTAGTTCTCCCCCTCCATTACAATTTTTTTAACTTTCTACTTGACTACCTGGCTTTAAAAAAATTACCAACCAACAAAATGCCCCCCTGATATTTTGATAGAGGAGAAGTCAGTAGCCAAAATATAGTAATGTATGCCGGTTGCATTTTGCTATTATAAAAAACAATAGGGGGAGGCGATGTGGTGTCTAAAATGTGTAATGTTTTTTTCTAGCTGCATTGACCACAAATGCCGGGGCCAGCAGCACCAGTTCAGACGAGGGAGCGGATGTGGGGCGAGTCTCTGTGGCGGCAGAGGCAGGCGGTGGTAAGTCCAAGTGCTTGCTTATCGACAATTAGTAATATAGTCACTCACTCGTCAACCCCCTGCTTTGGCAGATGCAGTGGAACTTAAGTAAGTATTAAAGGCCTCTTCTATCTACAACTCAGTAGACTAAGGATCATAAAATGAACTTGAACTATGATGTGTTTTGGAAGATTGAAAAAAGGATGGGAGGAGAAGGGATGGGTGAAATATAATATGAGTGAAAGAATGTGTGTGTGGATGAAAGGGTGCATAATAATCATATAGGTGGCTGATGAGGATGATGATAGGAAGCATGGGTGAGTGAAGGATGAATAAAAGGGCATACCTGTGAAAGGATGCTAGCCCAGGTGGGTAAAAAGGTATGGGTGAAAGGATCCCATGCCTGGATGGTTGAACAGACTCCTCAGGTGGGTTAGGTCTCTTGAATGGGTGAATGGGTGAAAGGTTGCATGGGTGGTTATTTGGTAAATGGATGTTGGTGAAAGGTTAGTAGAGAGCCATGTTTGGAATTCAGATGGTTTTAAATGGCGAAGGACTGGATGAGAGAATGTAAAGCTTAGCTCAATTGGTGTGTATCAAAGCCAACGGTGCGGAATAAGAGTACTAGAAGAACAAATTTGCAATGGCGAATGTATAAATTCTTGAAATAAAGAAACAATGGAGGCATGGTTCAATTTGGCAGAATTAGCACTGCAATGCTGGCTGTGCAATGTGCAACTGTCCGCTTAGGTTAAGTTAATATGTCAAACACTTTTCTATGCATGACAATGCAAAAACAAGGTGTGTTTCATTTTCCTCCCAGTGCCCACTGTGTCAGTCACTTCCTCGTACTTCATTCCTTTAATCTTTCTTAAGTTCTGTTCAAGGCTTCTGAATAATTTGAAAATCCAATCGTTGCTAGTGCCACATTTTTCAAGCTAAGTGATAAATATAATTCATCATGACTTCCAAAATGGATTTACTTCTGTTCTCGTTTTCCCCTTTCAGCATTTGTCAACCACAGTGAGTCACACAACTAGCCAAATCTTAGGCACATGATGATGAGGAATTGATTGATCAGTAAAGTGTGTACTCTACCTACCCTTCCTAATCCCCTCTACCGTACCCTGCACATAAGTATGCTAAGAAGACTTCTTTCCTTGCCGCAAAACAAATGTATTTTTTTTTCAGAAAAAAGTAGTTTTTACAGTGCGTTGGAGGAGGGGCATGAAGACAGTGAGTTAAGTGGTCCATAAGTAAGTGCCTTGATTTTCCTGAATTGGATAGTCTGTGACAGTGTGAATGTGCCAAATACAATCTATAGCCCATTTCCTAATCCTTTCCCTGTGCTACAGTAAATCACTTTTCCCACTGCGTACTTATAACAGACAGGATGTCTGCATGATTTATCATATTATACTACGTGGCATGTTTCATTCTTGATATTTATCGGCCCTGTAGCCCAGGTACAAGGCAATTGGAATAAAATAATTTTCTAGTACAGCTGCACCAACTACGGACAGTAACAAGTATGACTAGGGTGCCAGCTGAGCTAGCAATGACATCATGAATTTAATTTAGTACAACAAGAGAGAGAAGAATAATTGTAATCCAGAGTGCATAAAATGGCTGTGACAGTTATCACCTTAAAATGAAATAGCCAGAGGTGACCACCAAATGTAATGCTACTGTGCCATGACACTGCATGGTTTTAAATAAGTGCTTTGCTCAGAACATTGTTTACAATTTCTCTTTTTTACTTTCTTGATATAGCTATACCTGCTCTTCCACCATCACGGCAAGAAATAACATCCCAGCTGTGGTGGAAGAAGCTGGAGGCCATATGGGCCGAGTACCAGCGGCTGGTGATCCTTGAGTAAGAGGAGGAGGAGGTGGCAGCAGTTCCTGGCAGTACTCAGGGTCCGAGCCAGGCCCCAGCACTACTAGCCCAGCAACACCTATGCCGCAGTGCCAGGGCAGCCGCCCCCCATCACATCATCCCTGCTGCCCCCCCCCCCCCCTCCTTGGAGGCTGGCGCTGATCGAGGCCCATCAGGCATGTATGGAGGGGCTCCACAGAAGAATCCTGGCCCGTCTTTAGACAAGTGCCATCTCTGCCCCATTTTTAACCTTTTATTTTGGTGGTGAGACTTGTTGTGGATGGAGAGGGTGGGAATGGGTTTCTGCAGGACTTTTCTTTTTTTTTTATTCACCATGGACAAATGGACAGTTTTTGTTAACATTGGTTGGGGAAAGGGACATTTGTTTGGGAAAAGGGTGGACCAGTTGTGGGTATTTATTATTTTTGTTAGAGACAGGGGGAAATTAAAAGTTATTTACAGTTCATTATGCCTATAATCTTCTTGGGGTGTTTAACTTCGTACTGCAGCCTTTACGCAGTGTGTTTTTCAAATCTGCTGATAGTGAATTACTTTTACCACAGCATATTTTACAAATGTGCTGACAGTGTATAACAATTATTTATGCTGTTAGGTATGGGTAACCTTGTCCTAATACTTCTAGTCTCTGCAGTGCATT
The DNA here is from genome assembly GCF_031143425.1 of Pleurodeles waltl. Taxonomy (NCBI): domain Eukaryota; kingdom Metazoa; phylum Chordata; class Amphibia; order Caudata; family Salamandridae; genus Pleurodeles; species Pleurodeles waltl. The sequence continues at coordinate 924,001,264 of NC_090444.1, forward strand.
CTGCAAACCTTGAGCCATAGGAGTGGGACAGAGAGCTTTTCCATTGCCAATTATAGTACCTAAACTAAAAGTACAACAATGCTCCATAATTCTCTTACCTGAATGGATGAAGTGAGGGCTGCATGGTTTCTCAAGGTACCATGGTGGGGTAGTAGTAGCACGCTAGTGCACTAACAGGTAAGCATGAGTGTTATGGTGCAGGAGAAGAGAATGCCTGTGGATTGTGAAACAGAAATGATTATCATGATATTGTAGAATCAAGAAGGATGGAATGGAAGGTATGCCTCATGAGGAGTATTGTTCCAAGAAGATTCAGAAATGGCAGAGCAAGAGCAAATACCTTTTTTGATCATTGATTTTATGACTGGTGTGTGATCAATTAAGTGAGAGGAATTACAACAACCATCACAGAGAAATGTCAGCATGTATCGGGGTGATCAAACTCACAACTGTCATGATCATCATAAATAACATTTAGCCTAGAGCACATGCATAATGTGACATTATCATCCATCACATGTCTGTCTCCTCCAGTTTCCTACAATAGGCCCCCAACCCAACCACCACATAGTTTCAAGTTTGAGCCAGCCAGCAGACACACACAGCAGGATTGCATTTCTGAAATCAAGTAATCAACGCACCTCTCACCACCAGTCCACAGATTGGAGTAGGCCTAATAACTCATTCTTACATCATCCATGTTGATTTCTATGAAGTTGATAGCTTCCTTCCTCTGGCGATTTTAAGTTGTCAAATCATGCTCTGATTCCTTCCATCATCCTCCAGACTCTGAATAAAGAGTGCTATGTCCAACTCCATACCAAGGGCTCCCAAGAGTTATAGTCTTCCGACCCAATTGAGATACAACAACCTGTAGCGCTTAGCTGTGTTTAACAACAAGAGAAACATTAAGCAGTTTTTTTTTTCTGGACTAGGATTTTGTTTGTTAATGTAAATGGACTGGTCGGGTCTTCTCTTCTTTGCCAAATATGAACCAGAAAACAAAGCAACAGAACACAAAGGAGTGTGAAACCGTCGGCAAGCAAATTTTGCTAAGTGTCAAAGGGGAAGGGCAAAAAAAAACACCTTCAGGAAAAAAAATTATCACACATTATTAGTATGCCTCCAACATTATAAATTGATCATGACACCAACATGAGCCAGCGTAATCATGTAGGTAAAAAATATGTGAAAACACCCACTCTCACAGTCTGCCACCACTAGAGATGAGTCACACAAACCATCTCAACATTGAAAGAACTATCCCTCATATCAATCGTTGAGGCATATAGCATTACTTTTTACCTGTTTCAATCAAGCATAGTGGCACATTGCTGATCCTCTTTGATTCAGGAAACAAAACACACATGGGCCAGTAAGTTGTAAATCAGATATCTGAGGCACTCCTTCTAGGGGGCAAAAGAAAGGATAGGCACAGAATTGAGGCAGATATTGTCTCTCCAATCTACTTGGAGTGATTTTGGGGGTGTTGGGGGCTTCTGCAATGCACACTGGTCCAACTCTAATTCGGCAATACATGTGCCTAAAACAGTTGCGGTTCATTAGTCATTTAGACATAAACAAACAATATAAAATAATAAGGTTCCCCCAGCTAGCTATTTTTTTCTCAAAGCAGTTCATCAATAATATAAAAGAGAAAGTTCTATGTTGCCCCAGGTCTAGCCAGGGAAGTAGAGTTCACCCTCAAACAGGTGGTTTACCCAGAAGTTGGTCAGCTAACACACTACCATGACCTGAGTCTGACCAATCATCACCCTCATCCACCGCCTGTTTGTACTTCAGGTATACTGTAATTTGGTGGTATAAATTGCTGATTAATTTTGACCATGGTCAATCTCTTGACGTTTTGGAGTGAGAGACTGGTCCTTCTCACTGTCACAACTGCACCAGATGCACTAAACACATGCTCAGCAGACACACTGGCTACAGGGCAAGCCAAATACTTTATTGCCAGCCTGCTGAGCACTGGCCATTGGTGTCTCTTCCAATAGACCAATGCGTTTTGATCCAGATAGACCGCCGTTGGGTCATCTATGTAGGCCTTGACCATCCTCTCAATAGTGATTGGTGCTCCCTCTTGCAAGAGGTCTTTTGCCTTCCCCTCTGCAGTGGACTTAAACCCTGCCTTTAGAAAACAATCAAATGCAGATTTTGGGGCTACTGCTTCTGTTCCTGTTGTTGTTGTTGCTGGTGTTGATTTTGGCTGCTGTGACCCAACAGCACAGTCCACAGGTTCTATGGAAGTTGTAGGCTTCACCCCAGAACTTCTGCCCATCAGTGGGCCTCTAATTTCTAGCCGTTCTTCTTCTAGGTCTCTGGCTTGCTCAGCAAACCATGTCTTGTAGGTTGAAACATCCCCATCTGAAAAATAAATTAAAGTGGCCAGTAATTGTTTGTACTGAGGTTCAAGAATTGTGGCACAGATGTAATGGTTAGATGACACAATGGTGGTCATTCTGACCCTGGCGGTCTTTGACCGCCAGGGCGGAGGACCGCGGGAGCACCGCCGACAGGCCGGCGGTGCTCCAATGGGGATTCCGACCGCGGCGGTAAAGCCGCGGTCGGACCGGCACCACTGGCGGGGTCCCGCCAGTGTACCGCGGCCCCATTGAATCCTCCGCGGCGGCGCAGCTTGCTGCACTGCCGCGGGGATTCCGACCCCCCCTACCGCCATCCAGATCCCGGCGGTCGGACCGCCGAGATCCGGATGGCGGTAGGGGGGGTTGCGGGGCCCCTGGGGGCCCCTGCAGTGCCCATGCCACTGGCATGGGCATTGCAGGGGCCCCCGTAAGAGGGCCCCTACATGTATTTCACTGTCTGCTGTGCAGACAGTGAAATACGCGACGGGTGCAACTGCACCCGTCGCACAGCTTCCACTCCGCCGGCTCGATTCCGAGCTGGCTTCATCGTGGAAGCCTCTTTCCCGCTGGGCTGGCTGGCGGTCTGAAGGCGACCGCCCGCCAGCCCAGCGGGAAAGTCAGAATTACCGCCGCGGTCTTTCGACCGCGGAACGGTAACCTGACGGCGGGACTTTGGCGGGCGGCCTCCGCCGCCCGCCAAGGTCAGAATGAGGGCCAATGTCTCTTTGAAGCCTTATCTAAACACATAAGCGAAGGATTAAGCTCCCCGCCAACTCCTGTGCATCTGTTTTTTTCATCCACACCTGCATATTTTTCAGACACCTCCTTTAGCTGTTTCTGCAGCATATGCACCAATGGGATAGTTTGGCCCATGGTACAGTCCTCTTTGCTGACTTCCTGTGTGAACATTTCAAAAGGAAGCAGCATCTCTGTCAGACATTTGACCAGGCTCCATTGGTCCATCTCAATGGTCATGCCTTTCACAGTTGCATCCCCTCTTTGCATGACATATTTATTGATGGGTCAATACTGCTCAAAGAGACGTAACATGTAACAAGTAAAATTCCAGCGTGTTGGCACCTCCTGTATGAGGGCTTTAACTGGCATTCTATTATCATGCTGTATAATCCTGAACAGCTTGCAGGCCTTGAAAGAATGGTGAAAATGAGTGCAGAATATTCTGCATGTTGGCAGTAAGTTGCTGACTCAGGATTCCTTTTTTAGAAAGTCCTGTACAATGGTGTTTATGCAGTGCGCCAAACACAGGATCCTGAAATAGCCACCCTCTAACATGGCCTTAACTATATTACTGCCATTTTCTGTGACAACAATCCAATGTTAAGCCCTCTGGGCTACAGCCATTCAAAGACCTTGTTGTTAAAGTCATTCAAGATGTTTGCAGCTGAATGGGATTTCTCCATGATAAACATAGCTACTGTTTCATGCTTCTGAGCACCATTAAGAATTTAAGCTGTCAACACCTGCAGATATAATTTCTCTAACCCCCACAAAAGAGATCCAGTGTGCAGTGATTCACATGTAATCAGTGACTTGGTAACTGGTTCACATGTCTGTCGTCCGGTGGTTTGTGTGGACAGCACTCTGCTGCAAAGCTTGTCCAACCAAATCCAGCACATCATGATGAGGCACTGGAACAGCAACTCTGGCGAAATAGGTCCGGCTCGTAACCTTCCATTTCAGGTGGATGGCTGCCACAAATTCTAGAAAACCCTCTCCTTCCACAAAAGAAAAAGGGAGGAGGTCCATCTCTAACATTTTAGCCAGCATCCCATTGTACAAACATGCTGTTGGGTGGTTGCGTTCGGACTGCCTCTCCTGCCTAAACATGTCAGTAATGGTAGCCTGAATTGTTTTCTTTGCTAGTGCCACAGATGCAGGTGACTTAGAAGGTGGTGGTAGGCTTAGTGTGTGTCTCAGGGGGCAGCCACTGTAGAATCTTGCCTTGGTGTTTCAACCTGACTCTGAGTCTTATTGTGCCATTGCGATGTTGCTAATGTGGGTGACGATACTACACAGCCGCGTTTCGGCTGTAACCAGCCTTTGTCAAGGTAAGTAACTTCAATTTCCCATTGAAAATAAACCCAGTGTTTCACCACTACTGAAGAAAGACTGTTACCATTGTAGCAATGAATTCACGTTATAACATTAGCATATTAGCAAGTTCAATTTGTCTCTGCCCCAGCTAAATTTAATCACAATTTGGAGGTTTTAACTAATTCCGCCCGTATTTACCACTGAGACGTTGTCGGAGTGAATGAGGAATATATATAAATGTATGCATGGCAGCGGTTGGCCACAGGGCCTGGCCTTCTCCTGTGCGCAGTAGAGGTTGCCCGCAAGGGCTGGCCTGCAGCCAGTCCCCAAAGCCAATCCCCTCACCACCAAACCCCATACTGTGCATGGCCCTTTGCACCTGCATGAAGGAAGTTATCTGCGGCATCTCTGGGTGTCAGAATAGGTGTGAGAGGCTTTATCTGGGGCTGAGGGTGGTTGTCAGAGTGTCTATCTACAACCTTCACACTGAGCTACTGCTTTCTTTTGTGTTCTTTTTTTTTAGCCCTTTATGGGCTATCTGGGACTGCAAGGGAGCCCTCAAGGGCTCCCCTGTTTTTCCTGCCTATTTACTTTTTATTTTATATATTTTACAAAAATACCCTTGCAGGCTATATGGCAGCATGAGGGAAGCCCTCCCTTGCAGTGCCATTGATTCAGCAAGCAGGGATCTGCTTTAACAGCAGCTCCCTGCTTGCTAAAGGATTTCATTTCTGTCCCCTGCACATGTGCAGGCGACAGAGATGAAAGGTCCTCTCTTTGACAGTGGGACCTGCTGGACAGGTCCCGCAGTCAAACAGTGGACTGTTTGCTGTGGATTGACTGCAACTAAGCCACAGCAAGCAGCTATGTCCTAGGGGTGGGCACCCATGGGCATAGCAGCAGTTGGCCCTGGGGGGTGGCAGTCCCCAGATGCATCTATGGCTCCACGAGGGGGGCCACGTGGCCCCCCTCCAATATGCACATAGCTTGAGAGACGCGGTGATCCCCAGGGCTTGGGGATTCTAAATGGACCCCCTTTCCATATTTTCATTGTCTGCTCCAGGGAGGTGGTGGTCCCCGTGGCTCGGGGGGGCATGCACCAAATGTATACATTGCTCCAGGGAGGTGGTGGTCTCCGGGGCTCAGGCAGCCCCAACACCAAATGTAGACATTGCCATAGGGAGGTGGTATTCACCGGGGCTCGGGCGGGCACTTGCCCCCCCACCAAATATACAAATTGCCCCAGGGAGATATTGGTCCCCCGGGATCAGGGGCGATTCGTCAAATGGCACCAAAGATATAGGCAAGTCAAAAAATAACTTTTCTATGGAAACATGGTCCTAATTATACCTGCCTACTGAATATATGTATATTTGCTTCTCTGAACAAACCAGAGGTTACAGGGAAATTATTAGTTAGGTTCACTTTTTACTCACACAAAAGCATAGAAATGTTGCAGTTGTAGTTATACTTACACTAGGGGGTCGTGCTGAGGCCCGCGTAGGATCTATGGATCAGGAAAAATAAATTGGCCAATATTTTGCATCTCAGGGCTCCCTCAGAGACCCATGCATGTGTCCGCCTGGGAATATCATTTTCCTGACCCCTTATGTGTTTTTATGCAACATTTTTGCCCTCCCCTAGGCCATGCAACTTAGAAAATGGTGGCCGCAACTGTTCTGTCAAATTGCAGCCAACCAATCAGGCCTTGGTTTTCCCAGGAATCTGCAAATGATCCACATCCTTAGATATCTATATCAATTTTTCCTTTAATAACTCCAAAACTACTGAATGGATTTACACCAAATCACAAAAAGAAATCTTTATGGACCAAGATCTATCTTTCTGCCAAATTTGCTGTAATTCCATTCAGCAGTTCGAGCTGAAGTCGTGTTCAAAATCCCTATGGGAAATTGCATGGGGAAACACATTTTAGAACCCCCCTCTTTTTCACTGCCCCCCCTTAATGAATCACCCAAAACCTTTCTACAGCAGCTGAAGTAATTAGTATATGAGTTTTGATTTTTGTTTTCTGTGCCAAAGTTATTAGCAAAACAAAAGAAATGCTCTGTTTGTGGGAATTAGGTCCTAACTAAAACTACCAGCTGGCTATCACCAGTAGGTAACATATATATTACAACCCTGCCTCTCCACCTCAGGCAATCTCTGTTGCTGCCCCAATTCAGGAAGGACCTCAAGACCTGGCTCTTCGACTGAACCACAGCTCCCAGTCAGATCTGCAGCCCCCCACCCCTCCATCGCCTTGAGACCCTTATGGGTGAGTAGGCGCACTATACAAATCCCTGACTGATTGATTTTTATATATATATATGTATATATATATATATATATCTATATATATATATATATTCACTGAAAACACCAAAGATTAATGGGACGTAATAGTTAGGTTCTTTATTTTTTCGCACAAAACCATAGAAATTCAGCAGTTATAGTTATAGTTAACTCAAGTAACTATAACTTGTGCCCTAAGATAACTATAACTTGCAGAACCCCAGCACCAGACTTAAGGGGTCTAGGTGTTCATACCCTGGCCCCCTTTGTATTTTGTATTCTTTTTTTCTGGGACTCGGCTTCAGCTGTGGCCAAAGATGGCTGCCAACACTTCCTTGTGGGCAGCAAATCAGATCTCAGTACAAGATCAGGAGGGGTCGTGAACCCTTTGCATCCCTAGATATGCAAATTTGGATTTCCTAAACTTCTCAAAAACTACTGAACAGACTTACACCAAATAACAAAAAGGGCTCTTTCTGGACCAAGAGCTACCTTTCTGTCAAATTTGATGTAATTCCATCCAGAGGTTTTTGCGCTATCACTGTTAAATTTTTCCCTTGGGAATTAACATTGAAAATGCTCAAAATTTCACCCCTTTATCTCGGCCCCTGCTTGACATATCACCCTGAAACTTTTCAGACACTAGCTTACATGACTGTTAAATTTGTGGGGACAATTTTGTGAAGATTCTTCAAGTGGCTAGCAAAAAACAGCTATTTCTATAGAAACTAGGTCCTAACTACAACTAATATATATATATATATATATATATATATATATATATATATATATATATATATATATATATATATATATTGTTTTTTTCCAGCATTCACTTCTTTCTCTTCTCCTGAAAAGAAATACATCGATAGATATATATGTAATGGTGACTGACTCCTTACTGTGAACGTCGTTCAGTCGTGCACTGTGGAGACTTGGGAGCATAGGCTGTTAGCAGGGATTGGTATCAGGGCCTTCTGGCACTCACAGCAGACTATTTGTAACAATAGAGAGGTTGTCATTTTGACTAAGGCAGCCATAGTAGCTTTGTTAAAAAGTCACCAAGGCTGTAAACAAACATATATTTCCTCATACATACATACACACATTGCAATGTTTAGTAAAAATTATTGCCATAAATTATTTTGAATAGAACTTTAAGAAAACATTAACACACCTGTGATCCCTTCTTTCAACATTTTTCAAAGCAAAAAGTGCTACTATAGAATCAACCACTAGAGGTCTGTGCTCTCCAGCAAAAGAGCATAATGGGGGCTGCTGCACTCCCTGCAGCCCAACAGAACATTAAAAAAAGTTTGATGATGCCCCTCCTTCTTGCAGGGACATCAACAGTCAGAAAATATGTACTTAAAAAAGTCTCTAGGGCATTATGGAGTGTCCAGTGCGAAGAACACTGAATAATAAAAGAGTAGCTCTTGTCCTGTTTTTATGTTTATAATTATTGTGCGTATCACAAGTTCACATGGGGGACACACTGATTTTTTGCTTTCATTGATGCTCATAGGGTCTCAGCTGCTCCATCAGCTCTGAGGCCAGCACCATCACATTGATTGTTTTTTTTTTACATTCAGGAACGAGTGTGTGGCCCCTCTCCCTGAGTCATTGCTAGCCCCAGGGACTCAATAACCTGGGTCAAATTTCTTTTTTTTTTAATGAGGAGTGGGAGTAGGACCCCCCCACCCTAAGAAAATAGTGGCCTCAGGGGCCAAGTGTGAATGCCCTGGTCCCACCCAGGGCACTCAGAAGACTTTGTGCATTGGTACCTCAGGAGGAGGCCCATGAACAAAGTGGCTCTGTCTGTCTTGCCCTAATTTGAATTTTGGCCACATAGAATGAGGTTCCTGGGGTCTTCTGTGGCTCAGGGAGATGACTGCATGACCCCTTCCTCTTTAAGTTAATACAGCCCTGGAAGATGAATTCCTTAGGGCCTGACACAAGTTCGGGGGCTACACATCCCCCTCCTCTTAAATTACATTTTTACTCTGGTGGATGGTATACAAGGGGCTTTCCTAGGCTTGAGAAGGGAGGCTGCATGTCCGACTCTCCAAAACTTATGGAAATGCGACCCCTGGCCATATCCCACCAGGGGGTGTTTGTTTCAAGAATGCGAGCCAGACCATTTTTTCTTAGCTATTGCAGTTGATTCCCTAATTGCTGAGCATTCAGAGTAAAGTAGGGGGTGTTTTTGTTTCAAGAATGCGAGCCAGACCCTTTTTTTTTTAGCTATTGCAGTGGATTCCCTAATTGCTGAGCATTCAGAGTAAAGTATTAAAAAAGCATTTTTGACTCCAGGTGGGTCAGTTTGGGAATCCATACATAGGGGTGCAGGGTAGCCCTACCCTGCCCCTTTATAATTTTTTTAAGCCTTTTTTGTAGGACAGAGGACAGAGTTCTCAAGTCCTAAAATGGCTTCACCCCTTTGTTGATGTGGCAGCAGCAACTCAGCTCAGATATTTTGGCTCCACAGATCATCCACAGCATAAAGTTCTTATTTTTTAACCTTAATATCACTAGAACTACTGAATGGATTTACACCAAATTACAAAATGTGCACTTTCTGGACCAACGCCTAGTTTTCTTCCACATTTGTGGTAATTGAACTCAGCCATTGGGAATGTAGCTGGGTCTAATTTTGGAATGGAAAAATGAATGAGGAAAACAAGTTTTTGCCCCCCACCCCCTTTATCATGACCCCAGTTTGCTGAATCAGCACAATACTTTCCGGGAAGGAGCTGAGGTGGAAGATTTGTCAAACTGTGGCAAACGAAGGTGGAATGCTCAAATTTTATCTTTTCTTTTTCTCTTCATGAGTGCCAGACCAAAGTCAGAGACAGGAATCTGACACTACGAGACAAGATGTGTCCTGTGTCAGGATTGCAGGTATGTATCTCAGGTATGTAGCTTTGTTTCATGGAAGGGTTCCAGTAAGGCCTGGAATGGAGCATGCCAGACAGCACCTATTTATAGATGAAGTGACACAAGGCCTCGTGGCTGGAGAGCAGTATTTATACTGCATGTCAGTCAAGATGACCTCCAAGTCATATGATTACAGCAAGATCTCACATATTCTTGCTAGATCTTGATCACGCTAATATCCAATAAGTGTTGTCAAAAACCTTAAAATCCTGATATCCAAGATAAATTGGTGAAGTTCACAGTACTCAAATCAAGAATAGGCAGCTCTGAAAACAGGCTAGGGTGGACAGTGCTAGTATACATTTTTGGATAGAAAACATTAGAATGGGAAGCTCACAGCTTTTGGACATAAACCATTCAGGGTTTAAAGTTCAAAACATTGAAAATGACCTACTCATGGAGGCCTTGAATACTCAGGATGCACATGATTAAAAAGTGCATAATGACAAAGCCTGCACACAAAGCAAGTGCTCTAGTTCATATTTACCATTCTGACTCAAATCTAATAATCACAGGGGGCATAATATATATGTAAGTGGTTGCAGTCACTACATGTAAACAATTTCTCTAAAAAATAAATGCAAAAACCATTACCTTTTCTTACAAAAAGTAAGTCTACTTTTTAAAGATAATATATGAACACAAAATATAATACAATAATTTACAATTACATTAAACTTGCAGTTATCTCAAATGTACCCATAAAACTAATAAACATTAAAACAATTCTCTATTACTAAATATTTTTTAGGATACTATTTATTTCCTTTTAAAACGTAACCAATATAATATTCAATAAAATAATAAAATACACATCCAACACATTCAAAGCAACAAAACATCACATTACAGCCCATTACAAAGATATTTAATTTTTTTAAATAAAATAAATTGATGATGATCAATAAACATTTTCTTAAAACACAGTTATTTAATTAACAACTGTTAAAAATAAACACAATGAAAGCCATAATCAATTAATATCAACTAATAAATATTGTATTTAAAAAACTACAACCCAATTCCACATATAAAGCCCCCAATGCAAACTTAATCATTAATATATAAATATAAAAATTTACAAATTAACATAGATCTTCATATTATTCTAATCTAAATCATTAGTTTCTCAGGTGGTCCAAAATAAGTTGGTTTTGCTATAAACACTTAGGGCCAGTTGTATCAAGAAGGCAATTTTTGCGAATTTTTTGCATTTCCAAAATTGCGATTTCTTAACTGGAAATTGCAATTTTGGAAATGCAAAACCCCAGGGTGCTGGGGGCCTAAGGCCCCCTCTGCTGCACCCCAAAATGTTTTTTAGGACATGTAAGGTGCACACATGCCAAAAGGGCATGAGTGCTTTCCATGTACATTTTAAATGCATTTTGAAAATTTGCACATGGTTACCACCAAGTTCAACTTGGTGGTAAATAGCGATTCCTTAATGCCCAATTCGCATTAAGGAATTGCTTCTTACATGTGCTTAGAAATCGCAAATAAGGAATCCTTATTTGCGATTTTTTATTTAGAGAGTCACAATTTGCGACTCTCTAAACAGGGTCGCAATTTTAAGGAATCGCTATTTTAGCGATTCCTTAAAATTGCTTTCAGAATGCCTTTAATACATTCTGAAATAGCTTTTTGCATTCGCAAACGGGCATTCTCACCGTTTGCGAATGCAAAAAGCTTTCATACATCTGGCCCTTAGTTCTCTTTTTTTCTGTATGAAATGCATGTTCATTGTTAATAATAGTGTTTTTTTTAAGTTTTAGATAATGAGAACTTAGCTTAAGAGCATCTGATCACTTTAGAAAACAATCAATTGTTATATATTTTGGGGAACAGGGATTTTAAGGGGCCCAGCCACAAGTGTAAGTTTATATGAAATGAGTAGATATTATATAGCACAGGTTATCACCTGTGAGGGTATCCATGCGCTGTCCTTGACCTTGGGGAGATTGGGTGATTTGCCCAGAATCACAGGGCGTTGCACCAGTGCTGAGGCTCAAACTCAGATCTCCAGCTCCTGAGATGGTCACTCTGACCACCATGCTACATCCTCTGTATAAAATGTACTCTTACAGTTTGGAGTAAATTTACTGTTTTTAGCTATTTGCCACTCCAGAGTGTAAATTTACTTTAAAGTGAAGACTTACATTTCTTCATTCCCTGAAACCAGGGGGTTGAGACAAATTAACAAGTGTAAAGTTACTATGTGTAACATTTTTCACATAGACAGGGATCTCTGCCACCTTGTATACATCTCCAACACTGTGGTAGCATTCTCCGTCACCAAGGTTGAGATCTCCCTATGGGAAAAATTAGGAAACATGGTTAAAGTATATTATTTAAAAAAAAAACATATTTATTTTATTGTAAATTATAAATTTAAAATACATTTAAAATATGTTTTTTTTCTAGAACTGAAACAATAAAATGAACGTTGCCTCTTCAGAATACATATTTAATAAATAAGTAAATAACTTAATTTAAAGGTATTCATTTAGTTTCAAATATAAACGTTTAAACAAAAAAAACAAAAAAAATTAAAGCACTCTACATAGCAGTTGTACTTTTAATTAATATTTAGTAATTTCAATTACAAGTTGTATTTAATTGATGTAAACATCATGTTAATTTTTAAAACAAATTTAAAAATGTAATTGATTGTTAATAGGTTACCAAATAATGTATAATTCAATAAAAATGCATCAAAACCTTTGCTTATTTTTAATATTAGTTATCTCTATAGATAGATAGCTAGATAGATAGGTAGATAGAAATATATATTTAAAAGGTGAAATAATATAATTTTGTACACAATTTAGTTTGATGTAATATTTTAAGTCCCTCCCTTTGTTTTTTTTATGAAACTGCCTTGCAGTCCCTTTGAGTAGCACTCCAAGGCTGGACTATAATCCATTTATTACTGTTTAGTCACCTTTAGGGTAGTAGGGACTTTTGAAGTGTAGTTTGCTAATAACAATTGTCTTACTCTTTTGTGGATGAGTGTCTGAATTTGCGTGGCCTTTACTAAAGACCTCATTAATCCTTCATAAATGCCTACTCATCTCTTTCTAAACCCCTCCCATTTAGTAGATTGTCCTTTTTTCTACCATTCCCTGTACTACTTCCCAAATTTACTACTAACTAGTAAAATTGCAGGTGCATGGCTCTCCCCATAGAAAATATTGGAGAGGTAGACTGCTTGAATTGCATTATGAAGGCAGTAAGTATTTCTACCTTAATTACTATGAATTGCAGATTGTGAATTGGGTTGTAAGTGATTTACCACAGTGGTTCCCAAGTTGTGGTACGAGGACCCCTGAGGGTCTGCAAAGCCTCCTCAGCGGGTCCGCAACTTCTTAGCAAATTAAATAATATTGGCAGATTAGGTCCCCAGCTTTCAGTAATGACTCAGTGGGGGGTCCCCGGACTCCAATAATGATTCAATGGGGGTCCCCAGGTTCCAGTATTTATAAAGTGGGGGTCCACAGAAGTCAAAAGGTTGTGAACCACTGATTTACCAGATTCACAGGATGTTGCACTGAAACCTGGATTTGAATCTGGTTCCCCAGTTCCAAAATCAGCAGCTCTAGCTGCTTTGCTACATCTCCTCCCCACGTGTCTTTATTAAGCCATGCCAAACCACTAGTTTGGTACACTGGTGTTCTTACCCCTAACCCTAAACCTTACCCTTTGGAAAAGCTGCCATAATCACCAGTGTTCCAAAGTTTTACCTTCAGTGTAGATGTCTGCAAATCCTAATTCTGTAACAATATCAAAATTTACAAAAACTGAATTTTCTGCTTGTCTAGGACGACTCAGGAGTGATTTAGGCTGTTGCTTTTTAAAAATTATTTTAACAAAACAACAACCCACATTGTCAGGGACAATAGCCAGAAAAAAAGACCCCATAACATTGCGACAAAAACCAAACCCTCCCAGCACCTAAGCCAAATTAAAAACAGGGAGGGAAATGAAGGAAAACACCATTAAGTACAACTGAACCATCTCGATATGGGGTAGAGCACCATGGGAAGCAAGCAAAAATAAACAAAGAAATTAGGCAGGATAGTCCTGTGCATCGGCCATGCCCGCCAACCAACCCCGAACCGGATCCCAAATCCAGCTCAACTTGTTCCTCCGAGGATCATTATAAATTTCTACCATATCTAAACTGCTTGTATTAAGAAATTCCCACCACCAGATCCATGGATCCCGAGAGTTGCTGGATAAACAAAATTGTACAATAGTCAGCTGCACAAAAGTGATAAAAAAGAACTATAAGCCCAGAAGATGAGAAGGAATGACAGGTAAATGACTCAGCATGATAAGCTTGGGAGCTGGTGAGATTACCAAATTTGAGACCCTGAACAGCGTACCAAAAATGAATGAAGAGGCTCAACGCAGGCCATGAACCAAACTGTTAACCACATTAGCTGCAGCAGAACCACAATGAAAGCAGCAATCCATTGGCCACAGATTCATAGAAAAGTGGCTGTGTGGGGTGTAATACAAGCCGTTAACTCCTTGTGTGCCCAGGACGAGGTGATCTCGTCCAAGGCGCCGGTTCCCCGGTGCCTTAGACAAGATCACCTCGTCCTGCTAGGGGCCCCCTAGCGCTCCCCCGATGGCCAGGCACACCCCTCCCCTAGGCAGGGATGGAAGGGGAATCGCTTCCCCTTCCACCCCCGCCCCCGTAACCCCCGTGGCATCTGATGACGTCAGCGCGCTTTCGCGCGCTGACCTCATCAGAGTACTTCCCTCCGGCGCTGGAAGCTCAGCAGAAACCCCCCTAGACACAAGGGAAAACATTATTATTATTTTTTTTTTTTTTTAATGTTTCGGGAGCGACCCCTTGGGCAAGGGTCGCTCCGTGGGGGGCAAAATATTATTGGGGGGGGGCAGAGACCACTAGACACCAGGGAATATATTGTTTTGTGGGCTTTTTGAAATTAGGGGAGCAGCCCCTTGGGCAAGGGCTGCTCCTCGGGGGTAAATAATTTCTAGCCCATTTCTGACCCCCCTCAGGGCAGATCGGCCTAATGTTATTAGGCCGATCTGCCCCCTGGGTTGGCAGAAATCCACTAGACACCAGGGATAATTTTTTTCATTGTTTTTTTTATTTGTTTATGTTTGGGGAGCGACCCCTTGGGCAAGGGTCGCTCCGGGGGGGCAAATCATTATTAGGCCATTTCTGCTTCTCCGGGGGGCAGATCGGCCTTGGGATCTGCCCCCAGGAGGGGCAGAAACCACTAGACACCAGGGAATTTTTTTTTTTTTTGTGGGCTATTTGAAGTAAGGGGAGCAGCCCCTTGGGCAAGGGCTGCTCCTCGGGGGGCAAATTATTTCTAGGCCATTTCTGCCCCCCCTGGGGGAAGATTGGCCTAATATTATTAGGCCGATCTGCCCCCGGGGGGGGGGGCAGAAATCCACTAGACACCAGGGATAATTTTTGTAGTGTTTTTTTAATTTTTCATGATTGGGGAACGACCCCTTGGGCAAGGGTCGCTCCCGGGGGCAAATCATTACTAGGCCATTTCTGCACCCCCTGAGGGCTGATTGGCCTTGCGATCTGCCCCCAGGGGGGGGGCAGAAACCACTAGACACCAGGGAATATTTTTTTGTGTGGGCTATTTCAAGTAAGGGGAGCGGCCCCTTGGGCAAGGGCCACTCCTAGGGGGCAAATTATTTCTAGCCCATTTCTGCCCCACCAAGGGCAGATTGGACTAATATTATAAGGCCGATCTGACCCCGGGGGGGGCAGAAAACCACTAGACACCAGGGATACATTTTGTTTTGTTTACTTTTATTTTATTATGTTTGGGGAGTGACCCCTAAGGCAAGGGTCGCTCCGGGGGCAATTTTTTTTTTTTATACTAACGAATAAGGGGAGCGGCCCCTTTGGCAAGGGCAACTCCCTGGGGCGGGGCGGCAAAAGATTTTTAGGCCCTTTCTGCCCCCCCCAGAGGCAGATCGGCCTAATATAATTAGGCGGATCTGCCCTCGGGGGCAGAAACCGCTAGACACCAGGGATATATGTATTTTCTTATTTACTTTATGTATTTATGTATGGGGAGCGACCCCTTAGACAAGGGTCGCTCCCATGGGGGGGGAAATTGTATTTAGGCCATTTCTGCCCCCCTTGGGGGCAGATCAGCCTATTTTTGTTAGGCCAATCTGCCCCAAAGGGGGCAGAAACCTCTAGACACCATGGATGTGTTTGTGTGTATGTGTGTTTTGTTTGGAGGGGGCAGCCCCTTGGCCAAGGGTCTCTCCCCATGGGGGCACATTACTGTTGGCCATAACTGTCCTCCTTGGGGCCAGATTGGCCTATTTTGAAAGGCCCGTCTGCCCCCAAGGGGGGCACAAAGCCCACCTGAGACCAGGGAAGATTTATTTTCCAAATAAGAGGTTGGGGGTATGGCCATACCCCCACCCCAAATAAATGGGACCAAAGTTATTCTGCCCACCAGTGGGCAGATTGGGCAATTACCCCCCATCCACACCCCGGGGGGACAGAAAGTCCACTAGATGCCAGGGAATAAAAAAAATAAAAGAAAATAGTGGGGTGGTGGCTACCAACCAGAATGGGCCTAGTTATGCCCCCACCCGAACTGAAGGGGCTAACAGTCTTTTAGCTCCCCCCCGCACACTAAAACATCTTATCCCATGGCAAGCAAGAGGACATTTGATTATTTTTGATTTTTGTTTTACATTTGGGCCATGAGTGCTTGGTAACTCTCAAAATCGTCCCACTTGGAATGGTGAGGGCTGCACTTTTTTTTACTTTGGGACGCTGCCATGTAGAAAAATCCACAAGACCTAGACACATCTGAAAACTAAACATCTAGTTGATTCCAGGGTGGTGTGCTTCACATGCACCCCGCACCATTTCCTTACCCACAATGCCCTGCAAACCAGCAACTTTGGTGGAACACGCACATTTTTCCCACATTTTTGTGATGGAACCTTCCAGAATCTGAATCACCAAAATTCCTACCACCCAGCATTGTCTCATCTATACCGATAAAATTTCTGCTGCACTTGTCAGCCTAAAAAAGTTTTTTTTCAAACTGCTCTTTTGGACCCACTTTGGTTCCCCCTCAATTTCGACGTGTTTTTGGCTCTTCCCTGTCACAAACACTTGGCCCACCTACACAAGTGAGGTATCAGCTTTACCGGGAGACTGAGGGGAACGTTGGGTGGTAGGAAATTTGCCCCGGTGCAGTGATCCCACACAGAAATGTGGGAAAAATTTGATTATTTAGCTAAATTTGCGCTTTGCTGAGGATTCTGGGTAAGAAAATATTGGGGGATCCACACAAGTCAAACCTCCCTTGAGTCCCTCGGGTGTCTAGTTTTCAGAAATGTCTGGGTTTAGTAGGTTTCCCTAGATGGCTGCTGAGCCCAGGACTAAAAACGCAGATGCCCCCGCAAAAACAGGTAGTTTTCTATTTGATAATTTTGATGTGTCCACGTTGTGTTTTGGGGCATTTCCTGTCGCGGGCACTAGGCCTACCCACACAAGTGAGGTATAATTTTTATCAGGAGACTTGGGGGAATGCTGGACGGAAGGAAATTTGTGGCTCCTCTCAGATTCCAGAACTTTCTGTCACCGAAATGTGAGGAAAAAGGGTTTTTTAGCCACTTTTTGAGGTTTGCAAAGGATTCTGGGTAACAGAACCTGGTGAGAGCCCCACAAGTCACCCCATCTTGGATTCCCCTAGGTCTCTAGTTTTAAAAAATGCACAGGTTTGGTAGGTTTCCCCAGGTGGCGGCTGAACTAGAGGCCAAAATCCACAGGTAGGCACTTTGCAAAAAACACCTCTCTTTTCTTTGAGAAAATGTGATGTGTCCACGTTGTGTTTTGGGGCATTTCCTGTCACTGGCACTAGGCCTACCCACACAAGTGAGGTACCATTTTTATCTGGAGACTTGGGGGAATATAGAATAGCAAAACAAGTTTTATTGCCCCTTGTCTTTCTCTACAGTTTTCCCTTCCAAATATAAGACAGTGTGTAAAAAAGACGTCTAATTGTGAAATGCCCTGTAATTCACATGCTAGTATGGGCACCACAGCATTCAGAGATGTGCAAATAACCACTGCTCCTTAACACCTTATCTTGTGCCCATTTTGGAAATACAAAGGTTTTCTTGATACCTATTTTTGACTCTTTATATTTCAGCAAATGAATTGCTGAATACCCGGTATAGAATGAAAACCCATTGCAAGGTGCAGCTCATTTATTGGCTCTGGGTGCCTAGGGTTCTTGATGAACCTACAAGCCCTGTATATCCCCGCAACCAGAAGAGTCTAGCGGACGTAACAGTATATAGCTTTCAATAATCTGACATTGCAGGAAAAAGTTACATAGTAAAACATTGCAAAAAATGGCAGTTTTTTAACCTCAATTTCGATATTTTTTTATTTCAGTTGTTATTTTCGGCAGGAAACTCTTGTAGGATCTACACAAATTACCCATTGCTGAATTCAGAATTTTGTCTACTTTTCAGAAATGTTTAGGTTTCTGGGATCCAGCATTGGTTTCACACCCATTTCTGTCACTGACTAGAAGGAGATTGAAAGCACAAAAAATTTAAAAATGGGGTATGTCCCAGTAAAATTCCAAAATTGTGTTGAAAAATTAGGTTTTCGGATTCAAGTCTGCCTGTTCCTGAAAGCTGGGAAGCTGGTGATTTTAGCATCACAACCCCTTTGTTGGTTCAATTTTCAGGGAAAAAACCACAAGCCTTCTTCGGCAGCACTTTTTTCTCATTTAAAAAAAAACCAACAAAATGTTCACTGTATTTTGGCTAATTTCTTGGCCTCCTTCAGGGGAACCCACAAAGTCTGGGTACCTCTAGAATCCCTAGGATGTTGGTAAAAAAGGACACAAATATGTCATGGGTAGCTTATGTGGACAAAAAGTTATGAGGGCCTAAGCGAGAACTGTTCCAAATAGGCAAGAAAAGGCATTGCCCAGGAGGGGGGAAAGGCCTGGCAGTGAAGGGGTTTTAACACATCAGGTGATGTATCTTAATGCGGGAAACATTCAGAGCAACATGGAACAGAACATTGCTGCACCGAAGGTCAGCGACCATTACCTCCACTTAGAAGCCCTCAGAAGAAAACGTATAGCAAAGAGCTCCACTTAGTAGCCCTAAAAAAAAGGATCCTCCCCCAAATATGGAAAGACGTGCAAATTAACTTATATACCAGCTCTATGTTTCTCTTCTGTGGGGCCTTCTTAATGAGATCCAGACAAGGGTTATGGGAGCAACTGAACTCATTGGCCTTATGGCTAAAGATCAAGTGACACATCTGCAGATACCGAAAAAAGCAGAATGAGGAAGAGGCACCTGTTGTTGTAAGTTTTCAAAAGAAGAAAAAACATTCTTATTGAAAAATTGTACAATGGTCAGGGAATTAACACTTCCCCATATCTTCATAAAGCCTTCATGAATGCTATCAGGGTGTTTGGGGTAATACACCAAATAGGTGAGCAAATTAAATGGAGTAATGCGAGGAAATACTCTCTAGAAAGAGTCCCAAATAAGATGGAACACTTTAAAGGGCATGATTACAAGCCTCTAGTGCCACCGGAGCGTCACTTTTTGTGCACTGCTCCATATTTACAAGGCAGCGTTAAGCCACTTTTTTGGGCGTAAGGCCGCCTTGAAAATATGGGCCTCTCCAATGCAGCATGATATCATCAAAAGCAATGGGTGTTGCCGTGTTGGGTGTAACTCCCACATCAAAACCCATTGCTTTTGATGCTGCCCCAGATTTACAAGGAATTGTAAATCAGAGGCAGCGCCAAAAACTGAAGGAGTTAGCATGGTGTAACAAGGAGAAATACTTTTATTTCTCCTCATTTTTGCATTTTCCATGTGTTCTGCATTCTGTAGCACACAAAGAAAGAGCAAAAGGCCATGTATAATTGTTTATGGGCCTGATTCTAACTTTGGAGGACGGTGTTAAACCGTCCCAAAAGTGGCGGATATACCACCTACCGTATTACGAGTTCCATAGGATATAATGGACTCGTAATACGGTAGGTGGTATATCCGCCACTTTTGGGACGGTTTAACACCGTCCTCCAAAGTTAGAATCAGGCCCTATGTGCAGAAAGGTAACCCTTCCTGCACATAAACAATCACTCTATAATGACGATTCACTACTTCTATGTGTGCTGCATTCTGCATCACATATAGAAGTGCCAAATCACCATTGTAGATTGTTTATGTATAGAAAGGGACACCTTACTGCACATAAACAATCATTCCCTTCAAGGCAGATATCTTTGCACTATGGTGCTAGGTTGCCTGGATTGGCAGCTAAATTTAGCGCCAGCACTAGGGGAAACAGGGATGCACCGTATTTTTTTTAATATGGCGTATTCCTGCATTTCAGAACTGACACAGGGTGGCACTGCTACTTTTAGCCAGTGCCCTGTATACCTGCCACTAAGGCCCTCATTACAACCCTGGCGGTCGGTGGTAAAGCGGCGGTAAGACGGGCAACAGGCTGGCGGAATTTATTTTTTAATGACGACCGTGGCAGAAACCGCCAACAGAGACAGCCACTTTAACACTCCGACCGCCATTGCGGTACAAACAAACAGCTTGGTGGTCACCGCCAATAGACAGGCGGAAGACAATGTACCGCCCACACTATTATTACAGGCCAATCCGCCACCTTTTCCGGGCGGATTCAACGCGAACAAAAACACGGCCGAAACAGGACTTGGAAGGGCAAACTCTCACCTCTACACACCCCATGAGGAACCAGGACGCCATGGAGCTGGAACTCCAAATCCTCCCTGCGATTGTCTTCCTGCTCCTATACCAGGAGCACGACTGACGGCGGTGACGACCATGGTGAGTACTGCACCTACGACACAGGTGAGGGGGGAGGGGGCAGGGAAAAGAGAGTGAAACACACACGCAACACGCAACACCCCCACCCTCACCCACAACAACATACACACACATACATGCTGAAACTTTACATTTCCCCCCCAACCACCGCTGGAAGAACGCAAGGACAAAAGGAAATGATTTGAACGAATGTATATGCACTATTAAGAAATATGTACAACAAGATTCAAGTCCAGGTACTGCACCTATATAGTCCATGTACCACTGGGCCCAAAATGCATAGGCGAGGCCCACACAAGATACCCGATCCAAACAGAGAGAACACTGCAGGGGCATCAGATCGAAATAAAACAGGCACCTCAGGGGGAAGGGAAGGGGGGGCACCTCAGCCGGATGAGTGCAGAGCGCCAGCTCCACGAGGGGGCTCCATGCCCATTGATGTATCCTGGGGAGTACAAAGCCACAGTCTCTCAAGTCTCTCCAGTTGGTGGTTTGCCCACTGCTTTATCCTGGGGAGTGCAAAGCAACAGTCTCTCAAGTGGATAACAGTCTCCACTGGTTCTGGAGGGGGCTTTGTGCCCAGGGTGCTTCATCCTGCCAAGGACTGAGGTAGTGGATGTGATACTAAACTGGTTCTGGAGGGGGCTTTGTGCCCAGAGTGCTTCATCCTGCCAAGGACTGAGGTAGTGGATGTATCTCTCCACTGGTTCTGGAGGGGGCTTTGTGCCCAGGGTGCTTCATCCTGCCAAGGACTGAGGTAGTGGATGTGATACTCCACTGGTTCTGGAGGCGGCTTTGTGCCCAGAGTGCTTCATCCTGCCAAGGACTGAGGTAGTGGATGTAATACTCCACTGGTTCTGGAGGGGGCTTTGTGCCCAGAGTGCTTCATCCTGCCAAGGACTGAGGTAGTGCATGTATCTCTTCACTGGTTTTGGAGGGGGCTTTGTGCCCAGAGTGCTTCATCCTGCCAAGGACTGAGGTAGTGGATGTGATACTCCACTGGTTCTGAAGGGGGCTCTGTGCCCAGAGTGCTTCATCCTGCCAAGGACTGAGGTAGTGGATGCCTTTCTCCACTGGTTCTGGAGGGGGCTTTGTGCCCAGAGTGCTTCATCATGCCAAGGACTGAGGTAGTGGATGTGATACTCCACTGGTTCTGGAGGGGGCTTTGTGCCCAGAGTGCTTCGTACTGCCAAGGACTGAGGTAGTGGATGTATCTCTCCACTGGTTCTGGAGGGATCTTTGTGCCAAGAGTGCTTCATCCTGCCAAGGACTGAGGTAGTGCATGTATCTCTCCACTGGTTCTGGAGGGGGCTTTGTGCCCAGAGTGCTTCATCCTGCCAAGGACTGAGGTAGTGGATGTGATACTCCACTGATGGTGGGGCAACATGGATGCTGCCCAGGCCCCTCCCTGGAACTGACCACCAGCCTCGTACGAATTACCACTGGGGATGGCAGCCATGTCTGCGGTGGTGCCACTAGCTCAAGATTTGGCGGGGCCACTGGTGGTGCTGGCGGCGGGCTCAGTAGCGGCGGTGCTTGTGGCGGTCATTGGGCAGCGGTGCTAGTGGGGGCTCACTGACCTCGGTGCTGGCGGCGGTGTCATGAACGGTGGTGCTGGTGGCGGGCTCACTGACCTCAGTGCTGGCGGCGGTGTCATGAGCGGCGGTGCTGGTGGTGGGCTCACTGACCTCGGTGCTGGCGGCAGTGTCATGAGCGGCGGTGCTGGTGGCGGCTCACTGACCTCAGTGCTGCTGAAGGGCACAGTGTCTGCTGTGCTGGTGAAGGGCTCAGTATCTTGGGTGCTGGCGGCGGTGGCGGCTGTGCATGTGGCGGTGCCGGTGGTAGTCTTGTCCAAGGTTGGCGGCGACTTGCCTTTCTTTTTCAGGCCCTTCCCCACCTTGGATGATGGCACAGCTGTCTTGCCACTCCCAACTGTTGTCTTGGCTGAGCCCTTGGTGGCAGGTGTTTTGGCCTTCTCCCTCCTGTTTTGGAGGTGGGGGAATGTCCTTGGCCTCGCTCCTTGGGACACTGGCAGCCCTGCTGCTTGGCGCACTCCAGAAGCCGGTTACTGCTGGCACCACTGTGCCCGGTGATGTGGTGGCTGAGATGCTGGGTTGGGACCTGGAAAGGCGGGCCCTAGGGGACGGAAGGGGTGGGGGAGGTGAAGGGAAGAGGACAAGGTTTGACAGGAATTTATTTTTAGACACACTGGGATGGGTAGATGGAGGGGGTTTGGGAGTGGAGGAAGAGGTAGTGGTTGTAGGAGGTGTACGTTTGCTGACTTTGGGTGAAGGTGCATGGGCTGGAGGCTGTCGTTAGGTGTATGGCTGTTGGGTGGGTGTGTGACTACGTTTGTGTACTTTGGGAGGAGGGCTCACAGACACACTGGTAGAGGACACAGGGGATGTGTGAATGGTAGTAGGGGTAGTGACTGCACATGAGCGGTGTGTGGTGATGGGCGTGCTGGTGATGGAGGTAGTGGCTGAAGATGTAGTGTATGCAGGTGTGAGTGGAGACGTGACAGGGAGGGATGAGGGAGACGTGGAGGAGGGGAACACAGTGGAGGCAGTGGCTGTTTGTATGTGTGCATGGGTATGATGCGTGTTTGAGTGCCTGTGGAATGTGTGGTGATTATGTTTGCCAGAGCTACCCTTGTGTGTTGATGTGTGTGCAAGCTGGTCTGATGGTGTGCTTGGGATAGGCTGAGGTATTGGGTCTGGGTGGAGGAAGTTGGAGGGGGGAGGCTGGACACAGGGACAATGGCTGCCATCAGTGCTGAGGCCAGAGTCTGAAATGCTCGCTGTTGGCCAGAATGAATGCCCTCCAGGTATGCATTTGTCTGTCGCAACTGCCTCTCTACACCCTGGATGGCATTCAGAATGGTAGACTGCGCAACAGTGAGGGATCTGAGGAGGTCAATGGCCTCCTCACTGAGGGCAGCAGGGCTGACTGGGGCAGAGCCTGCGGAGCCTGGGACAAAGGAGATGCCCACCCTCCTGGGTGAGCAGCCAGGGGGCACACGCTGAGGGGCTGCTGGGAGGGTGGTGCTGGTAGGGGGGGTGGCGGCTGTAGCTGTAGATGCGGGGGACACAGAGGGGCCCGCCACCACAAGGGAGTTCCCATCAGAGGAGGAGTCGGTGTCGCTGGTCTCTGCTCCAGTCCCCGCCGTGGAGCTCCACTCGCCTCCGTCCCACTAGTGAATTCTGACTCCGCAGTCTCGCCCTCCAGAGCCATGTGGGATGCAGCTCCCTCCTGCTCCGGTGGCACAGCCCCTCCACCTGATGATGCTAATGCACACAAGAACAGGGAGAGCACAAAAAAGGTGGGGGAAAGAAAGTAGAAAGACATGTTCAGTGCATGCAACACCGCTACCGTTGGCGGACAATACAGACACAGCAGCCCTCTGCACTACGCCATGCACTTAGAGTTCCCTAATTTATCACAGGGACATGGGGTACATGGTCCATGCCCGATTGCTGCACACATGGAAGTCACAGGAGCCTGACTAGGTGTAGATGGCTCTTACTACTGGTGGGGTTGGGGTGCCACTTAGCCTGCCACAAAGGGTCCTTGCCTACAAGGCTTGCCCTAGACTAGGGGAACCCACAGCCCACCTCCCCCACCCAGACACCTCCTAATGCGCACAGAGTCAGATGGATGTGACCATATTCACCCCATGATGGCTGCTGTGATGCCCTCAAGCACCCATCCAACTCCGGATACACCACAGCCAGGATCCGGAACATCAGGGGGGTCATGGTACGACGGGCACCCCTCCCACGTTGGGAGGCCATCCCCAGCTGGCCCTCCGCCGTCTTCTTGCTCCAGCGGCGAACGTCCTCCCATCTTTTACAGCAGTGGGTGCTCCGTCTGTGGTGGACCCCCAGGGCCCGGACGTCCTTGGCGATGGCACGCCAAATATCCTTCTTCTGGTGGGTGCTGACCTACAGGAATAGTACAGGGGAAAAGGTAAAACATTAACCGTCCGGACTCTCACAGTCATTGGCCCACGTTCCCACCCTTTCCCTGACGCACATACACTCACCGTTGTATCATGGATGCCTCATCCCCCCCATCTCCCATCCACACCACTCCAAACAGGCATTGCCCATACAGCATGCTCACCGTGTACTCACCTGTTTACCTGGAGGACCGTAGAGTAGCGTGTACTAGGGGAGGACCCCATCCACTAGTTTCTACAACTCCTCTGATGTGAAGGCAGGGGCCCTTTCCCCAGACACTTGAGCCATTGTCGCTTCCAGACTGAGGTCACAGCAGCACTTGCAGTGTAGGTCCTCTTGTGTCGCAGATCAGGTATCAAGTGAGTATACAGGGAGAAAATGGCGGTCACGTCCGTGGTGGTGCGTACCGTCACTGCCGGTGTACATTGTCATTGGCTCCTGAGACCCATAGGGTCCAATGTTAACCAATGCAGGATTGCGCCGCGATCTTCGACCGCCTACCGCGACGGTGTACAACGCCAACGCAGTTACCTCATATCCCATTGTCCCACCTTACAGGTCAGGCAGCCGCCATTTCAGGGGGCCACATGGCATTAATTTTAAATGCGTCACACATATCTAGGCCTTGCATACACACTAAGACAGGCACATAGCGGATTGACAATTGTTTGCAATAAAGTTGTTTTTTTGTACCTCAGTGTTGGCTGACCCTCTGATCGCTGTTCTCATCCATAGAGCACGTCCGCCGGGGCAGGTGAGGAGATGGCGGCATCCTCCGGTGTACAGACCGCTGGTGGACCTGTCGACAATGGAAGAGCGACATGTAATAGTCACCTACAGACTTGATCGTGCCACAATCCAGGAACTGTGTGCCCAGTTGGAGCCAGACCTGATGTCAGCTATCCGCCATCCCACAGGAATCCCCCCTCTAGTGCAGATCCTGTCAGTACTCCATTTCCTGGCAAGTGGGTCTTTTCAAACTACAGTAGCCATAGCATCAGGGATGTCCCAGCCTATGTTCTCAAACGTGTTGTGCAGAGTGTTGTCTGCCTTGCTGAAACACATGCGCAGCTACATCGTTTTCCCTCAGGTGGAGGATTTGCCTACAGTGAAAAGGTGACTTCTATGGCCTGGGACATATCCCCAACATCATAGGTGCCATTGATGGGACACATGTGGCCTTGGTACCCCCCGCAGGAGTGAACAGGTGTACAGAAACCGGAAGAGCTACCATTATATGAATGTGCAGATGGTGTGTTTGGCTGAGCAGTACATCTCCCATGTGAACGCCAAGTTTCCTGGTTCCGTGCATGACGCTTACATTCTTAGGAATAGCAGCATCCCTTATGTGATGGGGCCACTCCAGAAGCACCGTGTGTGGCTATTAGGGGAGGACAAGGACCCTATACAGTGTGAATAGTTGTCTGCGTCTGGGGTTGTCCCTAAGGGTTAGTGTGTGTCTAACAGTTGTCCCTCGACATTTGCAGGTGACTCTGACTGCCCCAACCTGTCATTGCTACTGACCCCAGTGAGGAATCCCAGGACAATGGCAGTGGAACGCTACAATGAGGCACATGAGCGAACTAGGAGGGTTATAGAGAGGACCTTCGGCCTCCTGAAGGCCAGGTTCTGGTGCATGCATATGACAGGTGGTTCCCTTTAGTACTCACCAAAGAAGGTGTGCCAGATCATCGTGGCCTGCTGCATGCTGCACAACTTGGCTTTGGGATGACAGGTGCCTTTTCTGCAGGAGGATGGTCCTGAAGGAGGTGTTGTGGCAGCTGTGGAGCCTATGGACAGTGAAGAAGAGGAGGCAGAAGAAGAGGATATAGACAACAGAAATACTGTGATCCAACAATGCTTCCAGTGAGACACAGGTAAGAAGACATCACTGTCTCCTACATCTGATAAAATTGTTCGACCTCTCACCTGTCTGTTACTTTCACCCAGTGTATGGACCCTAATTTGTCACTTTCCCTTTCGATTTCACAGATGTGGGTCCCACTGTGTGACCTCCGCTATGTTACCTCATGGACTAGAGCTGTGTGACATAGGTATGTTGACAATAGAATGGACATTGCTGTTTCCCGCAGTTATTGCAAATACACATTAGTAAAAGCACAGACTGAATCCAGATTGTTTTTTGTGGTTCAAGGGTGTTTATTTAAGTGCAAAATAGTGGAGGGAGTTGTAAAATGGTCAGGGGTGATGGTGGAGGAATGTCCATGGCAGAGTCCAGTCTTTTTGTCTCACAGGTGCATTGTCCAAAGGGGCATAGGAAGTGGAGCTAGGGCAGTTTAAGGATGGACAGGGTGACAAAGTGGGACAGAAGGATGACATTCAGGGTGGTCTCATTTCTTGGTGGGGGTCTTGGCATTGTTCTCTGTCGTTGTCCTGGATCTCAGGGACCTTTTGCGGGGTGGTTCTCCATCTGCAGGGGGTGGGGTGCTGGTGTCGTGGTCCTGTGGCAGTGCCTCCTGTCCACTACCGCCGGCGGAGGTGGTGGGCAGTTCATCATCCAGGCTAGTGTCAGGGGCCCCTTGTTGTGCCACAGTGTCCCGCTTGGTGTTCACGAGGTCCTTCAGCACCCCTACAATGGTGCCCAGGGTGGTATTGATGGATTTGAGTTCCTCCCTGAACCCCAAATACTGTTCCTCCTGCAGCCGCTAGGTCTCCTGAAACTTGGCCAGTACCGTTGCCATCGTCTCCTGGGAATGATAGTACGCTCCCATGATGTTGGAGAGGGCCTCGTGGAGAGTGGGTTCCCTGGGCCTGTCCTCCCCCTGTCGCACAACAGACCTCCCAGTTCCCCGGTTTTCCTGGGCCTCTGTCCCCTGAACCATGTGCCCACTGCCACTGCCCCCAGGTCCCTGTTGTTCTTGGGGTGGTGTTGTGGCAGCTGTGGAGCCTATGGACAGTGAAGAAGAGGAGGCAGAAGAAGAGGACATAGACAACAGAAATACTGTGATCCAACAATGCTTCCAGTGAGACACAGGTAAGAAGACATCACTGTCTCCTACATCTGATAAAATTGTTCGACCTCTCACCTGTCTGTTACTTTCACCCAGTGTATGGACCCTAATTTGTCACTTTCCCTTTCGATTTCACAGATGTGGGTCCCACTGTGTGACCTCCGCTATGTTACCTCATGGACTAGAGCTGTGTGACATAGGTATGTTGACAATAGAATGGACATTGCTGTTTCCCGTAGTTATTGCAAATACACATTAGAAAAAGCACAGACTGAATCCAGATTGTTTTTGTGGTTCAAGGGTGTTTATTTAAGTGCAAAATAGTGGAGGGAGTTGTAAAATGGTCAGGGGTGATGGTGGAGGAATGTCCATGGCAGAGTCCAGTCTATTTGTCTCACAGGTGCATTGTCCAAAGGGGCATAGGAAGTGGAGCTAGGGCAGTTTAAGGATGGACAAGGTGACAAAGTGGGACAGAAGGA
The DNA here is from genome assembly GCF_031143425.1 of Pleurodeles waltl. NCBI lineage: Eukaryota > Metazoa > Chordata > Amphibia > Caudata > Salamandridae > Pleurodeles > Pleurodeles waltl. The sequence goes on from NC_090444.1 coordinate 924,029,232, forward strand.
TGACATTCAGGGTGGTCTCATTTCTTGGCGGGGGTCTTGGCATTGTTCTCTGTCGTTGTCCTGGATCTCAGGGACCTTTTGCGGGGTGGTTCTCCATCTGCAGGGGGTGGGGTGCTGGTGTCGTGTTCCTGTGGCAGTGCCTCCTGTCCACTACCGCCGGCGGAGGTGGTGGGCAGTTCATCATCCAGGCTAGTGTCAGGGGCCCCTTGTTGTGCCACAGTGTCCCGCTTGGTGTTCACAAGGTCCTTCAGCACCCCTACAATGGTGCCCAGGGTGGTATTGATGGATTTGAGTTCCTCCCTGAACCCCAAATACTGTTCCTCCTGCAGCCGCTAGGTCTCCTGAAACTTGGCCAGTACCGTTGCCATCGTCTCCTGGGAATGATAGTACGCTCCCATGATGTTGGAGAGGGCCTCGTGGAGAGTGGGTTCCCTGGGCCTGTCCTCCCCCTGTCGCACAACAGACCTCCCAGTTCCCCGGTTTTCCTGGGCCTCTGTCCCCTGAACCATGTGCCCACTGCCACTGCCCCCAGGTCCCTGTTGTTCTTGGGGTGGTGTTGTGGCAGCTGTGGAGCCTATGGACAGTGAAGAAGAGGAGGCAGAAGAAGAGGACATAGACAACAGAAATACTGTGATCCAACAATGCTTCCAGTGAGACACAGGTAAGAAGACATCACTGTCTCCTACATCTGATAAAATTGTTCGACCTCTCACCTGTCTGTTACTTTCACCCAGTGTATGGACCCTAATTTGTCACTTTCCCTTTCGATTTCACAGATGTGGGTCCCACTGTGTGACCTCCGCTATGTTACCTCATGGACTAGAGCTGTGTGACATAGGTATGTTGACAATAGAATGGACATTGCTGTTTCCCGTAGTTATTGCAAATACACATTAGAAAAAGCACAGACTGAATCCAGATTGTTTTTGTGGTTCAAGGGTGTTTATTTAAGTGCAAAATAGTGGAGGGAGTTGTAAAATGGTCAGGGGTGATGGTGGAGGAATGTCCATGGCAGAGTCCAGTCTATTTGTCTCACAGGTGCATTGTCCAAAGGGGCATAGGAAGTGGAGCTAGGGCAGTTTAAGGATGGACAGGGTGACAAAGTGGGACAGAAGGATGACATTCAGGGTGGTCTCATTTCTTGGCGGGGGTCTTGGCATTGTTCTCTGTCGTTGTGCTGGATCTCAGGGACCTTTTGCGGGGTGGTTCTCCATCTGCAGGGGGTGGGGTGCTGGTGTCGTGGTCCTGTGGCAGTGCCTCCTGTCCACTACCGCCGGCGGAGGTGGTGGGCAGTTCATCATCCAGGCTAGTGTCAGGGGCCCCTTGTTGTGCCACAGTGTCCCGCTTGGTGTTCACGAGGTCCTTCAGCACCCCTACAATGGTGCCCAGGGTGGTATTGATGGATTTGAGTTCCTCCCTGAACCCCAAATACTGTTCCTCCTGCAGCCGCTAGGTCTCCTGAAACTTGGCCAGTACCGTTGCCATCGTCTCCTGGGAATGATAGTACGCTCCCATGATGTTGGAGAGGGCCTCGTGGAGAGTGGGTTCCCTGGGCCTGTCCTCCCCCTGTCGCACAACAGACCTCCCAGTTCCCCGGTTTTCCTGAGCCTCTGTCCCCTGAACCATGTGCCCACTGCCACTGCCCCCAGGTCCCTGTTGTTCTTGGGGTGGTGGGTTAGCCTGGGTTCCCTGTTGTGGTGGACACACTGCTGCTTGATGTGTCCTGGGGACAGAGGTATGGGCCCGCTGGGTGGGTGCTGTGCTGGTGTTTCCTGAGGAGGGAGGCTCTGTGGTGGGATGTGACTGTGTCAGGGGAACTGACTGTCCCGAGGTCCCAGACCCAGTTGGACAGAGCTGCTGTCATCACTGTGGGCCTCTTCTGTGGGTGGAGTGGACATGTCTGGAACCTCCTGTCCGGTGATGTTGGGTAGGGGTCCTGCAGGGGTGTAAAGGCATGATTATTGCATCTGTGTGTGCCATGGTGTGCAATGGGTGGGTGACCCTGTACCCCAGTGCTTACATTCTTGTGTACGACTTTGTGTGTTAATTGTTTAGGGGTCTGTGTGGGTATGTGTAGTGGACATGCATTGGTGATGGGTGTCCATGCTTTGTTGTTGCATGCAGGGCTTGGTGTTGGGATGTGTGGTTTGTGATAGTGGGACATATGTGAGGAGTTGGAGTGATAGGGGTGAGGGCGAGGGTGTACAGGTAGGGTGGGGATGAAGTAGTGAAAGATTTGACTTACCAGAGTCCATTCCTCCAGCTACTCCTGCGAGGCCCTCAGGATGCAGTATAGCCAAGACCTGCTCCTCCCATGTTGTTAGTTGTGGGGGAGGAGGTGGGGGTCCGCCGCCAGTCCTCTGAACCGCAATGTGGTGTCTTGAGACCACGGAACGCACCTTCCCCGTAGGTCATTCCACCTCTTCCTGATGTCATCCCGTGTTCTTTGGTGCTGTCCCACTGCATTGACCATGTCCACGATTCTCCGCCATAGCTCCATCTTCCTAGCTATGGTGGTGTGCTGCACCGGTGATCCGAATAGCTGTGGCTCTACCCGGATGATTTCCTCCACCAGGACCCTGAGCTCCTCCTCAGAAAACCTGGGGTGTCTTTGCGTTGCCATGGGGTGGTGTGGGTGATGTGTGAGGTGGTGTGTGTTGTGATGTGTGGGGTGATGTTTAAGGGTGTGTAGTGTTTTGTGCGTGGATGTGTATGTGTGATGGTGTTGTGTGCCTCTGTATGCTAGTGTGGTCTTTGCTTTGCTGTCTCTCTGCTTCTGGCAAATATTTGGTTGTAAGTGTTTGTGGGTAATGTGGGTGTGTGTTTTACATTGTATTGAGTGTGTGGGAGTGGTATGTGTATGTGTATCAGGTGTGTGTATTTGGAATTGTCCAATGTGGTAGTATTTTGTAAATGTGAGTGTATTTTGAGCGCGGCGGTGCGTACCGCCAATGGAATACCGCGGTTGAAAGACCGCGCATGGATTTGTGGGTCATGATAGTGTGGGCATATTTCTGTTGGCGTGACGGTGGAGGTTTTGTTATCGCCAGTTTATCACTGACCATTGGTGTGGCGGACTTGTGTGGGTGTCTAGATTTTGGCGGATTCTGAGCTGTGGGTCGTAATAGCTGTAGCGGAATTCCGCGGCCGCGGCGGTGTGTTGGCGGTCTTCTGAACGGCAGTAAGCAGGATTTACCACCAATGTTGTAATGAGGGCCTAAGTGTCTTAATGCGAGTTTGCTTATAGTACATTGTGTGGACAATATCCACCCCAGGAGTTAGTGATTTGGCAGAGGAAGACACTCTATGAACATGCAACCCAGAGGCCACTCCTCCCAGTCCATCACCATCCGAAGACGGCAAAAAAAAAGAAGCTAAATAATAAAAGCAAAATATTGGAAGTGAGACTCTGCCATCCTCTTTGGGCTTTTGCAAGAACAGGATCTTGCATCGAAATTTCCGCTAACTCCAAATAAACTTCTGCAACAAAGCTGCAACCCGAGTGAAAAATGCTGTGGGGAGAAATAATGAAATGCAGCGAAAAAACTAAAGTGGCAGAATGACCATCTTACTTGAATTGCACAGGCCAATAAGGCCTAAATTAATGTGATGCCATTTAAGGAAAAAATCTGCTGAGCATTGGTACACCTTCCTAAGGTTATTATCCTAGAACGCTAGGGTTTTAAATAGATAGGGTGACCCCAGGATACACCACAGACTGTACCCACTTCTCATCCTGATAGGGTGTTGTCAAATTGGATAGGATCTGAGTCTCAGACAAGTTTAACTTGTATCCTGCTACTTCCCAAAATGACTGTGCAGCCTCAACTACAGCCCTGAAACCCTTAAACGGAGTAGGGGTCAGGAAGGCAATATCGTATTCAAACGCTAAGATCTTTACTTCATAGTGGTGAATTCTCAGGGGTCGGATCTCCTCCCTCTTCTTTAACGATTTAATAAATGGATTTATATAAAGCGCAAATAGCTGAGGCTAAAGAGGTCACCCTTGTTGGGTACTGGGGAGAATTGAAATACGATCCGACACAACACCCAAGCTGAAAATCCATGCCTTAAGATCTGAATAGAGCCTCCTAACTCTAGAGACAAAGAAATGCCCAAGCCAGCAGAGTCCATGAACCCTCACAAGAAGGGCCATGAGACCCGGTGGAAGGCCTTCTTGGCATCTAAGCAGATCAGACCAATAGGATCCCTGCTTGCTGCAACGACCACCATATTGAAATGCAATGTTGTATCCTGGCCAGGGATGAAGCCTGTGTATAGATCCTAGAATCTGTGTTGATTAACAACATTGTCCAGTAAGAACCACAAAGCATGGGATCCTTTCCCTTTTTTTGAAAGACAGCGCTGTTTATCTCCCTCCAAGACTTTGGGACCCTGTGAGACAAATCAAATAAATTAAAGAGGTCCCTTAGAGCAGGCAACAGAATTTGACGAAAAATAAGATAAAACTCTAAAGGTATCAGGTTGGGGCTGGTAGCCTTCCCCCTGGTGAGGGACCACATGGACTCTTTTACTTTGGTGAGGGAAATAGGTGCCTCCAGCTTAGACCACTGAAAAGGAGTCACTTGAAGGTCAAATTGTTTCTGAATAAATCTGGAGATTTCCTCAGTCGGAGGAGAATAATCCTCCCTGTAAAGATCCCGATAGGCCCTACGGAAAATCTCACAGATTACAGCTGGATCAGAGATAGGAACACCATTCTCATCCGTAATTTGCTTGATGATGCTAGAACTTAATCTGTTCCTTACCCTAAATGATAGATTTTGCCCCATCTCTTCACAGTTTTCAAAAGAAGACATTTGCAGTGCCTCTCCTTTTCTGACTGCTCTATCCCAGATTTGTTTTTTGCAAGATACCCGTAGAACAGTAGTCACCTGTTTAGCCCAAAGTCCACCCTTCACTATAAAGGTGTAACCTAATTCTGATTCCAAAGAGCTAAGGTTCCATTGACTTGAGATTTCCTCCTCAATTATCATTTATTGGAGGGTAAATAAATTGGTAAATTAGAGGGTCTGTCCACGACACAACACCTTGAGAGAATCCCACACCACCGACAGTGGTGCTGAGCCAATATTAAGCTCAAGGAACTCCATAGAACTGACATAACTGTCTTCCAATAAAAGTCTATGTTTAAAAGTCCAACTCTGAGTGCTGCATGCCTGAATGGTATACGCGAGTTGTATAAACAGCAAGAGAGAGTTATGATCCGACAGGACATTTGGGTCGAGTACAATCCTTGAAGAGAAGACCAGCGTATAGCTGACAAGAAACATATCTACCCTTGAAAGGACTCTCTGAGGAGCAGAATAAAATGTAAATTGAGGTTCCCTAGGGTGCTTAATATGTACCAGAGCGTAGAAAGAGATAAACTGCTTGACCGCCTCCCCATAAGCCGATATTTACTCCGATGATCCTGATCATAATGGAGTTGATTAGGGGAACCAAATGAGTTGCAGTATCGATCCTGGGGCTCAACACCACATTAAAGTCCCCTCAAACAATATGGGGTGGGGCCCACAGATGCAACTCAGTTAGAAGAAGATCCAAGACTTTCAGGTCATCTTCATTTAGCCCATAAATGATAGCAATCCCTCTCTGTGAAGAGGTAAAACAGGAAAGGGATAAAACCTGATACCCAAGATCCCTTAACAATGTACCCTCGCTGTGAGAGAGATTTGTCTCCTGCAGACAGAGAATTTGTGGCCAAAGTGCACATAATTCTTCTTAAATGAGTTTGTGGTGACCTAATCCTGTTATTGTTCCAAGAGAGAATATGCAGTTGCTGACCATGACTGCTGACATTGCTAGCATTTGCCATTACACCAACAACCTCATGTGCTACTCCACCACTTAACCAGCTGAAATACACCACTTTCCTGAAAGTGATACTGAGCCAGGATGCACACACTTTCTGTATCAAAGTACACTATTTTTTAAAATTACAGTCCCAGAAAATCTTCCCCAGGTGCCCTGCAAAAAGAAAAAATCAGTGGACCAAAACCAAACCAGCCCGGCCCCACATACATGCTGACCGAACCCCCCTACACTCACTGCACTGTAGGGCCGTAACAGGGAACAATAGCCCCTACAACCAAGAAACAATTAAACATAGAAGCTCGCTGCCGAGTCCATTGGCAGCCAACCCTTCACCCACTGAGACAGAGGAAGACCAGGCAGCTCAAAAGAAAAAAATTAAACCACTGACCTAGGACAGTAAAAAAAATTGCAATCTCAGATAGAAGTCCCAGACGGCAAGCAAGATCCTTCCCCCTTCCCAACCACTTCCCAGAGATGGATTCTCCGACCTGAAATTGAAAACTCAACAACCAAAAGAAAACACACATAAAAGGCTTCAGTGAGAGAATCACGGAGAACTCAGTAGAAAAGTCAATAGAGAGGGCGGCCTCTGAGTCCCAGTTGGCACCTAGTTAGTAGCTCCAGGACCTTTTGGCCATCATAGCCAAAGAAGGTCTTGTCATCCTTTCATATCCCTAGGGTAGCAAGCTCCATGAGGGAGACAAAGGCCCCCAGATTCTGTAGTTCCAGTATATTCTCCAGCAGCTCCCAACGTCTCACCACAGTTTGATGGCAGAAATCCGAGCGAACAAAAAACTCAGTGCTGCATGGTTTACCAGAGACTTAGGGGTTGCAGTCTGAAAGACCTCTTGTCGAAGAATGAAAATCTCAGCATAAATCATTAAAGCCTGAGGGTACCGGGAAGGCTTACTGGCAAGTCGGAAAAGAAAGCGTTGTGCATGCTGGATCATAAAATCCATATCCTAGTCACTCAATGCTGGAGAGGCCTCACAGGATAAGTGAACCACAAAGCCACGGGGGTCATCAACCTCAGCCCCTTCAGGAACGCCGACAACCCCCATATTATTTTGATTGTTCCTATTCTCCAAATTTTCAACCCTTGTTCACAGGGTAGAAAACTGTTATTCCTGCTTAGTGATCCCCTCACTATTTACTTCCACTGCCTTTGGCAAAGCCGACTGGAAGCTTCCACTTCCACAATGTCCATATTTTTTGACAATTTCTGGAGAACTACTTGGGTCTTGAGATGAGCAACCTTCAAGGTCAAAGGAGATGATATATGACACCCTGGGTAGGGGCATCCTGGATTGTACCGACAGGCAGAGGTCTGGATGAAGGCAAAGGATCTCCACCAGCAGCCAGATCAGCAGATAGGGGTGGCACAAGAGGAGGTACCCCTCCCAAGGATAGTGGTTTGGAGGTGTCAACTCAATGCCTTCAGGATCCCATACCAGCTCATCATCTGTCACCGGGACCCTACTGGGTCTTCTGGGTCTATTGCACCCAGGTTCAGATCCGCCAGGGCCAGCCCCTCTACTTCATCAACTGTCCACCCGCCATGCCTGGTCTTTTGCTTGGATACAATAACAGATCTGACAGATGTATCACTTACAGAATCAGGGCACCTACCACAAAGTTAGAGGTTAGTACTAACAGATCTGCTTGATCCAGACCCTCATCCGAGTCATTATCTGATAGGTCAGATAAGGTGAAAAATGCAACCTGATCATCCCCATATGTTAAAGCCGGTTCCAGACTGCCAGGACACAGAGGCTTAGAGGCCTGGACGGATTGCGATGCTAACTGAAGCAACAAGGCCGGGTGATATATGAAAGGTCCTATTGCAGGACCAGAGTATTTGCCACTACCAAATGCCTCTCGCCCTGGTTGGACTGGGTTGACAACATTGCGATGGAGGGAGTTGACTCCTTACTGCCAGAAATGACCCCCATTAGGTGAGACTGATGAGGAAGAACCTCAGCAGGTAGATCAAATAAATCACTCGTTACCAAGTCATTGCTGCATTCCATAGATCCCCCAGGCATGGACTCGAGTGGGGTCAGAGTGAAGAACAAGTCCATTGTATGTTGGGTCTGGGATGCCAAGCCATCCTTCCCAGATCTGGCCAGACCAATCGAGGCGATCTCTCCTAGAGCCTTCTTAATCTTGATCTAAGCTGGTTCCAGACTATTTGTGATGGGACATCGTCCACCTGTTCACGTGAAGTTGAAAGAGTAGTGGGGGAGAGGGCAGCTGGGGGAGTGGTTGGGGGCATATGAGATCTTTCTCCTCATTGCCTTTGAGACAATGAGGGGCATATTTATACTCCGTTTGTGCTGGAATTGCGTCGTTTTTTTTGACGCAATTCCGACGCAAAACTAACTCCATATTTATACTTTGGTGTTAGACGCGTCTAGCGCCAAAGTCCATGGAGTTTGCGTCATTTTTTAGCTTGGACACCTACTTTGCGTTAATTATATGCAAGGTAGGCGTCCCCGTCTAAAAAATCGACTCCGAGGCATGTGCGTCGGATTTATACTCCCAGGCAAAATTCATGCCCGGGAGTGGGCGGGTCAAAAAAAATGACGTACGGCCGCTTTTGCGCCGTTTTTTAGCGCCTGCAAAAGGCAGGCGTTAAGGGACCTGTGGGCTCTGAAGGAGCCCAGAGGTGCCCTCCCATGCCTCCAGGGACACCCCCTGTCACCCTTGCCCACACCAGGAGGACACCCAAGGCTGGAGGGACCCATCCCAGGGACATTAAGGTAAGTTCAGGTAAGTGTTTTTTTTATTTTTTTTTGTGGCATAGGGGGGCCTGATTTGTGCCCCCCTACATGCCACTATGCCCAATGACCATGCCCAGGGGACAGAAGTCCCCTGGGCATGGCCATTGGGCAAGGGGGCATGACTCCTGTCTTTGCTAAGACAGGAGTCATTTCTATGGGGGTTGGGAGTGAAAAAGAAAAAATGGCGCAAATCGGGTTGAGGCGAAAAAATTGCCTCAACCTGACTTGCCCCATTTCTTGACGCCCAAGCCCCATATCCCCCTACGCCGGCGCTGCTTGGTGTACGTCGTTCTTTTTAACGCACACCAGACGGCGTCGGCGGCTAACGCCGGCTAACGTCATTCAATAAATACGGCGCCCGCATGGTGCTTCAGAATGGCGTTAGCCGGCGCTAATTTTTTTGACGCAAAACTGCGTTAGCGCAGTTTTGCGCCAAAAAGTATAAGTATGGGCCTGAGTATTCCTATTGCCATCCCCTGTCTTGACTGGCAGCAAGCACTTTTTCACCAGGGAAGTATGAGAGATGGCCACACCAAAATGACGCCCACTCCTTAGCCACCTATGGCACACATTTCAATAGCAGTCTTACTAGCAGCTCGATAGGCAGCTTGGGGTGGCAGCACAATCTTCAGTGAATCAATGAACCCCCTATGTATAGTTGACCTGGGGACTCTCCTGAATGCCGAAAACAAAGTAACCAAAGCATCCAAAGTATCCAGCAGGGAATCAGTCCTGAAACAGAATGGGCTATATAAATAATTAAAATGTTGTGCCAATAGTCCTGAAACAAAGTAGCTGCCATGTACTGAGCCCTCTTCCCTTTCCTTTGGAGCGAGAGGAGCAGTTTCCCTCAGCCCACAAAAAAACACTTCCCCTCAGGGCCACAGCTTTCCCAGCAGCCATCATCCAAGAAAGAGGAAATAGATGGGATTAATTCCACCTCTCCCGGCCACAGCAGGAAGGCTCTGGCCACAGGCAGTCCCACCTTCAGAGACAGTGATCAGAGGTCCGGCTTACAGACTGACAAGAAGGCATCCGGCGACCAGCAACCCACAACCCAGAAGAAGCCAGGAAAAATTCAGGTAAGTAAACAAAAGGAAGGAGGGGGAAACTCCAGAATCTAGGGTCCTAGGTCCATCTTCCGCTGCTGGTAGTCAGTTGAGGTCATGGAAAAGCTGAGAACACTCATTGGGTAAGAAGAGTCAGCCCCCACACCGACTCAGCCGAAAGCCGCCATCATTCTCTGCCTTCTCTTCTGAGGGCTGTTTCTTTTATAGTGGTGCGAGGGAGATTTTCCTTCCATCTAGGGATGTGAGGCCTGGAAGGGACTTTGAAGCATCTTTCAAAGAAATCACAAATAAAAATTCAGGTGCACTTTACTATCAGTAACAGGTACAGCACGTAGGTCTTGATGTACAGCCAGTTTGCAGTTGTAAACTTGTATAAGAGCACTTCTCAAAGTCAGAAAAATATTCTGGCTCATTACAGAGCTTTTGCAAGCATTTCTGAATCACAGATCACAAATAGGAGGAGAGGAGAAAGGGTCATCCTTTGTTTATTTACAATTTAGAAACATATATATTAGTGGCTTGTGACAACACTGTGAATACAAACCCCAAATTGGGGTGATGATTGATTCACCAAGAGGAAGCTGTCCCTTAAAGGACACCTTCCTCTTGGGAATAGTGGACAGAGGTCCAGATCGACTCTGCCTGCCCCCACTGACATTGACATTTTTTTTAAAGCAGAATATGTTCATTTAAATGGACATGGGTTGCTTTCAAAATGTTTTTTGTTTGGGTATACAAATGAAGGGATAGATTCTGTTGTCCCTTGGATGCATGCATTCGAAGCAAATTACAGGGGGTTACACATTGCAGCATGGCCAGTTAATATTCATTAAGCAGGTAATTTTGAAACTCCATGTGAATGAACAATTTGCACTGTAACATATTAGTACATAGCTTGTATTCTAAATTGCATTCCCATTCACAAACCGGTCAGTGTGTAAATTACATGGCATGCTTTTTTAATAGAAATAATACGTTAGCAATAAAATTCTCTTTGGAAGAATACAATTGATACAATGGAAATGTATATCAATTCACTGCAGTTAAAAACATATAGAAAACCACACTTGCATACAGTGACAGAGGAAGAACTCTGTACCTCAGTCGCAAATTTATTTTGGATAATGTGCAGGCTTATTACTTTACTGAAAAAACAGCTGATTGTCACAGAGATGCAGACAAAGTAACACACAAAATGTCATTCCGTGTCCACTATCTGCAAAGGATCTTGATAGTCTATTGGAACACTTTTCCAAAGGACTGACCTTAGTGAGGTGAAAATGAGGTTTGTCACCAAACTAAGGGCCACATGTACGAAGCATTTTGCACGTCGCAAAAGGCGAATCGGGCGTTTGCGACGTGCAAAATGCAATTTGGGATGTACAGACCCATTTTTTGCGATTCAGTAATCTATTTACTGAATCGCAAAAAGGGTTTGTGTGTTGCAATTAGGAAGGGGGGTTCCCTTTCTAATTGCGAGTCGCAGTCCCATGTATGATTGTTTTGTGACAGCGAATGCGGTCGCAAAACAATCGCAGTTATCACCAGTTTCATACTAGTGCTAACCCATTCGCAAACGGGAAGGGGTCCCCCTGGGACCCCTTCCCCTTTGTGAATGGCAGAAAAACAGACCACTGCCTGCTCTGAAAAAATGAAAAGAAAACTTTTCATGTTTTGCTTTTGAAATGCATCTCGTTTTCCTTTAAGGAAAACAGGCTGCATTTAAAAAAAGACTGCTTTATCTAAAAGCAGTCACAGACATGGTGGTCTGCTGTCTCCAGCAGACCACCATCCCTGTGAGGGCAGTCATTCCCAATGGGGCCCCCTTGCGAATCGCAAACAGTGTCATTGACACTGTTGAACATAAGGTTTTGCAACTCGCACTTTGCGAGTCACAAAACCTGTATTTTGAACATGTGGCCCTAAGTGTGCAAATACATAAATATCAGGCACCTAAAAATGCCTGGAACAATTTGGGTGGAAGTTAAAGTACCTGCTATCTGAAATCTCATTATAAAGGCAAGAGTTGCTTGGCAAAACTATGGGCTCGATTCACAAAGGTAAACTTTACGACTTTTTGTATTCACAAAGGTAAGTTACCACTAGTATCTTTACATTCACTCTTGGGCGGAGTTTCCACACAAAGGGTGGATTTTCTGCACCCGCTGCAGAATCTTCTCACTCGGGGTGGATCTCCAAACTCATGTTGGAGTAAATTTATTTATAATCTGCCCCACCTGTGTCAGTGCCTACCATCCCACCACCCAGCTTCAGCTGAAAGTCCCTAACCCAACAGCCAACCCCAGCCTGGCTGCACACACAAATTCAGAGCTGCCGCTCACAAACCCTTTTAGACTTTTCAACATGTTGCTGAATGTGTTTGTAGGTTTGCCCCTTGTCATGCGACAGAATGATTTGAGGAGAAGAAGGAGGAGGTGTGCAGACAGGATTCTGAGACAAAGGATTAACCTCCTTGGGCTGTCCAGCCAAGATGTCAGGTCCCATGCCATCCCAAACTATGTCAAGATCTTAGCAGCGCTCCATATCTTTGCAACGAGGTCTTGCCTGAGGGTGTCAGGTGACATCATAGGCATCACTCAGGCAAGCCAGTCCCAATGCTTGCATCAGGTACTGAGCTGCATCAATAGGAAAGATCATCTGGACATACATATGCCCCATACACTGGCAGAAAGGCAAAGGGTTGCTAGGGATTTCAACTTCTTTTTGTGCTTTCCACATGTGGACGGTGCAATTGATTGCACCCATGTGTCTCTTCAGTCACCACGCCAAAATGCACACCTCTTCTGCAACAAACACATTTGGCACTCCATCAATGGGCAGGGTGTATGTGATGCAACTGGCTGCTTTACTGATGTGCATGCAGTGTTCCCAGGAAGTACACATGACAGCTACTTATTCCGCAGGTCACCTCCTGCTCAGTGGACGGCAGTGGAAGAATTTAGCAGCATGTGGTTTCTGGGTAAGTACTCAAGCACCAGTCACGTTTTATATGTATCATTGTTGTTTTAATATACATAACCATTATAATACACTAACCCTAATGACACTTACATGGCCCCAACAGACACTGCATGTACCATTTCATACATTCTGTACTTTACAGAAGCAAGGGGGACATGTAAACATAACTCCTCATTTTCCTCCTCAGATGATGCTACATATGCACTCTCCCCACATTTCCTCACACATTACAGATGTGCAACCACTGTACCTCCGAGTAGGTACAATAGGGCACACATATGTACATGAGCCATCAAATAGCACACTTTTGGTCTCCTAAAGTCACAATTCTGGACTCCTATAGTCAGAATTCAGATGTCTTGATTGTACAGGGGCGCTGCTGTACTGCTTTAAAGTTGTGTACAAGATAATAGTAGCCTGGTGTGTCTTGCACAACATTGCAGTAAATCATAGCTTACACATGCCTCTGGACCCTCATTTAGTTCTGAATCTGAAGAACTGGGCCATTGTACAAAATAGAGGACACCAGCTGATTGCCACTTTTTCTCCCGATGACCAGTTGTGTTACAGCCTTTCTGTGGTTTCACAGTCTGGTGTCATTGATAATTTGTGGACATTTAACACTCTGTCCATAGATTCCATCCTCAGACTACACTGTAAGCCATACATAAGGCATGTAAACCACAGTTGTTGTGAAGAGTCAAAAGATTGGCCATGCAACGCATTTTGTGCACGTCAGTAATTATTGTGGACAACATCTCAAAGGACTCCATTGTCTTAGGGGTCCATTACACTGGCCATTTAATGTTGGTGTCTGAGACACAACAGTTGTGGTGCTGACATAGTGAGAGGAGAACTGTTCAACACTTAATTGGACATGATCTACTGTTTACTCATGTTGTACCATGGTGGCTAGTAAGATACCATGGTAACATTACTACACAGTTCTCCAATCTCAATATAGCATTTGTGATGTACTCTGATATAAATGAATGCCCAATGGTAGGCATCTGTGTGGAGGTGTCTTTAGGATTTGTATCATGAAACCTATGAATGTACAATAATTGTAAATATATTGGACCCGATTCACAGAGAGCCTCCACACTCATCCCAGAGGCCCCGTAGTCATTGGAAAGTCTCTGCCTTTGGGGCAGAATCTCATGACTGTAGTCTCCACCACAAGCAGGGAAGCCCTTTGTGAATCTAAACTCTTGTATTTGAATATGCTGCAACCAATGTGGCAGTGTGACCATGTGTCTGTCATACATACACCATCAGTCAAGTGAACCTATGAATGAAATGTAATGTCTGTGCTCTTAGCAGCCACATTTTGAAGCCCCATATGTGATGTGCCATTCCAGGCCAGTTATCTATTTATTTGAATCCTGTGACCTGTAGTCCTGTTTTTACTATGGATTAAACAGGATTACAGTTCCAGAATTCAAAGTAAAAACCTGGAAACATGGCTCATGGAAACTTGACATGGCTGTGTGCTCAGAAACAGACTTCCTCATGCATCCAACAAATAACTAACTGTCCACTTCAAAAAGGCTAGGCATTCTTTATTGCGTGTAATGCTGAATGCATCACACACGCAGGGCTAATATCCACCTATGATTATATGTCACTGTCTCATGAAAACTTTCAAGTACTATGTGAGACATTTGTCAAGGAGTGGCTGGCACTGTGTGAGCTATTAATGTCACATTGACACATCCTCCCAGTGCTTACAGCACATCTTGGGCCATCACAGATACACACACACACACACTGCACTGCAGCACACACCAAGATCCCCCCAGATTTGGTTGTGCGCTGCTTTACTCATCTGTTCCTCTGAATTACCATCAAACAGAGGGTAATTATCAAGCACCCGCTCAGTTAGAATGTTAAAATCAGTTACACTGAATGGGATTCCTTGTCCTCTAGTCCCTCAGAGATGTTGGGGGCTGATGAGTTTAACAGAACAACAGGATGGCAGAGGATCTGGCTTAGAGGTGATGATGGCTCAGCATAACCATTAAATGGCTGCCTGCAACTTCCTGGTTAGAAGTTTTTTTATTACCCTGTTTATTGTTTTTTGTGTACAATCTTTCGTGCATCCAACAAATAACAGACTCCCCAATTCAAAAAGGCTAGTCATTCAGTCATGTGTTCCTCTGGAGCCCCATTAAGCAGAGTGTACTTGTCAAGAACCCTTCAGTTAGTATGTTCAAATCAGTTACTCTGAATAGGGTGGTGCCTTGTCCTCTAGTATCTCAGCCATGCTGGGGACAGATGAGTTAATTAAACAGAGCAGCAGGATGGCAGAGGATCTTGCTTGGAGGTAACTATAGCTCGGAATGACTTGTGAACTAAGGTGCATATTTATACTTGGCTTGTATCGTTTCAGTGTCAAAAATGTTGACGCTAAAATGGCGCATAGCTAACTATATATTTATATTTTAATGCTAGATCCGCCTAGCGTCAAAATATAGGGGTTACCATCATATTATGGATGCAGCAAACTACCTTGCGCTAATTAGATGCAAGGTAGGTACTCCTGTCCACAATATCATGCTAACCCCCTATTGCCTTATTTATACTTTGACACAAAAATAACGTGCCCGGCTTAGGCTGACCAATATAATGGCCCTAAACCTGCTTAGCACCATTATTTAATGCTTGGGTTTTACCAGGCGTTAGGGGACCTGTGGACCCATTTCCATGGCTAAACCCCATGGAATAGGCCCACAAATGCCCACTCCAAGACCCTGGAAAACACCCACACCAGAGGGACACCATAAGATGGGGGACCCCATCCTCGATAAGTATAGGTAAGTATCATTTGTTTTTTTCCTGTGCCATTGGGGGCCCCTTACATAGGGCCCCCTGTCTGGCAGTGGGTACTATGGCCTTGCCCAGGGACAATGGTCCCCCGGGCTGGCCATTGAGTTTGTGGGCATGACTCCTTTCTTTACTAAGACGGGAGTCATGTTTGGGTGGTAGTGCAGCAGAAAATGAAGCTAGGCTGGATAGCGGTATATTTATTGCCACTAACTAGCCTAGCATAATTTCTGGCCCACTAGCACCTTTCTCCTCCCACCGTCCCCTGCCTCCCCGGCCAGCATCTTTTCTTTAGACGCTAACCTGTCCTTTGAGCCACCGTGCGCCATTCCATAAATATGGTGCCCAGCTGGCGCTACGGAATGGAGCTAGCAGGCGCTATGGATTTGCAAGCAAAACTGCGTTAGTGCAGTTTTGTGTCAAAATCCATAAATATGGGCCTAAGTGACTAGTGAACTAAGGGCCTTAAAACTGTTGCGTGTCATGGTGAAGGTATGGCTTGGACAATGTCAGTGTTGGTATGAGAAGGGTTTACGTGTTGGATGCTGAATCATTCATGGCTTGTGTATGTGTCTTTTGTAATCTATGGTTTATCTGTGTACTGGCTGCAATACGTATAAGACCTAAGCATCATTGCAGCACATGGAATACTGTTTACTGTGGGCATTCTGGGAATTGTAGTGTCTTAAACACAACTGGGAAAAAGTACCCTTACAGTGGCATTTAAATGCATAAATGCACAAACATCATCAGGAGTAGTAAACTAAGTGCCTTATAACTGTTACATGCAATGGCCTAGGTATGTCTTAGACAATGTCTAGTGTTAGTACGAAATGGGTTGGGTATTGGATGCTACATCATGCATGTGTTTTGTGTGTATTTTACAAAATGTAATATTTATGTACCATGAAGTCTAGGCTCACTTTGTGAAGCAAATATTTCCAAGGAGTATGAAATACACACATTTTCTCAACAGTGGCACATATGTCATTTCTAATGTTTCGGTAGCTGTACTAACTAGACACATATAATTACCAGTGTACAGCACAAACTGAGCAGTCTTGACATGCTGAATGTAGCACTTGCCATGTAGAGTGTCTGATGTGGACAAGGGATATTCAAATATTTAGAATCACGTCTTTGTAAAGGTCATTTCCAAACCCTTGTTTGTATATAAACACCCAATTTAGCATGTATGTGGTGTTTCACTGAACTACACAACAGATGACATTTGACAGTAAGTATAAGACTATTGAGAATGTACATTACAGCATAATCCTGGGTCCACTTTTAGGTTTGGCTATAGCTATCCATCCTATGTCCTTTCTCCACTTGTAGAATTACATTGGAAGATAACTATGTTCCAATGTCAGGAAATACACATTGCATTAATGCTGAAAGTGAGAGTTGGTATATATTGAAGAGAAAACTGCCCTAAATTAGAAAGATGTCATTGTGTGAGAAACTTCTGGACATTACAGTGGTAGTACACATATTTTTGTGTCCAAGATTCATATAATTGGTTACTGGGATCAAAGACTTATAATGTCTGCACTTGCTTTATGTAGTTAGGTGCTTTGCTATGATTTGTACAACTACATAATAGTTTGACTTCTATTTCAGTGGACCAGGCTGTCCAAGAAGCAAAAGGACAGGACCAGGAGCAAAGTGGGAGTTTACATGCGGCCCCCTGGCTAACAGCAGCATTTCGCTGCTGTTAACGCAACAAAGCACTAGCATTGGAAAGATGTTAAATAAATAGGCAAACATGTATTTAAAGGTTAGTATAATTTAAAGAAAGAAAAGAATTAGGGTGTCCTGTGCCACTTAACGTTAGAAACACTTTCATTTGTAAAGACATCCTACAGCATTTGTGCAAACGTATGATAAAGTTTCATCAATATTCTAACAGGGTATTTCATTAAAATGAAGAACTGCTTCACCTAAGTACATCAGATTATATAGATGTATTGCAGAGTAGTTTTTTTAAAAGGGATAGTTTTCAGACATGAATTTGCTAACATTCATTCTTCCACTCCCCCTCACCGTGACAACAATGCCAATAGTGAAATAAGAAGTAAATCAGTTCTAATGTGCTCTCTTTAGGTGGTATGTGTTCCTATTAGACGTGAACAATATCATAGTTTATTTAATGAAACACTGTAGAAAGTTTTGTACAGCACACATCCTGAAAGCGGTATATTTCTAGGTTCTCTTATATGTAATCACAATGAAAGAGGAGGGAAAGTGAAATAAAACAGTTGCCTAGGATCACATAATGTGGTTAAGTTGAGCAACTGGGATAAATCACAGATTTTCTGGGTTCAAGTTATGCAGTTCGGCCACCAGATGTATATGCTTCTCTTCACCTACACCCACCTTACCGCCAACCCCTTCCCCTCCAAACCCGAACCGCCACCCTCTCTGGCATCTGTGTCCATATATTTTTGCCCCTGGGAAAATGTTTGTGAGTATCCATGTTACAGGCTTTCAACCAAGTTATGGCTACTCCTCTTTAGTTGAGACTATATGGGAAATTTGGTACATACTGTATTAATTTAACACAAATGCAGAGTCATTCTTTCATTAGCCAGCATGTTATAAAGTAGTATAATCTTATGAGCTGTATCTGAGCATATGGAGATGAGTGACAACAGGAATATTAGACACACACCACATACTTCTGAAATATCATCTAACTTTTAAGAGCATGAACATTTTGTGAAATCATTATTAGGCGCACTTACGAAAGTCTTCTATCTGCCAGTGTGTGGTGCCTGACCAAATGTTACACCCGTCCATGGAGCAGAGATCGTTGTGGGCTCTATTTTTCTGGCCAGTGTCATAGGGCTTAAAATGATATCTATTTGCACATTTCCTAGTTCAGTTCACATGTCTGAGATTACTGATGGACTCTATGTAAAATATCTATGGGTTTTTTGATCACAATGTAGTAGATGGAACCTTCTTCTGGCCATATTTATGTACCAGTTTGTGTTAGTGGTATGGGTTGATGTGCCCCATGATATTGCCTCCCTGCATGTGCTGGGACCTCTGCTCTAGTGGGTGATTCTATTCTGGCTGTATGTGACAATAAAATGAGAAGTCAATGGACAATACCAACAAATTATGATTATATACAACAATTCACATATTTACTCAATTGAATTTCCAAGACAACAGTGATGGTCATTAAATCGGGCATAGTTTGTGAATGAGAACTTGGAAATTTCCATTTCCATCACAAAGGGTTCAGGGACTTGTAATGCAATCGACAAAATGAGACACATGAATCCAACTCACATTTAATATGTGCACAAACTTGAAGTGGCTTCCATAGTCACATTTGCAGTGTATTGTACACATTTATCATTTTAAGTCATTGTTTAATTCATCACATATTGCCTGGAACCAAATTAAGTTTTGCAGTCACAGACAGCTCATGCAGCAGGTGGGGGTGCATGATGAAGAGGACATTCCTCTCTAGTGGGGTGAATCAGAGGCGGGTTCCACTTGGTCCTCTAACCTGGTCAACTTCTCCTTCACCCGCCTCTTCTCATTCTGCCATTTTTTCTTAATTTCTGCAGCAGTCTGGACATCCTTCCCCAATGCACTAACTGCAATTGCCAACTGCTGCCATAAGGTTACTGTAGGAGGCTGGCCTGGTGTGTGGTGGGTACCCAAGGTACTTACACCTTATATCAGGTCCAGGTATCCATTATTAGTGTAGTTAGTGTCTAGAAGCCAGGTTCTCTAGAGGTGGTTGTGGATGAGCAAGCAAGGCTTCTCTAGGAGACATGCAAAGCTCACGCAATACCATTGCAGTCACACACAGTACTTACAAACGTGAAAGAAAACACTCAGTGTCACAAAAATAAAGGTACTTTATTTTGGTGATACAAATGCCAAAAATACCATACAAGCTATACTCCCTTAGGAGGTAAGTAATACACACGTTATATACACTAGTATGCAGAAGTAGGCCTAAAAACAGTTGGAAACCAGAGCAATATGGTGAAAATCACAATAGAAAATAATGGCCTAGGGGGAGAACAAACCATATACTAAACAAATGGAGTGCGAGAGTCGGTCCCCCCCAGGTAAGTGGAGTGTGTAGAAGGGAGCTGGGAGTACTAGGAAAGCACAAATGTAAGTACCACAACATTCCCCATCGACCAGGAAAGCAGAGTAAATCACTGTAAATTTCCCAGAAAACCCACTTAGAAGAAAAGAAGAATAATGCAAAGCCCAAAAGAAACTGCAAGACACCAACAGTGGAGCCCTGGACAAGAGGATCTGTGGGAGAAGGGGACCAAGTCCAGAAAGCACAGCAGAGTCAGGAAGGGAAGGAGCCCCTACCCACCAGACTGAAGGTTCAAGAGTGATGAAAGAGCATCAGCACTGCACCCTAGAAGACGGAATCGAGTTCCTGGAGGATGCAAGTGATGTCCCACGCCGGAAGGAGGTTGGTGGAAAGTGGTGCTGCCAGGGACCAGGAAGGGACAGGTGGACTCTACCCAGGAAGGGGAGTCAGACGGGGCCCTCAGCAACACAGAGAGTCCATGGAAGCACAGGCAGCACCCGCAGGAGCCCTACAGGACACAGACACAGAAGTTGAATGAGGAGACCATTCAGCAGTAAGAAAAGGAGTCCCACAATGCAGGAGAACCACTAAGGAAGCTGTGCGTTGCAGGATGGAGAGCTGGGGGCTGGAGCTTCAAGATGCCTGACAATCTCTTTGATAGAATGCCAACAAGCCTTGGCAGCTACAAGTGACAAGGTGTATGGGGGTATTGTACTGCATGGGAAGGCAAGGGCTTACCTCCACCCAAGTTGGATAGCTGGAAGTGAGGACCGTCGGGACCACTTCAGTCTACCACCCGTGTTGCAGGATCCACTCAGCTCAGCCGGAGAGGGGATCCACGCAGCCAGATGCAGATGCAGAGGAGTGACTCCTTCACTCCAAGGGAGATTCCTTCTTCTTTCTTGTGCAGGCTGAAGACAGGCTGTCCTCAGAGGATGCTCTATCGGGGAAAGGTTGCAGTTCCTGGAAGGAGCCGTGGATACAATGTTGCAGGCAGAGTCTTGCTTCTTTGTTTGCCAGATTCTGGAGCATCCAGATGCAGTTTCTTCGGTCAGAAGTCGAAGTAGAGGAT
Source organism: Pleurodeles waltl (assembly GCF_031143425.1). Taxonomy (NCBI): domain Eukaryota; kingdom Metazoa; phylum Chordata; class Amphibia; order Caudata; family Salamandridae; genus Pleurodeles; species Pleurodeles waltl. The sequence continues at coordinate 924,049,887 of NC_090444.1, forward strand.
GCAGAGGAATTCTGCAGGAGTCTTGAAAGCTGAATATGAGGAACCACCCCAGAGAGAGACCCTAAATAACCCTGAAAGAGGGATTGGTCACCTGGCTGGGTGGCCACCTATCAGGAGGGGGCTCTGACATCACCTGCCTGCACAGGCCACTCAGATGCTGTCAGAGTTTCCTGCCAACCTTGAATCCAAGATGGCAAAACACATGGACCCTCTGGAGGAGCTCTGAGCACCACTCCTGGGGTGGTGATGGACAGGGCAGTGGTCACTCCCCTTTCCTTTGTCCAATTTCATGGCAGAGCAATGGGTCCCTGAATGGGTGTAGACTGGTTTATGCAAGGAGGGCACCAAATGTGCCCTTCAAAGCATTACTAGTGGCTTGGGGAGGCTACCCCTCCAAGCCTGTAACACCTATTTCCAATGGGAGAGGGTGTAACACCCGTCTCCCAAAGGACTTCTTTTGTTCAGCCTCTCTGGACTTGAGCTGCTCAAGCAAAAGGAGGGCAGAAACCAGTCTGTGAGGTGGCAGCAGCTTGGGCTGCCTGGAAAACCTCAGACGGCTGTAGGAGCAATGCCGGGGACCCTCTAAGGAGCCCCCAGAGAGCATGGAATCATACAACCAATGCTTGCAAAAGCATTGGGGTATGATTCTAACATGTTTGATACCAAGCATGCCTATGTTCGGAGTTACCATTATTTACCTGGACATAGCTATTGACCTATGTCTAGTACACGTGCAAAATGGTGTCCCCGCACTCACGAAGTCCAGGAAAATGGACCTGGAGTTCATGGGGGCTCCTCTACTAGTGCAGGGATGCCCTCACACACAGGTACTTTGCACCCTGCCCTCTGGGCTGAAAGACCTTCCATGATTTGACTTATAAGTGACCTGGTGCAGTGAAAAAGTGGCAATGAGAGAGTGCTTGCACCTTTTCACGAAGGCTGCAGTGGCAGTCCTGCAGAACACTTTGCTTGGGCTCCCGATGGGTGGCAAAGTATATGCTGCAGTCTTTAGGGATCTCCTGGATTCCCAATACCCTGGGTACCTGAGTACCATATATTAGGGACTTATAGTGGGACAACAGTGTGCCAATTGTGGGATGCAATGTTACCAGTAACCAAATTTAAAGGAGAGGGCATAATCATTGTTGTCCTGGTTAGCAGGATCCCAGTGAACACAGTCAAACACTGACAAACAGGCCAAAAAGTGGGGGGAGTAAAGCTAGAAATAGGCTTCTTTCCTACAGTTGCCATCTGTGTTACACTAGTAAGATAAGCTGAAAGACAATGATGCAATGTATTGTAGTTTCTCACTGTAGAGGTTACAATCATGTTTCCCTCCTCCTTTGTATAATTCATCTTCCTCCTCAAAGGAAGCCTATCGAAAGGTTACACAGCGCAGAGCAGGCAGACACTGTGTTGGTATGGACAAACCAAAGCCTTGAATTTGTTCTGCTTTTATGTGGTTTTAGTGCAGGGCTTGCATGTGGTATTAGTTGTCTCCAGGTGTATAAAATGACATTCATCCTACCCTGAATGTAGAGATTCTGGCCCAAGTGCAGAGATTGTGCCCCAAGTGTGGAAACCTCACTGCAAGTTGAGACGTAAAGATACTATTCATAACTTACCTATGTAAATACCGAAAGTCATAAACGTAGGGGCTCATTTACAAACCCCTAGCGCCATTGGAGCATCACTTTTTGCGACACTCCAATGCCGCTGTGCCCTGCTCCATTTTTACAAGGTGGGGTTGAGCCACTTTTCGTGCCTTAACACAGGCTTGTAAATATGGGCTGCCCAACACAGTTTTCTGCGGCAAAGGGACATGCAATGGGTGTTGCTGTGGGCGTACCCATGCAACACCCATTGCTTTTTTACACTGCCCCAGATTTACAAGGAAAAGTAAACCTGAGGCAGCACCAAAAACAAATGCTACCACAGGAGTGGTGTTAGAGTGACGCAATAAGAAGAAATACTTTTCGTTTTTTTACTCTTTCTATGTGTGCTGAATTTTTCAGCACACATAGAAGGAGCAAATGGCCATTAATGATTATTTTTGTGATGGAAAGCGTCCCTTAGAAAACATAAACAATCACCCCAGCAACTCAGGCATTCTTGCACCATGGTGCAAAGGTGGCTGCCTTGGCACTAGGTGCAGAGAAAAATTCAAGGATGCGCTGTATTCTGGTATTCCCTGCCTTTTTGAAATTACACAGCTCACTGCAGCAAAATTACTTGCAGCACCGTGCTGCACACATTCCACTAAATAAGGCCCTTAGACTTTTGGTCTAAGTTTACCTTTGTGAATCTGGCCCTATGTCAGGAACCTGTTGGAAAGGTAATTTTTTGCACTCCTCAAGGATGAAAAGAGTGATTCACACATCAGGGATATGCAGCTGTGCCAGACACAAGTCAAGGTATGAAACGTTTTTGGAAAGTAGTGAACCTGCATCGCCAGAGCTCTGCTCTAGATTAAAAGGAAGTCCATGGATCCACAACTTCCTGAAAACCTTAGACAAAACACTTTTTTATTTAGCAAATCTCCTAAATTTCCCTTACACCACTGCTCAGAATTAAATACAGCAGCTGGTACTATTCCAGGCTCTTTTCTATTTGATTGCGCTTATACATCTTCCATCTGCTTGCAACAGGCCCCGGACACTTAGCTGTAGAACTACACTGACATTTAAAGAATGTTTTTAAAAGTGTGGCAGGATGATTATTTAAACGCGATGGAAATAGGATGACAATAATGCTTTATGAAGAAAGACTTACTTTGAGTATGTCTTGTACTAGAGCTTTTCAATCTGTTGTACCCGGAACCCTAGGAGTCTGCAACAAAAACTCAGAGGGTGAGCAGCTGTTTAGAAAATTGAACAATATTATTAGATTAAGATAGAATATACATAAAAAGTAAAATTGAAAACTTGTGAATGCAAATATTGAGTAATTTCAGTATGGAGGCTAAAAATTAAGCTGGTACTCCAATTTGTTTGAGGAAAACAGAGTAAATGCAGCAAACTGAATCTAGTACAGACGCTTGGAGCTTCAACTGAAACATTAGAATGCACCGACAAAAAGAGAGCATACTTTAGGAGCAAAAAAGATAACGTGATATGTTAGGGCTTAGCCTATTGCTTTGTTTTTAGAAATAAAACAGTATTTTGAAAAAAAAACTTTCCATTACAATTTCAATTTTTGTAAATTTTTCTGTGAATGAAATAACACCGCTTAGCTGGTTCGTTTTTGAATGTGTACTTGTTTCTGTATTTTTGTGTATTGTTTTAGTTTAGGTGGAGGACCCCAGGTCTCAGTAATGATTCAGTAGGGTCCACAAAAGTCAAAATATTAAGAACTATCCTACACGGGATAACAATTTAAATTTACTTGGAAAGAATTCTAAACTAAATGCTATAATGAAAACAAACAGAGATCTGTGCAAAGAGATATATACACGTATTAGCCTGGAAACTGCTGAGAGCTCTTGTGCTTCTTAAGGAAATGAGATTCGCTAACCTCTTATTTCAGAAACAAAATAAAGACCGGAAACGTCAGTTCACAATGTAGTCATGGCAAAAATACGAGAAAGTGCCAAACAAAAATGGCTTCAAAAGAACATTATTTAGCAGAAGTAGCAATGGCAGCAGTTTAGATAAATACATTAATTTTGGCAAGAAATCGTGACCATACGACATTCATCTGAGATTTTCTGCATCTGAGAATATTGGCAGTACCACACCATCCAAGAAATCACTGCACTGTTTTCGAATGGCAGTTACACGCGCTGCCAACTTTCAGCTTTTTGTTAAGCACACTTAGGCCTCATTACTTTTGGAACACCGGTCAATACTCACAATGCACCAAAGCATCAAATCTATTGAATGTAAACCACATCAATGGTTAAACGTTTGAAACATATTTTACATTTTAAAAGAAACCGAGGCAAAGACTATAGGTCTGACTTTTAAAACGTGAGTGCTGTTGAATATGGCCATGCTGCTTTCACTTCGACGCGGTCCAAAAAGTAAAAAAAAAAAAAAAAAAAGACTGTTGGTGCATCCCCACCTAAGCAAATGCATAGGTAAACATATTAGAATGTTTTTCCCATTAAGAAAAATAATTCCAAAATATTCACCCATGCATGTGCAAGTGTGAGCATAGATGTTGACGTACCAGCAGCCATTTTGCTATTTTTTGTGTAACAAAACCATTTTATTATTGCATGATGGCTGATATTTTGAAGAGAAAATTAAAATAGAAAAATGTATGTCTAAGAGCGCAAAAAGAAAAAAATCAAGCGGCTCGGTAGTTGTGTAGCTGCCGCCACCACTCAATAAAAATGTACAATTAAAAATATGAAAGTAAACAATGAAGTAGAAAGAGGAGCGGCAGGAGAGCAACAGATGAAGTGAATCAGGGAGAAGTGGGAACACAAAGCATGGAGCAGGGCTATAAGGTGGACCAAGCACGCAGGGTAGAGAGATTAAAAAAGGCATGTACTCTTATGGAGTGCTAAAACACAAATATATCTCCCTATTATCCTTAGTAAAAGGTTCCACGTCATACTCCAGAAGTGGGACAACTATGAGAGTATAGAGAAAAGCCATCAAATAAGGACCAGAGAACTGACGTAGGCAAGAAAGCCACCCAATAAGACCGCCAACAGGCTGGCGGAAAAAAATGGAATTACGACCGTTGCGGAAACCGCCAACAAAGACAGCCACTTTAACACTCCGACCGCCACGGCGGTACAAACAAACAGCTTGGCGGTCACCGCCAACAGACAGGCGGAGGACAATGTACCGCCCACAGTATCACAACAATCCAATCCGCCACCTTTTCCGGGGAGGATTCACTGCAAACAAAAACACGGCGGAAACAGGACATCGAAGGGAAAACGCTCACCTCAACACACCCCACGAGGAATCCGGACGCCATGGAACCCGAACTCCACATCCTGCTAGCCCTTATCTTCTTTCTCCTCTACCCGGAGCACGAATGCCAGTGGCAAAGACCACGGTGAGTACTGCACCTACGACACATGGGAGGGAGGAGGGAAAAAACAGGGACACACACACGCAACACCCCCACCCCCACCCTCACCCACGACAACACACACACTAATACAGCATAATACATAACAGTTACACCCCCAACCCCCCCGGGAAGAATGCAAGGACAAAAGGAAATGAGTGTAACCATTGTAATATATTAAAATCCAGTACGCAAAAATATATATATATACACTATAAACAAAATATACACCAAGAATAGTAGTCCAGGTAGTGCTCCATTGAAGTCCGTGGAACACTGGGCCCACACGGTATGGGCGAGGCCCACACTCAATCCCCGAAATGATGGAGAGAACACTGCAGGGGCATCAGATAACAATAAAACAGGCACCTCAGGGGGAAGGGAAAGGGGGGGCACCTCAGCAGGTTGAGTGCATGATGCAAAATCCACGAGGGGGCCACATGCCCACTGTTCCATCCTGGGGAGTGCAAAGCCACAGTCTCTCAAGTCTCTACAGTGGGTGGGTTGCCCACTGTTCCATCCTGGGGAGTGCAAGCCACAGTCTCTCAATTCTCTACAGTGTGTGGGTTGCCCACTGTTCCATCCTGGGGAGTGCAAAGCCACAGTCTCTCAAGTCTCTACAGTGGGTGGTTTGCCCACTGTTCCATCCTGGGGAGTGCAAAGGCACAGTCTCTCAAGTCTCTACAGTGGGTGGTTTGCCCACTGTTCCATCCTGGGAAGTGCAAAGCCACAATCTCTCAAGTGGATAACAGTGGATGGTTTGCCCACTGTTCCATCCTGGGGAGTGCAAAGCCACAGTCTATCAAGTCTCTACAGTGGGTGGTTTGCCCACTGTTCCATCCTGGGGAGTGCAAAGCCACAGTCTATCAAGTCTCTACAAGGGGTGGGTTGCCCACTGTTCCATCCTGGGGAGTGCAAAGCCACAGTCTCTCAAGTCTCTACAGAGGGTGGGTTGCCCACTGTTCCATCCTGGGGAGTGCAAAGCCACAGTCTCTCAAGTCTCTACAGTGGGTGGTTTGTCCACTGCTATATCCTGGGGAGTGCAAAGCCACAGTCTCTCAAGTGGATAACAGTCTCCACTGGTTCTGGAGGGGGCTTTGTGCCCAGAGTGCTTCATCCTGCCAAGGGCAGAGGTAGTGGAGGTTTTTCTCCACTGGTTCTGGAGAGGGCTTTGTGCCCAGAGTGCTTCATCCTGCCAAGGACAGAGGTAGTGGATGTGATACTCCACTGGTTCTGGAGGGGAATTTGTGCCCAGAGTGCTTCATCCTGCCAAGGACAGAGGTAGTGGATGTTTTTCTCCACTGGTTCTGGAGGGGGCTTTGTGCCTAGAGTGCTTCATCCTGCCAAGGACAGAGGTAGTGGATGTGATACTCCACTTGTTCTGGAGGGGGCCTTGTTCCCAGAGTGCTTCATCCTGATCGTGACGGACTTAGTAGCATCAGTGCCCTTGGCGCTCATGGGCCAGCCGTGCTTGTTGCGGCGGTGCCCTGCTCAGCGGTGCTTGTGGCGACGGTGCCCTGTTTAGCAGTGCTTGTGGCGGTGGTGCCCTGTTCAGTGGTGCTTGTTGCGGTGGTGCCCTGTTCACCGGTGCTTGTTGCGGCGGTGCCCTGTTCAGCGGTGCTTGTGGCGGAGGGGTCCTTTGCAGTGACTCAGCTGCTGGCGGTCCTGTCTGGCCCAGCGGGGCTGGTGCTGGCGGTCCTTCATAGCCCAGCGGGGCTAGTGCTGGCAGTCTTTCATGGCCCAGCAAGGCTGGTGCTGGCGGTCCTGTCTGGCCCAGCAGGGCTGGTGCCGGCGGTCCTTCATGGCCCAGAGGGGCTGGTGCTGGCCGTCCTGTCTGGCCCAGCGGGACTGGTGCTGGTGGTCCTGTCCTTGTCGGAAGGGCTGGTGCTGGCGGTGGCCTCCTGGGCAGCAGGGCTGGTGCTGGCGGTGGCCTCCTGGGCAGCGGGGATGATGGCGGTCTTCTCCGCCATGCTGCTCTTCCCAGACTTGCTGACTTTCTTGTGGCCCTTCCCCACCTTGGAAGGTGTCGCAGCTGACTCCACACTTCCACCTGCACCCCTGGGAGCGGCTTTGGTGGATGGAGTCTTCCCCCTCTCCCGCTGGGCACTGGCCAGCTTTTGATGCTTGACAGGTGGGGGACTGTCCATGCTGTGGCTCCGTGCCACACTGGCTGCCCTGGTGGCCGGTGCACTCCAGATTACGGTTACTACAGGCACCACTGGTCCCGGAGATGTTGTGGCAGAGATGCTAGGTTGGGACCTGGAGCGTCGGGCCCTAGGAGACGGATGGGGTGGGGGAGGTGAGGGAAAGAGGTCAAGGTTGGACAGGAAAACTTTCTTGGGAACACTGGGACGGGCAGCTGGAGGGGGTTTGGGGGTGGAGGAAGATGTTGTGGTTGTAGGAGGTGTTCGTTTGGTGACTTTGGGTGAAGGTGCATGCGCTGGAGGCTGTAGTGAGGTGGATGGCTGTTGGGTGGGTGTGTGCCTGCATTTGTGCATCTTTGGAGGTGGCGTCACAGACACACTGGGAGAGGACACAGGGGACGTGTGAATGGCAGTGGGGGTGGTGACTGCACGTGAGCGGGGTGTGGTGGTGTGTGTGCTGGTGATTGAAGTAGTGGCTGTAGATGTAGTGCATGCAGGAGTGAGTGGAGACGAGACTGGGAGGGAGGAGGGAGAGGAGGAGTAGAGGGACACAGTGGAGGCAGTGGATGTTGGTGTGTCTGCATGTGTGTGATGCTTGCGTGAGTGCCTGTGGGATGTGTGGTGCTTATGTTTGCCAGAGCTTCCCTTGTGTGTTGACATGTGTGCATGCTGGTCTGAAGGTGTGCTTGGGATAGGCTGAGGTAGAGGGGATTGGGTCTGGGTGGAGGAAGTTGGAGGGGGGAGGCTACAGACAGGAACAATGGCTGCCATCAGTGCTGAGGCCAGAGTCTGAAAAGCTTGCTGAAGGGCCGCCTGACCAGAATGAATGCCCTCCAGGAATGCATTTGTTTGTTGCAACTGCTTTTCTACACCCTGGATGGCATTCAAAATGGTAGACTGCCCAACAGTGAGGGACCTGAGGAGGCCAATGGCCTCCTCACTGAGGGCAGCAGGGGTGACTGGGGCAGGGCCTGAGGTGCCTTGGGCAAAGGTAATGCCCACCCCCCTGGGTGAGCGGACACAGGGCACAGGCTGAGGGGCTGCTGGGAGGGCAGTGCTGGTTGGGGGGGTGGCGGCTGTACCTGTAGATGCGGGGGGCACAGATGTTGCCGCCACCACAAGGGAGCTCCCATCAGAGGACGAGTCCGTGTCACTGGTGTTAGCTCCTGTCCCCGCCGTGGAGCTCCCCTCGCCCTCCGTCCCACTGGTGAACTCCGAGTCCGTTGTCTCGCCCTCCAGGGCCATGTGGGATGCAGCTCCCTCCTGCTCTGGTGCCACTGCTCCTCCGCCTGATGATGCTAATGCACACAAGAACAGGGAGACCACAAAAAGGGGGGGCGAGAAGAAAGACATGTTGAGTGCATGCATTACCGCTACCGTTGGCGGACACGACAGACACAGAAGCCCCCTGCACTACGCTGCGCACTTGGGCTCCACTGTTCAATCCCTGGGACATGGCCTACAAGGCTATGGCCGACATCTGCACACATGGGTGACACAGGAGCCTGACTAGGTGTACTTGGCACTGTACACAGGTGGGGTGGGGTGCCACAGGGTCTGCCAGAACAAGGGGACCTAACTAGCACACTCACCCTGGCCTAGGGAAACACACAGCCCACCTCCCCCACCCAGACACCTCCACTGCACGCAAAATCAGCAGAATGAGAGTGTACTCACCCCCTTGTGGCTGCTGTGATGCCCTCAATCGCCCATCCAACTCCGGGTACGGCACTGCCAGGATCCTGAACATCGGGGGGGTCATGGTGCGTCGGGCACCCCTCCCACGTTGGGAGGCCATCCCCAGCTGGGCCTCTGCCGTCTTCTTGCTCCAGCGGCGAATGTCTTCCCATCTATTACGGCAGTGGGTGCTCCATCTGTGGTAGACCCCAAGGTTCCGGACGTCCTTGGCGATGGCATGCCAAATATCCTTTTTCCGGTGGGCACTGACCTACATGAATTATACATGGGAATAGAAAAGTTATTACCAACTGCACCGTCACAGTCACTGGCCCCCATCCCTACCCTTGCCATGTGGCACATGCACTCACTGTCGTTTCATGCATGCCTCAATCTCCCCCCATCTTTCATCCACCCCACTCCACACAGGCATAGCCCATACAGCATGATCCCAGTGTACTTACCTGTTTGTCTGGAGGACCTTAGAGTAGTGTGTACTGGGGGAGGACCCCATCCACGAGTTTCTCCAACTCCTCCGATGTGAAGGCAGGGGCCCTTTCCCCAGACGCACGAGCCATTGTCTCTTCCAGACCGAGGTCACAGCAGCACTTGCAGTGTAGGTCCTCTCCTGTCGAAGATCAGGTATCGAGTGATTGAACAGATAGAAAATGGCGGTCACGTCCGCGGCGGTGCGTAACGTCACCTCCAGCGTACATCCTCATTGGCTCCTGGGACCCATAGGGTTCAATGTTAACCAATGCAGAATTGTGCTTCGGTCTTGGACCGCCTACCGCGACGGTGTACAACACCAGCGCAGTTACCTCACATCCCATTGTCCCACTTTACAGGTCAGGCATCCGCCATTTCAGGGGCCCACATAGCTTAATTTTTCACTGCGTCACACATACCTAGGCCTTGCCTCAACACTCATACAGGCCAAATTTCAGATTAGGATTTGTGTTCTGTGTAAGCTGTGGGTACGTACCTCTGAGTTGGTTGACTCTGTGCTCACTGTTGTCCTTCATAGGCACCGTCCGCTGGGACATGTGAGGAGATGGCGGCATCCTCCGGTGTACAGACCGCTGGTGGACCTGTCGACAATGGAGGAAAGACATCTGATCATCACCTACAGGCTTGATCGTGCCACAGTCCCGGTACTGTGTGCCCAGTTGGAGCCAGACCTGATGTCAGCTATCCGCTATCCCACAGCAATCCCCCCTCAAGTGCAGGTGCTGTCAGTACTCCATTTCCTTGCAAGTGGGTCATTTCAAACAACAGTGGCCGTAGCATCAGGGATGTCCCAGCCTATGTTTTCCAACGTGTTGTCCAGAGTGTTGCCCTGCCCTGCTGAAACACATGTGGAGCTACATCGTTTTCCCTCAGGTGGAGGATTTGCCTACAGTGAAAGGTGACTTCTATACCCTGGGACATATCCCCAACATCATAGGTGCCATTGATGGGACACATGTGGCTTTGGTAGCCCCCCGCAGGAGTGAACAGGTGTACAGAAACCGGAAGAGTTATCATTCCATGAATGTGCAGATGGTGTGTTTGGCAGACCAGTACATCTCCCATGTGAATGCCAAATTCCCTGGCTCAGTGCATGACGCTTACATCCTGCGGAATAGCAGCATCCCTTATGTGATGGGTCAACTCCAGAGGCACCGTGTGTGGCTATTAGGTGAGCACCTGGAAGCAAGTCAGTGGGAATGGTTGTCTGGGGATATCCCTACAGGTTAGTGTGTGTCTAGCAGTTATCCCTCGCCATTTGCAGGTGACTCTGGTTACCCCAACCTGTCATGACTACTGACCCCAGTGAGGAATCCCAGGACAAAGGCAGAGGAACGCTACAATGAGGCCCATGGGCGAACACGACGGATAATAGAGCGGACCTTCGGCCTCCTGAAGGCCAGGTTCAGGTGCCTACATATGACAGGTGGATCCCTATTCTACTCACCAAAGAAGGTGTGCCAGATCATCGTGGCCTGCTGTATGCTTCACAACTTAGCTTTGCGACGACAGGTGCCTTTTCTGCAGGAGGATGATTCAGATGGAGGTGTTGTTGCAGCTGTGGAGCCTGTGGACAGTGAAGACGAGGAAGCAGAAGAAGAGGACATTGACAACAGGAACACAGTGATCCTGCAATATTTCCAGTGAGACACAGGTAAGAATACAAACCTGCCTACTACATGTACTTTAACACTACTACCTCTCTACTGTCTGTCGTTTTCACCCAGGGTATGGTCACTGAGTTGTCCCTTTCCCTTACGATTTCACAGATGTGGGTCCCACTGTGTGACATCTGCTGTTTTTCCTCATGGACTATAGCTGTGTGACATAGGTATGTTGACATTACATTTGAAAGAGCATTTTGACACTGTAATTGCTAATACACTATTTCGAAATCACAGACTGACTCCAGATTGTTTTCTGCTTCAAGGGTGTTTATTTAAGTGCTCAATATTGGAGGGGGTTGTAAAATGGTGAGGGGTGATGGTGGAGGAATGTCCATGTCAGAGTCCATTCTATTAGTCTCACAGCTGCATTGCCCAAATGGGCATAGGAAGTGGAGCTGGGGCAGTTTGAGGATGGACAGGGTGACAAAGTAGGACAGAAGGATGACATTCAGGGTGGTCTCATTTCTTGGTGGGGGTCTTGGCATCGTTCTCTGTCTTTGTCCTGGATCTCAGGGACCGTTTGCGGGGTGGTTCTCCCTCCGCAGGGGGTGGGGTGCTGGTGTGGTGGTCCTGTGGCGGGGCGTCCTGTCCACTAGCGCCGGCAGAGGTGGTGGGCAGTTCATCTACCAGGCTAGTGTCAGGGGCCCCTTGTTGTGCCACAGTGTCCCTCCTGGCGTTGAGTACTTCCTTCAGGAACCCTACGATGGTGCCCAGGGAGGAATTGATGGATCTGAGTTCCTCACTGAACCCCAAATACTGTTCCTCCTGCAGGCGCTGGGTCTCCTGAAACTTGGCCAGTACCGTTGCCATCATCTCCTGGGAGGGGTGGTAGGCTCCCATGATGTTGGCGAGGGCCTCGTGGAGAGTGGGTTCCCTTGGCCTGTCCTCCCCCTGCCTCCCAGTTCCCCTGTTTCCCTGGGCCTCTGTCCCCTGAACCGTGTGCCCACTACCACTGCCCCCAGGTCCCTGTTGTTGTTGGGGTGGTGGGTTAGCCTGGGTTCCCTGTAGTGGTGGACACACTGCTGATTGACGTGTCCTGGGGACAGAGGTATGGGCCCGCTGGGTGGGTGCTGTGCTGGTGTTTCCAGAGGGGGGAAGCTCTGTGGTGGCTTGTGACTGTGTGAGGGGAACCGACTGTCCCGAGGTCCCTGGTCATCTAGATCCAGTTGGACAGAGCTGCTGTCATCACTGTGGGCCTATTCTGTTGGTGGTGTGGACATATGTGAACCCTCCTGTCCGGTGACATTGGGTAGGGGTCCTGCAGGGGTATAAAAAGATGTTTATTACATCTGTGTGTGCTATGGTGTGCAATAGGTGGGTGACCGTGTACCCCAGTGCTTGCATTCCTGTGTGGGACCTTGTGTGATGGTGGTTTAGGGGGGTGTATGGGTATGTGCAATGGCCATGCTTTGGTGATGGGTGTCCATACTATGTTGTTTCATGCAGGGCTTGGTGTTAGGATGCGTGGTTTGTGATGTTGGGACATTTGTGAGGAGTTGGAGTGATGGGGTGAGGGTGTGGGTATGTGATAGCATGCAAGTAGGGTGGGGGATCTAATAGTTAAGATTTGACTTACCAGAGTCCAATGCTCCATCTACTCCTGGGAGGTCCTCAGGATGCAGAATCGCCAAGACTTGCTCCTCCCATGTTGTTAGGTGTGGGGGAGGAGGTGGGGGTCTGCCACCAGTCCGCTGAACCGCAAGGTGGTGTCTTGAGACCACGGAACGCACCTTCCCCCGTAGGTCGTTCCACCTCTTGCTGATGTCATCCCTATTTCTTGGGTGCTGTCCCACTGCGTTGACCCTGTCCACTATTCTTCACCATAGCTCCATCTTCCTAGCTATGGAGGTGTGCTGCACCTGTGATCCGAATAGCTGTGTCCCGACCCGGACGATTTCCTCCCATGACCCTGAGCTCCTCCTCAGAGAACCTGGGGTGTCTTTGCCGTGCCATGGGGTGGTGTGGGTGATGTGTGGGGTGGTGTGTGTAGTGATAAGTGGGGTGATATTTAGTGGTGTGTTGTGTGAGGTGCGTGGAAGTTCTGGGGTGATGGTATTGTGTGCCTGTGGATGCTTGGTAGTTGTTTGTGGTGTCTCTCTGGCCTTCTCTCTGTAATTCTGGTCGTAGGAGTTTGTGGGTGATGTGGGTGTGTGTTTTATATTGTAATGGGGGTGTGGGAGTGGTGTGTGTATGTGTATCAGGTGTGTGTATTTCGATTTGTCCTATGTGGTAGTGTTTTGTAAATGTGTGTGTATTTTGAGCGCGGCAGTGTGTACCGCCAATGGAATACTGCAGTTGAAAGACCGCAGCGTGGATTCATGTGTCGTGATAGTGTGGGCGTATTTCTGTTGGCGTGACGGTGGAGGTTTTGTTTTCACCAGTTTATTACTGACCTTCGGTGTGGTGGACTTGTGTCGGTGTCTGAGTTTTGGCGGATTCCAAGCTGTGGGTCATAATAGCTGTGGCGGATTTCCGCGGCCGCGGCGGTGTGTTGGCAGTCTTCTGCACGGTGGTAAGCGGCTTTTACCGCCAATGTTGTAATGACCCCCTAAATGTTGCAAAAGCTTTATCAAGTCCGTGTTAATTTCCTTAACTGACTTTTCACCAGCAAAGAGGGAATTAGGAGTCTGCTTCATTGCCACATGCTTTTTGGAGTTCTTCTATGAACCTCATTGATCCTTTCTTAGGATGGGCAGATGCTCATAGATTCAGTGTGGCCCACATTCCACAAATCTGATGTGCTACTCACAGTTGTCAGTCTCATAGGCACATCCTGTATTGAAGCTGGAAGCTAGTGTGTCGTGTCAGGACTTGCAGAGACGTTAGGAGGAATACGATGAAGGTCCAGCATTTGGAGCTCTCCTTTCTTCAACGTTCTTTTTACTGTTATCAAACAGTTGTTTTTCTGTTCTCACAGTACTAGTATTGCATAAAATGTCTTGTACTCTTATTGAGGGTTTTATTGTACTGTCAGCTTCCCAGCTTATCCTTGCCAGTTTTCCACTTGATCTAGTAAGTACTGTGTCAGAACCTATGTGGTTTAGCTTCAGCGTCAGACTCATCTCTCTGTCATCCATTGTCCCTATGTTCTGTCTTCTACCAGGTACTTTCAAACCTATAGTTTCCATACTACAGAGCACTTTTGAAGGAGGGGATCTCAGGCCTGCTCTGCTGGACTGCATTTCTGCGCATGGCAAGGTCATTTTAGAAGGCTGCTCACCAGTCGTCATTGAAGTTTATTAGTCTTTGCCCAAAGCCTTTCAGCATTGGTCCCTAAAATGTGGGATGAGTTTGTGTCTTTGTGGTGACTGGCTTGCTAGTGTTCCTTCTCACAGGCTTTTTCCCAGGAAAAATAATCTATCAAACCTTTTCTGCCTAGCCAGCTACTGACTACTTCTTTTAGGAGTATATGATTTTTATAGCAAACTTAGTTATGCAGAGAAAATCTGACCTTTTCCTAATGTCTCCCGATCTGCCAGTTAGGATTATTTTTGGTTTTATAGTACTTGTGAAGATTGATAAAGAACCTATTCCAGCCAAGAAAGATTAAAAGAACAATACAACACTCTAAAGTCCCAAAATCTTTCCGCTGCTCTGCTCCTCATAGGTATTCTTTCAAGAACTTTAGGGGACCATATCAAGTCGCTCTATGCAAAGGTGAACAGCCTGACAACAAGGACATATTACCTCACAACCTCAAAATGCAAGGCCCACGCTACACCTCCAAGGAGCATAGACAACTCTTCCGGTTTCAATTGTTGGGACGTTCGACAAGAGTCATCTGCCCTCACTGGCATGCGTCCAGATGTTCAAACTGCAAAATAACTGAAGTGGAGTGAGGCGAATGGAACGGCTGCTAGTGTCTCCATCCTTAGGCTGTCAGTACTAAGCGGCTTCCGAAGTGGAGATCCTGCTCAACTGGGAATTAGTGTAATGTTCATGGCTGCTAAACATAGACTTATATCGCTCATTTAATAGGAAAGTTTGGCAGTCAGACGATTGGCCAAATTATTCTTCTTCACAACCTTTGTCCAGATTACTGTTATGTGTATTTCACACTGTAATTATGTGTCAGTACAGCTAACAGATGAATGCTGTTTCTAGGGCCTGAAATGAGTCTTCTGTAAATATTGGTGACGTGGAGGAAAGTGTGCTGTTTTGTTCCTTTGTATTTGTAGGAAATTGGATTACTGAGTGAGGAGGTGAAACCCTACTCAAGCAACAACCACTTTTCCTTTCAGGGTGAAACATTTACAAACACCAAAATAACCTGTGCTTGACCCCTTGGTAGCTTGGTACAAAAGCAGTCAGGTTTAACTTGGAGGCAATGTGTCAGGTACCTATGTATTACACAAACATTAATAAAGTGAAAAAACTGCAAAAGAAAAATAATCTTAGACAAATAGAATAACATTTAATATAGTATGTGATAACAAAACAACAAAAACGGCATCACTAGTATCAGAGATAAGCAATTTTAAATATCTTAGGGAAAACAGTGCTTAAAAGCGCAAAGCAACAACTCTGGTCATCTGATCATGGTGGACTGGGACAAAGTCACAATTTCAGGCAGACCATTATGGAGCGTGGGCTGGATACAGGGACCACGTTAGGCTCGCTGAGCAAAGTACCTTAAATCCTAGTTGTGGAGCATTGTGAGATCCTGCGTCAAGGATAAGTCATTCAGCTGTCGTTCCAATGAGCTGCGGGAAGCAATGCAAGATCAGACATCGAGGATGCATCACACAACAGCAGGTGC
The DNA here is from genome assembly GCF_031143425.1 of Pleurodeles waltl. Classification (NCBI taxonomy): domain Eukaryota; kingdom Metazoa; phylum Chordata; class Amphibia; order Caudata; family Salamandridae; genus Pleurodeles; species Pleurodeles waltl. Next base: position 924,065,675 of record NC_090444.1, read on the forward strand.
AATGCAGCCATTGATGAGGTTTTCAATGCAAGGTCCTGCATTGTTATCTAGGATGTCGTTGATTAAGGCTTGCGATGCAAAGTTCTGCAGCGAGTATGACATGCAGCGGTGGTGTTGAGGACCTGCGATCCAAGGTCTTGAGTCTGGGATACATTGGCATCAATGATTCTGATGCAGAGCTTGAGGAGATGTGGTGCACAGGGTCTGTCTTGCCCAAGAGACCACAGCTGTGATGGTAGAGCATCTTCAGGCCCACTTCCTAGGGTCCAGGACTGGGGTGCCACTACTTGAGGTGCAAAACTCACAGAACGCAGAGTACAGGTGCTGGGTTCAAGGTGGTTGTAGTCTTTTATATCCCTGAGGCTCTGATCAGGAGGCCAGACAACGAGCCCTTGTAGTCACGCTGGTGGTCCTGAGCTCAAGATGCAGGTCCAGCACTTCTTACTTAGGTAGGAGGGCCGCAAGCAGCAGAGTAGCAGAGGCAGCAGAGTAGCAGTACATCCTTCAGCAGAGCATCACATCAGTTCTTCTGAGTCTTCCAAAAATCCAGAGGTATACTGCAGAGTTTGCTCTGAGGGTCCATATTTACACTTGGTGCCAGCTTTAAAGTAGGAGAAAACTCTGAAGATTCTCACTCCCAGAGGTGTTTGGAAATTCTCACCTCCCTGTACTGCCCCCAGCTTGTCTAGGGGCATAAAAGACTAGTGTGAATCCTTCATGAATGTGCTGAGGCTGAGCCTTTGTGATTTGCTAATGTGGTAGGTTTCCTCCTCATCAAGTCAGAGAGGGCCTATCCTGCTGACACTAATTCCCCCTTTGTCTCACTGTCTGGGAGTAATAGACAAAGACCAACAAGTTTCCAACTAAACGGTAGCACTTTTTAATTGTAATAAGGTAACCTAATGTTATACAATGGGAGGGGTAGGCCTTGCAGTAGGGAAAAAATAAGTAAGAATGTTTCACTATCACAACATGTAAAACGTAAAAGTTCATGTCCATATTTTTTAAATAAATGCACCCTGTCCTATGGGCTGATTAGGGCCTATCCCAGGGATCATTTATATGTATTAAAATGAAGGTTTAGGTCTGGCAAAAGAAGAATTTGGCCAGGTGGAAATGGTAGTTTAAAACTGCACACACAGTTAGTGCAATGACAGGCCGTAGCATGCTTGACAGGCTACTTAAATGGATTACATAATTAGTGATGCAGGCCTACTAGTAGCATTTAGTCTACAAGGCCTGTGTACTAATGGTGGGTGGAGTGCGAGGAGTTCTACACCGCTGAATTCCGCAAAGTTGTGCAAAAACTCTGTGGAAATCTATGGAATTCCACATGCAGCGAAGTGCCATCTGCCCTACCACTCTGGCAGTGAATGTGTCTGATCTCGGAAGCATTAAGCAGGGTCGTGCCTGGTTAGTCGTACTAACCAGGCCCAACTCTTCTTAGCGTTTCCAAAATTGGGTGCATTCAGGCCAGGGTATGCCGAAACGGCATTTTAGGTCTCTTGAGCTGACAGAGCCCACAGGCCTGGAGCCTGCTGCTCTCAATCACACCTGCATGACACTTTCCTTCACCAAATGCCTTCCTTCACAAACTTGATTTGGAGGGCCAAGCACACCCCCTGAGTTGCACCAGCCCTGCAATTGCTTCATCTGCACTTACACGCAGCTTCAGTCTGCCCTTTCTTTAATGCCAAGCACGAGCAGCAGCAAACCAGCTCACCACTAGCAGCCTGGCATTTTTACAAAGTGCCTAGCCTCGCTTGCCACTGGTTTCTAAGGCACTCCCTCAGGCAACACATATCTCAGTCTGGTGGGGGCTGCAGGACTACCACTCAGCTGCTGATGCTCCCCGGGCCTCCAGCTCCCCCTGCTGCCCTCAGCACCGTACCCCATAACACCACTTCCATTCCCAGTGATTCTGGGGAAACAGGTTCTTTTCAAGTGGAGCTCTGAGTGCAAATTTCCTTTTTTCTAAGCACAGACCCCTCCACCCACCTCATATGCAAATACTGTCCATGCCCAGTGCCAACCCAGGTGTGCTCATAAAACAGAAAGTGAAATGAGGGCCTTTCCTGGGTCCAGGTCAACTCCAAGGTCCCCGTTGCCACTTGCCAGCGGCTGGCCTGGCTCGCTGCCTCCCTCTACCCCCTGCTCCTGGGCAGCTGGGGTCAGTGAAAGGAGGGAGGCCTGAATCCGGTGCTGGTGCCAGTGCAGCCCCTCACCAGCACTCCAGGAGCTTGCAGCAGCACCACACCCAGCTGCCGCTGATGTCTTTGGGCTGAGTGCGCACAGTGCAGCTCAGTTATAGGCCACACAGCGCAAGTGCTGACTATCTGCACTTGCGCTGTGTGGCCCATAACTAGGCTGCAGTATGCAAGTGGTGAGCTCTGTTGCCGGGCCTACCAGAGCTTTTGGTGATCTTTCCTCTCCAAATAGAGCGTGGAGTGCCAAGAACTCTGTTAACTCCGCCAGCGGAGCAGAGCTCACCTCCCACCCGTACCGTGTACATGTAGTACCCCTTTTACTAGGCACTCATAAGTAAATTAAATGTGCCAGTTAGGTGTAAGCCAATGCTACCATGATTAAGGGAGTGAACATTTACATTTTAGCACTAATTGGTAGTGGTAAAATGTACAGAGTTCTAAGGACACCAAAAACTAAGGGCCTGAATTAAGAAAAGTGGTGCTGCTCTCAGTGGAGCACCACTTTTCTTGCGCCCCTTAGCGTCCCCTACTGCCACACCATGGCGGTAATTAGGGGCACTAGTTCAGAGTTTTGCAGGTTTAGCGTAAAACATTTTGACGCTAATCCTGCAAAGCCTGTTGAGGCCCATTGAAAACAATGGTGTGCCTCCTTTTAATGCTTGCTCTGCTCTAGGCACGAGTTAAAAGTGCAGAAAAACTGATGCAAAGAAATCTCTTAGATTTATTTGCGCCATTTTTTGCCCCCCCCTTGGTTACAATATCCCTGGCGCAAATAGTTACAAAGTGGCACAATGCATGCATTGCACCACTTTGTAAATTTGGCGCCGCGATTTTAGCCTCTTAAAAAAATTACGCTAATGTGGCTAAATCTGCCCCTAAATCAGCGAACAATGCAGGACTAAAGCAAAAGGTTTGGGGGAAGATCACCCTATGACTGACAAGTCTAACAGTGTTATTTCTCACATGCTTGATAATTACATAGGGGGTGATTCAGACCTTGGCGGACGGCGGAGGCCGTCCGCCAAGGTTCCGCCGCCGAATGACCGCACTGCGGTCAAAAGACCGCGGCGGCCATTCAGACATTTCCGCTGGGCCGGCGGGCGCTCTCCAAAAGAGCGCCCGCCGGCCCAGCAGAAATGCCCCTGCAACGAGGACGCCGGCTCAGAATTGAGCCGGCGTAGTTGCAGGGGTGCGACGGGTGCAGTTGCACCCGTCGCGTATTTCAGTGTCTGCAAAGCAGACACTGAAATACTTTGCGGGGCCCTCTTACGGGGGCCCCTGCAGTGCCCCCCTACCGCCATCCTGTTCATGGCGGGTTTCCCACCATGAACAGGATGGCGGTAGGGGGTGTCTGAATCCCCATGGCGGCGGAGCGCGCTCTGCCGCCATGGAGGATTCATTGGGGCAGCGGTAAACCGGCGGGAGACCGCCGGTTTACCCTTTCTGACCGCGGGTGAACCGCCGCGGTCAGAATGCCCTCGGGAGCACCGCCAGCCTGTTGGCGGTGCTCCTGTGGTCGGTGACCCTGGCGGTCACCGGCCGCCAGGGTCAGAATGACCCCCATAGTCTTTCCAGCATTACGGTGCCCTATTCTGATGAGAATCTCTTCTGCTGGTTTACAAGTGAGGCAAATTGTGCATTCAGCAACACCAATAATTCGCTCGTGATAATTCCTTTCCGGGAAATGTAACACATACTTTTATCTATAAACATGCTCTTATAAAACGCGAATAAACAGCCTCCTCTTCACTTAGTCAAAAATGAAATCAGGCCTCACACCATTTCTCATCTTCTAAATCTGAATCCTGCGAAGGCGAGTGTAATACATTCCACATGGCAATCCTTTCCAAACTCGTGATCTAAACAAGGTTAGGAAGTTTCCAAAGCAATAATACAGTTCCTGTGAATGACTCTGCTGGTAAAGTGAATTTTTGTCTTCCTGTCAGATGGGACTCTTCACACTTCTAGATTTTGACATTGCACGGAGTGGGATCTCCCTTGCACTGGCAAGATTCCCAGTATGTGCTGAGTACAAGAACCAAGGGATGAATCAGTGAAGTAATTGGGCCGTGTGCATGTTTTTCCATTTAGATGTCTATGACGTACAGAGAAGTGCACATCTGGTAGAGGACAAGAAATTACAGGCCAATTTTAAAAGGCCCTTGCGCCCCTTAGTGCACATTGCCACAAATGTGACGCTAACAGGCCACTACAATAGCACCATATTTACAAGGTCGCACAAACTAGGTTTACGCGACCTTGTAAACCCTTTGCCCCACATCATGCATAATATATGCATGAAGTATGCAAAGGGGGCGTTCTCTCATAAGAAGGTTGCTAAAAATGGCGCAATGGAATCTGCAAGATTCCATTGCACCATTTCTAGTGTCATTTTTCTTAATGCAGACATTAAAATGAGGCACCCATTGATTTCAATGGGCCACTTAACATTATACTGGATTAGTGTCATTTTTTATGCTAATCCAGTACAGCATTAAAATAGCATAAGAAAATGACTCTATTGCCCATAACATGCGCCATGGTGCACTGTATTGTAAATACGGCGATACCATGGTGGCTTTAGTGGACGCAAGAAAAGTGGTGCATCATCAGTGAGCACCACTTTCTTGTAATTATGGTCCTACATTTTTAAAAGTCCATCTCATGTACTTTTATTTGAAAGTAAGTAAAAAAGAAATGGACAGTTGTTTTTTTTGTCACATAACCAAATACATTTGTTTATGATAAAATCAGTTTTATGAAATTCAAGTTTATTGTGCATGCCCACAAACATATTCCAGCCAAAATTTCTTAAACTCATTGAGCGTTTGTTCCGAAAAAGACAAAACAAATGTCACTTACAGCTGCCTTTTGAAACTAAGGGCCAGTTTTATACTTTTTCACGCAAACTGCGTTAGTGCAGTTTTGTGTAAGTAAGTACAGCGCCGGCTAGCGATATTCCAAGACGCCGGTCGGGTGCCATTCTAATGGAATGGTGCTAATGCCCTGTTAGTGTCCTTGAAAAGGACGCTAACAGTGTGGGGGAAGGGGAGGGGAAACCATGGCTTGTGCGCCGAATTATGGCACTACACTGTTTAGAGGCAGAAAAATGCCTCTAAGCAGTGTAGCGCCTTTTTCTGGCACACAACCTCCATGGACATGGCTCCTGTCTTAGTAAAGACAGGAGCCATGCCCACCACCCCAATGGCCATGCCCAGGGGGCGAATGTCCCCTGGGCATGGCCACTGGGGCCAGCGCCGTGCAGGGGATCTACGTCAGGGCCCCTGAGTGGGGAAAAACAAAAAATAAAAATACGTACCGGGACTTACCTGGGATGGGTTCCCCATCCTGTGGTATCCCTCTGATGTGGGTGGGGGTGACCCTGGGGCCAGGGAAAGGCACCTGTGGGCACTTTCCATGGTCTCTAACCATGCAAATATGCCTACAGTTCCCCTTACGCCTGCCCAAACCCAGGCGTTAAAGAATGGTGCTAAGCAAGCTTAGCACCATTATTTAAGGCCCCCAACCCGATGCTGGATTTTAGCAAGGGGGATAAATATGGCACAAAGGCCATATCGTCCTTTTCTAGATGGGAATGCCCACCTTGCATTTCATTGACGCAAGATAGATTTTCAAGTACAGAAAACAGTGTTATCTCCATAACTTTGGTGCTAGATGTGTCTAGCGCCAAAGTATGAATATGGAGTTAGGTTTGTGCTGAATTAGTGTAAAAACAAAATTATGCTAATTCAGCACAAACCAGGTATAAATATGGGCTAGAAACCTTATGGACTTGGGATGGGCCGCGGTTGCAGCTCTTGACTTACAGCTTCTTGATAAACATTCAGTAATATGCGCACCTGTGCAATGTAGTAGACCATCACATAAAACATGAGAATTTTAGGAAAGAAGGAGAAGTTTGTGGTATTCAAAGACTTAAATGTACTTCACAACATTGCAGAAAACTGGATTGTAGGAAGTGTACAGATAGACTTTGCAAAATACTGACAGAGAAAAACATATCTTCCATATCTTGACAAGGTACATAATGGATTCATATAATTAATTCAATATTTACATTCCCATTCTGCAGCCATGAAACATTTGGGTCTGTAATGATCTTGTCAAAACGTGACCGCAAGCTGAATACAAGGCTGTAAATGTATAGAAGCAGTAAGTAGAGACCCATGTCCTGCACTATGCAAGCTCAGTGCACCAAGTTGCCAACACCTGTAACACCCCGGAAAGGTCATACCGCGGACAATCCCATGGCAGGGCTAATGGATTTGGACTACCAGCAGATCTTTATCCCTTCCCCAACTCTACAGTACCCAGCTGAAATCTTCACATAATGGAATGAAGAGTAGAGATGTCTGTACCCCTCCAAGTCTCAAAGAAATCCACCTTCCTCTATCGTGGTGAATACCAATTAAACCTGCAGAATCTTCAAGAAGGCTATGTTATTCACACCAGTGGGAGTAGTTTTCCATCTTTCTTGCACAGTTGAAATTGGAAACACCCATCAAACTTTGCATCCCACAAAATGGACATCAGGATATCCTTGGATGTTCCTTGGTATCTGGTACGCAAACAGCAGTCTTTTCTTCTAAGTATGTTACGACTCATTTGTCCTTTCCAAAGTATCCTACCATACCCCACTATCTTCAATACAGATACATGCCTTTCATTAACAGTAGACCCGTACAAACATACCTGCAAAGAAACAATATTGCAATGTGAGCAAAACTCCACTTTGAAGGTTAAATACAAGAAATCAAATGTTTCAGGTCTTTGGTTATGCTAACGTAATATGGCATTCGATACACATTCAAAATGCATGGTTCTAAGGGCATCTTGCAGTTATAAAGGAAAAACAAGAATTATAAATGAAACAAGGTTGTATGCAATGTGACCATAATACCATAAGCAGAGTACATGAGTATAAATGTGCATAAGTACTATATATTCAGCATATTAAAATCAAACATTAGCACGCAATTTGCACATTTTGCATCTGTACGGGGTTGTTATCCTGGGGATGTACAGACCCTGAATTCTGGAGTTGATTAGCTGGATTAAGACATTCCCTCTTCCAATACCCCAATTTGTTCCAGAAATGATAAGGGGTTGTCTTCTTTAGCCTACCTATATCCATCCCTGTAACAGGGTCAATTGTGACACCTCAACCTCTACCCTGCATCACAGTAGATCCTTGCTGATACACTCCTTGCATAGCACCAGCGTTCCCTACAAAAGATTGGATCAGCCTACTTCTCTGAGCAGCCTTCATCTAAGCAACCATCAACTTCTTTTGTTTCTTCTGTTTCATCACTATTTCAATAATGCAGTACTTCACGTACCTTAAGATCTCATCAACTAATTTATTTTGTCAACAAATCAAATGCTGCTGAATCATCATGCTAATTTCAGGTCTCAATCCTGTCACAAACTTCAGCACAAAATGTCCCATATCCTTTGGTTCAGGAGTCTCTATTTCACTATACTGCTTGAACGCCTGCAACAATCTGTCATAATGAGCATGAATCAACTCTTTATGTTCCTGAGTCGTTCTGCAAATTTTGATCAAATCAATATCTTTGGGTGACACATTTTACTTTAAAAATGTCATCACCTGCTGATACTTTTTCATCGCCAACGGTGAAAAGCCTTTTGTAGCTTGGCGCTTCTGCAATTCTGACTCAGGCCATACAACAGCTATCTTACATTCTGCCGACAGTCACTCAGAACCACAAAGTCAAAAAGAGTATTAAAATCATCCCACAACACTTGTGAAATCTTCACAAATCACTCAACTTTCTTGAACCACTCTACTGGCTTTTCCCTCAGCTCTGGAGAGCCGCTAATGAGTGATGCAAGATCACTCCTGCTGGAAAGCACATGAACATAACCTCCTCCTGGCACTTATCTCAATGAGAGTTTTGATGTGCTCTCCTTTCCTACTACAGGAGGAGCTGGCTCTCCTGTATGTTTTTCTGTTCAGTTATTTCTTTCTCGCCCGTCAACTTTTCCATTTGCACAGCTCATTCCAATTCTATTCTGAATTAGCTTTCTCTTTAATTTGTATTTTCACCCCTGAAGTTCTCATAAAGACTATGGGCCTCATTATGAGTTTGTCAGTTGGACCGCTAGACCGCCATGCTGATCGTCCTGAAAAGACCACCATGGCGATGGACTTTCAGACTTCACTATTATGAGGTATCCAAACATGATTCCAACCACCAAGCAAAAATGGCAGACCGCCAATGATATGGAGGCCTGGAAATAGGTGGTCTGACCTTCAGCGCCGACAGCACCGCGGGCAACCACGGACAACCTCAGGCAACCACTGAGCATATTACATATTATTGTGGACCATTCATGGCGGTCTGTACCACCATGGTTCACGGTCAGCAAAGTAACAGACAGCTACACATTGAATACATTTGAAAAATCAGCTGACACACATTGCCACAGTGGACACACCTGCCAAGGACTGTATAAAACACACCCCTTCACAGATCACAATCCTTTGCATTTCCAACACAAAACACAGAAGCCAGAGCACCTTATTTCCCATAGACTTCATAGTTTAGACACCTCTTTTTTCACTCTTCCACAGAACGTCTAACACAACTGTTGTCCATTAGCACCCTTTTTGCACTTACCCTGTTTAGTAAGTCACTGTCACCCATTTTTATTTTGTTCCACCATGTCATGTTAGAAAAATCCCTGTTTTTAAGAAGGTGAGCTAATAATGAAATAATAAGAGTAGAGCCACAATTGTTTAGAGAAAAAGTCCAGCACACTCCTCTCAGTAGGAAACTCGAAATGTGAGACAGGAGAGTGAATGCTGTAGGCACCACCATACACACAACGGAAGACATCAGGAATAGGTGGAACAACCTCAGGGACAAAGGGGGTCATTCTGACCCCGGCGGTCATGGACCGCCGGGGCCAGGGTTGGCGGGAGCACCGCCAACAGGCTGGCGGTGCCCCGCAGGGCATTCTGAGCGCGGCGGTTTGGCCGCGGTCAGAAGAGGAAAACCGGCGGTCTCCCGCCGGTTTTCCGCTGCCCAAAAGAATCCTCCATGGCGGCGCAGCGAGCTGCGCCGCCATGGGGATTCTGACACCCCATACCGCCATCCTGTTCAGAACAGGATGGCGGTATGGGGTGTCGTGGGGCCCCTGCAGTGCCCCAATGGCATGGGCACTGCAGGGGCCCCCGTAAGAGGGCCCACTATGAATTTCACTGTCTGCATTGCAGACAGTGAAATTCGCGATGGGTGCAACTGCACCCGTCGCACCTTCCCACTCCGCCGGCTCCATTCAGAGCCGGCGTCCTCGTGGGAAGGTTGTTTTCCACTGGGCTGGCGGGCGGCCTTTTGGCGGTCGCCCGCCAGCCCAGTGGAAAACCCAGAATCACCGCAGCGGTCTTACGACCGCGGTGCAGTATTCTGAAGGGGGGAACTCTGGCGGGCGGCCTCCGCCGCCCGCCAGAGTTAGAATCACCCCCAAAGTCTGTTCCCTCATCTCTAGGTACCAGCAGCAGACCAAGATGACTGGTTGTAGACCTCCCAGGTACCCATTACATCAGTTTCCCTGGGAGGAGAAGGTCTTGGTCATCCTGCATCCTGAGGGCTCGACAGGAACATCTGAGGGAGTGGAGTCTGGTGTGTCACAGCACAAAAAATGTCACAAAATGCCATGTCCTGAATGCTCAGAGCTCACCTACTGCCACTGGCATGTACCCCACCAACATTCAATACCCAGAGTATCTAAGTGTTAACACTGTCAATCCGTATTGTTGGACCCAACAGCACATCTACCAAGACCTATCATGTACCATATGTCCAAGTGGGGCCTTGTTAGAAATTGGGTCTCTGGTTGGCAGAAGTATACACCCTTGTCCAAATAGGGACCACAATCCTAGTCAGGGTAAGTCACAACACAACCCAAATTATCCTGTGTTCACCCACGGGTAGCTTGTCACAGAGCAGGCAGGTTTAATTTAGAAGGCAATGTGTAAAGTATTTGTTCAATAATTCATACAGTACACCACACCACACAGGTTTAGAAAAATAGAAAATATTTATAGGAATAAAATAAGGTAAAAACTACAAAATTCCAATAAGTACAAGTTGAAATGTCACTTTTTAAAGGTTTAAAAGAGTCTCAATCCTTAAGAATTAGTTGTTGGTTCTTTATAACACACAGTACCTGGGATGCGTAAAAAATAATGGTGCACGGGAACCAGAGAAGAGGTGATGTGTGGAAAAATAAGGTGTTGCGTCTGATTTACTGGTGTGGCACAGACAATTCATTGTTTCTTTCCACGCAGCAAGGTGATGCGCCATGTTCCAAGAGCACAGCCTTGGTTCCTTACTGTGATGCAGGGATAATTTGACACCCAGGGACGTTGCATTGAAAATCCTTGACGCACTGGGAGAAGGAGCAGGTGCTGTGTTGATCCGGTTGGTGCTGCGGTGAAGTTTCAGCTGCGTGGCAGGTGCTGTGTGAGATTTCAGGCTTGCAAATTGGAGCTTCATCATTCCAGTCAGCGGTGCAGCAATTTTCCAGCCACAATGCAGGCGCTTTGTCAGTTTCTGCAGGTGTTGCATCAATTTTCTGACACACAAGGATTTCTTGAAAATATAAAGTTTTTGTTGGCTCTGAGACTTCAGAAACAGGACACAAGCTCAATCCAAGCTCCTGGAGAGCACTTTAGGAGGAAGGCAGAGTCCTTCCAGCATAGTCAGGAGTTCCAGACAGCACGAAATAAGCAGGTAAGCAGTCCTTCAGCAAAGCAGTCCAAATGAGTCCTTTGGGCAGCCGGGCAGTCTCTCTGTCTGCTTTGGAGAGGTCAGAGACCCAGTTTATATACTCAAAAATGCTTTTGAAGTGGAGGAAACTTCAAAGAGTGGTTTTGAAGTGCACAGTTTCCCCTTTCAGCCCAGGCCTGTCTGCCAAGATCTCTGTGGGGGGTTACCAGTCCTTTGTGTGAGGGCAGGCCCCAGTATTTGAAATGTAAGAGGGAGCCCCTCCACCCTTTCTGCCCATGGCGACCTATTCAGGATGCAGATGTGACTGAGTGACCTATGTTTATGGTTGTCTGGGTAGAATGCACAAGGGGAGCTGTAAACCAGCTCAGCCCATACATAGATTGGAGACAGGCTGTAAGGCACAGATGACAGTAGGTGCAGAGAAATGCCCACTTTCTAAAAGCAGGATTTTCCATTACCATTCTGGCAATACTAAACATGACAGGGCCACTCCTTCCTGTTTAGAATCTATCACTCAAAAGTTTATGAGGGCAGTTCCAATGCTAGTCTAATGAAGGAACAGGCCTCACAGCATTGGAAAACGAAATTATGAGTTTTTCACTACCAGGACACGTAAAACACATAAGTACATGTGCTGCCTTTTACCTATGTAGCACCCTGCCCTATGGATTACCTAGGGCCTACTTTATGGGTGATATATGTGGAAAAAAGGGAAGTTTAACACTTGGAAAGTAGTTTTAAATACCAAGTCGAAGTGGCAGTGAGACTGCTCACACAGGCCTTGCATTGGCAGGCCTGAGACATGGTTGAAAGGCTACGTATGTGAGTGGCACAATCAGTGCTGCATGCCCACTAGTAGCATTTAATTTACAGGCCCTGTGCTGGGGACTTACAGGTAAATTAAATCTGCCAATTTGGTGGAAACCAATGCTACCATGTTTAGGAGAGAGAGCATATCCACTTTAGAACTGAATAGCAGTAGTAAAGTATGCAGAGTCTTAAAACCAGCAAAAACAAGGTCAGAAAAATGGAGGGAGGCAGGCAGAAAGTTGGGAGATGACCATCCTAAGGCTGCCAGGTCTAAAAGATCTGAAGGTCTTTAAATAGACAATGATATTAACAGGATTCATGATATGTTTCAACAGTTAAATGTATGCCCAAACCTACATGCAGTCTGCCCACAGATATGTAATACACAACATTTGTATGCAGTGTGTGTAATACAGAGAGTTACCTGACTGCAAATACCAACAGGCACTGTTTCTATTACTCCAAATACCAGACTAGTATTCAATTGTACAAAGACCCCTGCTAGGTAACTCTCAATTGACGTTTATTCCTCTGGGAGGTTACTATTTGTCAAGTGTGGGTGAAGTACAGGGAACAGCCTGGTGGCAATACCCAAGAGGTACTGTTTCAGAAACTCTAAACACCAGATCAGTGTTCACTTGTACACATACCCCAATTTAGTAAATCTTACTTGACGTTTACTCACCTGGGAGGATACCATTTATCAAGTGTGTGAAGTAGATGGAATAAACTGACTGCAACTCCCAGGAGGCACTGTTTCAGCAACTCCTAACACCAGCACAGTGTTCACTTGTACACATACCCTGTTTGGTAAATCTTAATTTAAGTTTACTCACCTGGGAGGATACCATTTGTCATGTGTGAGAAGTAGAGGGGAATGACCTGACTGCTAAGGCCAGGAAGGCCCTGTGTCTGTAAATCCAGCCACCAGCCCATTGTACACTTGCCCAAATACCCCTGTTTGTTAACTCATATAGAAGTGCAGTCATATGGGAGGATAACATTTGTATAGGAGAGAGAGTGACCTGATTGCAACTCCTAGGAGGAACTGTTTTTCTAACTCAAAACACCAGACCAGTGTTCACTTGTCAAAATACTCCTGTTTGGTAGCTCAGAAATGATGTGTACTCACCTGGGGAGATCACATTTGTATAGTGTGTGTAGTACACGGAGTTACATGACTGCTGAAACCAGGAAGCTCTGTCACTGTTACTCCACTCACCAGCCCAGTGTTTTCATGTCTAAATACCATTGTTTGGTAACCCACAAACGAAGTGTACTCACCTAAGGGCATAACATTTGTATACTGTGTGTGCAGAGAGAGTGACCTGATTGCTTAGGCCAGTAGGCCCTGAATCTATAATTCCAACCACCAGTCCAGTGGTCACTTGTGAAGATAGCCCTGTTCTTCAGCTCTTAATTGAAGTGTACTCACCTGGGAGGATACCATGTGTATATTGTGTGCAGTAGAGAGTGTGACATGAATGCAACTCCCAGGACTCCTTGTGTCTCCAAACACCAGACCCGTGTTCCCTTTGTCCAAAAACCCCTGTTTGGCAACTCCCAATTAAAGTTTACTCACCTGGGAGGATACCAGTTGCTAGGTGTTGGAAGTGGAGGGAGTGACATGACTGCAAAGCCCAATAGGCCCTGTAACTCTAACTCCAACCACCAGCACAGTGGCCATTTGTCCAAATACCCTTGCTTGTCAACTCTCAACCGAAGTATACTCATCTGGGAACCATTAAGCACAGATCATACCCAAATCACAGATGTATCTGTCAACATATCTCCATCTTGACTTGTTAACCCAAGATGAAATATTGGAGGACACGAATGACACCTTACCCAGTGTGTATACCAAGGTCCTGATTTATACATTTTTTGTGCCGCATTTGCATCATTTTTTGATGCAAAAGCGATGCAAACTTACAAAATTCAATGATATTTTGTACGTTTGTGCATTTTTGCGTCAAAAAATGATGCAAATGCAGCGCTAAAATAGTATAAATCAGGTTCCAAGTAGTCATAAGGCCTCAAGATGCATCATCAAATTGGCATTGGCAGCAGACACATTCAAACTCCTCAAGACACATGATGAATCCAGTCACATATACAGCAACATTCTGGGTTTGCCTGCATCACACTCAAGTAGGCCTCTAAAGGGGCAAAGCGATATCTTACCTTGCCACTATTTTGCCTCCACTGGTGCCAAGATGTCATGTTCAGGCCATCCTCCCATGTGCTAATGATCTGCATAGATCAGCAGCTGCCAATTAATTGCCATGCTTCACACATGTCATGTTAGTGCACCCAATACCATGGTCACTTGCCACAGTTGGATTAACTGCAACTTAACTTTGTACAAGGTCTTTGCTCACTGTACACAAAACTGTTGGAGGATGATGTCACAATACAATTTGTAACATTGTACGTTTTACATCAACAGGTTGAGCTGCAACTGGGCACACAGAGGCCACAGAAGAGACTGCCACTACTCCTCCCGATAAAGCCCTCAGTGAAGAAGACACTCCTGGACATCTGGATGTGGAAGACGGTTCTGGCCCATCTGGGCAACCTGGTCTGATGACAACGGTGAGTCTCACTGTGCCGACATCAACACCTCCCAGCCCGGTTGCCTCAACATCACAGGCAACTATCCAGCCCTTCACCTGTGTTCCCAACACAATGTCTGCCATCTCAAGTCCTGAGCCCTAGATCCTGAGTTGCAGCACAACACTTCCGACAATGAGGGTCCAGGAACAAGTTGGAGATGGCACCCTGTGGCAAGGGCACTAGCCCATAGGGGTGGGTGAGTGCGAGGGATGCTCTGGGAAAGCCGAGTGAGACCACTAGGGCAGCTGTCAGCCAGGACACCATCAGCCATCATGAGACCCAAGGTGTGATAGTGCCAGGTGTTGACTAAACTCCATCAAATGAAGCAGCTACAGAGGGACATGCAGAGAGACATGCAGGAACAGATGGAGGCCCACAATAGCAACATGGCCTCCCAAACAGGGGTGCTGAGGGACACTCACACAGCCCTAAGCAGGGATTTTCAACAACAGTCTACCCCTTCCTTTTGTTCATCAACACCAGGCACATCAACATCAGTGTCAGCCACTAGAAGGGAGGCCCTGCTAGAGGAAGACCTAGCCCCAGACACCCCTGCCTCTGTAGCAGCAGATCCCCCCCTCCACGCAAGCAGGAACATCCAACAAAGAATCCAGGAGGTACAGATGGGTAGACATCCATCATAGCCATTATTGTCAGCAAGTGACCTCTTCCTGAAGGACCTCCTTTGTGTTCCACACATTCATTCTGTTGACTGATCCTGAACCACCTACCAGTTCCAATTGGAGGTGTACTCTGGACTTTGGACTCCCACTGGTCTGGCATCTGCTCCAATAATTTATTTCACTATGAGTGAACCCTTCACTTTACATCTTTTGTTTCTTTCTGTCCAAATTGTGTTTTCTGAATAAGTACTGTAATAAATTTACCCATCAAAAACTCATTGTCCGCTTGATTTAAGACCATGTGAACCACATGATGAAGACACAAACTACTTGTGCAAGTGGGGATATGTTACAGGTGCACAGTGTCCAGCTCAGGATCACAACCGTTACACACCAACACATTAGTACAAATGCCCGATCAAACCAAAAATTTTAATCCAGTGTACAGCACATAGGCTATCATTATATCTGGACTTTTAGAAACTGGAATATGTGATTCAAACTGAGTCAATGTACATATTTCAATCTACAGACCCCCCAGACCACGGAAGGAAGGGATTTGTCAGACATTGTCCTGTAGAATAGGGAAACATTAAAGTGGTTGATGTCAGCAGTTTAAACCTTATCACATGTCAAACCAAAGTAACACAGCATCACATAATCTAATATACAGACAGATGGCAGTACAACAGTCCCTGATCAAAGGGACATCATAATCCAATGCTCATGCATCTGGTGGTATGACACAAACATATGTCAGTGTTTTGGCACATGCACTATTGCCTGCAAAGATGAAACACATCTACAGCTATATACAAGTCAAACAAAAAGAGTTTAGTCAATGTGAAGGAAAAATGACTTGGTCAAAAGCTAGGAATATATATGTTCAGACCATATGATGACGCACATGATGCATCAGACCAACCACAAGACACAAAACAAGTGCAATGTGCACTTCTGTATGTCTATTAAAACATTGTGCAAAAAAAAAAGTCTTTGTACAGGTCTCATACATCCAAACTCTGTGACCTCCATTGCCTGGAACAGTCGATGCCCACTTTGTATGTCAGAACAGCATTGGATATCTGCCAATTGTTGAGACTGGGCCACTCACCTGAAAAGCAGGATGTCTGCAGGGGTGATGGTATGCCCCCGACCTCCTGGAACACCTCTCAGCACTTCCTGGTGGACACAGAAACCCCGGCAGGTGTCCCAAAAGGAAAGGGGGAGTGGAAGAGAAAGATACAAAACACTGCCACGTCTTGCCGGTCCAGCCAGGCACTGTATCTTCGGGGGCAGGTCGTTGTTGACAGTGTGATAGTAGAGTTAATGCGCTCAACTTCCATGAATCTGAATCTCTCTTTCTGATATGGGCACGGGAGCGGTAGAAGAATACCGAGATGCTCCAGCACTTTTCTTGGATAATAATAACTGTTGGTACAATTACTAACACTGCATTACCAAAATCCCAAACTGAGTACCATAACAATACGTACTGCAACACTAGGGCTGGCTTCGCAGAGATTCACTGTTGCACACTACAATTAGAACTGTGGTTGTACTTATCATGCACAAGAAAGACAGACAAGGGCATTAATTATATCACATATAACTTTCCTGCATGCATAGGGTTAAACTAAAAGGAACAAAAACAATCCAAGAAATACAAATGTCCACTCTGGGTTTAAACAGTTAGGGTTGCACAGTTTGGTTTGGTTTCACTCTGTGTGTGAAAAACCTTTCAAAAAGCAAATTTCTCAAACCTGAAACACAGGCATGAATGACACAATTTAAATCCAAGAGTTATTCTATTAGAGAAAGAAAAGTCATGTAAATGCTCTTTTAAAATTGCACTGTCACTTTTGTAGTACTTGAGCTCAAACAGATTTCCTGAAGCACATTTAGGCAGGTAACTACAATAATAATGTAGAATGTTTAGAAATTCTTTTGTCTCTTCAAGATAAGCACTCTGCCAAAATACGAGGTCTGAAATACACCAGCTGTTCTAGGAAAGCGCAGCACTCAAAGAACAAACTCCCTGGAGAATACTAGTCACTTAACTGCAGTCTTTTCCGGAGTACTGGAGGAATGCCTGGTGTCAGCTGGTACAGGAACAAAGATAAGAATTGCCTCAAAAATCCTGAATACGAGGATGACAGCAGGTGCTGGACTGCCAAATCAGATGCTGAGATCAGGAAGCAAAACAAAGCCAAGCAAGGAGGCATGCTTCACTCTGCTATTTATAGCCAATCAGGAAAGCAGTTGAGTTTCCACATGTGGATGAGTCACCACACCCAATTAGAAGCACATGTCTACACCTGCTCACCTTAGCAAACAAGTATTGGTAAAACATGCATTGATAAACCCAATTGTGTAACACAGCACATTATGTTTACTTAGAAGGTTTAACCAAGAACAGAGATATGATTTAACTCTAATCCCTGGGGATGCAGATAATGCAGGAGGCACCTAAGGGATTCCTGACACCAATAGCACAACTCTGAAATGCCCACATGAAGATGCCATGGTGAAGGTACCTGTACAAAGAACAAAACAAGGAGTTCAGGCTTGAAACTATTTCTATGACATAAGACATACAGCAAGCAAATGAAAAACAAAGTACATTGCAAGGAAACTGACATAAACAAAGCAACATTATCAAGGTTGGGGTTTGTCAAAAGCTATCTTATCAAGCAGCCTTTGGCTGAATATTGCAGAGTGTCAGCTCCCCAACTGTTTCTAAAAAATCTCAACTCCACACATTCTCACAACTATAGTTCATTGTCCTGTCACAGTCATGACATCACATGACATACATACACCCCGAAAAGTAGCTGTAGATGAGACTTTCCCGCAAGTCAGCTCCTTCTTCTTCACCACTGTCACCCGAACTTGCCATTTCAGGAGTCTCACCCGGTGGCAATGCAGAATCCCTCACCTCTGGCATGTACAGGATATTCCTCTGCAAGGGGATGTTATGGAGCCTGCAGCTTTCCATAGTTATCTGATACAATTTCCCAGGTGAGTAGAGAAGGGCTCCACTAGTCCAGTCAAGACAGTGAAATCTGGCTTCAGGGGTCCAATAGCCCACGCCACTGGTGTGTCCTTTCATGCACCTTATTGAAGTGGACTACCCCCTGGGGTAGTTAGATTCCTTAGCAGGGTCAATAATCAAGGACGGTCTGGATATGCAGAGTCTCCTGCTTATGCATCGGACATAAGTACAACAAACTCACTTCATGATTGTAGCATCTGACATTGGACACACAGAATCAGGACGGACTTGAATTACCAACCAGCCAGGCCCTCTCTGGGTGCATATGTGACATCAGCTGGGGTATGGTGCTGTTCTGCATTATGAAGGAATCAAGGGCTGAACCCAGAAAACTGGCACAGACATGTGAGAGGTAGATATCAGACAATCTGCATGTTGATGGAATGGAAGATTCTTTTGTTGCAATAGACTTGTTGAGTGGCCTGCGGTGGCACTAAGCCAACATGTGTGCCATCAATGACCCCCACCACATTTAGGAGGGAGGGCAAAACCATGAAGGTCAGCATTCACAATGACTGAATCCTCACGTCGAGGGAACCTGACATAGCTGTCAATGTGTTTTAACATTGCTGTGAAAAAATCCTTCAACACCAGAGTGAGCATAAGTTATGCCATACCAGCAAATAGGACCACTGTATGCTGGATGAACCCTGTGGCTAGGAAGTGTAATACTGACATGACTTGTACAATGGGTGGTATGCTGGTTGGATAATTAATAGCTGCATCAGATCTGTCCACTATTGTTTGCCAATTTAGACTGTGCAGCTGTATGACGTGGCATTCTTCCATGGTCTGAAGGTCTGGCAGTGGATGATAGACAGGAAGTTGTCGCATCCTCCTTCTCCCTGGGTACCTATATGTGAAAAGACATGATTTGTAACATTAGTCACTGTGTCCACAGCAACACACTTGATGCATGGCAACAATATCATGTGACAAAGCATTTCTGACTGGATAGACGTGACACCCAGCACACATCACAGCTGGCAACTAGACAAGGTTCACATGTGACTCCCATGGTTTTCAACACCTGTCTACAATTTGGATTTGGACGAAACTCAAACATGTGCTACACAATTGCCCCTCAAAATGTGACTGTATATTTCGACTGTCGAAAAGACCGCCGGCAGTGGTGGCCCATGCACCGCTGTCAAATGCCAACAGTGCCCTGCAACAAACTACACTGGTAGTTGAGTAGAAGAACCAACATGACAAGACAATGAATAAGGATATTTGTGATGCAACAAAACATATATTGTAGGGGTGGTGCAGTTAATAAAGAAAAATGCAGCATTTCAGGCAGCCAAAATGGCAAATGCCTGACCTACTCCACTGGACATTAGGAACCAGTAGCGGCTGTCGGTGGAAGTCATCATGGTTGGAGGCGGTTACAACTGCAGCAGATATAGCCATAGGCTAACGTTGTTGCCTGTGGTGGTAATGGCCCCATGTCTGTGTCCGCCGGCAGGGATGACCAAGTTGTACACATTCACTCGCTTGACTCCTAAAACTGCTGCCAGCAATACCTCTACTACCAGAGCTGCTGTGTGCCACCTCTGAGAGCAATCATGCCTCATCCAGCAGGTGATAGGGCCCTCAAGCTCCGAGGAGCTAGAAAGGTTTGTTGATGAGGTTCATACCCTGTATGGACAGTTCTATGGCTCACCAGAGGAGCAGGAAAGAATTTCATAGGTACAATTGATTCTGTTCAGCACCAGTCTTTCCCTCCTCACAGGCTACATTGTGTCCCTGTGTGCCAGTTAGACTTCTTGTGTGCCTGTTGTTGCAGTGGGTGTGGTACCAATGAGATGTACATGGTGCAGGTATTGGTAGCCAGTGCTATATGTTAAGTTCAGTCACATTGCATTGTGCAAGTTTTTTGGGGTCCTAGATATTCCTTCTGTTGGATGCACATAACTATATAAGGGCACTTTACTGCTATCCACTGACATCTTTTTCTTTACAATGGTTATAAGCGGTAGACAACATATATCTGCATGACAGCATGAGCTGTGAATTGAATACATCTTGCCTGAGTCATTTGAGGATCTTGTAAGCAATGTGTAAAGTACCACAGATCTTTCAACCCACATCTGGCCTTGCCAAACTGTAGTCTGTAAGGCATATACTAACTCATTCTGCCCTTCAAGTTGCCACACACACCACTTACCAAATTGCTGATGGCCATGTGGTGTACTGTCATCCATGGAAGTGATGGAAACGTTAGTGTCATATAGGTTCTATATATGTAGCTTGCAGAGACCAGGGCCTGTCAACTGGCATTCCCAGTATGGGACATAGTCCAGGCTGTGGGAGAGTCACTGTGGCTATGCAACTGTGGCACTGTGGCCACTCCTTGTAGACCTGCAATTCCTGTTGTGGGGCCAATATGAGGCTCTGGTGGTAAAACCTGCCCTGAATGCCTCAGTCCATTGACTAGATTAGGACTGGGTACTGGGGTAAATCCATGAACTAGTCCATATGTACATTTAGCATCATTGTCAATGTGTGTCTGACAGGTCCCTTACTCCCACTGCTCTGTTGTCACCATCACATATGTCTTTTTTGTCCTGTACAGACTTATTGTACTGATGAAAGTCTCACAGTGCAGATAGTGTGTTGATTCCCGGGAGGTCATGACCTTTAAGTCAATACCCTGTTCACATAGCAGAAATTGTACAAGGCATACCTTCGTATGTGTGATGCCATCTCTGTAGGATAGACACATATGTCCAAAGGAGTGTTCTATGGTACAGGCACATATTACATAACCCACCTCCTGGAGTGGCATGAGTCTGCATTTGGTGGGCCACATGTCAAACATGTGCAAGGAATAGACTTTCTGCACCCACTATGCCAGCCCCTTCATTGTGACTCAAGTGTAAGGGTGAAGTCTATACTATGGCAGATTCCTGTAGGGACTGAATGCAGTGAGTCAATCTCAGAGAGTGTGAATCTGTTTGTCCATTCAGGCCTTAGGAGTTTACCCCCAGAAGCCACATATGTGTGTAGTGTTTTATTGTGGCTCACAACACAGTACATGTTGCAGGAGCATGGGATACCTGATGTCAGAAGGCCTGCTCAGTCAATGTAGGCCCAGAGCAGAGTGGTGGGTGAGTCTGCAGCTGGATATATGTCTGTAGTCATGCCCCTGTACTTATGGGCTTGTGTCCTTTATACTTCTGGTGTGCTAATCAATTGGACATTTCTAGCTTGGTGTTTTTGATACGTGTGTGACTAAACCATTTGTTCCAAAATTTAGGATTGTAATCTCTTGATTTGTCGTTTGCATCCATGCAGGTAAAAGCCCATCAGAAGAAGGAGATATGGAGAGCCATCGCTCATAAGATGGGACCCTTGAGGTCCACAGCCGGGCCGAGCATCCACTGTCACAAGAGGTGGGAGGCCCTGAGACGCTGGGCCTGGAAGATCGTGGAGGTCCAGCTGGGTCTGTCCTCCCAATGTGGTGGGGCTTTCATTGGACCATGACCCCCGCCCTAATGTCACACATCCTGATGGTGGTGTACCCAGACTTTGATGGGCATTCTAGGGGAGCACAGAAGCCACAAGAGGGTGAGTAGAGGGATTATTCCTGCCTGTCACATTACCATGTTAATGTGTTAGGTTCTGACATCCCCCCTGACGACTAGGGATATTGTATGTGTGACACAATAGATGAGTGACTGTTTGTGTACTTCTGTCAAGTGGTGCAAACTGATGTGCCTTGCCTATTGGCCCAAGGACTTAGGACACAACTGTGTGCAATCCACAAATAATTTTCTCTCCAGGGACAACGTATTGTTGTGTATATTGTCAATCAAGTTCTGTTTGTTGCTGTAGTGGGTGTACATTCTATGCAACAGACCACTACTCCTCAGTGTTACAGGCCAAATAATAGGAAGTGATGAATCACTATCACAGCCATGTATCTGGTTGAATGAGTATATTGGCATCTGCCACCCAGAGGCTACTTGTCTTCAGGTTGTAACAAGTGCTGGTGCCTCACTACTGTCTGTAATAATAAGAAGGTCATTTAACATGTGACAAAGCATACGTGGTTCTTTGGGTGCAGCTACAAATCAATACTTTCCCTTGGTAAGTGGGAATGTCCATGGACATGATTTGTGTGCCATCACTGTTGCTAACATTCCTTGTGCCTACATGTTGGTATGTGTCCCTTTCTCTTTTAACAACATGTGGATGCTTCTGTTTCATGCATAGACTGTGCCTGTGTTCATGGGATGGTTCTTGCATTTCCTCACATATGTGTGTATGCCAACCTGTGGAATAGGACATTTGCAATGGGAGTACATCTCATGTGGTGCCACAGACAGGAGTGGGTCACCATTGATTCTTGGCTGACAAATACCCTCAGCCGTATTGCATATCATTTGGCATGTACAACTGCAGTTGCAATGAGGGACTAGACGTGTCTGACTAGATTGTTTTTGCACAATATGCATTTCCAGGCGATTGATGTGGCATCATGTAGCAAAGTGCACTGCACATATGTAACGGGCAAGTTTTTTACCTGACTGTTGGCATGCATCATGGATTGACTTGAAGTTATGTTGAAATCACATGTGGTTGGGTCAACCATTCATCCACAAACCTCCAGGTTTGCAGGACCAAAATGGAGAGAGTGATGTAGCTTCCCATTGGGCAACATGTTGATGGCCTTCTACAAGTGCTTGCAAATCTCTGTGTCTCTCCTACATACAAAGAATTAATGGCTTCTACTGATGCAATCAGAGTATGTCATTGTAAGGGGTGCTAGGCATTAATGGTGATTTCCGTGGGGCTTTCTGATTCATTGTATTGTGGACTTTAGAGGAGAAACTCCCTGACAATGTGTACAATGTCTACAGTATATATTTCCATGCCAAATGAGTGGCATAACAGAGCAACATTGGTACTACCTCCAAGACTCCACTGGGGCAATTTTCCCTCGGTAAAGTGTGCATTGTGGATATGTTTCAGTGAGACATGAGTATTTACATGTCACCTTCTCCAGGCTACTGTACTGTTGGCAGCAACATGGCATGTTCTGGGTGCATCATTTCTTACTGTTGTGTTATTGTGTATGCAATAAATACATTTCTGCATGGCCTTGTGTGGAATCTGTGGGAATGCAGTAGGCATTGGGTAACTATTGTATGGAAACGGGGAACTGAGGTATGCTGCATGAGACAAAGCATTGAAGGTGATGTGGTCTCCTACTCGTTCAATGGTTATTGTAATTGTACAACTTCACCCATGCAGTTCTAATTGTCTGAGATCCTGATTTTTCTGTGGCAGTTCATGTGACATGCATGTATATGGCAGGGTTCTGCAAAGTCAGTCCTGGAGAGCCGGGTCCATGCCAGATTTTTTGCATATCCACATTTAGAAGAATGTAGATTTCTGAAACATCTTTTTTCTAAATGTGGATATGCCAAAAATATGGCATGGACCCATCTCTCCAGGTCCGACTTTGAATAACCCTGGTATATGGTATAGTACATGTAGGGGGCACTTTGGTAGAGTTTGTTGCTATGGCCTACTTGACATCATGGTAATGTTTGCTAATCAGAGCTGTTGTTCAACTGTGATCAGGGATATGTGGTCACCCTATATCTCTTTGTATTTTCAGCATCAGGCAGGCATGCGAAGTAGACAGGGCACAGCCAAGTGAGGCCTCTGGCCACTGTACCCATGTCAAGACGCCACCGACAGAGTGGGACCAAGAGGCCCGGAGGGTGAGGGGAGTGCCATGGAGGAGACCAGATCTACATCCTCATCATCGGATTCTACCTCCAGTGGCCACTCCCTAGTGGTGGTGAACTCATTAGGACATACTCCTGTACCATCCTTGTCCACCACCCCCATTTCTATCATCACCCTCCCTGTCGCTCCCCACCCAGTTAGCCGTGCCTGCTCACCCAAGAGGGTTACAAATGCAAAAAGAACAGTTGATGGACGGGATGTTGAACAAATCAAACATTCACCCCCAGTCACAGATCTGGGTTTAATCCATCAGTTTTTTTTTCTCACCATACCATTCCAGTTTGGACCCAGCCATATGCAAATCATTCTTGACCCTTTTCCCCATGGGAACAGTCCAGCCCGAACTGGCAGACCAGGTCCTCCCTGGACCAGAAACAAGCATCCTGGGACCAGTTTCGGGGTATCACCCTTCTTCAGCCAGGCTAGCTTGAATCTGGTGGCATAGTAAGCACGGGACCCACGTCTGGGCATACCCTTCCCACTTGGGGAGAAAAATGAAAAAAGAACAGTTGATGGACGCAATGTGGAACAAATCAAACATTCACCACCAGAGGGTGGGCATTTCCTTTGCCGCAGGCACCTCCGTCTCAGCCCCTGTTACCCCTGTTGCCCTGAGTGAGGAGGCTATTGGCCTCCCGAGAAGTATCTCTGTGGGTCAGACTGTCATTGTGAATGCCATCCAGTGGTTGGCCAGCCAACTTCAGCAGACCAGTGCTTCGCGGGACTGCATTCATAGTGCCATGTCTGGCCTACAGGGATTTTTTAGGCTCTGGCCTCCTCACTAATGTGGGCCTCCTCACTGATGTGTGCCTTTTTCACAATCCAAGTCCCCCATCCTCCTTCCTATCCCAAGCACACAGACACATCCACCTGCATGAACCTCAAAACACAGAAGCAGTACACATAAACACAAACAACACAAGACATATCGCGCCAGGCAAGCACTCAACATACCCCCACACACAACATCAGTTACCACTTCCCCAGAAACCCTCACTGCCGCACCAACCCACACCCCACATCAAGCATACCCACAGATCCCACCACAACAGGCAGTGACACACCCATCACACCCACCATATCTGCAAACACCAACCCAACAGACACACAGACATGCAGCATACCCACCATACACGCAGACACCATACCAACAGACACACAGACATCCACCACACCCATCATACCTGCAGACACCACCCCAAAAGAAACACAAACATCCACTACTACCAGCATACCCATAGACACCACCCCAACAGACACACACACATCCACCACTACCATATCACCAAGCAGCTCAATCTCCCAGCCTCCCAAGAAATGCAAATGCCCACACTCACACATGCAACAGACACCACCCAAACATAAGCATACCGTACACATGCACACACCCAAGACATCAACATACAAACGCCAGACAACCAGTCTCTCAACCTCCAAACCTCTAAATCCCCAACCCCTTCTGATGACCATCACTGTGTTACAAAGGAAAGTTTACTTTTTGAACTTACCCTTTCCTCTGTTCCCTCTACTCATCATCCCAAACCCTAGAGGCCCTACCCACATCCTAACCCATCCCTTCTACATCCAACTCCTCCCTTGTAACACCTTCCCGTCTGCAAGCTCCATACCCCCCCATAAAGAAGCACCACCTTTCTCAGAAACAGTCTGCCCCTCCCAAACTCAAAACCACTCATCACAAATCTAACCCCCCCAGGATGATACCTGAGGTGCCGGCTATCCACTTGATGCCCCTTCCAGTACAGGTTCCCTGGCAGAAATAGGAGTCAAGTGTGGGCACTTTGCAATGAATATCTGCTGGACTGGCCATGGCCTTTGCTATTTTGCATTTTGTTATTAATAAACCCAGTTAGTAGTTTTTAGGTACACATTTGTCCTGCAATGCCTTTTTTTCCTTTATTTTGTTCCTGAGTAACTTGTGTTGTATGCATACAGTAGTGTGTGTTTCAGCCTGCTTGCTGGTCCATTTCCTGTTGTTTGCAATATCTGACTTTGTGGGCAGTGATTGTGTCACCCAAGACAAAGGTGTTACTCCAATCGGGGTGTCAATGCATTGTGTCATGTTTGGTATGGTACGTATTTCATCTTGTGTGGTCCAATGTCAACATGTATGGTATTGGACTAGTCCCCCTGATAAGGATTGTATATTCATTTCATGTGTGGCACCTTGAGTTTTCTTGGTCTAGATATGGAGGGTGTTCAATTGTGCTACCTTTGTTTGCATTTGACTGTGCATGTGTCCATTTTGCTGTGTGTTCCTTGGAGCTACTTGAATGTCCCATGCATCTGCTGTAGGTGTGAGTACTTACGGTAAGTTGCAACCATGTCAGCATGGATTTTGAGCACCTTTGATTAGCAGCAGGACGTGTGTGAGGGCTCCATCGTGGCACAGGACATGTAAAGATGCCTGCAGGTGAGTTGCTCCCTTTATACTCTCCTTTTCTGTCTGCTGAGACATGGCAGGAACACTGTCTCCACCAGACTGTTTGTGTTGCCTCACCATCGCAGTGGTCTGCACTGCCAGGAAGTGCCGACGGGTCTGGAGCGGTCTTTAGTCCATAAGCCCACATGAATCGTAATACACTGATCGGACTTCAAACTCATAATGAGGTCCTATGTCGTCCTCATTAAAGCATACATGGTAACTGTTCTGCAAGGCTTTGGTCTTAGCTTATTCAAGTCTATCTCATATCTTCGAACCAACTCAGATAGTTAGTCATTAACTTGTTCTGCACATCTGGTAACATCCTTACACATGACCACAATCTTATATTCTTGACAAGAATCTAAATGAGTCATTTCACAATTCTCCCTAATCATTTTGTCCAATTCTAACTTCACATTAGCCACATCCATGAAATTCTGTCTTACAGGTGACTTAATCATTCCATGACTCAACTCGGCGCTCCCACTATCACTCAAAAGAGTATTGGTATTAAAAGCTTTCACCTACTCGTCTATTTCTTTAGCACTGAGAATCCATGACACCACATGGACTTTAGACATATTCCCATCTCCTTGGGTACCGCTACTGGATTTTAAAGGTGGCTCCCATATGGGTGTACCAGAAGTTGACATGCTCTGACATGTACCTATGGAACTGCACCCTGTAAGATTGAAAGGCGAATCAGCACTCGCCACACATGGAGAACATGTGTGTGTCAGAACTGGGGGAACAAATCCTCTCATATCGGGACTTGCTGCAGCATTACCTGAAGCACCTGCTGCACTAGGAACAGCCAAATTATAAGTTGCCTTTCCTGGAAAATCAGACTTATACTTGGGGACCACAGGACTAATAGTATCTGAGACAGTAACAGTATCAGCAGTGTTTGGGATAGAAGGGTTAGCAGAAACACAAATTCCTGACCCTTCTCCCATTGGTTCATGATGTACATTCACCATAGTAACCCCCACTAAACCAGAAATTCACATTTATTGGGGCAGTAGCTAATCCAAGATTCCCACCACCATTAGTGCGATCTCCACTCGGGTCACATTATATGTTGATGGACGTTCTGACAATAATACAACTAGAAGGCTATCACCAAAATCACTGTCACTAATCTCACTCATATCATCTGTCTCCTTTAGCTTTCCATCCTTCACTTTCTTATCCTTTTTCTTCTCTCTGTTTAATGCTTCACTTGTTAAAGCTGGATTCAATCTCCTGCAATCATGTCAGTCTTCCCTTATACTTCTATTTCTCTCTAGCATGAGCAGCATGTTCCCAAGTGTTTACTGCCTCATACTGTGCAGGTTTAGAGGTGGTTTCATCTTGTATAATACTGTCCTCAAGGTTTTAAAAATTCTCAGATTAAATGTGCCATAACTTGGAAACCTCAATGCACCTTCTTTTTCTGTGATATTGTGCCATTGATAAAGCCAAATACAAGTGTAAAGCCCTACATGTAATGCCGTATAATGACCTGCGGTATCTTCTGGTGTTGCCTCTTCTCCCTCTCTACTAGGTGCAGACAAGTCTCCTCTAAACAAATATTGTATAACCTTGAAACATTTAGGCCCATATTTATACTTTTTTAGTGCCGCATTTGCATAATTTTTTGAAGCTAAAGACGAGCAAACTTGTAAAATACAATTGTATTTTGTTAGTTTGCACCGTTTTTGTGTCAAAAATGCAGCACTAAAAAAGTATAAGTATGGGCCTTAATTTTTAAATCAAATATTAACATTCATGGATAAAATTTTGTTCCAGACCAGGAAATAATTCTTTGTCAACAATTCTCATTCAACAGTGACAACCAATCACAACACGACCCCTTGTGATGTAAATAACGAATACCAGCTTGGCACTACACCAGCTTACCAGTACCAGCGTGTCACACTGTGACCTCAATCTCTCTCTTTGCAACGGTTCACTCTCCTTTAAAATCTGAACGCACACACTCTTCTGAGAATCATACATGTATAACCAAATGCAATACAATTACATTTTGGCCCTCATTACAACCCTGGCGGTAAATCCTGCTTTCTGCTGTGCAGAAGACCGCCAACATACTTCTGCGGTTGTGCAATTCCACTACAGGCATTACGACCCACATCTCGCAATCTGCCACAATACAGGCACCCACACAAGTCTGCCACACCAAAGGTCAGTGATAAACTGCCGATAACAAAACCTTCACCGTCACGCCAACAAGAATACGGCCACATTATCACGACCCACGAATCAACGCGGAGGTCTTTCAACCGTAGTAAACCATTGGCGGTACACACCGCTGCGCTGAAAATACACACACTAAAAAAACACAACCACATTGGACAATTTGAAATACACACACCTGATACACATACACCCACCACACCCACACACCCAATCCAATATAAACCACACACCCACATTACCCACAAACCCTTACAACCAAAAATTTGAAAGAAGGCCAGAGAGAGAGACTACCTAAAACAACACCAGCATCCACAGACACACAACACCATCACTTACACAACATCCACGCACCTCAAACAACACACACCAACATATCCTGTCCCACATCACAACCGACACCACCTCACACATCACCCACACCACATCATGGCACCTCAAAAGCACCCCAGGTTCTCTGAGGAGGAGCTCAGTGTCATGGTGGAGGAAATCGTCTGGGTAGAGCCACAGCTATTCAGATCACAGGTGCAGCAGACATCCATTGCTAGGAAGATGGAGCTATGGCACAGAATTGTCGACGGGTTTAACACAGTGGGACAGCATCCAAGAACATGGGATGACATCAGGAAGAGGTGGAACGACCTTCAGGGGAAGGTACGTTCAGTAGTATCCAGACACCAGATTGCTGTACAGAGGACTGGCAGTGGACCCCCACCTCCTCCCCCACAACTAACAGCATGGGAGGAGCAAGTCTTGGCGATCATGCATCCTGAGGGCCTCGTAGGAGTAGGTCGAGGACTGGACTCAGATAAGGCAAATATTTACTTCTTTATCCCCCCACCCCACCTGCATGCCATCACATACCACCACCCTTACCCTCACACCCATCACCCCAACAACCCACAGATACCCCACTAACACAACCCACACATCCCAAACCCAAGCCCTGCATGTAACACCAATGCATGGACACCAATCACCAAAGCATGTCCAGTAGAGAGACTCATGCCCCAAAATCACCAATCACACACGGGCCACAGCAATAATGCAGGAGTACAGGGTCACTCACCCATTGATTGCACAAGATGGCACACACAGATACAATAACTATGCATTTACACCCCAACAGGACCCCTACCCAATGTCACTGGACAGGAGGTGCCAGACATATCCAGTCCCGCCACAGAAGAGACCCACAGTGACGACAGCAGCTCTGCACGCCTGGATCAAGATGACCAGCCCAGCCCATCAGGGACCTCGGGACAGTCGGTTCCCCTGACACAGTCACAAACCATCACTGAACCTCTCCCCTCAGGAAACACCACCACAGCTCCCACCCAGCAGGCCCACCCCTCTGTCCCCAGGACATGTCAATCAGCAGTGTGTCCACCACTACAGGGAAAACAGGCAACCCCACTAACACAGGATGCTCAGAGACCTGGGGGCAGTGGCAGTGGGCACACGGTTCAGGGGACAGAGGCACAGGATAACAGGGAAGCTGGGAGGACTGCTGTGCGACAGGGGGAGGACAGGCCCAGGGAACCGGCACTCCACGAGGCACTCTCCAACATCATGGGAGCTTACCACCATTCCCAGGAGACCATGGGCACGGTACTGGCCAAGTTTCAGGAGACCCAGCAGCTGCAGAAGGAACACTACCTGGGGATCAGGGAGGACTTGAAGTCCATCAACACCACCCGGGTCACCATTGCAGGGGTGCTGGCAGACCTTGTCAACACCATGAGGGAAACAGTGGCACACCAACGGGCCCCTGACACTAGCCTGGACAATGAACAGCCCTCCACCTCCGGCGGGGCTAGTGGTCAGAAGGCACCGCCACAGGACCAACAGGCCACCAGCACCCCACCCCCTGCAGATGGAGAACCACCCCACAAACGGTCCCTGAGATCAAGGAACAAGACAGAGAACATTGCCAAGACCCCCCCCAGGAAATAAGACCCCCCTGAATGTCACCCTTATGTCCCACTTTGTCACCCTGTCCACCTTAAACTGCCATTGCTCCACTTCCTATGCCCCTTTGGACAATGCACCTGTGAAACAAATAGACTGGACTCTGCCATGGACATTCCTCCACCATCACCCCAGCCCATTTTACAACCCCCTCCGCTTATTTGCACAGAAATAAACACACATCAATCACAAAACAATCTGGAGTCAGTCTGTGCTTTCACAAATGTGTAATTGCAATATCTATGGAATATTGCAATGTCAATTTACTTGTTCACATACCAATGTAACACAGCTGTAGGCCAGCAGTAAGCATAGCAGAGGGCACAAAGTGGGACCCAGATCTGTGTAATGGAAAGTCAAAGTGACAAGTCACTGTCCATACACTGAGTCAAAATGACAGACTTATGCTACCTCCAACAATAGTATGAGATGTGGGAAGCAGTTACATCATCTTACCTGTGTCTCAGTGGAAGTATTGCATGATGATGTTGTTTCGGTTGTCGACATCTTCTTCTTCTGCCTCCTCTTCTTCACTGTCCACAGACTCCGCAGCTGCCACAAGACCACCATCTGGCTCATGCTCCTGCAGAAAAGGCACCTGCCATCACAAATCCAGGTTGTGCAGCATACAGCAGGCCACGATTATCTGGCACACCTTCTTCGGTGAGTAGTATAGGGAGCCACCTGTCAGAGGGAGGCACCGGAATCTGGCCTTCAGGAGGCAGAAGGTGTGCTCTATAATCCTCCTAGTTCGCCCATGTGCCTCATTGTAGTGTTCCTCTGCCCTTGTCCTGGAATTCCTCACTGGGTTGAGTAGCCATGACAGGTTGGGGTAACCAGAGTCACATGCAAATGTCGAGGGTCAACTGTTAGACACACACTAACCCTTAAGGACAACCCCATACCCAGACACCTATGTCAACTGTATTGGGACCTAGGCCCCACCTATTAGCCACACACTGTGCCTCTGGAGTTGCCCCATCACATAAGGGATGCTGCTATTTCTCAAAATGTAAGCGACATGCACAAAGTCAGGATACTTGGCATTGACATGGGAGATGTACTGGTCTGCCAAACACACCATCTGCACATTCATCGAATGGTAGCTTTTACAGTTTCTTTACACCTGTTCATTCCTGCGGGGGTACAAATGCCACATGTGTACCATCAATGGCACCAATGATGTTGAGGATATGTCCCAGGGCATAGAAGTCACCTTTCAATGTGGGCAAATCCTCCACCTGAGGGAAAACGATGTAGCTGCGCATGTGTTTCAGCAGGGCAGATAACACTCTGGACAACACATTAGAGAACATTGGCTGGGATATCCCTGATGCCATGGCCACTGTTGTTTGAAAAGACCCACTGGCCAGGAAATGGAGTAGAGACAGGACCTGCCCTAGAGGGGGGATTCCTGTGGGATGGCGGATATCTGAAATCAGGTCTGGCTCCAACTGGGAACACAGTTCCAGGATTGTTGCACGATCAAGTCTGTATGTGATTATGATGGGTCTCTCTTCCATTGTCGACAGGTCCACCAGGGGTCTGTACACCAGAGGATGCCACCATCTCATCACCTGCCCCAGCAGACGTTCCCTATGGAGGAGAAAAGCGAGCAGAGAGTCATCCAACACTGAGGTATCACAATATGTTATTTGCAGAAACGTTTGTAATTCGCAATGTGCTGGTATCTGTCTGTATTCCCAGCCTAGATAGGTGTGACACAGTTTTTATCCATCCCATAGGGCCCCATGAAATGGAGGCTGCCTGACCTGTAAGGTGGGACAAGGGGAAATTAGGTAACTGCGCTGGCGTTGTACACCGTCGCGGTCGAAGAACGCAGCGCAATTCTGCATTGGTTAACATTGGGCCCTATGGGTCCCAGGAGCCAATGATGATGTATGCCGGCGGTGATGGTACATGGAGGCTCAGCTGGGGATGGCCTCCCAACGTGGAAGGGGTGCCCGTCGCACCATGACCCACCTGATGTACTGGATCCTGGCGGTGGCCTATCCGGAGTTGGATGGGCGCTTGAGGGCATCACAGCAGCCACAAGGGGGTGAGTACACTCTCATTCAGCTGACTCTGCGTGCATCACGAGGTGTCTGGGTGGGGGAGGTGCGCAGTGGGTTTCCCTAGGCCAGGGCGAACTTGGTAGGCAAGGTCCCTTGTGAGGCAGGCTCTGTAGCATCCCAACCCCACTAGTGGTAAGAGCCATCTACACCTAGTCAGGCTTCTGGGACTTCCAGGTGTGCAGCAATTGGGCTGAGGCCTTGTACCCCATGGGCATGTGAATTCGTTGGGAACTGTTAGTGCATGGCGTAGTGCTGAGGGCTGCTCCCTGTGTGTTGTGTCCGCCAACGGTAGTGGCGTTGCATGCACTGAACATGTTTTTCTTCTGTCTTCCCCACCTTTTTGTGGTCTCCCTGTTCTTGTGTGCAATAGCATCTTCAGGCGGAGGAACAGTGACACCGGAGCAGGAGGGAGCTGCAACCCACTTGGCCCTGGAGGGTGAAGCAACGGAGTCTGAAGCCACGAGTGGGAGGGAGGGCGAGGGGAACTGCACGACGGGGACAGGAGCACACACCAGTGACAGCGACTCCTCCTCTGATGAGAGCTCCCTTGCGGTGGCGGGCACCTCTGTGCCCACCGCATCAACAGGTACAGCTGCCACCCCCCACCAGCACTGCCCTCCTGGCAGCTCCTCAGCGTGTGTCCCGTGCCCGCTCACCCAGGAGGGTGGGCATCTCCTTCGCCCCAGGCACCTCAGCCCCTGTCAGCCCTACTGTCCTCAGTGGAGAGGCTATTGACCTCCTGAGATCCCTCAGTGTTGGGCAATCTACCATTCTGAATGCCATTCAGGATGTTAAGAGGCATTTGCAACAAACAATTGCATACCTGGAGGGCATTCATTCTGGGCAGGTGACCCAACAGAGAGCATTTCAGGCTCTGGCCTCAGCACTGATGGCAGACATTGTCCCTGTGTCCAGCCTACCCCGTCCAACTTCCACTAACCCAGACCCAATCCCCTCTACCTCAGCCTATCAAATCAAATCAAATCAAATCATTAGCATTTATAAAGCGCGCTACTCACCCGTGCAGGTCTCAAGGCGCTAGGGACAAAGGGGGTGGTTATCGCTGCTCGAACAGCCAGGTCTTTAGGAGTCTCCGGAAAGCGGAGTGGTCCTGGGTGGTCCTGAGGCTGGTGGGGAGGGAGTTCCAGGTCTTGGCCGCCAGGAAGGAGAGAGATCTCCCACCCGCCGTGGAGCGTCGGATGCGAGGGACGGCGGCGAGTGCGAGGCCAGAGGAGCGGAGGGGGCGGGTGGGGAGGTAGAAGTTAAGCCGTCTGTTGAGGTATTCCGGTCCCTTGTCGTGGAGGGCTTTGTGTGCGTGGGTGAGAAGTCGGAAGGTGATCCTTTTGCTGACTGGGAGCCAATGCAGGTGTCTCAGGTGTGCGGAGATGTGGCTGTTGCGGGGTACGTCGAGGATGAGGCGGGCTGAGGCGTTTGGAATGCGTTGCAGGCGATTTTGGAGTTTGGCGGTGGTCCCAGCGTAGAGGGTGTTGCCGTAGTCCAGGCGGCTCGTGACGAGGGCGTGGGTCACGGTTTTTCTGGTGTCGGCGGGGATCCAGCGGAAGATCTTGCGGAGCATGCGGAGGGTGAGGAAGCAGGCGGAGGACACGGCGTTGACTTGCTTGGTCATGGTGAGAAGGGGGTCCAAGATGAAGCTGAGGTTGCGGGCGTGGTCTGCGGGGGTCGGTGCGGTGCTGAGGGCCGTGGGCCACCAGGAGTCGTCCCAGGCGGACGGGGTGTTGCCGAGGATGAGGACTTCAGTTTTTTCAGAGTTCAGCTTTAGGCGGCTGAGCCTCATCCAATCTGCGACGTCCTTCATACCCTCTTGTAGGTTGGTCTTGGCGCTGGCGGGGTCCTTGGTGAGGGAGAGTATAAGTTGGTTGTCGTCGGCGTAGGAGGTGATGATGATGTCGTGCTTGCGTACGATGTTAGCGAGGGGGCTCATGTAGACATTGAAGAGTGTCGGGCTGAGTGATGAGCCTTGAGGTACGCCGCAGATGATCTCAGTGGGTTCTGAGCGAAACGGAGGGAGGTAGACTCTTTGGGAGCGGTTTACGAGGAAGGAGGTGATCCAGTCCAGGGCCTGGTCTTGGATCCCGGTGGAGCGGAGGCGGGTGATTAGGGTGCGGTGACAGACGGTGTCAAAGGCAGCCGAGAGGTCGAGAAGAATGAGGGCGACTGTTTCACCGTTGTCCATCAGGGTTCTGATGTCGTCTGTGACTGAGATGAGGGCGGTTTCAGTGCTGTGGTTGGTTCGGAATCCGGTCTGTGAGGGGTCGAGCAGGTTGTTGTCTTCCAGGAAGGTGGTCAGCTGTTTGTTGACGTTCTTCTCTATTACTTTGGCTGGGAAAGGCAGAAGGGAGATGGGGCGGAAGTTTTTCAGGTCGCTCGGGTCAGCCGTAGGTTTCTTTAGTAGGGCGTTGACTTCGGCGTGTTTCCAGCATTCGGGGTAGGTAGCAGAAGAAAAAGAAGAGTTGATGACGGTCTGGAGGTGCGGGGCGATGATGTTGTCGGCTTTGTTAAAGATGAAGTGCGGGCAGGGGTCCGAAGGGGCGCCGGAGTGGATAGAGTTCATGATGGATTTGGTTTCTTCCGTGCTGATGTGGGTCCAGTTGTTGAGGGTGATGGTCGGGGATGTGGGTTCGGTGGTGTTAGGTTGGGTCTGGTGTCCGAAGCTGTTGTGGAGGTCGCTGATCTTGCGATGGAAGAAAGTGGCGAGGGATTCGCATAGATCCTGTGAGGGCGTGACGGCGTTGGCGTTGGCGCTGGGTTTGGAGAACTCCTTGACGATGCTGAAGAGTTCTCTGCTGTTGTGGCTGTTTTTGTCCAGTCTGTCGGTGAAAAAATTCCTTTTGGCAGTGCGGATCAGGTGGTGGTGTTTGCGGGTAGCGTTCTTGAGGGCGGTCATGTTGTCAGCGGTGCGGTCCTTGCGCCAGGCTTTCTCAAGTGCGCGACAAGTTTTCTTTGATTCTTTGAGGGTGTCAGAGAACCAGAGGGGTTTCTTGGTGTTGTTCTGTCGCTGCGAGCGTTTGAGGGGAGCAAGGTTGTCTGCGCAGTTGGAGATCCAGTTTGTGAGGTTGAGGGCTGCGACGTTGGGGTCGGTGGTGAGGGTGGGTTGGTTGGCGGCGAGTGCGGCGAAGAGTTGCTCTTCAGGGATCTTGTTCCACTGTCGGCGAGGGATGGGTTGAGTGCGGAGGTGGCGGGTCTCGCGTCGGAATGTGAAGTGGACGCAGCTGTGGTCGGTCCAATGAAGGGCGGAGGCGTGGCTGAAGAAGACGTGTTTGCTGGCGGAGAAGATAGGGTCGAGTGTGTGTCCGGCGATGTGGGTGGCAGTGTTCACCAGTTGTTTGAGGCCGAGGTTGGCGAGGTTGTCGAGCAGGGTGGTGGTGTTGGGGTCGTTGTTTTGTTCCAGATGGAAGTTGAGGTCGCCTAGGAGGATGTAGTCCGGTGAGGCGAGGGCGTGCGGGGAGATGAAGTGGGCGATGGTGTCGCTGAAAGGGGCGCGAGGTCCGGGAGGACGGTAGACGAGGGATCCTCTGAGGGTGGTCCTCGGGTCTGTGCGAATCTGAAAATGCCTATCCCAAGCACACCATCAGACCAGCATGCACACTCATCAACACACAAGAGTGAGCATGGCATACATAAGCACCACACATCCCACAAGCACTCACACAAGCACCATCCCCATGCGGACACAGCAACATCCACTGCCTCCACTGTGTCCCCCTCCTCCTCGTCCTCCTCCTCCCTCCCTGTCTCATCTCACCTCATGCACTACATCTTCATCCCAAGGGTAGGTCGCTCCCCCTGCCGCTGCAGCTCCTCCAAGTTCCCGAGTTCCTGTGTTCCTGAGACCCACCTAACTGTAAGTACCCCCCTCCTCCCAGCCCCTCGCCCTGCCCCGCGCCACTCACCTTCTCTCCTGCTCCTGCTTCTTTTCCTCCTCTCTGTCTCTTCCTCCTCGCTCCCCCTCTGCAATCTTCTTCTGTGTTCTTCTGTTCTTCCCTTCTGTTCTTCTGTTCTTCCCTTCTGTTCTTCTGTGTTCTTCCGGTCTTCTGTGTTCTTCTTCTCTGTTCTTCTCTGTGCTTCTGTGTTCTTCTTCTCGGTTCTTCTGTGTTCTTCTCTGTTCTTCTGTGTTCTTCTGTGTTCTTCTCTGTTCTTCTCTGTTCTTCTGCTCTTCTGTTCTTCTGTTCTTCTGTCTTCTGCTCTTCCGGTCTTCTGTTCTTCTGTCTTCTGTTCTTCTGTCTTCTGTTCTCCTGTCTTCGGCTCTTCTACCTCCTCTGTCTTCTTCCCCCGAGCCTGCCCTCCTGCTCCTTCCTCATCCCCCTCCCTCACTCGCCTCCCCCTCTCTCACCCCTAGCTAACCCGTTCGCTATCTACCTCCCTCACTCCTCCTATCTTCCTATCTCTCTAGCTCCCTATCTCACTATCTAACTCCCCCACTCTCCACCTCCTCCTACCTACCTATCTGTCTATCTATCTATTTCCCTATCTATCGACTTCTCTATCTATTTTCTCTATCTATTTCTCTATCTCTCCCCCCCTCCCGCCACCCCCTCTACTACCTATCTCCCTATCCTCTCACTCTACCTCTCTCCCTCACCCACCTCTACAACCCCCCCTCCCCTATCTTCACAACCCTACTCCTATCTCTCTCCCTAATCTCCAAACCTCCTAACACTCACCCTCCTCCACCCTAAACCCCCTCCCCCAGCTCCTCTCACTCTACCTGTCCCCCCCCCCCCTCGCGATTTCCCGCCGCGACCTCCTGCACGCCCCCGCCCCCCAGCTCCCATTCGCCCCCAGCTGACCCCTCCCCCCCCTCCTACCTCTTATGGCGGCCGCTGCGGGACAGTGGTAGCGACCCTTGACCCAAGGGTAGGTCGCTCCCCCTGCCGCTGCAGCTCCTCCAAGTTCCCGAGTTCCTGTGTTCCTGAGACCCACCTAACTGTAAGTACCCCCCTCCTCCCAGCCCCTCGCCCTGCCCCGCGCCACTCACCTTCTCTCCTGCTCCTGCTTCTTTTCCTCCTCTCTGTCTCTTCCTCCTCGCTCCCCCTCTGCAATCTTCTTCTGTGTTCTTCTGTTCTTCCCTTCTGTTCTTCTGTTCTTCCCTTCTGTTCTTCTGTGTTCTTCTGGTCTTCTGTGTTCTTCTTCTCTGTTCTTCTCTGTGCTTCTGTGTTCTTCTTCTCGGTTCTTCTGTGTTCTTCTCTGTTCTTCTGTGTTCTTCTCTGTTCTTCTGTGTTCTTCTGTGTTCTTCTCTGTTCTTCTCTGTTCTTCTGTTCTTCTGTCTTCTGCTCTTCCGGTCTTCTGTTCTTCTGTCTTCTGTTCTTCTGTCTTCTGTTCTCCTGTCTTCGGCTCTTCTACCTCCTCCGTCTTCTTCCCCCGAGCCTGCCCTCCTGCTCCTTCCTCATCCCCCTCCCTCACTCGCCTCCCCCTCTCTCACCCCTAGCTAACCCGTTCGCTATCTACCTCCCTCACTCCTCCTATCTTCCTATCTCTCTAGCTCCCTATCTCACTATCTAACTCCCCCACTCTCCACCTCCTCCTACCTACCTATCTGTCTATCTATCTATTTCCCTATCTATCGACTTCTCTATCTATTTTCTCTATCTATTTCTCTATCTCTCCCCCCCTCCCGCCACCCCCTCTACTACCTATCTCCCTATCCTCTCACTCTACCTCTCTCCCTCACCCACCTCTACAACCCCCCCTCCCCTATCTTCACAACCCTACTCCTATCTCTCTCCCTAATCTCCAAACCTCCTAACACTCACCCTCCTCCACCCTAAACCCCCTCCCCCAGCTCCTCTCACTCTACCTGTCCCCCCCCCTCCCTCGCGATTTCCCGCCGCGAGCTCCTGCACGCCCCCGCCCCCCAGCTCCCATTCGCCCCCAGCTGACCCCTCCCCCCCCCTCCTACCTCTTATGGCGGCCGCTGCGCGACAGTGGTAGCGACCCTTGACCCAAGGGTAGGTCGCTCCCCCTGCCGCTGCAGCTCCTCCAAGTTCCCGAGTTCCTGTGTTCCTGAGACCCACCTAACTGTAAGTAACCCCCTCCTCCCAGCCCCTCGCCCTGCCCCGCGCCACTCACCTTCTCTCCTGCTCCTGCTTCTTTTCCTCCTCTCTGTCTCTTCCTCCTCGCTCCCCCTCTGCAATCTTCTTCTGTGTTCTTCTGTTCTTCCCTTCTGTTCTTCTGTTCTTCCCTTCTGTTCTTCTGTGTTCTTCCGGTCTTCTGTGTTCTTCTTCTCTGTTCTTCTCTGTGCTTCTGTGTTCTTCTTCTCGGTTCTTCTGTGTTCTTCTCTGTTCTTCTGTGTTCTTCTCTGTTCTTCTGTGTTCTTCTGTGTTCTTCTCTGTTCTTCTCTGTTCTTCTGTTCTTCTGTCTTCTGCTCTTCCGGTCTTCTGTTCTTCTGTCTTCTGTTCTCCTGTCTTCGGCTCTTCTACCTCCTCCGTCTTCTTCCCCCGAGCCTGCCCTCCTGCTCCTTCCTCATCCCCCTCCCTCACTCGCCTCCCCCTCTCTCACCCCTAGCTAACCCGTTCGCTATCTACCTCCCTCACTCCTCCTATCTTCCTATCTCTCTAGCTCCCTATCTCACTATCTAACTCCCCCACTCTCCACCTCCTCCTACCTACCTATCTGTCTATCTATCTATTTCCCTATCTATCGACTTCTCTATCTATTTTCTCTATCTATTTCTCTATCTCTCCCCCCCTCCCGACACCCCCTCTACTACCTATCTCCCTATCCTCTCACTCTACCTCTCTCCCTCACCCACCTCTACAACCCCCCCTCCCCTATCTTCACAACCCTACTCCTATCTCTCTCCCTAATCTCCAAACCTCCTAACACTCACCCTCCTCCACCCTAAACCCCCTCCCCCAGCTCCTCTCACTCTACCTGTCCCCCCCCCCTCCCTCGCGATTTCCCGCCGCGACCTACTGCATGCCCCCGCCCCCCAGCTCCCATTCGCCCCCAGCTGACCCCTCCCCCCCCTCCTACCTCTTATGGCGGCCGCTGCGGGACAGTGGTAGCGACCCTTGACCCAAGGGTAGGTCGCTCCCCCTGCCGCTGCAGCTCCTCCAAGTTCCCGAGTTCCTGTGTTCCTGAGACCCACCTAACTGTAAGTACCCCCCTCCTCCCAGCCCCTCGCCCTGCCCCGCGCCACTCACCTTCTCTCCTGCTCCTGCTTCTTTTCCTCCTCTCTGTCTCTTCCTCCTCGCTCCCCCTCTGCAATCTTCTTCTGTGTTCTTCTGTTCTTCCCTTCTGTTCTTCTGTTCTTCCCTTCTGTTCTTCTGTGTTCTTCCGGTCTTCTGTGTTCTTCTTCTCTGTTCTTCTCTGTGCTTCTGTCTTCTTCTTCTCGGTTCTTCTGTGTTCTTCTCTGTTCTTCTGTGTTCTTCTCTGTTCTTCTGTGTTCTTCTGTGTTCTTCTCTGTTCTTCTCTGTTCTTCTGTTCTTCTGTCTTCTGCTCTTCCGGTCTTCTGTTCTTCTGTCTTCTGTTCTCCTGTCTTCGGCTCTTCTACCTCCTCCGTCTTCTTCCCCCGAGCCTGCCCTCCTGCTCCTTCCTCATCCCCCTCCCTCACTCGCCTCCCCCTCTCTCACCCCTAGCTAACCCGTTCGCTATCTACCTCCCTCACTCCTCCTATCTTCCTATCTCTCTAGCTCCCTATCTCACTATCTAACTCCCCCACTCTCCACCTCCTCCTACCTACCTATCTGTCTATCTATCTATTTCCCTATCTATCGACTTCTCTATCTATTTTCTCTATCTATTTCTCTATCTCTCCCCCCTCCCGCCACCCCCTC
Organism: Pleurodeles waltl; assembly: GCF_031143425.1. Lineage (NCBI taxonomy): Eukaryota > Metazoa > Chordata > Amphibia > Caudata > Salamandridae > Pleurodeles > Pleurodeles waltl. Next base: position 924,106,016 of record NC_090444.1, read on the forward strand.
TACTACCTATCTCCCTATCCTCTCACTCTACCTCTCTCCCTCACCCACCTCTACAACCCCCCCTCCCCTATCTTCACAACCCTACTCCTATCTCTCTCCCTAATCTCCAAACCTCCTAACACTCACCCTCCTCCACCCTAAACCCCCTCCCCCAGCTCCTCTCACTCTACCTGTCCCCCCCCCCTCCCTCGCGATTTCCCTCCGCGACCTCCTGCACGCCCCCGCCCCCCAGCTCCCATTCGCCCCCAGCTGACCCCTCCCCCCCCCTCCTACCTCTTATGGCGGCCGCTGCGCGACTGCGCAGCGGGCGCGCGCAGCGGGCATGCCGCTGGCGCGCCAGAGGCGCGCCAGAGGCAAGCCCGTCTGCGCCCGTCCGCGCCTGGCCCGCGCCCAGCGCCACGACCCCTGGTCCCCAGCTCCCCCAAGCCCCGCTGATCCGCTACGACCCCACCACCCTCCACGCCCTCAACCCAGGGCGCTCCAAAACCTGCTTCCTAGCTCACCCCAAACGCACCCATGGACCCTTCGCCTGCAACTCCTGCAAACGCATCTTCCACCACGCAACTACCACGACCACAAGCCCACGCGCCATCAACCACCTCAAGTGCATCCTGGTCAACGCTCGTTCCGTCCACAAGCACGCCGTTGAACTTTGGGACCTCCTGGACTCCACAGCCCCGGACGTCGCCTTCATCACGGAGACATGGATGAACGCCTCCTCTGCTCCAGACATCGCTACCCGCCATCCCCGAAGGCTACAAGATCTCCAGAAAAGACCGCACCAACCAAGTAGGAGGAGGTGTCGCCATCATCTTCAAAGACTCCATCAGCGTCACCACCTCCACCGAAGACCCCCCCCTCGCCGCTGAACACCTGCATTTTCAGATTCGCACCGACCCAAGGACCACCCTCAGAGGATCCCTCGTCTACCGTCCTCCCGGACCTCGCGCCTCTTTCAGCGACGCCATCGCCGACTTCATCTCCCCGCACGCCCTCGCCTCACCGGACTACATCCTCCTAGGCGACCTCAACTTCCATCTGGAACAAAACAACGACCCCAACACCACCACCCTGCTCGACAACCTCGCCAACCTCGGCCTCAAACAACTGGTGAACACCGCCACCCACATCGCCGGACACACGCTCGACCCTATCTTCTCCGCCAGCAAACACGTCTTCTTCAGCCACACCTCTGCCCTACACTGGACCGACCACAGCTGCGTCCACTTCACATTCCGACGCGAGACCTCCCACCTCCGCACTCAACCCATCCCTCGTCGACAGTGGAACAAGATCCCTGAAGAGCAACTCTTCTCCGCTCTCGCCGCCAACCAACCCACCCTCACCACCGACCCCAACGACGCAGCTCTCAACCTCACAAACTGGATCTCCAACTGCGCTGACAACCTTGCTCCCCTCAAACGCACGCATCGACAGACCAACACCAAAAAACCTCTCTGGTTCTCTGACACCCTCAAAGAATCAAAGAAAATTTGTCGCGCCCTTGAGAAGGCCTGGCGCAAGGACCACACCGCTGACAACATGACCGCCCTCAAGAACGCTACACGCGAACACCACCACCTGATCCGCACTGCCAAAAGGAACTTTTTCACCGACAGACTAGACAAAAACAGCCACAACAGTAGAGAACTCTTCAGCATCGTCAAAGAGTTCTCCAACCCCAGCGCCAGCGCCAACGCCGTCACGCCCTCACAGGATTTGTGCGAATCCCTCCCCACTTTCTTCCATCGCAAGATCAGCGACCTCCACGACAGCTTCGGACACCAGACCCAACCATACACCACTGAACCCGCTTCCCCGGACATCACCCTCAACAACTGGACCCACATCAACACGGAAGAAACCAAATCCATCATGAACTCTATCCACTCCGGCGCCCCTTCGGACCCCTGCCCGCACTTCATCTTTAACAAAGCCGACGACATCATCGCCCCGCACCTCCAGACCGTCATCAACTCTTCTTTTTCTTCTGCTACCTTCCCCGAATGCTGGAAGCACGCTGAAGTCAACGCCCTACTAAAGAAACCTACGGCTGACCCAAGCGACCTGAAAAACTTCCGCCCCATCTCTCTTCTACCTTTCCCAGCCAAGGTAATAGAAAAGACCGTCAACAAACAGCTGACCACCTTCCTGGAAGACAACAACCTGCTCGACCCTTCACAAACCGGATTCCGAACCAACCACAGCACGGAAACCGCCCTCATCTCAGTCACAGACGACATCAGAACCCTGATGGACAATGGTGAAACAGTCGCCCTCATTCTCCTCGACCTCTCGGCTGCCTTTGACACCGTCTGTCACCGCACCCTAATCACCCGCCTACGCTCCACCGGGATCCAAGGCCAGGCCCTGGACTGGATCGCCTCCTTCCTCGCTAACCGCTCCCAAAGAGTTTACCTCCCTCCGTTTCGCTCAGAACCCACCAAGATCATCTGCGGCGTACCTCAAGGCTCATCGCTCAGCCCGACACTCTTCAATGTCTACATGAGCCCCCTCGCTGACATCGTACGCAAGCACGACATCATCATCACCTCCTACGCCGACGACACCCAACTTGTACTCTCCCTCACCAAGGACCCCGCCAGCGCCAAGACCAACCTACAAGAGGGTATGAAGGACGTCGCAGATTGGATGAGGCTCAGCCGCCTAAAGCTGAACTCTGAAAAAACGGAAGTCCTCATCCTCGGCAACACCCCGTCCGCCTGGGACGACTCCTGGTGGCCCACGGCCCTCGGCACCGCACCGACCCCCGCAGACCACGCCCGCAACCTCGGCTTCATCTTGGACCCTCTTCTCACCATGACCAAGCAAGTCAACGCCGTGTCCTCCGCCTGCTTCCTCACTCTCCGCATGCTCCGCAAGATCTTCCGCTGGATCCCCGCCGACACCAGAAAAACCGTGACCCACGCCCTTGTCACGAGTCGCCTGGACTACGGCAACACCCTCTACGCCGGGACCACCGCCAAACTCCAAAACCGCCTGCAACGCATCCAAAACGCCTCGGCCCGCCTCATCCTCGACGTACCCCGCAACAGCCACATCTCCGCACACCTGAGACACCTGCATTGGCTCCCAGTCAGCAAAAGGATCACCTTCCGTCTTCTCACCCACGCACACAAAGCCCTCCACAACAAGGGACCGGAATACCTCAACAGACGCCTCAGCTTCTACGTCCCCACCCGCCCCCTCCGCTCCGCTGGCCTCGCACTTGCTGCCGTCCCTCGCACCCGCCGCTCCACGGCGGGTGGGAGATCTTTCTCCTTCCTGGCGGCCAAGACCTGGAACTCCCTCCCCACCAGCCTCAGGACCACCCAGGACCACTCCGCTTTCCGGAGACTCCTAAAGACTTGGCTGTTCGAGCAGCGATAACCCCCCCTTTCCCCCCTAGCGCCTTGAGACCCGCACGGGTGAGTAGCGCGCTTTATAAATGTTAATGATTTGATTTGATCCACTGCCTCCATCACCAGCACGCCCATCACCAAGCACCGCTCATGTTCAATCACCACCCCAACTACCATGAACACATCCCCTGTGTCCTCTCCCAGTGTGTCTGTGAGCCCTCCTCCCAATGTACACAAATGCAGGCACATACCCACCCAACAGCCATCCACCTCACAATAGCCTCTGGCCCATGCACCTTCATCCAAATTCAGCAAACAAACACCTCCTACAACCACTACCTCTTCCTCCACTCCCAAACCCAGTCCATCTTCCCGTCCCAGTGTGTCTAAAAAGCTTTTCCTGGCAAACCTTGACATCTTCCCTTCACCTCCCCCCATCCTTCCCCTAGGGCCATGCTTTCCAGGTCCCAGCCCAACACCTCAGCCACCAAATCCCCAGGCACAGTGGTGCCAGCAACTGCATGGTCATCGAGTGCGCCACTCATTAGGGCTGCCAGTGTGCCACGTAGCGAGGGCAAGGACATTCCGCCACCTGCCAAGGTGAAGAAGGTGCCCACATCCCGGAGGGAGAAGCTGCACCTACCAGCCACCAAGTGCTCCGCAAAAACAAAAGGGGATAGTGGCAAGACACCTGCGGCAGCATCAAAGGTGGGGAAGGGACAAAAGCAGAAGAGCAGGTCAGGACATGGCACAGTGGCACCGACTGAGGGACCAGTGTTACCCCTTCTGTCCACAACAACACCAACCTGTATGGCGGCGAACACCGCAAGCTGCCCTGCCACCAGCACCGCCACCTGCACAGCCACCGGCACGTCTGTAGCCCCAGCAACAGTCCCCAACATCTTCCCCAGTGGGCAACCATCCGAGGCTGCAGGAGACGTCCTGCTGTGTCCCTCAGCAGGTGCTGACCCATGCACCACTGCCAGCCCCAAATATTCAGGACACCCTGAATGAAAGCAATACAGACTAAAGCCCACCAGATCAAGAAACAATGAGCTCCCTCACACCCTATCTTGTGGTTCCTGAATAGAAATAGCTGTAATGAAGGAAATGCCTTTTGTTCTGCTTCACCTGTGGGGGTTCTGAGGGCTGATTGCAGAGGCCCCCTAACTTTTTGCCCCCATTTTACACTTTTTGCTGGTGTTTTCCTGACTCTGATTGTGCCCTGGGTACTGCTAACCAGTCCTAGGGCCTGTGCTCTGTGTAAAATCAGTATGCAAATTAGGCTAATTATAATTGGCTAAGTCAACCTACCTATAAGTCCCTAGCATATGGTAGGACATGTAGGTTTAGGGACCCCAGCATAGGTAGTGCACCCATAGGTGCACTGCTGGGGTGCCCAGTGTCATTTTAAAGGCAGACCTGCCTTGCTCGCTGCTTTTAAATTAAAGTTATATGCAAATTCGACTTTGGAATTAAAAGTGGTTCCAAAGTCTTAAACTACCTTATTTTTACATATAAGTCACCCCTAAGGTGTGCCCTATGTACCCCTAGGGCTGGGTGCCATGTAACTATAAGCAGGGACCTTATAAAAATAGTTTTATAAGCCCTGGTGAGGTAAAACAGCCAAATGTGTTTTTCCCTCATTGTAGTGAATGGCCTCCATAGGCTAGAATGGGGAGACTGTATTTTGATTTTAAAAGTCCCCTTAAGTAACAGATACCAGAAGTTTGGTATCAAATGAATTGTAATAATAAATCCCACAACTTCCAGTTGTGGGATTTAATATAACTTGCTCAGGTAAAGAGTTTTAAACTTTACCTGAAAAGTTGCCAACTTCAGCCCTGCAGTGTTTTTGCTGCTGTGCTCTGATTGGCCAGCCTCTGGCAGCCTGGCCAGGCTTGATGAGGTGTGAAGTGCCCTGGCTTCACACAAAGAGATGTGCCTGTGGGAGGAGATCTCCCCTCAGCAGATGGTGAGGTAGGAAGGGGGAGGGCTGCCAAACTGGTCTTCAAAGGTAGAGAATGACATTTGGAGCAACCTAGCAACACCCCCACATCTTGCAAACCCAGACAGTTAGGTGCCCCCTTAATTAGATTAGGAGAGGACAGGAGAGGGGTGTGTATAGGATTTTTAGCCACACCAGTGGGTGGGCTCAGCCAGATGTAACCTCCAAAAATCACTTTCAGCCATGATGGATTTTTGAAGAATGTTGCTCCCTGGGATAGATTTTTGACACACTTCCCAGGAAGTGGTCATCACAGGGGGGAGGACCCTGCCCCTGATTGGAGAACCAGAACCCCCCTGTCTTTCACCCAGGAGCAGGGATAAAACTAGCAGACCTGCACCCGCACCTCAGATCCCTATTTGATTCCAACAAGGAAGAACTACATGAGAAGAAGGACTGCCCTGCTGGACCCCTGACCTGCACCTGGACACTGCACTCTGGAGGACTGCACCAGCTGCACACTTGGGCTTCACCACTAAAAGGACTTTACCTGTCTTCTACTGCTTCAAGCAGGGACTCCCTGTTTGCTACAGGTACAAAGGAGCTGCCCAGAGTCCCCTGCATCAAGTCCTGCAAGCAGAGCCCAGCTGACCAGCGGCCATTTGAGGATTTTGACCAGGTGCATTCTGGGAATTGTAGTCCCAACTTCCAAAGAGCAACTCAGAGCTTCTGGAACCTTGGATCAAGTTGTGGACACTTCAAGGACACAAAAAGGACCTCTTAAAGAAGTTCCAGAAGTTTGGAGACGTTTGGAGCAACTCCATAAGTTGAAGAGGTGCATTGTGGGAGTTGTAGTCCCAGACCTCAAGAGGCACACCAAAGCCTCTGAACCCTTGGCTGGTGCTGTGGACCACTTTCCTGAATCAAACTCTTCTGAAAGTAAGTGTGACAGTGTTACCTCATGGGTGGCCTGAACTCTGGGCTTTGCTCCTTTCCAGTGTAACCTTTTTTAACCCTTTGAGCGCTAGTTGCTTCTATGCGCTAGAAAGCAAAATTCATATCTCCGGTTCCCCTTATCTGATTTTATTTGTTTTAGTGTCATTTTAAAGATAAAAATATTTCCTATTTGTATAAGTTGATTTTGGATTTTTAAATTGTTTCCTGTGGTTTATTTAATTACTGTTTTGTGATATTTGAATGCTTTACACTCTGTCTCCTAAGTTAAGCCTTGTCGCTTGTTGCCAAGCTACCAAGGGTTGAGCTGGGTTTAATTTACTGAGACCTAACTGGACCTAAGTGGAGGTTAGTGGCCTTTTGCTATGTGTAGGTACTTACCTGCCCTTGCCAATAACTCATTTTCCAGCAGGGATGCTGAAGGCAATCTTTAACTTCAAATGTGCAGCACAAAGAAAGAGTAGATGAAAAATAGCATATATATGGGGGGGGGGGGTCACATTGGCCCACAGAGCAATTTGCAACAATGATTGTTTAATCCTATCAGTCAGTGTTGGGCCATTTTTGTGATGGCTTGTGGGCTGGTTTTATGGTGTGGTATTCTGATTTTGTAACTCTGTTTGAACTGATGTTCTGAACATTTGTATATAATGACTAGTATGCAGTAGCAGGCAGTTGTATTGTACAATATCAGGTGTAATAACTTTATTAAACATATCCCACTTGGTGTAGATTTTTTTACTATTAGCTCCAAGAGGGCATAGGGGGAATATTTGTAGCCCATGTTTAGTACACAATAATATTTATCAGGTCTCACTCATACAATTACATTTTGGTATTACACCTTTGTAGGCAGCACTGTGTCTCGTTTGTGGCATAGCAGGAACTTCATCATATCACATTGGGTGTGCTGTGGCATGCTGTGAGGTCTTAGTTTGAAAATAAATGAAAAGCCACCAACACCAATGTGGCTACTGCACACATAATTTTCTCATGTTTCACGCTCTCCAAATCTGTCATGCCTATAGTCACACATGCATTGAATGGACAATTGCTAAATATCACCTGTTAGAAATTGGGTTTCTATTTGGCAGAGGTGTACATCCTGTCCAAGTAAGGACCACAATTGGTGGAGAAGACGGCAAATTATGACCATGGGGGTATTTTCAACAGAAAACAGCCAAACCACTGCCTGCACTGCCAGTGCGGTCAGGCTGCCATGCTCGACGGTAGCCACCTGCAAGCCAACGGAGACTATGTTCTCATTGGACATATTATGAGGCTGCACACCGCCAAAGTTTCTGCTGTGGTGGCACCACCTGGCGGAAACTAACTATATAAAAAGAGACACTCACCTTCAGGAAGCCATACCTGTCTGGAGCCACCATGGAACCAGAACTGCATGTCTTTGCGTGCCTCCTGCTCACCCAACAACTTTGGAATCAGCGACAACAATGACAACAGCAACCGTGAGTACACACACTTACCTGCCACTGCTGTAAAATGTCAAAGTACCTACGTGCACACAACATACCAATTGGGAAAAGGAGGCAAGGGCGACACACGTGTCCTCACACCGGCATGCACACTCACACACAGCCACATACCCACATGCATATACATATTACCCACACTATGGCCCACACACACACATGGCTGAAACACACACCAACCTACAGATACACAGCACTGGCACAGTCACACACAATACACAACACCACCAAAGGACACAACTACAGCACAATCGCAACACCACCAAAGCATTGTCAGGCACTCACAATACACACCACCCCTTGACAAATCATACATACAATACAACATAACAACACTAGAGAATGAAAACACACAATCACACATCCAAACAACGAGGCATACGCCATACCCCGTAAACACACATCACAATGGATCTGACATACCAATCTCCACAAACACTCACACACATAGTACAAACACACAAAGGCACACAACACTGCAAAAAACACATGTCAACACAAACACCACACAATACCAACACAACAACATGTCCCCAACATACACATGCCCATCACTCAATACACACATATCACTGGGGGACAAACGCAATGCTCACAACCACACATGTTGCCCAGACACAACTGGTAGCACAACCACCACTTACACAAACATACTCACACACAAACAAAATCAGCCAAGGCCAAAACTGCCCTAAGAAAATAAAAGCAGGACAAAGATGTAACCTTGAACCAACAAACGGTTGGCCGTGATATATATAAATAGTAAAATATAGATCCATGAGTAAGGCTGTTGCCGAAACGCGTTGGATTTTGTGCTGAAATAAATTGAATTCTCATATTGGAGGTGTCCTGGTTCTCCTGATATTTGAAGGAGTGTCTAAGGTTATATTAGGGTCTCTCGGAACCCATCCAGGACCGCTGTGTGGAGCACCTGCATTCCGGGACTTGGTTTTGAAATATATATATATGTATACACACTATTATATACAAAGGTGAAGGCCACAGGCCAGTCCAAATCACATATATGCAACTTGCACATATGGCACTTGTATATGCCCCTTAACATGACTCCTGACCGCTAACCTCCACAGGTAGGGGCCTCAAGGAGTCGGCAGGCACCTCAGGGATTAGTAGGGGTTCATTGTTTGGGCTTAGGGTTGAGAGGGGGATCTTTGGGCTTGTGTTTGGGAGGGGGGCTTAGGTCGAGGCATAGGTGAGGGTTGGGAACTCTTGGGAAGGTCAGACTTCTTGGTGGGGGAGGGGCATGGGTACTTGCAGAGGGGGCAGGGGCGGTGGTGGAGGTGGAAGGGCTGGGCTTGGGGAGGGACACAGAGTGTTTTGGGGTCACATGGGGTGGAAGAGGAGTAGGGAAAAGGTTCAACTCCAAGAGGAAAACTTTCTTTGACACACGGGGACCTTCATGGGAAAAGGGTTTGAGTGTGGAGGGAGAAGGACTGTTGTCTGAGGTGTTTTGCTAGATGTCTTAGGTGCATGTGCGTGCAAGGTATGCTTGTGGGTGCTGGGTGTCTATTAGGTGGGTGAGTGGGGGCATTTATGTGTCTTAGGAGGAGGGGGTGGAGGTGTTGGGAGATGCCATGGTAGATCGGTGACTGTCTGTTGGGGTGGTAACTGTGGGCATGGTGGATGTGTTGCATGTAGGCATGTCTGTGGTTGTGGTGCCTGCAGATGTAGTGACTGGGGTGGATATTTGAGGGTCTGCTATTGTGCTGATCGTGGGTAGGATTGGTGGTGTGGCTGTATCGGTGAATGTTGGTGTGGTGACTGCAGGTGTGTCAGGTTTTGAGTATGTGATGCTGGGGGTGGTGGAGTTGTCAGGGCAGGCAGTGTCTGTTGATGTGTCTGCAGGTGTAGGTTTCTTGTGTGCATGCCTGTGGTCAGTCTTGTTTGGCTTGTGTTAGTCAGTTCTACCCTTAGATGTTGAGGTGAATGCATGCCTGTCGGGGAAGAGGGGATTGGGTAAGGGAATAGGAAGGTTGGAGGGGGGTGGAAGACAAAGGGTGACTGGCTGCCGTCACTGTGAAGGCCAGAGCCAGAACTGATATCTGTAGGCCAGCCGGTGAACCATGAATGCCCTCCAGGATTGCATTACTCTGTTGTATCTGAGTTGCCAGTTCCTGGATGGCATTCAATATGGTCGACTAACCAACAGAGATCGACCTCAGGAGGTCAATAGCCTCCTCACTGAGGACAGCAGGGTTGACAGACGCAGGGGCAGAGGTGCCTGTGGCAAAGGAGACGCCCACCCTCTTGGGTGAGCAGGCACGAACAAGTGGGTAGGGAGCTACAGGGAGGTCGGTGGTAGAAAGGGGGGAGGTGGACAGAGATGGTGCTTAGGTGGTTCCAGGTGGTTCCACTAACGCCAGGGAGTGTCCACTGGAGGAGGATTCCGGAGGTGAAGAACTGGATCTAGTCTCCCTCGTGGTGCCCGCCTCACCACTTGGGCCTCTGGGTCCCTCACTGTCAGTGGTATCAGCACTCCGGGTCCCATGGGCGACATAATCCCCACTCCCCTGTGCCCCATCTTCTTCACCTGCCATTGCTTATGCACACAAACAGAGAGAGAGGGAGAGATAGAGGGGGAGGGAGAGGGCCATCACATTCTTCACATACACACTTTACAACACGCACAACTGTAGGTATACATCTCCTGTCTAGAAAATCCTGTATTAAAACCCACAGATCCTACATCATGTCAAAAATTGTTACTTCTATTTGTCATCTCTCTCACTGACACCATAATCCATGTAAGGTAACACGACTGGAGCATCCCATGAAATCACCTGTAAATCTGTGTCTTCATGCTCATCATACCCTGGCTAAGGCTGATATTTCGTCCTAATCCAGGTTATAATTCCACATAATGTTATCACCTTTAGGACATGCAGTTGACTGATAACACCATATCATGCATATTCTGAATCTACACCTGAACAATCCATGTCCATAAGTCATGTGTCATGCAAGTAAAGACAACTCTATTCACAAACGACACAGCATCTGCCATTCCAATCACATACCTAGCTGATCCCTCTGTACATATATGACACAATGACAACAATGTCTGATGAAGAACCAACATGTGGCACTCCCATTCAGGTGCCATCACATTTTCACATTCCATGTCTGGTGAACAGCTATGTCATTACATGTACTAAATCTTACAGGAATAGCTGCAGTCACTATTCACAGATATCCCATATCACACAATAAATTCATGTACAGTTACAGTGGCCTACCTAGCACACATAAGCCATCCACTGACAATCACAGAGAACATAGGCCCTCATTATGACCTTGGCGGTAAATACCGAATACCGCCGTGCTGACTGCCACCAGCATACCGCAGCGGAGGTGGACATCCGCCGCCACTATATGGCACATACATACAAAATTGACATAAAACATCCAAAACCACAAATCTGCCAGACTCACTGATCGTGATAAACTGTCAGTACTACCACCCATACCGTTACACCACCAATACTAAGCCCTCAAATTAATGAGAAACCAATCACCACAACGGACATTCAACTATGGTAAACCATTGGCAGTGTACACCGCCACGGCGGATAAGCCCACCCAAAGACAAGACAACATTTGCCAGAACAAAAAACCCACACCTGATACAATTACACACATCCCACACACCCACCAACAGCACTATAAAGCACACACCCACATCACCCACAATCCTTTGCTAACACAAAGAGACCGCAATACCTAGCCACGCAAATCACAGAGACAACTTCACACACATAAAACAATCACCCATTTATCCGTCACACACCACACACCCCACCCCATTACTCAACACCCTCTGCTCAAAACACATGCCACCAACAACCACTTCCCCGCAAATGCACCCCCGTTTCACTGATGAGGAGTTGGGGGTCATGGTTGAGGAAATAGTCAGGGTAGAGCCACAGCTATTTGGAGCACAGATCCAGCAGATATCCGTTGCCAGGAAGATGGAGCTATGGTAGAGGATCGTGGACAGGGTAAATGCCATGGGACAGCATCCACAAACAAGGGACGACATCAGGAAGAGTAGGAACGACCACCATGGGAAGATGCGTTCCATAGCAACAAGGCACCAGCTCGCCATCCAGAGGAGTGGCAGTAGACCCCCACCTCCTCCCCAACAGCTAACAGCATGGGAGGAGCACGTCTTGGCAATACTGCATCCTGAGGGACTCATTGGAGTTGCCAGAGGTCTCACACTGGTGAGTCAATATTTACTACCTATCACCCCTATACCTGCATGCCACCACCACCCCCCACCCTGACACCCATCACTCCACTCCATCCCACACAATGCACCACCACAATTAACAAACGTAAATGCCAAGCCCTGCATGCCATACCCACTGCATGCACATCCCTTCCAGCCCTGCATGTACACCCACCACCAATGCATGCACAGCATGGAGAACTAACAATCCCACAATACATCACCATACACAAACAAAGGTGGTAGGGCAACAGCAACAATATAGGGGAAACTAACGATGCAGAATATGTAACAGACATGTAACATAATACACCACTTACATCCCCACAGGTGCCCCAGCCAATCTCAGCAGCGAGGAGGAACCACAGCTATCCAGTCCCCCACCAGAAGATGCCCCCAGTGATGACAGCAACTCTGGAGTTCTGGATCTGGATGAACTCCCTGGCCTATCAGGGACCACTGGTCAGTCGGCTACCCCAGCCTACACCCAGTCCATCACAGCCTCCCCCCTCAGTATCCAACACCTCAGCAGCCACCCAACGTCCCCAGACCTCTGTCCCAAGGACACGTCAATCAGCAGTTTGCTCACCTGTACAGGGACCCCAGTCCACACCTCACAGGCAAGACAATGAGGGTCCTGGGGTCAGTGGCAGTGGGCACACCATTCAGAGGACACAGGCACAGGAGGCCAGGGACAGTCGGAGGACAGCCGTGCACCAGGATTGGACAAGCCAAGGGAAACAACTTTCCAGGAGACACTCACTAATGTCCTGGGGGCTTACCAACAATCCCAGGACAAGATGGATCAGGTGATAGACATCATGCAGGAGAACCAGCTCCTGCAGGAGGAACACCACCAGGAGATCAAGAAAGAATTGCAGGCCCTGAACACCACCATGGTCTCCATTGCAGGGGTGCTGGGTGATATGGCTACCACCACGAGGGACTACGCATCACACCAGTGGGCCCCTTCAACTAGCCAGTCAACTGACCAGCCCTCCACATCTGCTGCAGCTAGTGGAAAGGAGGCCCTGCCACAGGACCCACATCCCACCAGCACCCTTTGAACTGCCATTGCTCTCCTTCCTATGGCCCCTTGGACACTGGACCTGTGATACAAACAGACTGGACCACTACCCTGGACTATTCCCAATCATCACCCCCCTCTGTTGCACTTCCCATTTTAGAACAATTTTCAATTAAAAGCCCTTGGACACAACTTGAGTAACAGTGCTTTATCTATAGGTAATGTACAATGTAATGAACTGCATGATCCTGTGTAAATGTCCATTAAAATGTTGATCCATCCAACAAATATGTCTCAGCAGTCTGTTCACATCACAGCAGTACACTGATGGTTCAACACCAACATCTGCAATAAGGGAAGGCATAGGCGACAGTCAGGTGGGGAGCAAAGGGAATCACTGGCATTATGCTGCAGTCACACAGTACAACATTAAAAGGTAGAAATGTTTAGTTCAACAGTCTTACCTGAGTGTCATTGGAAGTACTGCTGGATCAAATGTGACCTGTTGTTCTCACCCTCCTCCTCTTCCTCCTCTTCATTGTCCTCAGTGTCCACTGCTGCCACTGCTGCATTGTCAGCCCTCTCCTCCTGCAGATAGGGTACATACCTTCTGAGGGCCAAATTGTACACAACATGCAACACACAACAATGATTCTGCAGACCTTCTCAGGGAGTAGCATAGAGATCCACCTGTCACATGGAGGCACCTGAACCTAGCCTTCAGGAGTCGAAGGTCCTTTCTACAATCCTCCTGGTACGCCCATGAGCATCATTTTACCTATTAATCAGCCCCTATTCTTGGATTCCTAGCAGGGGTCATAAGCCATGACAGGTTTGAGTAGCCAGAATTACCTGCAAGAATTAAGGGACACAAATTAGCCCTGCACAATGGCATGGGCTATGACTCCTGAAGGCATACACTCACAAACATTGGGTGGGGTCACAGGCTCACCTATTAGCCCCACTCTGTGCCTCTGTAGTTGTGCCATCAGCTGTGGGACACTGCTATCCCTTAGGACAAAGGCATCATGCACCAACCCTGGATACTTTGCAGTGACGTGGGAGATGTACTGGTCAGCCAGGCACACCAACTGGATATTGAGTGAGTGGAAACTCTTCCGATTCCTGTACACTTGTTCATTGGCCATGGGGGGGGAAACTAAGGCAATATGTGTCCCAATAACATGAGGCATATGTCCCATTTCATAGAATCCAGCCTTCACAGTGGGTAAATCATCTACTTGGGGGAATGCGATGTAGCTGCAAATGTGTTTGAGCAAGGCGAACAAAACCCTTGCAAGCACAATAGAGAACATTGACTGTGACATCCAGGCAGCCAAGCCCACTGTCACCTGGAAAGAGCCTGTTGCGAGGAAATGGAGCACTGAGAGTACCTGCACAAGGTGGGGGATTGCTGTGGTGCTTTGGATAGCAGGCAGCAGATCAGGCTCCAATTGTTCACACAGCTCTGTGATTGTGGCCCTGTCCAGATGACAGGGGAGTATGATGTGCCAGTCCTCCAATGTAGCCAAGTCCACAAGGAGTCTGTACACCGGTGTGTGCCTCCTCCTATTCCTCTGCAGTGGACCTAAGGGACCCAAATGTAAGAAAGGAGTGACAACAGGAACCATGAACACACGATAGCAGTGTACACAGAGCATGTTTGTATGTTGGACACTGAAACTGTGCAGGTGAGTACATTCAACTACAATGACACACTCATTAATCTGTACATGTGTACCAACTTTAGAAAATGGTACCCATGATGTTCTGTATTCAGGGACTGGTGGAAGTGACCTCACTCCGCTGGTGTTCGTGTCATGGCGGAAGGCAGTCTGCACAACCGTGCAATTTCTCATTGGATAACATGGCACTCTATGGATAATAGGAACCAATGATGATCAATGCCGGTGGTGACGGTGTTCACCGCCTCAGACGTGACTGCCATTTCCTTTCTACCACTTCACTTAATTCCTGACTTTCCACAGGATGACATCTCCACTGTGTGTGGAGCTGTGACCTGTGTCTGGAACCTGCCATGGCTCGTGCAACAGGGGAAGGGGCCACAGCCTTGATGTCAGAGGAGTTGGAGTGCCTTGTGAACAGGGTCCTACCCCAGTATGGCCAGTTGTATGGGCCTCCAGACCAATAGGTGAGTACACCATGGGTACGCTGCATGCAACATCTCTGCATGGAAATGTGTGTGTATGATGGCAGTGTGTCAGGTGGGGGGTATGGCTGGTGGCAGCATCAGTGCAGAGGTACGGGTCATTTGTGTGCCTGATGAGGAGAAAAGCTTTTTGTGGGCCATATGTGTGACAGGCTGGATAGTCAGGTTCACGGTCTCCCTCCTTCTGTGTTTCCTCTGGAGGTCAGCGCCCATCAGGAGAAGGGTTTGTGGTGTGCCATCGACAAGAACGTGCAGACCCTGGGGGTCTATAGCAGGCAGAGCACCCACTGCAGGAAATGGTGGGAGGATCTGAGACGCTGGGCCCAGAAGACCGCAGAGGCCCAGCTGGGGATGGCCTCCCAATGAGGGAGGGGTGCCCGTCAGAACCTGACCCCCTGATGGCACACATACTGCAGGTGGCCTTCCCAGACCTGGATGGGAGCTTGACGGCATCACAGCAGCCACAAGGGGATGAGTACAGTGTGTTTGTCAACCATCTCTGTTGCCTGGCATGGGATTCGGGTGCAGGGTACTAGTCAGTGGATGCAACAATATGCCAGTTCAGATATTGCTGTGTGGTCCAGCTCAGGCTAATAGGGTGAAAAGCATGTATTGACCATGTCAGACAGGGCTTAGCTGGTCCCAGTTTGTGTGTAGCTGGCAGTGTTCGGCTCATTCCTGCTGTGGTACCTAGCCAATGGTATGCCAATGTGGTCCACACTGCCTATTCACAGTCCAAGTGTGTGACAATGATATGCCTGCCATCTGTGTTGTTGCTTCTGAGACTGACCTTGTGCTCCCTTTCTCTCTCCTTCTGTCATCCTGCCCATGTGGCATTAGCATTATCTGGAGAAGGAGCAGGGACACCGGCGAGTGAGGGAGCTGCAGCCCACGGGACCCAGGTGGCAGAGTCCACCGAAACCGAGGGGACCAGTGGGATGGAGGGCGGGGCAGCACCATGGCGGGGACAGGAGATGACACCACTGACTCTGATTCGTTCTCTGATGGGAGCTCCCTGGTGGTGGCGGACCCCTCACAGACAATCCCAGCAACAGTTTCTACTGCCACCCCTACACCAGCAGCGCCCTCCCAGTAGTCCCCCACTGAGTTGCCTGTGCCCGCTCACCCAGGAGGGTGGGCATCTCCTTTGCACCAGGCACCTCAGGGCCTACCCCAGTCAACCCTGCTTCCCTCTGTGGTGAGGCTATTGACCTCCGGAGATCCATCTCTGTAGGGCAGTCAACCATTGTGAATTCCATTCAGGGTCTGTCATCCCACATGCAGCAATGCAATGCTTTCCTGGAGGACATCCACAGTGGGTTGGCGGCCCTACAGAGATCATTTCAGGCTAAGGCCTCTTCAATGACAGCAGCCAGTGTCCTTGTTTCATCCGTCCCCACTCCAAGTGTGTGACGGGTCGGACCAGGCCGACCCGCACACCATTATGACTTGTGCTGTCTCTGCCCCTGGCAGCACGGAAGCAGCCCGGGGAGAACCCCTTCCCATTGGCTCCCTGCCGAGGCCGCGGGAAAATGACACCGTAAAAGTGGTGGTTCCACCCATGCAAGGGGAGAGAGACGGGATCCGGAGGTGGAGATCGAGAGAGCCGATGGGAGAAATAAAGGAAGAGCAACGGAGAACGACGGAAGAGGAAGATACGGAAGACGCCTGGACTCCTCTTCAAGGGAGCGGACCGGAGCCGGAATCAAGATCCTTGCGGACCCGAAGCAGAGACGAGGACTGCTGGCCCCGGGGAGCACACGAGTGAGTCTGCCACGCTTCAGAAGAAGCGTGGCCAAACCAGGTACGGGATTCCGGGACAGGGAGAAAGGAGCAGGAGGTGGGAGGCAGAAGGCAGGAGGAGAAGGGGAAAACCACGGGCACAGCACTAAGAGCACGGATAAAGGGGGGGGGTAAGGAACCAGAGGGAAAAGATATGAGAACCCGATGTAAGGAGGTAAAAAGGAGCCTAGCCTAGGAGCAAAAAGAGAGAAGAAAAAAAAAAAGAACAGACCAAAGAGAAAGAAAAAAAAGGACATTAGCGAGACTTGTGCACCAACTATATAATAGACAAATAAAAGGTGAAGAAACATAAGAACAGTACGAGTGAGAGAGGAGGGAAAAGGGAAAAACCCCGCAAGCACCAGGGAAGAGGGGTAAAACAGGGGAAACAGAGCAACCGAAGAGAACCCAAAAGGCGAAAGCAAGGAGAGTGGAGGAAAAGAAAGAGAGAGAAATCACGTATTGCGACAGTAGAGTGGAGAGAAGGGATAGAAAGGGAATAGAAGGAAGGGTGAAAACTAAACACTTACCGAACCTATTCTTCTTCTGTCCCCACACGCTTCCCTCGAGGCCTCTGGAAGAGAAGGAAAGAAGAAGACGAGATTAGCGGCCAGAAGAAAGAAGATATTCACCAACTCCTACCTACACAACATCCTACAACAACCTTATATATACTGTACAAAGTCCAATAAAGACAACCTACCTAAAACAAAGACAGGCAGTCTGGTGTATTCGATCGGCCAACCTCGTACAAAGTGCCACTACCCAGTCCCAGTCTCCTCACCCCCAGCCCATCCCACGTACACATTCTGACAAGCATGCACCCAAAACAACACAAAAGACTCGCACAGACCAACACAAGCAGCATACTTCAGTCCACAAGCACTCACACAGCCAACACCCAGATGCACACACAACATCATCAACTGCCTCCACTGTCTCCCCTTCCTTCTCCTCTCTCACAGTCACATCTGCACTCAAACCTGTATGCCCTGCATCAACAATCCCTGAACCTGCCACCTGCACAGCCTTGCCCACAGTCACCACAACAGCAGACCCTCAGACATGCACCCCACACACCACATGCGCAGTCACCACCACCACCTCATGCAGTACACCCACCTCACTTGCAGACACCACCACATCCATCTACACATCATGTTTGTTCTCCCCCCACCCTGTCTGCCCCCCTCCAGTGACACACACACGCTTGCACTCACACCACCAACAACCATCCACCTCACACACGCACACTGCCCATGCACCTGCACCCAAGTCCGGCATACCTACTCCTCCTACAGCCACTCCCTCTACCTCAACAACAATCCCTACTCCCACATCCCACCCCATTGTCCCTAAGAAGCTTTTCCTTGTCTGCATTGACCTCTTCCCTCCCCCTCCCCCCGTCCTGCCCATAAGAGTAAGGTCACACCACCCCAGCTCAGTACCTCAAGCACCCAGTCTGACACAGCTCCACCCCCAAAGTCTTCAGCAGCCACTAAGGGGCACATGAGTGAGAAGCCAGCCCCCTGCACCAAGGAACCCCAAAACGGAGGGCTAAAGTACCATCCCGCTCAAACACACTGGGAAGACTATGAGGCCACTTTCAAAGCCTAGGGCCAAGGAGACCCTAACAAAATCCCTGCCCAAGGAGACCCCAAAAAACTCCAAGGCCAAGGATGCCCCCCAGAAATCCCAGCCCAAGGAGGCCCCCCAGAAATCCAAGGCCAAGGAGGACTCCTAGAAATCCAAGGACAAGGAGGCCTCCAAGAAATCCCAGGCCAAGGAGAACCCCCAGGAATCCAAGGCTAAGGAGGCCCCCCAGACATCCAAGACCAAAGAGGCCCACCCAAAAATCCAAGGCCAAGGAGGCCCTACAGAAATCCCTGGACAATGAGGCCCCAACAAAATCCCTGGACAAGGAGGCCCCACAGAAATCCCTGGACAAGAGGCACCACAGAAATCACTGGACAAGAGGCACCACAGAAATCACTAGACATGGATGCCCCAACAAAATCACTGGACAAGGAAGCTCCATTCGAAACCATGGCCAAGGAGCCCCCACTCAAAATTGTGGCCAAGGAGCAGCATCTGGAACCAGAGGCCAAGGAGCAGAATCCGGAACCAGAGGCCAAGGGGTAGCATCAATAACAAGTGGGCAGACGGGCCCCTTCTAAACCTTTGGGCACGTAGCCCACACCCCAACCAGTGGGCAGAAAGCCCCCTCCTCAACCTGTGGGCAGGAAACCAGAACAAGTGGGCAGGCAGCCCCCTCCAGAACCAGTGGGCAGACGTCCACCTTCAGAACCAGTGGGCAGGAAGCCCCCTCCGGAACCAGTGGGCAGGCAGCCCCCTCAAAAACCAGTGGGCTAGGAGCCCCCTCACAATGAGATGCAACCTCCACCCACCCCACCCCCGCCCCCTGAGGTGCCTGCCCATTTCCAACATGATGAGCCTGAACAGTGGACTCCCAATGTTGTCAGGAGACATGTTGGGGCTTGGACTTTGCCCTGTGGGCATTAGTGACATTGGACTGGCCTTTGGGCCTGCATTTATTTATCTCTACAGTTGTGCATGTGTTTGCATTTCACATATTCAAACAAAAGGAATACAGTGGTTGGAACTGTGTATGTGTCCTGGGTGTGTGTATGGTGTGTGTTTGTCAGTGTTGGTGCTCCAGGATGGCCATGGCATGGTACAGTTCCCCTTCTTCTGATGGGCGTTCACCTGCATGGATGACACAGAAAAAAAAGAAAAAGTCATGTACTCATGAGCCATACCAACAGGAGTGGTCAGTACACATCAGTCACAGTAAGAAGGTACACATACCCATTGTTTCTGCACACACCCCTTCACATTATGCCATCTGCATGCATCAACGCCCTCACAAGTCCACATGCCCAATGCAACGTCACACAGAACAATAAACACACATAGCTAGGACATTGGACTCACCTGCTCCTCTGGTGCCCGATATAGCTGTTCATACAGGAGTAGGACATCCTCTACTAATCTCTCAAGCTCTTCAGTGGTTAAGGCAGGAGCCCTATCACATGGAAGATTGTCAACACCAGGACAGTGCACGCTCTACGGGCATCTAGAATGCAAAAACCCAACACTCGCAAGATAAAGTAATTTATGCATTGTGATGATATGTTATTGTTTAACCTTTTGCATTGCAGAATTCCATACAAAAGATTCATTTTTAAGGTGCTTATAAATACTGTACATTTACAATGTGTTGCTGCAGACATTCAGAGTGTGTTAGGGTGTGGTCCCTTTCCAGGGCCTTCTGGAGACTTTCCCTGCAACATGCCTGGGCGTGGTTCTAGGCTGGGCCAAGACTCTATAAAAGAGAGTCAGCCCAACTTCCAGTGCTCACTATTCAGAGGTACCGGTGCAGAGCAGCAGCTTCTTCCTGAGCTCCTGTCCCGGCGGCCTATTTGGATTTTCCAGTCTTCTGCACTCATCTCTCATTGGTGATCACTGTTTCCAGGCGGTAAGACAGTTTTTGGACATTTCCCAACACCGTAATTGAGAATCTTCATATTCTTCATTTTAATTCTTAAATGAATAACAGATTACTTGTGCGCTGCCATTTTTTGACATTTGTATGGTGGTTTGCAAATAGGGAGGACGCGCAATTTATTCCATAAAGATTTGACTTCGTTATTACATTATTGTTCACTGCGCGCTAATATTTCTTGACATTTACATGATGTTTTACGAGTTGGCAAGACGTGCAACTCGTTTCATGAGCATTTAACTTTGTTGTTCATTGCGCGCTACCTTTTCTTGACATTTACATGGTGGCATTCGAATCGGCGAAACGCGCAATTCACTTCTCGTGTGTAATTCATGCTGTTCATTGTGCGCTACCATTTTCTGGCATTTACATGGTGGCATTCGAATCGGCAACACGCGCGATTCTTTCCTTGAGTGTTTTTTCATGTTATTCATTGTGCGCTACCATTTCTTGGCTTTTGTATGGTGGCATTTGAATCGGCAAGACGCGCAATTCTTCCCTCGTGTATAAATAATGTAAGTTACTGTGTGCTACCATTCTAAGACATTTTCTTGGTAGCATTTCAAGTTGACACGTCACGTGATTTATTCCTTGAATCTACGTTGTGTGATTTCATGGTGCACAAACCTTTATGGTGTTTAATACTCATATAAGAATCTGCAGTGTGCGCAATTTACTTCCCAATGTTTTTTCTGAGATGAACACAACACAATACCAGAGTTCTAGATGTAATTCTGTGTGTTCCTGATATGTATTCCTAAAAGGAGATTTATATGGTTGTTTAGAAATTGCTCAGAGTGTTTCCTGATTCTCATGCTAAAGAAAGTACTTGAATCTGAAAGTCCTATTTAACTTTTCTTGTTTCCTCCTCAGGTATTCGGTCATCTAAAGCCTAGTCAGTTTTAGGATTATTCTAGGGTTGTTCATGTTTTTCGGAAAAGACGAAGCTTAGAGTTGTAGCATGGTACTGATTTCATGAGATGTAATTTTGATGTTGTGTTTTAACCTTTTGCTTCTTACAGGTCTCCTTCCCAGCTGTTCCCGCCCTAATCCCCTTTTCCCCACTTGGACTCTCTTAGACTCTGTGATAAATCTAATCAGAGTATTGGAGCTGTCTTGTGGTGGAAGTGTTGGGAACGTGCACGGACCCCGAGGATCTGGTGACTCTGACAGAATAGTGAGCCCACTAATTATTATCCTCCTGGTTTGTGTATGTTCTCAGCATGGCCACACTGGACGAGCTAGTCAAGGCTATCACCCAGCTCCAGTCAGAAGTGGAATCATCAAAGGATTTGACAAATAGTCTAGCTGAGAGGGTGAGTCAGTTACAGAATAAGGTTGAGAAGAAAGAACAAAGTCCCACAGGTGTGTCTTGGCCAGGTACTTCTTCTCAGACTTCTGGAGGTAGTCCGACTAACATTTCCCTCAATGTTCCTTCAGCCATTCCTTTAGCTCCCCCAGAACGCTTCTCAGGTGATCCCTTGAAAACGCAATCTTTTCTGGTTCAAGTGGAACTTCACTTCACCTGCAGACCACATACTTTCCCCGATGCCCAGTCAAAAGTAGCTTTCTTGTTGTCATATCTGTCTGGAGATGCAGCTACCTGGGCTATTCCTCTTGTGCGTAAAAATAGTCCCCTGTTGTACAACTGGAAAAATGCTGTTCGTGAATTTGAGAGAGTTTTCGATCGTAGAACTGTACA